>NC_045624.1:46960000-47619166 GCF_009829155.1 Mustela erminea
TTAGCCAAGAACCCTCACTGATCTACCCTTTATGAAGAACAAGGAAAATAAGTAAATAAATAGTGGTTAGAATTTCAGATATATTCCGTAACTTAATCTGATGAAAAACCAAGAAGTAATTTTGGTCAGTATTCCAAGATGATCCAACAGGAAAGGAACTTTGCATGTACGTCCATTCTACATGGCACCAAATTATCTTCCTCTCAACCGTGGCATCTTCTCTTGTTTCTTCTCTATAAATAGCAGATAGGAAAAGACTGTATCTTACTCTCAATGAACATGGTGAAGTAAATGGGTTAATAATCATGCTTCATCTTAAATGTCTTCAGATGAAACATGTTTCGTTAGAACAGCAGATGATTATTACTGACTGCTCCCTGAGGTATGAAGAGAAGAGAAATCAATAGTTAAACTAACTTCCCTGGTCAATAGTGTTTTCTAAATCCCTATATAGTCGGACCTGAATTATTTCGTTTTTTAAAACAGAGACTGATGAGGAAAAAATAGCATAAAATAGGATGTTTCTAACATCAAACAAGAATTACCTCCTATTTACTCTCCTCCACTGTCCCTTAATTAAAATTCAGCAACCAGGCAGATCTGGCGGGGAATCTGAGAAAGAATTCCCCCCCTCCACCTCACATATTTCAATTTTGTCGCAAGAGCACCTTCTCCACGGGCTACTGGGATTATGAGCTATTTCTTTCCCATGTTCTTTGCCCAGGATCCGTAGAATGTTCGATGTAAAAGGTGATCTCTACATTTGGTTGAACCCTGTCAGCTATCAGAGGAGAGAACAGAAGTTAGTCTAAAGAAACACAGGTAATACGGGTGTAGGAGAGCAGACAAGCCTTTTTTATTTCTAGGCATGACTTCAATCCTTTTACCAAAGTCCTTGAATTTCTCCCACAGAAATTGTGCTGTGGTACTGTGGTCAGTGCCTTGCCCAGTAAAACCATATTATTTGTTTAATGCTGTTGGCAACACGGTCCAATAGAACTTTCTGCCATGATGGAAATAGTCCCTTACCAGACCTGCTGATGGGCCTAACGGGATTTCACTAGAGTGGGCCGTGTGACTGAGAAACTGAATTTTCTTTCACTTTTTATGGTGCAAGCACAAAGAGGTCTCCCATATCTTTCTCCCAGTTTCCCTGGGAAAACGACAGCTCATGTAATCTTGTTGCATTGGTCACGATAAAGAAATCAACATTGGTATGATACTGTGACCTAACCTACAAGTTTTATTCTGATTTCACCAGGTTTTCTACTACTGCCCTTTTTTCTAGTCTAGGATCCAATCCTGGATCCCACATGGCATTTACTCCTTAGGTCTTCAAAGACCTAAATATTTAGTTTGACTTAGATTTAAATGGCCATGTGTGGCTAGCAGCTCCTGTAAGGGACAGGGTAGCCATGGAGTGTGCAAAAACACGTTCACCTCTATTACCTTCTTTAATTTGGACACGGACCCAACGAGGAGCCCTTGTTACTCTCAAGTTATGGCAGCGGACACTGGGGGCCTGGAGAACTTGGGACTTAACTCTCATCACATCCCTAGTGAGTAGCAACGTGGTTGAAAGCTCCCGGGGTTTTCTGACCCCCGTCCGTATGCATTCTCCTCTCTATCACAGCCGCCTCCCTGCGGTGACACAAGTGACTTCACGCTCGCAGGAGACTCTGATGTAACATTTATGACTAAGATATGTGGGAAAATCTATATGTCTTAGGACATCTTTTAAAAAGCCAACAGCCCTTTGGAGTGGAAAAGGTCTCTGTATTCTGGAAGAATGGCCCCTCCTCCCCTTGACCTCTAGATAGATGTTGGATCCCAGACCCCAGTCTTGGGACCTCTTCTGTATTTACACTCTCTCCCTTAGTGATCTCATCCTTTTCCGTGGCTTTAAATAACATTTTTAAACTGATGGGCCCCAAATTTATATCTCCAGGCCAAACCTCGCCCTGAAACTCCACCTGCTTCTCTCCCGTAGTCATGTAAACGGCTAATGGCATTTGTAACGGAGAATTCTTAACATTGTGCCCTCCCTGGGGCCCCCAGGCTTCTCCAAGCCTTCCTGTCTCCGGAAATGGCACTGCTGCTACTCATGTTCAGTCACTTGAGCTTAAAACTTAGACATTGTTCTTTATTTCTTTCTCTCCTATTCTCATTTGTACCATGCCAACCATCTGCAAGGCTTGTTTCTTTAATATGTACCCACTACCACCCACCTCCTTGGAGACTCTGTCCTCTCTCACGGAGGCTGCTGCTAGGGCTCCCTGCTCATCAGTCTCCACCAAATTTTGTACCTTTTCTCTTTTGAATCATTGAACAGCTTCCCATTGCCCTTCAAATAAAATCCAGCCACCCTGTGATGGCTTAAAAGGCCCTAGATGATCCCCTGTCTATCTCTGACTTCATTCTCTCTGGTCTCCATTCACGACATTCCAGCCCAATCAGACTCTTGTCCAACTGAAAACCCAAGTGCACCCAGTAAGAACTCATCCACCTTGGAACTTTGCAACTACTGTTCCCTCTATCTGGGAGCTGCACCTCCAGATTTTTGCATGGCTGCTTCCTGTTACTGGCTTACCCACCACCTCCTGCTACAGACCCTTCCTGACCGCCCACTTGTTCTCTACCACCATGCTCCGACCATTTTCTTCGCAGCGGTTATTTGTTCTGAAATTATCTTCTTGTCCTTTTTGTTTCCTTGGTTATCTTCAACTAGAATGTCACCTTCATAAGACCAGAGACCTTATATCTCTCAGGCTCCTTCTCTCTAGAGCTGTAAGTGTTTGGTACAATAAATACTATTGAGGGAAGGAGTGGAAAGGAGGCTTACACGTGAATATTTATTGGTTGGGCCCTGGGGAGTACTGAAAATCCATTCTCACTGCCTGGTGAATGATTTTCAGAGTGGCATCCAGGGTCAGCCCATGACTGGGTCTGCCTCTCTGGTGGGATCCATAACGTGGTCAGCCACAGCGACAAGACCTTCCAGTCACGTGGATAACAAAACGACACATCAGAAGTCAAAATACCCTTTTTTTAGATAGGCAAGTTGAGGCAACAATGCAGTAACCAATACCTTCCAAACCTCAGTGGCTTTACTTACGCAAACTCCCGCGCAGGCTGGGTCACTTTCCAGGGTGCCTCTCCTCCCCGTGTCAATGCAGACCTCCAGACTGTTTTGACGTCACAATGCCACCATCACAGTAAATGGCCTCCTGGTCTCACGGCAGAGTGAGCTGACAGTTCCCACAGCAGCTTCTAAATGCTCTTGCCCAGAGGTCACAAACTCCATGCCTGACCACAGCCTACCAGCCAAGTACTGCCCACACGGCTGGGGGCACCCAAGGGGGCTTGCCCTATGGAGGCCTAAATGCCTACTTGATGAGCGGAATATGGCCTGCAACAGTCCATCCTTGAATGCATAAAACTGCAAACCTCTCTCCAAGGGGGCTTGTCTAAAATCCCATGTAGGGTGCCTGGGTGGCTCAGTCGATTAAGTGTCTGCCTTCGGCTCAGGTCATGATCCTGGGGTCCTGGGATCAAGCCCTGCATGGAGCTCCCTGTTCAGTGTGGAGCCTAGTTCTCCCTCCCCCGCTGCTGCTCCCCCTGCTCGTGCTCTCTCAAATAAATAAATAAAAACTCTTATAAAAAAAATAAATTCCCATCTAGTCCTCGCACCCACTCTTCGTGCAGGATCTCGGGGGAAGCGCTAGATGATCAGAGCAGCATGAAGCTTATCGTGGTCCAGAGACTCCAAACTACAGTGACATCATCTGCCTTCTCCCACACCCAATACACAACAGTGCACAGGGTCTGACAACCACAAAACATACTCCCTTTTGGAAAAGGGAAGATTGTGAGATACAGAGCTGTCGCTGCTCAGTGACAGGGTCCAGAGTTCCATGGGACCTGTGGTTCCATCTCTGGAAGTTTCTTCCTTTTTTTTTTTTTTTTAAGATTTTATTTATTTATCTGTCAGAGAGAGAGAGAGAGCGAGCGAGCACAGGCAGACAGAGTGGAAGGCAGAGTCAGAGGGAGAAGCAGGCTCCCCGCGGAGCAAGGAGCCCGATGTGGGACTCGATCCCAGGACGCTGGGATCATGACCTGAGCTGAAGGCAGCTGCTTAACCAACTGAGCCACCCAGGCGTCCCAGTTTCTTCCTTTTTCATTATTATCCTTTGTCGGATACAAAATGAGCTTTGGGGAACATGCTCTCCTAGAGAGATGGGTGACTTTCTCAGCCCATTTCCTGCTTGTAAAGTATTAAGTCTCAAATAGTCTCTTTCAAACCAAAAACAACTTTCTTACCTTTCTGCTTCCAGTCAATGCCAGGAGCCAGCAACCACACCCATCATTCAGTTGTTGTTGTTAAATTGCATCAGAGAAACAATTTAATCTTTATTTCCTTGCTTTCTTGCCTCCACCACGCTCTGTGTCCAAGCCTCACCATGCTGTCTGCTTTGGTGGAACGGTCGCTCTTTTCACAGGATTTTACCCTGGATCTTTTTGTCCAACAGAAAGACTTTCTTGAGCCCCACGCCATTTATCTGATTCTTTCCCCTGAGTTGCATTGGGTCGAATGCTTTCTCAGTATTATTAGGAATCATGAAATGGTCCCTTGACTAAATTCAACAGGTCTCTAATTTCTGGAATGTATCTCTTTTCTTTTCTTATTATGAAACAGTCAGTTCTTTCTTGAGCTCCTCTCTTTCTTCTGACACTGTGCCACACAGAGTCCACGGCAGCCTCTTGCATGGACCTGCAGGCTTCCAACCCTGGGATCGCCTACATTATGGCAGGCGATAGACTCACGCAACATGAAGTACTATTTTCCCCAAATTGGACGCTAGTTTCCTCACTGTCTACAGCCTCACCACTGAGGCAGTGCTGCATATTTCAATTCTGAGTACTTCTGTTATTGCAGTAGCCCTGAACTAGGTGATCTCCCAGATCCCTTTAAACTGTAACGTTCTATGATTCTAAGACCATGCGACTTGGTTTCTCCTACAGTAAAATCCTGTTGCCGGAATGCTATTGCTAAGCATGTGCATTACACACATAAAGAAATCCGTATATGGAGTAAATAGGGATGTATGTTTTCCTCTGCACTTGCTTAGAAAGAGCAGTGAGAGAATGAAGAGGCAGTGGTGTGAGCTGAGCTGTATGTCTTCCATATTTCTGGTGGGATGGTACCATGTCAACCCAGGAAAAGGAGAGCAAGAGACAGGGCACAATGGAAAAGGCAGTTGAGTACGATAAGGGAGGAAGGTACAGAGTGCTAAAGAATGTAATTAAGAGGAATAATTCCTATAGTCAAAGAGGGTGTGGGGGGCAAAGGCAGGAAGGACTCCACCTTCCAGAGTCTCCGGCTGCTGCTCAGGCAAGGAATTCATGGCAAGCTTCAGCAAGTGACTCAAAAAAGAGCAGGGTTAACAGTTAAAGCTCAGGGTCTTAGAGAGTCCTGGTAATGCCAGGCTTCAGTGACTTTCTTTAGGGGTGTTTGAAATTCTAATAATCCTGGGCTTTGTACGTGCCATAGCCAAATCAGGGAGTGGGACTATGGTTGTAGCAGAAACCGGTGGTTTAGTGAGAACAGCAGGGCCCCAGGGCTATTTGACTTTGGGCAAGTGATTGAACCCCTCTGAGTGTCACTTTCTTCATCTGTAAAATGGGGATAATAAAAATATTTAGATTGTGGTGAGGAATAGATAAGATCATGCACGTACACAGAATAGAGTTAGTGGGAGCAACTGCTGGGACTGGTGGGATAATGACCCCGGGTAGCATAGGGGAGGTCCTCAGCCTCATCTGCTCATTACCAGCACCTGGGAGCTTTTAACAATGCAGGCCTAGGAGGTACCTCACCCAGCCATCAGGATTGCTGGGGGCAGGATGCAGATATTTGTACTCTGATCTCTCCCCTGGGGATTCCAGCTTGCGGTCAATGTCAAGAAGCCCTGGTTAAGAAGAGTAACATTTCTGGAGAAAACAGGGCTATCTTAATAAAATCAAATGCTTCTAGCATTGCACAGGTCGCCTGGGTGGCTCAGTCATTGAGCGTCTGCCTTCAGCTCGGGTCGTGATCCCGGGGTCCTGGGATGGAGCCCTGCGTCAGGCTCCCTGCTCAGTGTGGAGTCCGTTTCTTCCGCTCCCACTCCTCCTGCTCATGCTTGCGCTCCCTCTCTTGCTGTGTCTTTCTCTGTCAAATAACTAAATAAAACCTTAAAAAGAAAGGATTGCATTTTAATTGGGCAAATTTTCAGAGATTTGATGAAGCATGGTCCACGGGAGTCATAGATGTGGAGATAGGGAGCCAGAGGTATCATCTGAAGATCGTTTGCCCCCCGAAGTGAAATGTGTAAGGCCTAGACTGAGACGTTCTGCAGTGAGGTGATAAATTCAGATACAGACACCATTGGATGTACAAGGTAAGCCAGAGTGAATCTGGAATGCCTCTTGAGTTCCTAAAGTGGGCTTTTAGGCAGACACAGTTTGTGGCATCATCTAGGCCTTCCACGATGAGCAACAGATTGGAAACAGGGGCGAGTTCATTTGGTGAATGGTGTTCGTGGTACACCAAAGTACCCATCAGTAGAAGACATGGGCCCAGAGAGATGCCCAAGCCTGAGATGTTGATATGGAATCCCAGTCTACAGCTCATCTCTTCAGGAGACAGAATAGCTTCAGACAACAGGATGACCCACGCAGAACCCTTGAACACACATATAATCATGAGGATTGTGATGAGAAGAACATTCTTCCAAAGAGGGCTAAGAAGAAGCAGAGGTAAAATCAAGAAAGAGGTCTCACCAAACCCAGAGGAAGGTATGAATAAAATAATCCAAAAGCTAAAAAACAAAACCAAAAACAAACAAAAAAACCATGTCAACAGGGTATCCATGAAAGGCACCACTAAATATAGAAATTTATTTGCAGGCCAATGGGGATTAGAAAAGCCATTTCAGGACACCATGCTGTAGAGGTGAATTTGTAGCATGGAAGGTACTCATTAAATGTTGTTGGATTGCACTGCACTGGGTCACTGCCATTGTGGAATAAGCCTTGATTGAGCCTTGAGGCAGGGGTAGGCAATGTTGGAGAAGGAATAAGGTCTTTTATTGGGCTTCTACGTCTGGCTCGGGAACAGTGCTTCTGCTGATGAATCTAGAGAGAAGACTCCCTTTTCCTAGCCTGGTTAGATTTGCTTTTGCCAACATTCTGCAGCTCTGATCTATTATCAGGAAGTGTCACCCCTTTGCCATATATAGAAACAGCAAGCTCAAGGAAAATGTCCTGTGGGGGTGGATGACTCAGGGTTTTTGGCAATGGGATAAATGAGCAGTTTACCTTTCGTGGTGATAGACTGAGGGCCCTCAAGGCAAACATGGCTGTCTGGTTCTCCTCATGGCTCCTCTTCCTACTACACTTTTGCATAGCTCCAAGCCTGCCCCGGTAGTACCCACAGCAGACCACGAATTAAAGTTAGGGTCTAGTCCAGGTTTGAAGGGTCCGAAGCGGCCACATGGAGTTGGGTGTGTTTGAGAGAAGAGCATCACACACTGTTCTACCCACCGCCTCTCACATTCACCCACCTCACTTAGTGGCAGATACTGAAGCCCCGGTTAGGGAAGAAAGCCTATCAGCTCTGTTCCTCGTGGCATCTCCAGAACGCACTGCCTTATGCCTATCACCAGGAGACATTCAGAAAGTACCTGTTGACTATTGGGAGGAATTTAGATGGAATCTTCTAGACTTTGAATTTCCTTAAAACTTCCTCTGATTTAAGCCACGTGAGTTTTGTCAGCTGTGGTTGGACCAGAGACACAGAAGCTATCTATATTAAAAGATGTATTACAAGGCATTGGCTTATACTACTGTGGGAGCTGGCTAAGCAAATGCGAAATGCCTAGAGCAGGCAATCAGGAAGAGAGGATCACAGGAAGAGTCGAACTTGCTGGGCACCACGGAAGCTCTTGTCCGCAGGCGGAATTCCTTCTCTGTCTGTCTCTCTGGGAAGGTTCAGCCAGGCTTTTATGAGCTTCCAGCTGATTGAGTCAGGCCCACCCAGATATACCCAGTATATCTCCCTTATTCAGAGTCAACTCATGAACGATTTAATGACATCTGCAAACTGCCCCCCTCCACCCCTTCCCCCACCCACAGCAGCACACCTTGATTAGGGTCTAATGTAGTAACTGGGGGCTTTACCTTAGCCAAATTGACATCAAAAATACCAACACGTGGGTTTAAGAATAATGTGTTGGACGCCTTGCGGATGAATAAAGACAATAGGTGTGCACGCGCGAGAGTAGAGAGAGACCCCAAGCTGATTGTGGAAGTCATCGGTTGGAATCTGGAGTCTCACAAAAGTCTGGGGAATGTCATCGGTGTCTAACGTATTGCTCAGGGAAATCACGAGGTTCTATCGCTTTGACACACTGAAGAAGAGCCCAGTCCAATGTTCTAGGTAAGTGATGGGCCAGAACGAGCAGCCCTCCCGGCTTCGTTGACCACCAAAGCCGCAGCGCTGGACAGTGCGGCTGTCTCCACCCCATCCCCCCGCCAGCCGCCGGCAGGGCTTCGCGCACCGAATGAATTTCTCTATAGCGGCGCCAGAGGGCGCCCGAGCTGAGGGAAACACCGCGGGACTCCAGGAGGAGCCAAGCAGGTGCTGCGATGCCAAGAGACAGAGACGGGGACGACCCCTTCCCAGGGATACTTAGCACCCTCATGTGCACCCATATGTGCACGTTTCAGGGATGAACAGACGCTAGCGAGAGCTAGAAGACTCGATTTCCTTTGTAAGGAGAGTGATGGGGTGTTTGCTGGGGAAGGAGGTGGTGGCTTCAGGACAAGCGAGGAGAGATAGGACTATCTCTTGCCTCACTTGCCAAAACGGTGGGCCCCTACCTCTTACTCCTGAAACCCACAGGCAACTTGTCTCCGTGCTGGGAGTGTAGGAAGGTCCGCTGTCCTGGGAGGAAGGCACCTGGGGTTGGCTCCTACTCCCGAGATCGTCTTTGGGTGCACACAGACCCAGCCAGGACGCCCTGCATCCCAGCTGCTGCAGTTTCCAGGCAGACCTGCGTCCATCTCCCACTCAGGAGCCCCTCTCCTCGGCAGCCCCGCGCCCCAAAAATCAGGGGTTCAAGGCAAAGAGCAGGTTAATATTATTTTTAATCTTGGGATGAGAAGAATGTTGTTGCCCCTGACTAATATCACCCATCTCTCCTTTTCTCTTCCCTCCTTAAAAATGCAGCATCTTAATTAAATGCTTTTAAAGGCAATATAGATTTTGAGGGCAAGAAAAATCACTAGAGGACTTCCACCGAGGTTTAATGCAATGGCCTTATTAAAAATAATAGTGGGCATGGGTGGCTTTTTGCAATTCTCAAAGGTGGATGGTTATCAAGGACAAATAGAATAGATCAGACCATTGGAAATGATAAAGAATGGCTGCTGCACTCATAATTTGCACAATGGGGACATGTAGACACTCAGTGAGACTGAGCAATAAACACATCTCTCGCTCAAATATAACGGAGGTCAGGGAGGGGAGCCATGTTCTTCTTTTCTTGTCTGATGCAGGCACCTTGTGGCCTCAGCTTACTTGTGGTTTTGGAAAACTCTGGCAGGAATGAGTGTCTGGGAGACTTCTCAGTTGTCAAGAAGTTCTTACATTTCCTAAAGAAACACAACCTTGGTTCATTAAGCCATGTCACAGAGCAAAGAGAATTAAATATTTTTTTAAGACTACAACTAATCCTGAAACTTAAACGTGGGCCAAAGGATCCCACATATGAAAGGCCTGTGAAATTCTTAAAGGAAATGGGCAAAATGTTGTGTTTAAGTATCCTTAAATGAGGAAAAATTGAGCTTCCCCTCCCCCTGCCCCACATCCATGATTTTTAGCTCTCTATTCCCAGATCTGTCCTCATGGACTTCAAGTGAATGAAAAAATGTCTTTTTTGGAAAGTATTGCTATATACTTTCAAGAAGAGTTTTTGAAAGATGTTGCTAATAATGTATGCTTGAGTAAGGCCAACCCTTTAATTTATGTTTTTTTTTCATTGAAATCATAAGCTTATATTAAGGATTTTCTCTCCCTTTATAGGCATCAGCAGAGTGCCATAACTTCCTTTATTTGCAATCAGTATATCCCATGGTTAACAAAGAACTTTTTAAAGAAAAAGTGTGCCCTAATGAATTCAGTGCTTCTTTATATGCATTTTTATATGCACTAAATATATAAGCATAGTGTGTACCTGGTAAAGTTGGTTTCTGCTGACGGGGTAACCCAGGTAAATCAACACAGAGTCCATAGCATGTTATAGGGTACATTTTATTGGGTTTTACCTTCAGGTAAAGACTTCTATTAAGAATGTACAAGAGCTCGCATACCTAACCTGCCTTGTTTTACACAGTGCTGTATACATAATCTCTTTAAAAAAATTTTTAATCAAAGCGTGCTATATTGAATACATTTAATTGGAATCCAGTGGTTAAAAAATATAAAAATTTACAGCTGTAGCAAAGTTTTGATTAGTACTTTCCATTAGCAAGTGTTGTTGAGTAAACCCTCTCACAGTCTATTTGCATTCAGACAAGAACTGACTTAGCAAAACAGGTGATGCTTTCAACTGTACAAATATATTATTTCCCATAAATATTCCTAATGAAAGAGGTGGTCTGTTTCAGAGGAAGTGACTGCAATGAAGACTTTTAAATGACCGAAAAAAAAAATTGTTCCCAACCTTGATAAGTATGGGCAAGGAGACTTGAAGCTTGAGTTATTAGGTGTGGAAAGGCAGAGTCTAGAAAATTTCTCCCACGTACATTTTAAAGTAAACTGCCCTACAGCGTGGCCGAAGGCATCTTTCATTGCCTTTCTCTTGCGTCAGAATCTAACCCTCTCTTCCTCCATCCAAAAAAGTGAACTCCAGATACAAAGAAAGGGTGTTTTACTCTAATGAAACGTTTCAGGAAGATGAGAGTTTATGCTGGAATTTCTTCACTTGAATATGCTAAAAAGATTTTTAAATAAACACAAGAAAGAAAGAAAAGAAAAATACTAAAACTTTTAGACAAAATTAAAACAAAAAATTTTCAGTTCTCAGAATTTTGATTAATTTTCATTGATGCTGGCTTAGCTTTTGATTTGGACTCTACTAGTTAATGAGAAAAGTAAAAATAAGATTCAGGTTTGAAAGGGAATTTTGTTCCCCTTTTCCCATTTATGATTCTCCAAGTCAAGAAGGGCTCTGTTTCTCTTCAATTGTATGTTTAAATCTGGAATCAAGATGGGAACACGTTAAAACACCAGCTATTTCTTAAGTAACAAGTCAGGGTTCTGTGTTTCATAGATGACAGACCTCTGACTTCACACAATGAAGCGTGGAAAAGCCCCATGTACCCGAGCCAGAGGGCTGAATCCAGACTTTTCTAGTACATAATTTCAGCCTATTCCTAGAGTTGAGTGCAGCGAATATCTTTATTTGTATTACTATTGTTATATTTGGGCAAATTCCTAGCTACTGTAATGCTGTGTGTGTGTCTCTGTGTGTGTCTGTGTGTCTGTGTGTCTGTGTGATGGAAATGGGGGGCACAAGAAGACAGAGCAGCAGGGGGAAGAGGGAAAGAAGAAATCAGGGATGCAAAAATGTTCTGCTTTGGGGCATTACATGTCTTTCTTTTCTACTGTCTTCTTCACAATAAATTTAAGAAATAATATTATTTAGAGAAGTAAGTTTCCCCTTCTTTCTTTGTCAAAATTGGTCAGTTATAGGAAACTATTTATTCTATTTCACTACTGTTCAGAGGTGATGTTTCTAGCCTCTGTTACTCTTTGTGTGTGATACCTGCGCAATTTTCTTTCCTTCTGAAAGTCATCACTGTTGGCGGACAATGAAATCGGGAACAACATCTCATTCTTTGTTGCACCCCGATGTTCTTTCTTTGCAAAACTGATACCTCCCTATAGTGAATGTAATTTAATGACAGCAGCAAACAATACTGATCTCAATGCTATGCATGGGAAGGATGTTATACCGTAAGAATACTTTGCGGGAAAATGACATTTCGTGTTGGAACTGTTAGATTTGATTATGGTGAAGAGAAAATGTTAATGTATTCAAATCAAATTGTAAGCAGTCAAAAGCAAAATATGTAAAAGGATCTCAATTTTCAGATAAAATGTACTGTATTTGATCATTACTCATTTAGCATTCTGGCAGTTTGAACTTTATTAATTAAATCCCAAATTATGTAACCTGTTAATCTTGTAGGTTAATCAAGGAAAAAATTGAGTGCAAAGCCTATCGTATTACTTTTTCCATATAAAGAACACTTCTCAGTGTTAGTTCCAAGTGGGTTTAACTGAATGACTATGGATAGATTCCATTTGTAAGAAATAGCCTTATTTGCATGTAAAGAATGCACTATTATGTGCATTAATATGACACAATATTAAAAACCCTTTAATTAGGTACCTATGCTCTATCTGGCCCCGCACAGCATGGGCTTCCACAAGGAACAAGAAAGATGGGGTTGGTCCCCTAGAAGGCACAGTCCAGCGGCTTGTTTAGAAAAATCAACCAAGCCCTCATGTAATCTAGTTTATTTGTTGTTTTATAAGCCTTTCTTAAAAAGTAATTCTCAAAAGATAACTTCCCCTCAGCGACAAAAGATTTTTACGAATTCTGAACTTCTGGGGTTTGAATTAATAAAACATTTCTCAAACATTTCCAAAAACGTTTAGGTTGAGAATTTTAAAACAGCCTTCATATGTGGTCTATTCCCTTTTATGCCAGCTTTATATCTTGAACGTGTCTTTATCACCTTTACCATTTGTTTTGTACTGTCTTCCCCTTTACAAGTATCTCTGAGGACAGACAGCTTTAGAGCTGGCCCAGGACCTTCAGCACTGAATGACGGCATGAGCTAACACAGTTTAAAATTGTGCTAACAGTCCACATTTTAGGGAAAAATATTTTAATTGAAATTACCATCTTTCTTAATACAAAGTAAGAGATATCCTGAATGAAAATGAAGTCATATCATAAAGGAAAGTCTAAAGAAGAAAATAAAAATCCATCATAATTCTGACCGACACTCAGGAATAACCAGTTAGCTTTTTAATATATATGCTATTTAAACATAGTTGTTCAGATTTTTTTTGTGAATATATTTGTACATTTTATTTTATTTTATTTTTAAGATTTTACTTATTTATTTGAGAGAGAGAGAGAAAGAGAGAGAGAAAAAGCATGAGTGGGAGTAGGGGGGAGAGGGAGTGGCAGACGGAGAGGGAGAAGCAGACTCCCTGCAAATGTGGGACTCGATACCAGGAACCTGGGATTATGACCTGAGCTTAAGGCAGACACTTAACTGACTGAGCCACCCAAATGTTCTTATGTGCACCTTTTAAAAACCAAAACATGCATTTATATTATACGATCTAACCTACTTTTTCACTTAACAATATATCATGAGAATCTTTTGATATGGATAAAATCAGAAACCACCACTATTTTATTTTATTTTTAAAAAGATTTTGTTTATTTATTTGTCAGAGAAAGAGAGAGAGAGCATGCACAAGCAGGGGGAATGGCAGGCAGAGGGAGAAACAGGCTCCCCATTGAGCAGGGAGACTGATATGGGACTCTAGCCCAGGACCCCGGGATCATGACCTGAGGCAAAGGCAGATGTCCAACCAACTAAGCCACCCAGGTGTCCCTCCATCACTATTTTAAATGCACTTCAGACTTGGTGATGGACATTGGGAAGGGTATGTGTTGTGGTGAGCGCTGGGTGTTGTGTGAGACTGATGAATCATAGACCTATACCCCTGAAACAAATAGTACATTATATGTTAATTAGTTGAATTTAAATTTAAAAATAAGTCAATAAATGCACTTTAGAGCATTATACTGTACAAATATAACAAAATGAATTCAATCAAATTTCTGTCATTTACCATTTATATTATTTTCAGGGTTTGTTAGATGGTTGGTTGGTGTGAAATATCATTTAAAACCAGCAACTTTGTGTTTTGTCTCTCCTTAGAAAGAACCAGTTTTAAAAACTCCATGCAGGCAATCAAGAGGCCATTTGCGGTCACATCCTTTTCTACTTATCCAGATTGTTCCAAGGATCTTCTCCCTAGGATGTATACTTGTAAAGTGAATTCGGCTTCTTTAATGTTTGGAGCATCAGGAAGAGAAATTATGGAATACATAGGTTCTGCTTGCATTCCTTATGAGTCTGAGAATGAGACATTCTGCCTATAGAGAAAACAATAGCATTCCACACATTTCTACCAAATATTCAGAAAATACTCTCAATTTTAGATTTCGACAAAACCTCATATTTGCTATGAGGAAATAAAATTTATTTCTAAAATCAATTATGTTGTTACATAGGCAGCATGGATGAAGTTCAAGAAAAGTTAAGAAAAATCTACTCTCTATTGAGAAATGGTACCTAATTAATACAATGGACTTTTTTTTTAAAAAAGGATGAATGTTCTTTAAATGTCCCAATCACAAAATTATTGCTTAAGAGATCAGGAAAGCAAAAAGAAAAGTAAATGACTAAACATTTCAGTAACTGCCTTTATTCTTTATTTTATCCCATAGGACCTTGAAGGAATAAGAGAACTGCTTTCCTCAGCTCTACTCTTTCTGCTCATTTCCTGTCACCCAAGATGTCATTTTTCAGAGGTGGTCTCCAGGTTTATTCACATACAGCTTCTAGATCAAGAGACTGATATTATCTAGAAATCTATGAAGTAAAAAGCATCCAAGACCCACTCCCTGGGAAGTGTGTGCTAAGGAGAATACAAAAAAATGTGGGGGTGGCGTGGGAATCTCTAATCAGAGCTCTGTATTTATTGTATATGGAAGGTTCTGGAATGAACACAAGTGCTTCTGAGTGTCCCTGAGTGAACATAGATTCAAATGCTGCTATAGAATTTTCTTATTTCTTTGTCATCTCCGTTTATAGATGGAATTAAAACCCTCAGTCCTAAATGAAAATCTGGCCTTCTGTGGTTGGGGGGGAGGAGGCTGGATTCTCTGCCTTACTGCTTTCTATCTCCATCATCTCCTGCCAACAGACTGCCTGGTATGTAAAGCCACACTTGGCTTACTATCATGAACATTTAAGACTGTAGCCCAGGGTTGCCTAAGAAACATCTTCCTCTGTCATATTTTGATAGATCCTTACTATTTTTCTAACACCGATGAGGAAGGGTGAGCCTCTTAGGGGAAGTTACTGTTTCTTTCCTGAGATGCTCAGTAAGGACGATTAATGTGGGCCAGGGTGGGGCTAGGACCCGGCTGAAATCTTGGCTCGAGCTAGTGGGTGGACCCCACCTAAAAGCTGACAGAACATGAGGTCCTGGTCCAAGCTGTTCCACAGATGTAAGCCATTGCCTCCCAGTTCCAGCCGATCTGGCTTAGTGGATGAAATGGCTTCTTTCCCTTAGGAACTTCCATTCCTGAAATTTCACTCAAGAGATACACTGCTTGTGATAACAGTGTGTCGAAGAGGACAGCCTTTTACACCCAGTCCTTGGGTGACCTCAGCTTCAGGAGACCTACCCATCCAGACATCTTTGTGGAGAGGAGGGCAAGATCCTGTCTCGTCTGAGACGACCGCTCCGTGCTCGCCTCAGAGCTCGAGGACGACTGGGGTGGGAGCCTGGCCGCATGGGCTCAGGGGTTCAGGAGCTGTGGGGAAGAGCTAATGCTGGGGGCCAAGGCTGCCGTTGCTCTTATTTATTATTTCACTGAACTACTGCTGAGTGACAAGGGCTCTTTGGGTTCTAGGAGGCTGGCATCCACGGAGCATATTTTTAACATGAATCACTCAAGAAATAACAAAAATATGAAATGGCTAATTAAAGGGCCATTTCACAAAGGTCCTGCCTGATGACGAGTTTTTTGATTGGTCTAACCATTCGCTGATTTCCAAGTGGAATGAAATCAGAGTCCATGAATCCAGGACTCAAAGCTGAGGTTGGGGATGAATGGGGACAGGGAGAGAAGCAACAAAGCTGAATTCTTGACTATACCTTCCTGCATTCATTATGTTTGAGGGACTTCATTGTATTTTGGGAAGTTCTGGGTGGCACCTCAGTTTTTGGTGGGAGGTGTGGACCCACAGTCACATAGTGAGTGATTCTAGCCTATTCTGGTATTCCTAAAACTAAAATATTCTCTGCTTCATGTAAAACTCAATGCCCTTAGCAGATTTGTTTCTCCTCTTTCATATTAATCAGGCAGAAAACTCGAGTGACTCTCTCCTGAGGTGCAGTGAAATGTTACATTGTTCTCGAAGAGATTTTAAAAGCCTTCAAAGCAGGTAATCATGTTCTGAGGTCCCATGAGTGATGGCCACCTATGTCTCTATTAATCTGTGTGAATATACCCTTTGGAGTTTATAGCAAAGATGAAAAATGGAAAAATAGTGTTTTCTTCATTGTTTGGCAGGCTAATACTCAAACAACTCCTTACTTAGAGGTTGGTTTCCTTACGTAGGGAAGGCAACACCCTGGGAGCTCCCATAGTTTCCACAAAAGATCCTTTAGGCATTGGGAAGGAATATTATGAATTGCTGTATTGTCTTCCCTTGACTTACATAAAGGGAGAAGATTAGTCCCAGCACCGGAATGGAAGTATGGAAGCTCAAAACGGAAGAGGGACTTGGGTTTCTCTTTCATCTCCATGCTTACAGAGCAACACGATGACCTCCTAAGTCATTTGAGGATTCTTTTCCCCTTGGCATCATGTAGCACTGTTAAGACCTCTATGTTTTGGTAAGTGTTTCACTGCATAAGAAGACTATTCCCCAAATTCAGTGGCTTAAACCAACCATTTATTTTATTCACAATTTTGTGGGTCTGGCATGCAAGAAAGGATTGACTGGGGAGTTCATCTCGGATCCACATGAAGTCAGCTGAGGCTGCTGGGCCTGGAGATGCTTTCCAAGGTGACTTCATTCATATATCTGGTACCTCCCTTTTTTTTTTTTAGCATCTTTCCTCCCCATTCTCTTCCTTCTCTCTTTCTTTCTCTACACCAGTGTGACATCTCTTCCCCTAAGTCCTCTCCATGTGGGGTGGCCTTTCCCCAGGATGGCGACATCAGGGTAGGCACAATTCACACATGGGAGCTTGCTTCCAAGAGGCAAGAAGTGAAAGCAGCCAGGCCAGGGAAGTCTTGTGCGTCCAGTGATCTCACAGCTACCTCCATAGAATTCTACTGGTGAAAGCAGTCACAGGGCCCACCCACATTTAAGGGCTGAAGACACAGAGTCCTCCTCTCCATGGGATATGGCCAAGGTCACACTGCATACGGGGATTTGGGGTACCGTTGTCATTTCTAGAAACTATCATCTATCAGGGTAAGAAACAACAAAAGCTGACAACTCTGCTTCAGAATGTTTTGTTGTAAAGACATCACCTATGAAGTCTTCATTTTTTACTCTGATATCCAGGGCTACATTTCTGTTTTAAATTTTACTTCCTTGGAATCTGTGTCCACTGGGAATCTGCAAGCAGGTCACCTCCTCTGTGAAGCCCACCGGCAATCTGCCATACCTCGTTTAGGGCTCCAGTGCTGGGCTCTCCTCTGTTACATCACCTGCCAGCCTGTGCTGGAGCTGCCTGTCCATCCTCACTGATGGACTATGAATTGAGGCAGAAGCTGTGCCTTATTTCTTACCATAATTTCTAAGCCAGCATTCTTCCTTTATCTTATCTCACTTGAGTTCTGCTGATTGACTTAAAAAGGGAATCAGTGTCACACTGATTCCAGGAGCTTGGCCCAGTTGGTGCATTCATATCAGCTCAGGTAAGATTGGAAATGAAAAGCTGGTCTGCCTGATGGCAGTGTTTTATTCTGTGGGAGGGGCACGGGGGACCTGTGTTTTCAGGTGCAGAGGTGGGGATGTGGAAGCTGTAAGAGCAGGGACCACCAGCTCTTGTCTCTTTCTCCATCATTCTTACTACAGTGGTGCCGGGTGACAGCTCAGTCAGGAATATGGCCGCAGTCAAGATGGACCCAATGGGCTCCTTCTATTACTCAAACCACTGGCATATGTGGTTCCCCCAAACCTCTTGAGTTGATTTAGACTAAACATTTTCTGCTTCTGAAACCTCTAGGGGATGTAAATGTACTGATGTGTGTGTATGTGTATCTCTATCTATATCCATCTATCTATAGAGAGAGCGAAACAGACGGAGACAGCAAGACAGAGAAGCTGCTTAAAATATGACTTTGATAATATTAATAATAAACATTACAGCTTTGTCGCAAGAAAATTAATGGAATGACTCCAACACATCTTAAATCTAGGTCATATTATGGAGCATTTTATTTATAAAAATTTTTCCAAACCCATTTTACCGGTGAAAGAAAAACCTAAGGATAATGCCAGGAAGACTTTCCTACTTGGAACTGGGGGTAAATCACGTCCATCTTTTCAACTGATAATACCACTGATAAGAGAGAAGTGAATGAGAGGTGAGTTGCAGCTAACTAGCCTATTTATTCCCAGAAAATAGGATTTAATTAAACATTCTCTTCAACAGTTCTTACCAATCAAAGGATTAGAACTGCTCTGGCTGCCAAGGACAACCTCTCAGGAGGAAATGATCTGGAAGAGAAATAATTTTCTCCACCTCAAAATAGGAATAGGGAAAATATGGGAACAAATATTTTTGGTCTTTCATTTAGTAATTTTAAAATTCCATCTTCAGCTCTCCAGTGCCTTTTCCCTCCACGTTAGACTGAATGTCATATTTTTAAAAGATTTTATTTATTTATTTGGGAGAGAGAGAGAGAGAGCGAGAGAGAGAGAGAGAGAGAGTGAGTGAGCATGAGCAGGGGGAGGGGCAGAAAGAGAAGCAGACTGCCTGCCAAGCAGGGAACTTGATGGGGGACTTGATCCCGGATGGTGAAATCATAACCTGAGCCAAAGGCTGATGCTTAACTGACCGAGTCACCCAGGCACCCCTAGACTGAATGATATTTTTTGCCCCGAGAATTTTAATATAATTTTTTCGGTGTCTTAATCACATTTCTTTATCACCTTTGAGACTCGCCCACTATCTGAATGAATCATTTATTTGCTAAATTAAGAAAAATGTAGACAAAGTCTGTGCTTGCTGGTTGGGAAATTGGAACGCCCAGATCCCAAGGGCACGTTGGCAGTCTGCACTGGGGCCAGCGCCCCACAGCCAGACATCTGGGGAGTCACTGGCAGATCTAACCCTATAGGAGACTCATAAAGCTCCTTCCGACTCCAGTTTATCTGAAGGCTTATCTCGCACAGACTGTTAACTCCAGGGCCACCCATTGGGTGTGAGTCAGAAAATGTCAGATTTGGGAGAGAGCAGCCTGACCTAATCAAAGGGATGGTGGCGCCGTTAGGATTGAAGGCAAACCAGGGAGCCCAGTTTGACTGCCTGAAGGAGCCCATCTGTGTGGCTTACCGGGGAGAGCTCCGCAGGGCCCTCAGAGGGCGGGCTCTCCCAATGCCAAGTGGGTACAGTCATCACGGAAAGGGCCAGGAGCTGTGCGGGGAGTTCTCAAGCATGCGTGCTTTCCGGGAAGGTTGTGTGGTCCGTGTTCGTCACCCAACAATTCAACTAATTGCTTGAAGAAGTTATGTGACAAAAGTAAGGTCGTGGGCTGTGCACAGTTAGACAAAATATTCTTACATGTGGGCCAAAGAGTCCTTAGGTGGGATTCTCGTTTTGCTCTGGGGCCAATTGTGTGTGTGAGAGAGAGAGAGAAAGAGAGAAAGAGAAATGCCGGGGTCTAGCCTCAGCAGGTCCAGGTGTCCCTGAAGGAAGAATGGCATCAGCAAGATGAATGGGAGAGCCACAGAGTGAGTTCTGGTCAGTAGTCTGGCATCTCCGTTTTATTCTGATTATCGAGCTTCTTACATAGGCAGTTTACTTGGGGTAGGGGGTTACAAGCACTCATCAGATAACTTCTCTTTTTTCACCACATGTTATTTTAGTTAAGTCATAATGGTACAGACAGGGATGGGACACAGGATCCTGCTTCTTGAGGAATCATGTCCCTCAGAAAGCCATGGGAGGTAGCACAAATACATGATTTTTGGTAACTTATTTTGGGGTCTGCAGTAAAACAAGATATAGGTTACTGGAAAAAGAGAAGCTTTAGGGATGAACTAGATAATAAAGAACTGTAGGAAAACAAGGTATAGGTTAATGGAAAACGAGAAGCTATCTGAAGAAACTAAGTATACAGGAGAGAAGTAGGAACGAGAAGGCGTTACCTTTGCAGGAGGCAGGGTGTATTTTAATGGCTCGGTTTGTGAAAGCATTGGACAAACATCAATTTCGTGGTACACATTTAAAGTTCTCTACAGTTCTAGGTACAGAATAATTTACCTCCTTGAAGTTGCTCAGGCCCACAACCTGAGAGATGTTTGTGGCACATTAGGAAGGGTCTCTTTGAGAGAGATACGGGGATCAGAGGAAAAGGCAAGAGACTATCAGACCATGCTTATATCTGCGGAGCTATCCTGCTGTCACCTGTGGGGCGATCCCCACCTCAGCAGTGTTAGGCTTGCATTAGTTCAAACCTTAACCTAGTGGGGCAATGCCCTCAACCAGGCCTCATGGCTCCTAACAGAGAAATATGTATACCTCCAACATTATAGAAATTAATGGCATATATTGAAAACATTTATTTCTTTTTTTAAAGATTTTATTTACTTATTTGACAAAGAGAGATCACAAGTAGGCAGAGAGGCAGGCAGAGAGAGCGGGAAGCAGGCTCCCCACTGGCCAGAGAACCCAAAGGGGGCCTTGATCCCAGGACCCTGAGATCATGACCTGAGCTGAAGGCAGAGTCTTAACCCACTGAGCCACCCAGGCGCCTCTTGAAAACATTTCTAAGCGCTCCCTCAGTGCTATGCTGTAGGCTAAGCTATAAGGGGGGCTAGAAATGAGTGAGGTACAATGCCGATCCCATCGATGCCATAATCTGGTGGGACAGAGACCAGCATGTAGAAACAGTGACGTGAAGCACACTGTGAGATGTGCTACAACAGCATATGCAAGTAGAATAGAAGGGTAGATGCATTTCAGTTGGCAATATCGTGGAAAGGCTTTCCAGAAGAATGGCAGTGAGCCCAGGCTCGGAGGATGAGTGAGTTTGGCCGTCTCCCTTGGGGCCGAGGGGTCAGTGGAAGGGTTCCTGGGGGAGGGAACTGTGTGAACAGACTTCCAGGGAGACGGTGCCGGCCTTGTCGGGGTAGTGGCATCAGTGAGCTGGTGTGGGAGCAGAGCATGAGGGTGGGGAGGGGGAGACAGAAGACGCAGAGAGATGGAAGGAGGTAGTTCAGAGTGACCTTGTGCCATCGTCTCTGCAGGCACCAGGGCACTAAATCTGGCTTCTCCCTGGCACACGAGTAAGAGTCATTGAAAGTATAGGAGCTGGGCAGGAGTGTGTGCGCATGTGCGCGTCGGGCAGGAGTGTGTGCGCATGTGCGCGCGCATGTGCGTGCGAGAGGGCGGGACGGGCAGGGAGGGAGGACGCAGAGGAGTTCCGCGCTTGGAGAAGGAGCTGGGTTGGCAACGTGGAAAGTGCGAGGACATGAACGGAAGCAGGGGAGACCAGTGAGCAGGATACTGTAGTAACCCAGCTCAGAGAGAATAAGCTATGAAAACTAAGAGCACTTGGAAAAGAGGAGGCAGATTCAAGTCTTATTACGAAGGCAAAATTGCCAGGGCTCGCTCGTTAGCGCAGGACGTGAAAGCGTAGGATAAAGGTGCCAGGCCCCGCGGCGCGAAGCTGGCCTGAGGTGGAGAACGAGAAGGAACAACCGTGAGTTCCCATGCCTCCCTTCATTAATGCACGCGGTAGACTGTTACTGAGGGGCTCAGGCCCTGAGCTGGGGTCTGGGATACAGTCAAGGATGAGGATAGATAGATACATGCAGCTCCAAGGGCACTGGGAACTGGGGCCAGAGAATCACGAGACTGATTGGGTCCTACATTATGTAGACCTGGGAGTTGTTCTTCTAGAAGTGACTGGTGAATCCAGGTGGCTGAATGGCTCATCCTGAAGAAGTTCATCTGTGGGAAGAAGGTCTCATAAAATGATCTCATTTCCCAGTCCTCAAAGCTTCCTTGAGCCTTAGAATTCTTTTGCTGAGAACAAAGCAAAAAACTGAGAAATAAAGAACAATTGTTTCAGGGCTTCTCCCCAGTCAGGAGGAAGGACCTGCATTATATAAATTGCTATATATTTGTATAAAATATATATATTTAAATATGCATATTAAAATATATATACACATATGCATACATATAATATACAGAGTAACACTGTGTTATATACAATATATATTTATCTTTATATTCTATAATATATAAAAATACAAATATATTTATTTATTTATATACATATATATGTATATATATAATTGTCTTGAATTCAAGATCACCCTTTCTTTGCCTTTTCCTACGATTTCAGTGCTATAGGGTACTTAATCTTTCTTAGGTGAAGCCCTCTAGATTCAGTGACTCTTGAACCTGGGAACTAGTGACTCTTCTTGCGTATCAGCTCTGTAGCCAAGGCTGGATTATTTGCCCAGTCCTTGGAGATTGGTCTAATCAGGTTCACTAATGACTGGATTTTTCTTGGTATTTGGTATTATTATATATAAGTTTTATATAATACATTCTATGTGTATTATATTAATACATATAGAATTTATATATGTATTTATGTAATACATCCTATAATGTATCATATAAAACATATACATTATGTATTTTATATATAATATAATATAATATAGTATAAGTGATACTATAGTATAAATTATACTGTTTATGTTATAAATAAATATAATATAATATAAATATGCAGAACCCAGTAAAAGTAATCAGAGACAATTAAGGGCTCCTTTTTAAAGAGTGTGGAGGATGCTTGGGTTCTGAGCTTGTCGGGGTCCACACCTTGGGAGGCTTTCCTTGCATATCAGCCCTGTAGCCATGGCTGGATTATTTGCCCAGTCCTTGGAGATTGGGCTGATCAGGTTCACTAATGACTAGATTTTCTTGGTGTTTGCTTACATAACACTATCAGGACACATGCGTCTTAAATATTTTATCAGGTTTAAAGGGTAGTTTCCATAACATGGCATTGTATGGCCTGCAGAACAGGCTCAGGAGGGAGGCAGAAGGGTCTTGGCCTGCACTAAGTGACATTCTGATATTAAAAATTTGATTAAGTTGTTAACAAGACTGTAGGTATTAAGACATTGGCTTTCCCTATATCGTAAAGACAGCTATTAAAGCCGAGTGCACTTTACTTAAGTGCATCCCCTCAGCTAGTATAATCTACACCTGAACATAAAAATCACATGGTCCTGACCTGTGTCTATGCTGCCCCCTGGTTCTGGAGAACCAAGCATGGGCTAATTGCATGATTTGGCTGTTTGCATACCAAAATGGAGTTTAGATGCTTCTTAGGATAAGTGAACACTTGGAAGCCAAGTGGAAATTTATCCATTAGCTGAAAAGCTGAATGCACTATAGGATGAAGGAGAGCTGCTCTATCTGATTATTAAGTGTTTTGTAATCTGAAACTCTTAAGTTAACAGGAATAAAATGAAATGAACCAGGAGCAGAATTTTTTTTTTTTAAATCTTGAAAGGAGAGAAGAAACACCACCAGAGAATTGCCAGGATCCTTTTAGGTCTTCTCTAGACAGCTAGCTGATTTAAAAGCAGTGTCTGCTTTGAGAACATTTTCATATAAATGAAAATTTCATGGTTTCCAACCAACTATAATTATCCTAGAACACAGTATTTCTACTTGACTCTTGAAACAATGGAATCCTCAAGTTTGCCTTTGACTAACTAGCTCTGAGTCTCATGATCCTAGTTGGAAATACTTGCCATGAGTATGTTTTAGATTTTTCTGTGGACACTCCTTGGCTCTCTTGGCCTGAAACGCCTTCTCAATGGGTCAGTCTGTTCTTAAATTAAATCAGTAGTTTTTAAATATGAGTGAGCATCAGAATCACCAGAGGGCTTAGGACACATATCGCTGGGCCTCATCCCTGGAGCATCTGGTTTAAAAAGTCCAAGATGGAGCCTAAATTTTTTGCATTTCTTATAGGTTTTCAGGTGCTGTACCTGGTTCCAGGACCACACTTTTGAGAACTACTGAATTTGGAAATTGCTAATCTCCCCTAACAGCACTAGAAAATCCAATAAGCTTTAATGGAAGCTCTTTTCTCATGATAACTGATCAACTCAAAATGATAAAACCTCTTACAATTTTGTATCCATCAGAAAAGTATCTGATTTCTATTAGAAAGGAGACTTTTCACAAGTGCATTTGTGTAGGGTAGTGGTAGAGTATTTGCAACAATATGGAGAAACCTTGAGGACATTATGGGAAGTGAGGTAAGTCAGGAATACAAATCCTGTATGATATGACTTCTATGTGGAATCTAAACAAGCCAACATTCTAAAAACAGAGTAGAACGGTAGTTACTGGGGACTAGATGGTAGGGGCATAGGACACACATTGTTTAAGGTGCAAACGGGCAGTTAGCAGATCAGTAAGCCCTGGAGATCTAATGCACTGTATAGTGAATACAGACAGTGATCTTGACTATAGTCATTAAACTTGCCAAGAGACTAGATCGTAAAAGAAATGATAATTATGTGACCTGACAGAGGTGCTACTATGGCAATCATAATATGTAAATATGTTAAATCCACATTAAATTTAACGATGTTATAAGTCAATTACATCTCAATTAAGAATGAATACAAAAAAGTGGTATAGTGATATAACTTTAAATGTTGGATTCTGTTACCAAGAAAAGGGCTGATTGACTGTTGAAATCTGCCCCCACCCCCGGAAAGATTTATTTATTTATTTGAGAGAGAGAGAGAGAGATGGGGAGGGTCCGAGGGAGAGAGTGAGTCTTAAGCAGACTGCGCTGAGTGCAGAACCAGACTCGGGGCTCCATCTCATGACCTTGAGACCATGACCTGAGCTGAGCTGAAACCAGGAGTCGGATGCTCAACTGACTGTGCCACTCAGGTGCCTCTGACTGTTTGAAATTTCTCTTTGTGAGTTTTATTTATCAGCAGAATGAATTTTCTGCTTTATAAATTTACAATAGATGTTCAGGTTGGATAATATTTCTCAAGGAAGTTAGAACCAAGCACTGGGATGAAAGGAAGGTCTGAGGCAAGTGTCAGAGTGGGGAGTAGAGAAGGAGCACAGCAAAGCTGAATTAGAAATTAGCAGAGGAGGCTGCTTGTCTGTGAGAGAATGAAACCTGCATCTGTGCTGGTGAGTGTATGTGGTCCTCTTAGGCCTTTTGGTTCCTTATCTGTTACTTCCTTTCACGACCGAGGTCTCCACACTGAGGCTACCTGATGGACAAAATCTACCTACACGAGCACTTTTCAAACTTTAACTGCTTATCAGTGACCTGGGTTTCTTATTAAAATGCAGATTCTGGTTCATTCCATCGCGGGGGGGGGGGGGGGGGGGGGGGGCAGAGTCTGGTTTCTAGTCAGCTCACAGGTGATGCCAATGTGGCTGGTGGGTGTTCAGCAGGGCGGTTTTCACGGGTCTGCACCAGTGCTGTCAAGCAGGGCAGAGCCTTAAGGCATCACTTTGCTTTCTTCTGATCTAGCTTCTTGTCTTACAGCCATGCCAGCGATGTTGGGCTTATTTGCATAAGGACTGCCGAGGACTAAGCCTGCGGAATCCTGTTTCTCTCCCTTTGTCTAACTGATCCTGATACTGCCCAGGTCAGAGGTGGAGGCTGTTTAGGAAAAGCTCTCTGTTATTTTTCAAATCACTCGCTAAGACAGGCATCCCACGCTAAATCCTTAGTTTGACTTCACTTTTCAGATGAATCTTACGAGCTGGGTTCTGGGTTTTGGAGTCACCTGAGGGTTTTGGGACCTTCCCCATGATTCTGGGCCACAAAGATGAAAGAAGACAAAGCAGGTGGTGATCCCCACAGTGTCTTGGAATCACCAGCGGCCTGTAGCCTGGGGAATGGCAGGCCAGCTCTCTTCATTCCCCCAAGTGCAGTCCTTTTCAGTGCCTGACATATACCCAGCCCCAAGAGCTGCTGGTCGGGACAGTTTAATACATTTTTATTGAGTGTCTTACGTATTTAGGCACCCATGAGGATGCCTGTCTGGGTTCTCAGGTGGGCAATAACCCAGGAGAAAAACTTGGATGGAAGGGGAATTTGTTTGGGTGAAGCCTGAAAAGAGAGTGTTCTGTTGCTGGGTAAAGGAGCAAATAAACACTGCTGGTGTAAAGGCAATAGGGTGGCAGGAATTGGGGTTATTGGATAAACATTTTTCCTTCTGATCCCTTCAGAATCCACCCCCCACCATCAGGGCTTTGGCATTACTGTCAGGCAAAAATAGATTTAGCTGCTAACATGGGATTTGCAACTTTCACCGACATTTCCTCCAGTCACTATGTTCAGTGATGAGGTTTTGCTGCTAGCACCGGTCAAGTTCAAGTCTCTTAGTCTGAAGGCTTTTCCTCGCCTTTGGAAAACAAGTATTTCCTAAGCCCTGTGCTGGTCTTCACGGAGCATCTCGTAAACCCCTCCCGAGATATACACTGGTGTCCTGATTTTGCAGATGCAGGAACCAAGGCCTTGCGAGGTTAATTGGTCAGGTTAAACAGCCAGTGAGAGAACCAGCATCCAGGCCCAGAAATGCTGACTTCAAGTCCATCGTATTGGCTCTTGGGATTTGTGTACTTAAAAAAAAAAAGGTTCCTCGATGCTTTGTTCATTTGCAACTTCTATTTTTATTGTCCTCGATGAATGTGTTTTGTACTTTACTACTGGGAAGAGCTTTAAAATTGTTTTAAAAATAAATAAAACGAAGTGACTTTGAGGGACTGGCTTTGGAAACTCTCTTGCTTGAATCTAAACATTTTCATCTCTTGTTGGTAAATGCTGTGATGATTTAGTCAAGAGGTGGCTCGGGCACAATTAAGGATTGTCATGCCATCATTAATGTTTAATGCACAGTGTTTGGTTTAGAGACTATTATTGCAGTCACTGGACCTCCTGGTCTGAAGTGCCTGGGATTTGAGAGGCAGGCAGATTAGCCAGGCCCACAAAATGGGCCGCATAACTGGGACAGTGTTGGAAGGTTTACATTTGAATGAACCAAAAAAATCAGTGTGTAATCAGTTTTAATTCACCTCTGACTTCTAGTTAAATGTCACCTTCTCTCCCTTCTCTGTTTCATTTTAAAAGGGAATTTCCTTATTTTGAGCCCTTGTTCTTATGGGCTCAGTTTGGAGGACAAAAATGTATCCAGTTCCTAGGAAAACGGACATAAGAAACCAGTAGGGCCAATAGCACAAACAAAACAAGATGAAACAAAACCCTGGCCTGGAAATCAGGAGTTCTGGTGTCCAGTTTCAGCTTGTGTGATCTTGCATGAGTGGTCTAACCACTTCTGGCCACTGATTCTTTACTGCAGAGTGAGGAAGTTAACCTAGCTGCTCTGTGAAGGTTTCTTCTAGTTCTGAGTCCTACTTTGCTAGTATTCTTCTTTTTTTTTTTTTTTTAAGATTTTATTTATTTATTTGACACAGAGAGAGAGATCACAAGTAGGCAGAGAGGCAGGCAGAGAGAGGGAGAAGCAGGCTCCCTGCTGAGCCGAGAGCCCCATGTGGGGCTCGATCCCAGGACCCTGAGATAATGACCTGAGCCGCAGGCAGAGGCTTAACCCACTGAGCCACCCAGAAGCCCCTGCTAGTATTATTCTTAGCAGACAAAAGCATGCACGTGAATGGGCCTGCCTGCCTCCCTCCTTTCCTTCCTCCTTTCCTTCCTCCCTTCCTTTTTTCCTTCCTTCCTTTCTTTCTTTTGCATTAGTCAAACTAAGTTAACTGCTATTAGAAAAGCACCTTAGTGGATTAACAAAATGAAAGTTTACTTCTTGCTTCTGCAAACTCCAGCATGGCTATTTCTGCTGTGTCAGCTCCCTTGGGTACCTCTCCTATAGGCAGAGACTCGGGAATCTGAGGGAATTTCAAATAGTGCCCCTGCATCTTCCAGGGTTTCAGAATCCTCTGCAGGAGCCTGAGCAGGCGAGCGAAGGGACCTTCTGGAGGATCTTGCGGAGGTTTTAGGGGCCAGAGCACCTTCCCCTGATCCCTGGTCATCACATGTCACATGGTTCCACTTAGATAAAGTGAGCCTGGGAAATGTGATCCTCTGTAATTGCCCAGGATGGAATACGAAGGTTTGGCGAGTGCATAGCATTGTCTCGCCCACAGTTCATTCATTTAATTAAGAGGCTACTTACTATATTAATTAAGAGGCTGCTTACTATGGATCAAGTGCTGTAGTGGACACTGGAACATGACAGACCACTCTCTTCTTATGAATCTTGATTCTAGTGGGGCAAATTATATGTGTGTGTTTACAAAACATGTACATATACAATATGTATGTAGAAAACTATTCATTCTGAGATTGAAAATAATATCATAAGGTAATAGTAGATTTTTTAGGACTTATACCCAAAGCACCATTCTCAAGACTTTATGTGTGTAATTATATAGTTTGTCATTTAACCCTTACAGAAACTCAGGGAAGTAGATGCTATTATTATCCCCATTTTGCATATTAGGAAACTGAGGCACGGAGAGGTTAAAAACCTTGCCCAGCCAGGTTCAGACACCTGGAAAGCGGTGGAGCCAAGCTGCAAATCAAGGCAGTTTGATGCCAGTGCCCACACTCTGGTCTTGCTACTCTGAAATCATGTACCTGACTGGTGGAAACGTTCCTTCCCCGCGACTTCCTTCATACCCATTCATAATTAATTTGCTGAAAATTAAGGAACCTATTGATGGGAATATGTGTGAAAGCACTTTGTAAACCAGGAAACATTATGACCATAGCATGTTGCTTTCTCAAACCACACTTGGCCTTAAAGTCTTTGAAGGCTTCCTGTTGTCTCTTGCTTAAAGTCGAAATTCTTTAGACCTTCACCATCTTGCTTTGGTTTCCGTCTTCACTCCTCATCTCACCCCACCATAAATCATCTCCCCAGAATATGATCCAAATATTCTAGGCCTTTGGTCTCTCTAGTTTCAGTATACTTATACGTCTGGCATTCTGGGCCAGCTCTAGGGTAAATCACCTTTGTGCCCTCCATACTACTGGTATAGTTTAGAGTGTTGGGATCCAGAGCCAACAGCCAAGAAAGAATTCTTGTGACGTCTTCAGTGCTAAAGTGATTTTATTAAAGCATGAGGACAGGACCTGTGGGCAGAAAGAGATGCATTGTAAGTGGCAGGGGTGACTGATTAGAAACATGGGAGCTGGGGGGGTGGGGTAAGGAAAAAGGGAGGTTTTCAAAAGGACTTTCATATGCTGAAGAGGACTCACAAGATCCTGGAGACCTTGCTATGGCCAAGCTAAGGTAGTTTTTCTCTCTAGCAAAGCAGTAACTTTAAGACAGTTGGGAGTTTCCTGGAGGAATGTTATAGTCAGCCTGCCTCAAGGATTTATCAATGGGCTGCAGGTTATAAGGACACTTAATTTTTTTTTTTTTAGGACACTTAATTTTATCTACTTCCTTCTGCCTTTGTATCTTACATCAGTATGGAGGGGAGGGTGGTGTTAGGGCTCCATGAAATTGAATCTATGGGTTTCTGGAAGTTAGGCTATTGATAAGAATGCTTTCTCCATGTAAATCACTAGGACATTTGTAAACTGAGGGAGGCGCCTTCCTGAGGGACTGTGATCTCTATTAGTGAACTATTTGTTCTTCCCTTCCATTAATTTTAGCACACCTGGGTGTCTGCTTTGTCCTCAGCTTGTCTTCTGCTCCCTCATCACTAGCACAGCATATGTGCTAAATAAATGTGTGGCAAATTAAATGGCAGGTAGGAAAGTGAGAAGGAGAGCCATAGATAATACAAAATTTAAGGTGATCAAGGCAGACTCAGTTCCCCTCATGAGATGCAGATGGGTTTTGCACCAGGAATTTTCCTCTCGAAACTCTTTGTTCTCAGGGGCTGGGAGATGGCAAGAGAACACCACCAAACAATGTGGCCATCCCAATTCAGCTAGAATGCTTGGCTTGGCTTATGCCTGGCAAAAAAAAGAAAAAAAAACTGTTCAAAATGGAGTTATTCTGTAATGTTGTTATTAAGGTAATTGAACCATACAGCAAGACATCTGGAGAAAGGAGCTGTGCATGGAGAAGCGTCACTTAATTACTTTGTACTGGGGGCCAAGTCTTAGCATACCTTTAAATGAGAGCTAAGGAAATAAGCACACAATTACTCAATGCCCTGAAATGAATACAATGGAAACTTAGAAGCACTGTGGCGGATGGATGCTGGTGGCTGCCCAGCTGCCATTCATTCTCCATGTCTTTGCAAAAGATGACCTCGCTGCCTTTAGGATGGTGGCATGTCCACCCCTGGGAATGGATGGTAGGTCTCAGCCAGTGCCTCAAAACATTTTTCATGACTTGACACATGGAAAATGATTAAATTTGCACAGTTCTCTGTGCTAACCTGGAGGGGATTTGGAGGCATCAGTATGGGGCTTGGAGAAAACAAACCAGTATACTTTTTGTGTATATTATATAATTATGATAAGAAAAGTAAAAAAAAAATTACAAAGAAATGAATTATTAAATTTGGATAAAATTCCCAAATAAAATATTTTCCAGTTTTTTTTTTTTTTTTTTTTTAATGAGAAACTCAAGTTTGCATCCACAAACCTAAATTTTAATAATCAGATTTCAGGGTTGAAATGATTAAATATAATTTCTCCTCCAGTGGGGTTTTTTTTTTTTTTTTGGACAATCTCTTCAAATTCATGAAAGTCATCACAATTTTGCTTATTCAAATTGGTGACTAAAAAAAAAACTAGAACCACATTTATAGCAATTCAAAATTTATAACAGCTGAAGTCTAACATTCTTTTGACAGATACAATGTTAAAGTTTTCTGTAATAAAGTGAATGTATTCTAAATCCAAACTTCTCATACCAAGGATCTAAAAATCATGATGAAGCTGTGATTTGCAGAACATGTAAATGGGAATGTGCGAGAGCGCTCTGTGAACTGGAAACTACTGAAACATGATGTGTTGCTTCCTCAGACCACACCTGGCCTTGGGTAGGTTGGCTGTTACCAAAATGGTACGCAACTGCACATGGACGGAAGTTTCTGATGTAGGGGAAGGCTGAAATTGGAGTAGTCAACAAGACTTGGTCCTACTAGGAGCCCCTGTTTGACTTCCCTGATTCCCAGTCACAATTGAGGCTCTGCAGTTTCCTTGAACACCTGCTCTCGAACCCTCTCTGACAGCCCCCAGACCACTTGTCCCTGCACACCACTGCAGACTCTGTGCCTGCTGCTCCAGGGCCTGACTCCGTGGCCAAGCTCAGCACATGGTCAGCAAGAGCCAAATGCTACTTCCCGTGCTCACCACCTGAAGGGAGTACGGGGTATGTCATTGGACACCACTCTCTCAGGCCATCCTGCAAGATGTTCTGGAGGACCATGTTTGAAGTCAGAGACAGCCAGTCAGAAGGCCCTGCTACACCAGGAGATGAGATCCATTTACTGTAGCTGACCTGTAACCCAGAGGCCTTATGCAACACAGCATACTAGTTGGGAAACTTGGTTCTAAGAAGGCATGATGGTCCTATTTCTCACTCTCATGCCTCTTTTAAAGCTAGGAGTGGTCAGATGACCTAATATTAGCTAGTGTAAATATGGATTGACCAGGGGAAGAGGGGTCCTGGGATAGTATTGTTTTCCAAATAAAAAAGGACAATAGGTAGTGTGCCTGGTATTGATCATTCTGCCTTCTTTCTACCTTGACTGGAGATGTGCTCTAGAGTATCAGCAGCCATCTTGTAACCAGGAGGTAAGAGGTATGGAGAGGTCAAGACTATTGTAGAGCTGCTGGGGCTGACATCATTTGATTTCCAGATCAGTGCCAAGAGTCCTAACTCTAGGACTCCTATTATGTAAGAAAAGTAAACCCCTATTTGTTTCAGCCACTGAAAGTCAAGTTGTCCATTATTTGCAGTCAAAATTATTACTTACACAAACATTTTATTATGTACCTTAGGACATATGGGGAATGAAAGACGTTAGAGTTCTTTATCCATTCATTAAAGTATTTATAACAGTTCCATTTCTAGGCAAATACAATGCTAGCTTTGCAGATTTTCCTTAAGCAGAAAAATAGTATGGATGTCCTTCAATACATATAGCTTGTAGGTCTAGGGAGCCACCTCCAACGCATATTCAAATGTCATAATGTCCTGGTGTGTGGAATGAGAATGAGCTGCATCTGCTTGGATTGGCTGGGGACGTGACATCTCCTTTCCTCCATCAGTATGGTAGACACTCAAAAAGCTGAAGAAGTCCTTCAAGTGGTTTCTTATGGTAGCTTTAGGAATAGAGCATTAACTAGACCTTTATTGCTTCCAAGAGACCCTCCCCTGAACTAGCTCAAGCAAAAGACAAGATTTTTCAGACGGACCTGGATCTATCTGACAGTAAGACCATGCTGGGAGGAGGGGCATGGTTGCAGTGAACCATTAAGAAACAATTATTTCCAGAACTCTCTTTCTGCCTCTTGCTTCTGCTTCTGCTCCTCTGGTTTTATTTCTCTCTTGCTCTAGACTGAGTTCCCTTACCTGGCAGAAACTTGGATCCTGGTAGCTCCTAAATTTTTGCATATTTTTTATTCTAAGCTACCAGAGAGAGAGAGAGAAAGAGAGAGAAAAAAGAAGAGACCGACTCTCTAGGACTCCCATCTAAGTATCTCGTTGCTGGGGCTCACTGTTCCCTTGGAAGTTAGGAGCAGAGTATTGAACTAAGAAGCTATGGCCAGAGGGCTGAGCCATGGAATATCCTGGAGGAGTCAGATAATAGAAAGGGGGAAGAGAAATTTCCAGAGAAATGTGTGGTAGTGGTATTAGGCTGAATTCTGTAGATAGACACCACAGAAATAATTCCTACTTTACTCCATGTGTGTTTATACTGACAAAGGAGATAAGTTAGGAACAGAAATCTGTGTTTGTTTAAGGTCATGTAGGAAAGAAATGGGCAATTTGGTATTAAAATGAAGAATTTTTAATTCTGACTTCAGGTTGTTATATTCTTTTAAGCTCTTGTTCTAGTCTTCTTTGTGACAATTCTCTTGCTTTCTTGGAGGCTTATTGATAAAAACTGCCCTGTTTCCTTGTCATAAAGGCTTTGTTATCATAGAACCTGAGGGAGTTTTTTTTTTTAAGATTTTATTTATTTATTTGACAGAGAGGGATCACAAGTAGGCAGAGAGGCAGGCAGAAAGGCTCCCTGCTGAGCAGAGAGCCCAATGCTCCTGGGATTCTGGGCTCGATCCCAGGAGCCTGAGACCATGACCTGAGCCCAAGGCAGAGGCTTAACCCACTGAGCCACCCAGGCGCCCCTAACCTGAGGGAGTTTTAAGACAAGAGTGTTTCTTTCTTTCTTTTTTTTTTTTTTTAAAGATTTAATTTTTTATTTGACAGAGATCACAAGTAGGCAGAAAGGCAGGCAAAGGGGGAGGAGGAAGCAAACTCCCTGCTGAGTAGAGAGCCTGAGATCATGACCTAAGCTGAAGGCAGAGTCTTAACCCACTGAGCCACCCAGGTGCCCCATAAGAGTGTTTCTTAACCTCACCTAGGAGACATTATGCTGACATCCTTACAAACACAAAGACACTGGAATCGGGTATGGAGATTATATATTAAAAAAATATATAGCAATAGTCTTTCTTGGAAAGTGTAAGTATAATTAGCTCAAAGCAAGAGAATGGGAAATCCTGGTAAACATGACAAACTAAAATCATTCTCACTCTTTTTGTTGGTTAGTTTTTATACCAACTGAGCCATAATATCCAGAAAATTTTTTAGCTTGATAAAATTACTTTTGCTTAATCTCTAGTGGATACTCTATTTGTTTCAATTCCAAGCTTTCAAATAAAACGATAATTCATTAACCATTCATTCATTCAACAAACATTTCTTAACATCTGCTCTATGCCCATCTTCACATTTATCTCCTCTCTGTACTTTTTTCTCTTGGTATATTTTAAGGGTAAATGACTACATTTTTACAAGTTGTTTGAGACAGAACAACAATTTCCCTTTAGCAATCATTTTCTCCTCAGTCCCTTTTTGGAAATCCAGTTCTGCCCCTGGAAGTAGGAGCTTTCAAAGCATGCAGCCCCACTTTCCTAGACACAGTTGATTGTGCTAGGATTAAATGCCTGACCCAATCCAGTCAATGAGATGCTCTCTTCCGGGAAATCAGAGTAGAAAGATAGAGACTTGAGTTGATGTTGTTGTTTGAACTAGAAAACCAAAGATATGCTGGAGGCTGAGGCTGTCATTTTGGAGCAGAAATGATGGGCCCACATGGAAACAAGTTAAGTGAGTACACACACCAGTTTGCAGAGATGGAGAGAAAGGGAGAGAGAGAGAGAGAAGCAGACACAGAACAGAATGAGGAATGATACAGCCCTGAGAGAGACAGACAAGCCAGAGAGATGAGCTATTTTAATGACTTTCCAGACTTGTTGGGATAGTTGCTACAGTACCTTGGCTGGGCTCCATGAGCGACCTCTTACATCCTTAGAAGTCCAACTTCACTCAAGCCTCCTTGGCAGAGTTTCTTTTTCTTTAAGCAAATTCTCTCTTAAGATTGATCAATGTCAGCAAGCCAACTTAACAGAAGAGTGCTCATTTAAGATAATGCAAATGTAGTAATAGTAGATCACAGATTTATCCTGTGTGTATACAATCATGCTCAGATACTCAGAACTATTTTCTTGCTTATATGAAGGAATTAAAGAAATGTGAATGTAGGATCTTCCTTTTTTATTCATTTAAAAAATATGTAGGCAGCTCTCTTTCAGGGAAGTGCAAGTGACTTATAGGGGACCTTTTATAGCGCACTGGGTCTATGTTGATTTATGGAAGATTGCTGACAATGCTGTGATTCAGTTTCCGGTCGGTACAAGGAAATATGATACAAGCAAAGACACAGTACCTGACAACAGATAGAATGAAACTTAGTGGTTACTAAAAGATTTACGAATTACTTTCCAGGTTTAAATATGACCATTTTCAATATTATTATTATTATTTTTCTAGGTCTACTAGCTGCTATTTTTAATTTTTTTATTATTTTTAAAAAACATTTTATTTATTTGACACAGAGAGAGAAATCATAAGTAGGCAGAGAGGCAGACAGAGAAAGAGGGGGAAGCAGGCTCCCCACTGAGCAGAGAACATAATGCAGGGCTCAAACCCAGGACCCTGAGATCATGACCTGAACCAAAGGCAGAGGGTTAACCCCACTGAGCCACCCAGGTGCCCTGCTACTATTTTTTAGATGAGATAATCGATCCAACCTTTCAGTCATTTTGAAAAACCATCTATAGTTGTTAAAAGATGTAGCTTCTAAAGTGTGCAAGCCTAAAGCCAGACTCTATATTTTAAAAATCAATATATTGTTTTTTCTCTTTTGAGGCCTAATTTTCACGCCTGTTTTGATAAAATCAGCATTACTGCAATGAGAACAGATCTCACAAAGTGTCTTGTTTTCAATTACTTTGAAAAGGGGGCTCATTGTGTTTTGGAGTTTTATGATCTCATAGCGAAGATACTTAGGTTCCAAACCACAAGGCAGGTTGTGTTGATAAAACACTGTTTTTGTTGGATAAGAAAATATGTAATGCAAAATTAAAATGTGATCCAGGGACCAACCAATAACTGACCACAATAACGAGTGTAAGATAAAAGGACATTACGAAGCTCCAGAGACAAAGGGATGAAACGGAATGGAGATTAGAGCTGCCTATCTTCAAAGTATAAATGTGGGATCATAACAATTTTTTTTTTTAACCAATAGTAATGGCTTTGAAATTGCAAATGAGTGTGGGATGGGCATTAGAAAGACTCTCTTGGGAACTATGAGTGTAGTGAGTGGTCTAATGTAAATGTAACAGATGGGATTACCATTAGAACAGCAGTCATCTTCTCCACCCAAATTGTTGTTTCTGTCCCAATTTCAAATATCCTGTAGGGCTATGTGTCAGATGACACATCCTGGTACTTGATTTTAAAATATGACTGTTGCAGCCACAGGACCAGGTGGTTGGGTTAGAGTGTTCTGAGATCAAGAAAGAAGACAGAAAGGAAACAAAAGCTTATCCATTCCCCAAATGTTTTTTGTGGGCCCATTGTGTTGTGTTCTAGATCTTGGGTCATAAGGATGAACGAAACAGAAAATGCCCTTGCTCTTGTGGGGCTTACATTCTACTTAAAGGAGACAATTAAAAAAAAAATAACAGCAATTAAAAAAAAATAAAAGTTATGTTAGAGGTTGGTAAACGTTATAGAAAATAAAATCTGTGCTAGGCAGGTGAGAACGAGAATTGAAGGTGGAGTAATTTTATATAGGATGGTCAGGAAAGGCTTAAAGAGTTGGGAGGCAGATGAGGAAGTGATGCTTACATTTGGGAGAAGAATATTCTGGGTAGAGGGAGTGTTTGAGGAATCTCGGGCGTATCAGTGGAGCTGGAGAGGTGACGGGTAGGGGAGGAAAATCGGAGGAGATGAACTCAGGGAATTAATGAGGGGGCAGGTCACAGAGGGCCTTTACAGACTCCGGAGTAAGGAAATTGGTTTTTGCTTTGGACCAGGGGTGAAGTCCTTATAGGGTTTTGAGCAGTGGAGGGACACGGTCTGATTTCCCTTTTCAAAGGTTCCCTCTGGCTGCCAGTTAGAAGAGTGTTGCAATAATCCAGGTGAGAGGTGTTGGTAATTTGGACAAAGCTATAATAGTAAAGTCAGAGATCTGTGGTGGTTCGATTCTGGCCACGCTGATGGATCAGACATTGAATGTAAGGCAAAGAGAAGAGTGACTAAGACATTTAGTGAAAGAAGCAGAGGGAAAGAAAGAAGGGGAAGGAAGGGAGGGAGTTATCTTGAAGAGTGCATACCTAAAGGGGCTAAGACCTTAGTTAGGACTTCTCTGGAAGCCAAGGAGAGAACTCCAGGATTTGATTACCTGAGTGGCCAGCATGTGTTTCTTGGCTCCTAGACATCTTGAACATGAACTTATGCTGGCTGTTCTTCTTGAATGCTAAAATCTGTTGGCCCCAAAGCAAAGTTTAGTTGTGTTGCCAACCCACTATGAATGTGTTAGACTGGTTGCCTCAACTGGGAAGTTGGATGGAGGAGGCAGTGGGAGCACAGTGGTGGTCTAGGAAGGAGAAAATCTCACCTCCTTCTGTCCCTAGCGAATCGTAACCCTGAAAGACCAAGCCTTGAGTTACAAGGCAGGAATGAGACCATGTGCAGAACAGATACCATTATCCCCAAACCCGAATTTCATCATACAAAAGTTACATGTATTATTTGCATTTGAGTGCTTTATTATATTGGAATTGCAGTGATATTATTAACATTTGTACAAATGCACAAAATCTTGTCTCCTCTTGCTCGAAAGAGATGTAAAATCTGACCTAGTTGAACAGTCTTCATGAACTCATTGTCCATTGGTAACAATAAATGTGTTCACGATGCAACAAAAAGCTTAACATAAAATTGAACATATTAAATGCTGTAGCAAGTATTTACATGTATGTACTCCCATTTTTTTTTTCTCCTTCCAGTAAGGAAGGTGGTTGCTTTACAAATAGACAGACAAACATAAATGCTTTGCTGTTTACAATTACAAACAACCCCCCCAGTCCAGAACTTAAAGTGACAGCACCTTTTTTTTGGGGGGGGGGGACTTCCTTAGTTAGCACTTATTTTCCACAAGGCTAAACTTTTTTTTTTTTTTTTTTAAGTTCTAGTTTTGGATAATATTTATATTCCAATTGTCCTAGAACGTTGTGTTTGAACAGAGCCATTTTTCTGGGCCTTTTCAGAAGATCCTAAACCCCAGGTCCTCTCCAGGGAGATTTCAAGCTTATCATTTCTCTTAGCCAAACCTCAAAATGCAGAACTCCTCTCTCTGAGGCAGGTGTGTTTAGCAGAATGTAGAAGGAAAGAGGGTGAGTAGGTCTTCTCTTCCACTGGCTGGCTGGTTAGAAAGGACCCCTTCTCTGAAGCTCCCTCCACTGCAGCACGGCTGAGGCTGATACCTTCCATTCTCTCCTGTCAATGGCATTGGTATTCTAAAGGAGCCAACTAGAGTCTAATGAGCTTATTGTGCATAAGATTTTAACAATATAGTTAAAGCTAATTTATTCAGATTCCACATTCTCAGTCCTGAGGCTAAAATAATTCTCTTTTTCAAAAAATCCTAGAAAGTTCTATAATATGAAACTCAAGGTAGGAAATTCTAAATGGCTTATGAAGAGCTTTCTAAATCCTGATTTTTAATGAGCTACATATTATAAGTTGGGCGAAATATAAGAGCTAATCGTTACTGATTCCCCTCTGATGATAAGCTTGGAAACGTATCAGAGTGCCACTTAAGAATATTAATCATTTAACAAATGCTGGCAATTTGGCCTTACCCCCCTCTTCAACTTGTGGTAAATAGTTTCTTTTTTTAAAAAATAGACAATTTATAAGGAAAAAAATATATAAACACTCTTTAAGCAATTTGGCTATAAGCATTACATCACTGAAAAACTCCACAAGAAATAGTAAAATATTTTGAGTGGACATACACTTTTTCACTTTCACAACATCATGAGTTAGGGTTTTTGTTTTTGTTTTCATTTCTTTGTTTTGGTATTGAATTTTACTGGTAAGTTTATTGCTCAGTGTCTTCTTGTCCTTTCTCAGATTATCATTGTAAAACACAGGTGCTGTCCCTAATTATGTCACAAGGCAACATTGTATTTTTGAGACCCAGGAATGAAATAGGGCCACTACTACTTCCGCAGCCTCAGAGAGACGACGGCTGGACCACAGTCCACATGCACCATGGTGCACAAAAGAGTAAGTCTCCTGGCTCATTCAGGACACTTTGGTTTGGAGGATGAGATAGAAAATTCTTAAGTATAGCTTAGCTGCTGCCTCACATCTGTTGCATAATATAACTTTTTTTTTTTAAACATGCTATGAATAAAGGGTTAAAGAGTATAAACTGGCTCTTCTTCTTAGTTTTCTCGTAGCAGGCTTCATCTAGGCTGACATGAGGAACATGTCTTTGCTAGGCTACTAAGGAACACAAGCACATGTACCTGGTGCAAATATTCTGTAAAGTATTTTAAATGATGCAGCTCAGAGCCTGAGGGGAAGGGTGGGGAGTCGAAAGAGGAGAGCAGAAGGCAAGTCTGAGGAAAGGGAGGGTCTTTGAGAAAGAACCAGAGAAACAGGGATTGAAAAAGCTAAAGTGCAATTTTAAAATATAAATTATTTTAAAAGCAGAAGAGAGACTCTAAATTGCTACTGTTCGCATAGGCACAGTTTTATTCAAATTTAAATGGGTTGTTTCCTTTTCCTTCTCAGATATACTGCATAATGGAACTTGAATGGCTTAAAGCTACGGCACATTGTTTGGGACTGGACAAAGAGAGCACTAAGGAAGCTGAATAGTGCAAGGCATTCTAGGAAATCGGGTGGGGTGGAGAGAAGCAGAGATGAAGTTCCTACACTTTTATAAGAAAGCTGTTCCAGTTATAGTTACTGATTCCCTTTAGCCGAACTCTGCTTCCTAAAGGAAAGAGCTTACTTTAAGAATTAAAAAAAAAGAAAAAAAAGAGAAAAGAATGTTTTAAAAAACCGTTCAGAACATAGATTAAAAAATAACTCACAGAGCAATAAAAATCCTTGAAATTTCTATGCACAGAGATCTAAGCAAAATACTTCCACCATATGATGGAGAACAGCCATTTGAAACCCTGAAAAATGAAGATATACACAACTAGAGTAGTTTATTATGAACTAATACTTTAAAAACAAGTAGATCCTACAGAAGAATACTGTTCAAATGGAATGTTTCAAAATAACATTTATTAATAAATATCTTATAAAATTCTAAATTAATAGATTCCTGTTCAAATTTTGCTTTGGTCCTTGAATTCCACTGTATACACACATACATACAAATATATTTTCTTCGATGGTTTTTATTAACCAAAGAGAAGCACATTCTATCCTAACTGGATGGCTAGTTTGATAGCAATTACTGATGCTTAAAACTCCCCAGCCAAAGGCTGATCTTTCACCGCAGCTGGTTTCAGATTTTAATGGCAAACTCAACTGACACACTAAAATTGATGTAACAGCGACCCAACTCCCTGAACATCCATCACTGACACCCCTCTGTTCAGAACAGGTGCTGCATTTGATTTCTCTGACCAGCTAGGCTCCAAAGAGCCTTTGCTCCAAGTGAGTCACCCAAATTATCACCGTTCATTCAGTGACACCACAGACACTGCCATCTCCCACGGGCCATGTGAACACTGGCACTCGCGCACACTAACATGGAGGTAGGGAGGGGTGAATGGGGGTGTAAAGGGAAAACATCAGCTTAAGACAGACTTTAAAATGAGTACGTTCATCCTTAGTTAGGATTTACTCCACCTGTCCTGGCGTCATATGTTGGGAAATGTCTTAAGAAGAAATACAATGTGAACGCCTCAATTTAGGATCACCTGGTAAAAATGCCATCGGGGTACCTAAGTCGGGTCCCATCACAGAAGGCAAGGGAAGCACTGTAGAAATTTTCAGATAGGCTGGCAGTGACTTCAAAGGCAGATGCTGCCAATAAAAAAACCCACACGTGAATGAGGAGAGGCAGTGTTGTAGGGCCCTTCCTTCCTCAGGATGGGTGCTCTGAAGGTCATTACACTGGCTCGGTGAAGATACAGGCGGATGACCCAGGAGTTGAGTGGGAGAGGAGAATAGGGCAGAAAAAAAAGATGTTTTCCCAGATTGGCAAAAAATGAAGGGCACAGAGGGGTTTTTCAGGCAGACTAATTGTTTCATGGTCTGGTGCAGGCTGGACCTTCCAGTGAACTACTTAATATTGATAAGCTGAGTGTGGATTTGACCAACAAGCCTTTCTGTTCAGGGTTTCAAGACACTCTGACAACGAGCTGGCATCTTTCATTTTACTGTATTTCCACACTGCTAATGAACATACCTAAAGGCTCTAAATATAACAAGAAGACAGTTCATTCTACTTGTACATTGAGGGCTGTTTGCTAATGTGTGTGTGTGTGTGTGTGTGTGTGTGTGTGTGTGTGTGGTTGGTTTGCCTACTTAGCATAAAAAACAGACATAATTGAGCTCTATATAATGCACATCAGTCAAACTGTCAAGTTGCTGAATTAAGAAAACTCAAGCAAGTTCTTCACTACAGAGGCTTTCAGCTTAACAACTAAATATTCAATCAAGAGGTGGAACAGAAGTAAAGTAAACCATAATTTTAGTGACAGCCCATTCCCTGGATATTCTGATATTACCCGTGGATTTTTAAAAAATCCATTTCATTAAGTGCTATGCATGCAATAAAGAAAGAAAAGTTTTTGTTTACTTAAAGCAAAAAATAAGAAAAACATAAAAAATTTAAAACCCAAGCAAACATTTCAATGAGTTCTTTTTCTTTTTTAGAGAGACACATACATGGTCCTAGAAAGGAGTTTTGAAAAAATTAAATTTAATAACAGAATACAGATATATCTTAAATATTTCTTAGGAAGCCAGTTAGGTTCAACCGTTCAGCTGTTACTGCTGGGATGCGAAGTAAAACAACTATGGATTCAGTTTTTAAAATACTTAAAAAAAGATATGTTTGTCTAAAATATAATAGAAAATCCTTTGCATATTTTTCTTTTCTTTAAAAAAAATTTTTTTTTTGTTTGTGAGTGTGTGTTTGTTTTGTTTTTGCTTTTGTTTGGATTTCTAGATCACATAGCCAGTCATGAGTTTCTCTGGACACTCAAAACTTTCTTTTGAAAGCACTGCATACATTAAAAAAAATTGCTGATAAATACTGATTTGAAAAGTAAGTTTTTCGATAAAACTGAAACTAGTTATAAAAATCATGCTTCATGACCCTTATATTTTTTTTCTCCAAAATAGATTCTTAGGCTATAGTGAGAGATAAACACATAGACACACACCATACATGTCTTTCCCTTTCCCGAACGCTTATAAAAGCTACACCTTTTGTAAAATAATATTATTTTAAATCCCATGAACACACATACACACATGTGCACACGTGTGCACACACACACACACACACACACACTCTCACTCTCTCGTGTTAGGTCAAGCATTCAAATGGAGATGAAACACCAGCACCTGTCTAGACTGCTAGAGGGAAACATTAGTCCCTGTTACTTGTGAGATGTGATATTAAAACATTGACACAGTAGAATGGCTTGTTTCAAGGAGGCACAACTGTGGTTCGGGACTATCTACTTTCCATAATAGGCAAGTCGATGAAAGTCGTTGGAAATATAAATCAGAATTATTCAGAAGAGTGGAGTAGCCACATCCATGGGATTCTTTCAGCAGCCAAAGAAGGCTTTGGCTGTTCTGGGAGGGCTGAAAGCACCCCTGTGGAAACATTAGTTTTCTCTTTCTCTTTGTTTCTCCAGTGGTACGTCTACTTTCACCCACCAGAACAGCAAAGCCAGTTCCATAGGCTTAAAAGAAAAAATAATAATAAATCTTAGTCTATTAGCAGCTGATGATTGAACAATGTAATATGTGTAGTGAATAGAGCCCTTCTGAATTATTATATAGCATATGGATTTTCAACCTTATAGACAGGCCATATAAACCAGTTGTAATTCGAGGGTGTGATGTTATAGCCTGCATCATAATCTGGACCTTCACAATCGAGGCTTAGAAGTCTCCCTTCCCTGGTGTCTCCACAGCTGGCATTCAACAGTGCCTCACCTATGGCTAAGCCACCTTTTATTTGCTCTGATTATTAAAAACATTAAATCAGGAACATTAAACATCTCCTGCTTACTATTTTGTAAAAAGCAAGAGGTGAATGAACTCCAGCTGTGGGTCACGGGCAGGGAAAGCAATGGCTAGATCCATATTTTTGAGATTTGCTTTTTTTTTTCCTCTTTAAGCATTATTTTTTTCTTTATGTGCAATTCTAAAGGGGGAAACATAAAATAGCAGAAAGTAAAAATAAAGAGTTCATAGGGAGCCCGGGAAAAAAGTGGAAATGGAAAGGAAGATTGGAGGAAATCAGAGGATAATTCAAGGAAGTGGACCAAGGGGAGGAGGTGGAGGGGGGTGAGATGCTCGGTGGCTTTATTTGGACATCAGTGGGTCTTATGATTTTTTGTAGGAAGAGACAAAATTATGGAAAAGGCTCTGTGTTTATCTGGAATTCTGGCGACATCACGGCACAAACCCGATGTGTGTTACAATGTCATGAGACTCACCACCCAGTTACCTCGCATCCATTTACGTGACATCTAGGTTATGCCTCATTTTGGCTAAAAGCTGCGGCTTAACAAGGTTTGATGTTTCAAGCAAAGGGTTGGACTGATAAGAATGAAACCGTGTCTATATACAGAAAGAGTTCAGTTTATAAACAAGTTAACTGGTACCAGAAAATTGGAGAAAAGCACCAAAGCATTTCCCAAGCTGACAGATTAATTAATTGCATAACTCCCTTTTTTTCTTATATAACTAAGTATAAAAGACGACATTTCCATAATAACTATAAAAATGAAAGCCAGTCTCTGAAGGGCTGAGGAGTCTTCCAGGTCTGAGTTAATTCTAAAAATGCCCTTAAAAGAAAGGACGCATGATATGCGACAGCTCTTCTTGGAGGCAAGGTCTGACCCACCGGCAGATTTTAAAGGATGGGATTCAGGTCTGTTCTGTGAGTGGTAAGCTGACTGAGGGTGGAGCTTCCCACCACCTCGCTCACGGCAGAGGAAGTGGTGATGGTATTGTGTTGGATGACCTGCTGCTGAGAGCAAGCTGGGACCGGACTGGCAGGAGGGCTGCTCTCTGGACCTAGGAGAAAACACACACACACACATACCAATATAGCTCTTCTTGGGTGGACCTGTGGGCCACTCAGGCAGACATTACTACGCATTTACTAGAGATAGAAGAGTTTCACACATTTGCTCCTGGACGTTAATTTCAAAACTTTATTTTAAACTGTAGTCAAAAGCTATGCCTTCCCACTTTATAGCTACAAGCAAAGCCATGCTTTCTATACCAGCAACATGATTTCATGTGTTCGAGTCTTGGGATGTAAACTTCCCCATGTTTGTATCTTCAAATAGCCATCCATATATCAAATGTGGAAAAATACTCACATGTGGTGGGAGAATCTGTGTTGCTCAATCTAAAAAATTATTTGAAAATAAATTGACCTTCAGCCATGAATCCCTGCTCCTCCCACCATCCCCCACTCAGCTAGTATTTAACTTACTGACATTCCAGATGCAGAAACTGGGGTCTAGAGAAAGGGATTCACTTTACTTATTGGAAAACTAAGACCAAGTCACTAGCTTTTCAGCCCAGTGAATAAGAGGCAGCATACCTTAAGACATTGGATGTGATTCCCCCAAGGCCTATACCCAGCCCCTGGATTTCTGTGGAAGACGGCTAGCCCACTGGTAGTTGGGCTCCCGCAAGCTATTTTCCTGCTGGCTGTGGAACTGGAATTCGATAGGATTTTACAATGTGAAATGCCAGGGAAATTCTAGCCAGAAGGTATTGGGAGGTGGTGGGCATGGGGAGGAGGTCAGAAAAGAGGGATCCCCCTGGTGCAATCTACACTTTACTCTTGCTCTTTCAATAAAATCCAATGCAAAATTAGTGGCAAAAAAAATTGGACACTAAGAAAAGAAGAAAAGTCAATGACTTACTTAGATATCCTTGTGATTCTTTCTGCATGGCTGTTATTGGACAGTCTTTATGCGTTAACAACAACTGTTTCAGCTGTGCCACCTCATTTTTCAACATGGACACTTCATTCTGGAAAGAGACATATCAAAACTGTTGGAAAGGACCAGAGAATACAAGTCCGCATGCACTTTCAACAGTGATATTGGCAAACTTTTCTATTGTGTCTGAATGACATTAAGGATAATATTTAATGGGATTCACCTGAAAATGTGTAGCTTCCTTTTAATTTGGTCCTCACATTTACCAGGACTTATTGAAAAGACCAGATTTTAACTCTAGAACTGAATCCTATTAAAAGTCCAAGAGTATACCCTTTAGGTGATGGACTCTGGAGCGAGGTGACTTAGGTGGGAATCTTCACCTGACACTTACTGGGTGAGTCTAGGCAGGAAACGTAAGCCAGATGAACTTCAGAAACCTTGTTTATAATTGGGGATCAAACCAGAATAAAGTTCTTTGAGTTGTTGTAAGGACTGAATGAGACAATAGATATAAAATGCCTAGCCCATACTGAGAACATTGCCTAGCCCATACTGAGCAATCACTGAGTTTAGCTAGTCATAATAATCATCTTCACACTGAGAAGCTCAGGTTGACGTTCAATATGTGAAGAAAGTGAATGTTGCACATGCATTGGGGAGCACCGAGTGGCAGGATTAGCGGCTTTAGACTGAAATGTCTTCAGAATAAGCCAACCCATCTACCATCAGATTTCCCAAAACAATTGTCAAATGGGCTATAATTCAACAGAGCACATCCCTGCCTGACATCTGCTTAGTAGAAGGCGTGGAAACACATGGAACAAATGTTGATCCTCTACTGGTGGATGAGGTCAGCCCTGGAAGGCGAGGGGCAATGGAGTTTTGGCTACAATTAATTTGTTTGGTTCATTAACTAGTTTGGCTAATTTCAGTCTATAAACTTTTTCCACCATCAATAACAGGGTGTTGTGGATTGTGTGTGTGTATGTGTGTGTGTGCACGTTTCTTATTTACTTAGATAAGTGCTTGAATCTCCACTTTATGTAGTTATTCACAAAGACCAATTCATAGCTTTGTAGAATAATGTACTTGGCACCACTGTCTACAAATACGAATGTAGAATAGATTGGTTAGTTGTAAGGTGCTTCCACTTGATAAAAGTAAACTGTAAACATAGCACTATCTCAAGCAACCCATAAATTTATAGTTGTGATAAATATTACCCTCGCTCTGTCCAATGTTCATTTGTGGCTGCCAGACATTGTACTCCACATGTGGGAGACTTTAAAAAAACATGCACACAAAAAAGGGTGTTTTAACATTGCTGTCATTAAGTTGTATTTACACTTTTATTATGAACGTGGCTTTTTCAGGCATGTATTTATCACCTAAAAAAGTAAGTATGGGATTCTAAAAGTTAATTAAAAAATTTTTTGAAACTTGTTTTAAAGGTTACGCCACATTTCTAAATTCATTTGCAAAATATAAGTAATCAAATGTTGAGTAACATAAATAACAAAATAGTAAGAATCTAGGAAAGCTTTTCTCTTCTCCAAATTTTATAAAATAAAAATGCCTATCAGAGAAATTAGCATTACTGACATATAAATCACTTAATTGCTCTTAATCCAAAAATATTCAGGAGGGTGAACTCCATCTCCCACCTCCAAGGAGTGTGATCGGTAAGGGGCCCTATCGAAACCAAAATTGACCCTTGTCAATTCTGGGGTTAGTGTGACAACTTTATTTATAAGACTACTTATTGTAGCCTTAAATACCAGTTCTTTCCTCTTTGATTTCATGCCCACTTAAATTCAGACAATCTTCCTTGCTTTTCCCAGATTCCCTCTGCTTAAAATGGCATGTGTAAAAGAAAGTTACTTTTAGACTGTTAAATAGAAGGCAACCCCTGGTTTTTTAAAAAACAAAACAAAACAAAACAGGAACTCCTGGGTGTCTCAGTTGTTAAGCATCTGCATTTGGCTCAGGTCATGATCCCAGAGTCCTGGGATCAAGTTCTGCATCAGGCTCCCAGCTCAGCGGGGAGCCTGCTTCTCCTTCTGCCCCTCCCCTTGCTCATGCTCACTTGCTCTCTCTCTGGCAAATAAACAAATAAATAAAGCTTTAAAACAAAATAAGCAAAACCAAAATCAAAGTGGAGAAAAAGAAAACATATATATATATTACATAACATATATATATATTTTTTTTGGCCTCAAAATGAAATGTCATAGTATTTGCATTTACATTATAGATAACAGTACTTTTCTAGAATCACAACCGCTGAGACAACTGCACCCTAATCTCTGCTGCAAATAATGCAGATAGTCATTCTTAGAGAATGGAGTCAAGCTTCAATTTTTACTAAACCCTTCCATAATCTTCTGTAACCTAGGAAACAACAAATAAGTAAAGTATATAAAATACAACAAAACAAGATTCTCTTGCTTTCTTACATGTCTAGAAAAAAAAAAAATCGCACCTGACAGCCATCTTGGAGAGGTCGATTTTAGTCTCCGTTTCTTCCCCAACTATGTCCTGCTCCATCCCACCTTTTCTAGGCATTGTTCGATCTCCCAGGCACAAAGTGTTCAAGGCCCCTTCCTTAAAAAAACACGTTCAATTCCGTTCTTTGGGCTTCTACAATAACAAGGAGCTAACTGCCTACAGTACTTGGCACACCCCAAGTTGTTTCATAAGAAAGCTTTTGCTTTCATGAAAGGCCACAATAAAACAGCACCAATCACTGCTATGAACAGCATATGTGGTGTCTTGGCCTCTAACCAAAGCCCCATACAAAATAGATGACCTGAGTGGCACTTTTTGTCTACAGATAGCAAAGCACTTTAGTCCTTCTTAAGTATAGGAACTGAGAACCTGCGAGTTGGAGGGTCTGTAAAAGTGTAGGAACCTGAAGACTATGGTGATAACGGATCATCGTTTAAAGATATATGTGAATAAGGACATATTTCTTAAAATAATGTGTTAATATTTATGTTAGTTATCTTATGGTTGGAAAATGAATGCTGATTAGTATTCTCCATAAAGAAGAACCCTCAGCCTCTGTTTAGATCATACACAAGTAATTATGATGCTGATAGGAGGAAATCAAAGTCTAATGGCCACAGAAGCAACAGAAATTCATGGGGCAGCTTCCAGCAGGCAGAAGAGCTCTCAACAGGGGTTTCAGAAAAACATGGTTTGGCCACACCAGACTGACCTAAAGCAAGATGGTGGGACTAGTTCCCTAGTTCCTGCCGGCAACATAGTTGTCTATTCTTTGACTGTCTCTGTTTTGCCTTCTATGGAGAAAGCTAGCTACCAAATAATCGAAAAAAGGACTTGATCTTTACTTTTTATTCATTAGTTAACCACTTTTGGTATTCTCAGATAAGCTTGTATTTCAAGTCTCAAGTTTCCTGAGGGAGCCAGTTCTAGTACCTTCTGTGCTTCCAAATCTTATCAGGGCAGATTCCAAAGTTCTATCTACAGTTTCTGTGTAGCACAAAACCTTGAGTCCCTGTATGGGTTCATAGTGATGAGAGAGCCTCTCGAGCCTCCATCAGATTCCACAAGAGAGACTTTGGGTTAAGAAAGGTCCAGAATCACTGCCCTAGAGAAAGCAGGGGGGACCGTGGGCTGTGCACATGCATAATCATCTTCAAATCTCCACAATGACTGATACAGGAGAGGCCAGACTCTATTTTAAATAAAAATCCTTTTCAAGGGAACACAAGTATGAATTCACCTTGAATTCATTTTGGAAGAGAACCACCAGATAGCAAATGTTTCAAAATGCATGAAAGAAATAAAATGTTGCCTACAGCTCTAGCAGGGAAATAAAAACCAGGCCTTCCGGAGGCACTTTCTTACTCTGAATTACCTTGCTCGATGAATTGAGGCGAATCACCAATTTTTTTTTTTTTTACTCCCCTGCGTGGGTCATAGTAATCATTCTAGGTCTTCATATAAAAGTACTTTACAAAAACAAGTATTAATAATCAGGTATGAATTATCCTATTGAAATCAGCCCTTCAGTTTTTTCACTTTTGAACCTCGTATGGGTTAGCTACTCTAAAGCAGTTAGCCATTGAGACAGGGACTGTCGGAGGCTAGATGCGGTTGGATTAATCTGTTCTTTAATCCATAAGGTTGTCTGGGGGATGAAGTAGCGCCCCTATAGAGACATTCAACACCATAATAACATACTTTAAACAAGTACTCCAAGAAGTCCCTAATAGCTGCATTTGGAGTTTTTGGCTTTGGGGATGTCATTTTGTTAATATGAGAAACCCAGAATGCTTTTTGATGCAAAGCAGTAGTCTGTGCCAAAAACATAATTATCAAAATGGGCCCTATAATATAGCCCCTCCCCACTTATTTTTTTCTTTTTTGTAGATTAGCTGAGGCCAGGTTTGTTTCATGCTAAAACAAAGGACTTTCAATTTGTAAGGCAACAGTTCCCATCTGGCCTCTTCTCTTGCCAAGTCCCAAACCTGGGCTCATGTGTCTAAAATTTCAGCAGCGACTTAGGCCATGTGTCTTTGCACTAAAAAAGAAAAGCAATTATTTCCATGGGTGACCAGATGATTTCCATATCGTCTACTGCACACAAACAATCCACTGAGTGCCACATCAGTCAATGATGAATTCAGAGCTGATCTTAGCTACCCTGTCAGAGAAAAGCACGTGGGTTCTTTTTGTTTAAGAATTCTCTACAATCAAAGATGCTAGAGCTGTGGGTTGGGTCAAGAGAAGACTTGCTTGCATACTCATCCTACTATGTGCTGCTGTCTTTGTGACTTTCAGGAAGACTCTTCAGGTACCCCCGGCCTTAGTTTCTCCCTATACAAAAATGTCACATCAGGTGGTTTCTAGTATTTCCCTCAATTCCTATACCTGTGTTGACCTCTTGGGGACAGATTTGTGGTGAGACAAGGAAATGAAGTCTGGGAGTTTGAGTTTTGTTTTCTTAGGTCTGATTTTTTTCCAATCTGAAATGCCACAGCCCAGCTAAAAAGTTCTATGCTGAAAAACAACCCAGAAGTGGCTGCTGGCCATCCAGACCTTGGATATTCCGTTTGGCTAGAGTTTGTTTGCTTAGCACCTTCCATTTCTGTTTACTTAAAATTTGGCTCACTGGACCAGCCTCAAGAGAGACACCTTTTTCTTTTGACAAAGGTCCAGTAGGAGGGAAAGGGTCATTCAAAGGTAGCAGAAGCTGCGTATCCTCTCCAGCATCACAAGGCATGATGCAGAGCACTGAGCATCACCGAAAACATGGAATGGCTGTGGTTTCTGTCCCTCTGAAGCAAAGCAGTGGTTGGAAAACACAAAGATTTTAGTCTTTTCAGAGTCTGTCTCTTCTTTGGGCACTCCTTTAACAACCAAAAACACTGGTGCCTGTTGACTGGCCCAAATAGAACTTTTTCCCCCGGGCTTTTGGGGCCTAGAATTCTAGTATCTTCTTTTCCTTAGCCATGGATGGTTCTAAAGAGTTGTAAAAATTAATGTATTTGGGTCTCATAAAGGATAAATTTACCTTCTGTGTTTTATAAGAGCAATGACATAGAGGCATATGCCAAGTCATGAACATATCTGATCACAAGGTAGACCAGCATCTTCACTTCTCCTGGATCTCTGCTATGACCTCCTTCTGTTTTCAAGCTCCAGCACCACAGTCAATATGCTGAGATACTTCTGCAAGGATGCATTTTAGTTAAAACTGATTTAGACGTGTGGGCATCTGATAGGTGCCAGCTGGCTATTTATGGTTCCTTCATTCAAGACACTAGGGCTGATTTTGCCCCCACAGGGGAGATCTGACAATGTGTAGAGGCCTTTCAGCTGTCACAACTTGGGGGAGAGGTAGAGGGTGCTACTCATATTTAGTGGGTGGAGGAGAAGGATACTACTATCTACCTAAACAGGATACCATGGAGAATTACCAAGCCCCAAATTCAATAGCGCCAAGATTGGCAATTTCCAAGAATGGCACAATCTTGGCCATTTTCATGGTCCTCTTACAAACCTCAGAACTGGTAGCAAATTCCAGGGATTCCCACACTTTGGTCATTGCAGAGCCAGTGGCTGTAATATTTGAATAGACCCACATGCACCAGAGTTTTTATTGACTTAACGTGTTTGTACAAATTAACTCATTATTTAATATTTTAGCCTCATCCTTACCAAGAGAATCTGTGAAATTGAAGGTCTCGTGTTCTAATTACATTTTTTAATTCACATACAAATAAAAACATTACTCTGCATGTTTAAAGTGCTTACCATCTTCTACCTAAAAGCTTCTCACATACCACTGGGGCTATGGCTAGAACTAAAGCTTTTCAAGCTGCTACGGCTTTCAAGGTGTTCGAGTCCAGCCATCCCACTGTGGCTTGACTCCTCTCAGTCACATCCTGGCCAAGTGGTCAGGCGGCCAGTGCTTGGACACTCCAGAGATGGGGAACTCCTTCATTTACTCAACAAGCAGATATTGAGGATAGACACAAATGGACTCAGCAAAATAGCTTCACACTGTACTAGAAAGAGGGGTTAGGAAGTAGGGGGACAGGGCAATAAGACAAGACACAGCCCCCACCTTCATCCGCATAGAAGGTACTGGGAGGACTTACTACTGTACTTCTCCCATATCTGTTATATATGTTTCCCAGTTTCTTTCTCATGTCTACCACAAAAAGGATGAAAAATTTAGGGGAAAATGTGAACATCCATATGCAGTCCATGCATAACCCAAACTTCCTTATATATTTTCAGTTTATACATTGGCTGTCCCAAGGCCATTTCCTTTGAATGCACGGAATATGCAAAAACTTTGGGGGTTTGGTACCCCTAGTGTTCCATTCTAAGGACGCACAGAGAACCGGGTGGTGGAAGGGAAAGGTGACCTACAAACTACTAAGGTACAGATCCTCCCTATTTCCCTATCTTTCCTCCCTTCCCTCCTCTCTTCAGACTTTCTCTCTGCTCCTAGAAGCACCAGGCTATAATCTCTAACTTTTATTGCCCTCCGGGCATGCTTGCCACATAATCTATTTAGTTGCTCCCTTTCTGCTGGTGGAGGGGGCATTTCTTTTTGTGTGAGAACAGACTCCCATTTGTATGGCATGAAGTCTGCCACAGAGGCCCTGGTACAAGACTTTTCTCTCCTTCTCGCAAATGTTCCCTAAAGGGGCCTTGTTGGAAAAATGTCCCCCACTGAGTGACCCACGAAAGGGAAATATCCCACAACATTCAAATCTTGTTGAGTTTGAAAATGAGATGGGAACATGTCTTTTCTTATAGAGCAAAACAACAACTGTAAATGTTCCTTTCTTCCATGAAACCAAAACAGAGGTAACCTAGTGGGAATCAAAGCCACCCTCTCCCTGGTGAATATAAAGAACTACGGTTGGGCTGAAGATTTATTATGTGCTAGATACTGGGAAAACTGCTTTGTAGACATGAGTTCACTTATGACTCCCAACAACTCTACGATTCCCATTTTATAGATGAGGAGACCGAGGGCCATGGAGGTTAAACACAACTAATTGCTGAACAAGAGTGTGGACCTCCATCCAACCAAAGCCAGTGCTCTCAGCCCTGTAACTCAGCTGAGCAGACTCTCCCTCCTCAGAGCTTTGTAGACAGGTTGGGTTAAAACTGAACACTTATTTTGTTTTGTACAGGGTCCTAGAGTGAATAAACCTTGGGGAGTAAGTGCAGTTGCTCTGTGGGCGAATGTGAGGTAGTATTGCTTAGGTCAACAAGTGCCCGCCGGGAGGCAGGAAATGCCAACCGTACACAGGGCCTTTGAGTCCCGAGAAAAGAGACAGTGGCCTGCACCTGAAGCTGCATGTTTGTCTGGGTGAGTTCTTCTGCTTTCTTTTCCAGTGACATCACCCAGACCTTCCTCTTCTGTCTGCAGCGGGTGGCAGCTGCCCGGTTCCGTTCCAGAAATTTCCTCCGCCTCTCGTCGGGATCCTCGTCCACCACCCTTCGCCGGCGGCCCCCTGTGGGCTGGGGCGGCTGTATTGTCTGGGTTGGCTGCATCTGTTGTGTCGCTGGTGAGACCTGCTGGGCACGAGGGGGGGGCGGGTGGGGGCAGAGAAGGAACATGCTGGGTGAGAGAGGAAACCCAAGCTGGTGTTGGAACACAAAGCACAGAGGGTCGGTTGCTTTAGTAAGCAGATCAGACTTGTTTTCTAAGAGCGAAGTCAACAGTGAAATCATGCTCATGAAAAGAAAAAGCATTGCCGAACTATCTTCTGTGATATTTTGGCAAGACGTAGAAACGACTTGTGAAACAGAGTCAAATAGATTTTTCCCTGACAGGCATTTGGCTGAATCATGGCAGAGGAAACGGGTTTTTTTTTGGTTATGTTTTGTTTTTTTCTCCTTCAGATGTTAAACATGTTTTATTTAAGGTCCATTTTATAAAGTTTAATGTGCCAATGCAAGGCTGCAGGTGAGAAGAGAGAGAGCAGGATTATTGTCCTAATACTGATGCATCTTCTGTCATCTGCAGAAAGCTCCTTCTGGGCAGGCTTCCATTCTCCTGGTGTTAAAACCATGTTCCTAGAACACACCTCTGGGACATCATCATCACTGTGACTCCCACCAAAAGAACCCTCTGAAGCCCGGAAAGCAGATGAAATCCTATTTTTTCCATTTCAGAGCTCTTAGCACAAAGGGCCTAGTTGGACCTGCAAATTCCAGGTGGGTCCATCTGCTCCTTGGAGCTCTGCCGGAGACAGGCTTTTCCAGGTGGCTAGAAGCGGGGCCTATGTGAGGGATGCCCAGAGCGGCCCTGAGGTCTGTGATACACCTTGTCTGTGCTGCAGGGAGGGATGGTTGGGAGTCATCACACACTTATATTGTAAGGAAACCCTAGCAGTGGCAAAGCACTGTATTAAAACGTTTTACTATACTCCTAGATTCCTTCTAAGAGCTACAAAGGGCTCAGCAGTATCTAAAGTTTTGGAGACTCCTGCCCATACAGCTTTATGTCCCTTCATGAGGCCGACACATAGCACTGAGCGAAATTTCCACGACTGACTCTTTATGTGTCTGGACACCTAATGCCTTCCCTAATGCACCACACTCCTTTTCCCTTTCTTTGCTCTCAATAAAAGGTGGCTTTTTTTTTTTCCCTTCTCATTTCTCAGTCACTCAGACTTATAGCTGTAATATCTATAAAATTGTTTTATAAGAGACATTTAACCTACAGAAATAGCCAACAACAACAACAACAAAGTGTTTAAAAGAAAGCGCAGCAACCTTTCCTACCACATTCTAATTCTGTCATTGAAATCAATCAGAATGACTGTAATTGTACTAATCATGGCTACTAGTTGACATCAGCTGACTGAAAGTAATATATTTTTATCTTAAACCCTATCAAAGCAAATATGACTCACTGTAGAAGAATCAGGCTTAGGACTGAAGTTGGACTGCATGTTGGTCATTTTATTTAAACCAGAGACATTTTCTAAAATTGCTTATTGGTGATTCCTTTCCTCCCTATCACAGAGAAATAACACAATGAATTAACTGTTGAAGGTCTTACTCACCAGAGTGGCTGGTGAAGATGTAATCCTTGTTACTGGCAAAGGTATAGCACTTGTCATTTCAGGTGCTAGGTGCTGAGCTAATGACCTCAAAGCAAAGCATTAGAAAGGAATCTGCAAACTTGGCTATTTTTGCCTATACATTTCGAGAATTCGTGATGTCTAGTTGTCAGCACTGGACAAGATTCTTAAGTAGGCAAAACTGAGTTTGGCTCTCCATTGCCAAGGCCTTACATTTGATACTGTATTCTCCCACTCTAACTTCAACCAACCTCTATCTCTGACACTTGCCTTTTCCCAACAGGGTAAGTTATGTGATGGTTACAGGCTCAGTCCAGGTTCAGGTTTCAAAGTGGAGTTTGGATAAGACAAATTTCTAGTGACTGAGGAGTGACACCAGGACTCAGAAAGCACATCTGTACATGCAAGAGAATCCTAAGCAGCCAGGAGGAAGTGCAAATGCAACCCTAAGACCAGAATTTATGCCCCTGGTAATTATCGTTACTTATTTTTAAAATAGAATTCTGTTGGCATAGAGGCTCTGAAGTTTTGATTAAAAAATAACGATTTGTTATTTCATAAAGACAAATTTATTCCAAGTCATATTAGAATCTCACAGTTGGGAGGGCCTTAATAAACTTCTGTTCCTAATGCTTTAATCATCATACGCTTAAGCAATATGACAAGATCTCTGTAATCAGCCAAGTTCATACAATTTAAGAGTGGCATTTTGAGTACTGTCTGAATGATCTTGTTCAAATTTTAACAAGAGTAACCTGTATTCTTTCTCTTTAGTAGGGGATTAAAAAGCAACTGTTTGTGCAGCTAATTATAATAGCAATTAACTAATTGCATATACAATTGGCCACTTACTGACTTGAAATGGAGGGCAATTGGCTAATTGGTAATTAGCTAATGAATGGCTTTTATATTCAACTAACGGTTAAACTTGTCTGTGAAGTAACTAGCTGACAAGGCAACCAAAGCTTGATGTTATCCTTTTCCTTAAAAAAAAAAAGTGCACATGGGAATTTATTTGCCTGTCTTTGCACTTCTAGTTTTATCTGTCCCTTCTAAAGGTCTCCATGTCCTACTATGGCATTTGACTAAAAAGGTGCTTCGGGTGGCATTTTATTGATGAGCCACTTGCTAAACATCTATCATATTACTTCAGTTTGGAAATTAATCATGCCTAACATGTATTGATTCCTGTGTCAGGGGCTTTACAAACATTCTCTTAATACTCCTAAGAGTCTATGAGTTTTGTCTACCATTACCCCATTTTGCAAATGGACCACGGAAGCTCAGGGAGTTAGCTGACCGACCATAGTCATATAGCAAGTAAGGTGGGAAAAGAATTTACAGATTTCTCACTCCAAAGCCTGCACTCTTCCTCACTATATAGAACTCCTCTAAGTACCTTTGCAAAAGTCAGCTGACCTAATGAACAAGCTTATCTATTGTACAGTACAGAGAGTACTTGTGAATGACCCATTTTGTGGGTGGCCGTCCAAGTTTGGTGTGTAATAGAGGAGAGGGTTCTAAAGGTCCCAAACTACCTTGGGTGAGGTCTGGAGGCAGACGATGGAAGAGATGGTGAATAAGTGTTATTTGGCGATTCCAAGCTCCCAACACCACTCTGACCCAACTGGTTGGAACCTGGCAGTGTGGAATGGGTGGAGGGGACTGACAAAGTTCATCCTGCTTGAAGATCCAAAGTATCTAGGGCCAGCCATGCTCCTAGACATGCCCTTCCTCCACTTACTAAAACTTACTCGGATACACGGACCCGCCTCTCTTCTTGGGCTGGGTGACATAACGTCTGCCTGGTCCCCCAACCCTCTTTCAGTTGCGTCTAAATGCTGGCTTTCTTTCTAGCCACTTCTGGTGACTCTCCACCCCTGGGATTTGGCCTTTCTCTAGAACCAATCATCTACAGAGCTTGGCTCTCTGTCGGCTCCCTCCAACGCATTTCACACTAGGTGGCATGAGTCACTTCTCTTCCTCATTTACCCAGCACCTTATGCCCTATCATCCGTTACCCAGCTTCTTTGTCTGCCTAGAACTGTTATTCTTTAGCTTTTTAACATTTGGTTTTATCCAGAAGACTGTCCATTGTATTTAACTTCCATTTTAGAGGTGTCAAAATTGAGTTTTTACGTTAAAAAGCACTGCAGTTAAAAACACAGCTAGGATTAACTTATTTTCCTCATTCTTTATTCACATCTTTCCTCAGATGCTTCAGTTTTTCCTAATCCTTCCATCAGTATTACTTTTTTTATATTACCTTTGTAACTCACCGCAAAAACAAAAACAAAAAACAGATTTTGGAGAACTTGAAGCTTACATTTGCCCCCAGGGACTAGAACTGGTATTTACCATATTATTTCTAGAAACTAGGATCTGGGAGGGCCTTATGGGTCACCCTTACCTCCTAAGAAAGAACAGAGCCCCCCCAAGTGTCAGACAGAACACCCAAGCTCGTCAAACCAGCTTGCTGCCAATGGGCCCCGCATCAGAGCTCACACTGACAACAAGGGGGAAAGAGATCATAAAAGGCTCTACCTGTGCTTGGTTGCCGGAGTGCAGGGGTGGGTGTGGCGAGGTCTGGTGATGTGCAGGGTGCGCGTGGAGGTGGGAGTGGGAGTGATGATGTGGGTGGTTCTGCTGGTGATGGGGTTGAGGGTGAGGGTGGTGGGCTGGGTGCTGGTGCTGGTGTGGGTACGGGTGATGGGCTGGCAGTGTCTGGTGCTGATGCGGGTGTGAATGCATGTGATGATGTGGCGTCTGGTCCTGCCGCGAGCCCATCATTTCCATCATGTGTCCCATGGTGTTCATATTCCCATTTGACATGGCAGCAGGGTGGTGAGTCAACGCGGCCTTCAACCTCTGAAACAGAACAAAACAAGAGGGGCAACTGAGGTCAGTCGTGTACAGAAGAGGGATTTTGAATCAAAAGGACTCATATTTTCAATTCCATGTTATGGTGCTCCTGCTAGTAATAATAATGCTAACATTTGTTTACTGGTTGGTGCTATGACTTTTATATTAATTTCAAGTTTTCATCTATATTTTAGTAGGTAGGAGGGTCAATATCAGCTGGAAATGTTAATTCAACTGTCACAGCAGGTAAGCAGGATATCCTGTCAAGATTTAGACAGTCTACTAAAAGGTATTTCATACTAATTTCCTACTATCGATTATCATCATATCCTATCAGCAGCTGAATATAAGCGTAAACCAAATAAAACCACTTAATATGATAATGCCACTGAACGAACAGCTCATCTGATACAGCACTGTATTTTGTAAGGCTCACAAGAATGAAAGACTTCTTCCTCTCAAAAGACTTCTTGAGTACAAAGAGGAAATAACTTCAAATTTCAGAATACAGGGAGAGTGCTGATGTTATTTGGGGCTTTAAATTAGATTCATGATCTATAACTTTTGGAGGCAGTAGGTAGGTCTTCTCCATTTGTTATCATGAGATCTCTCAAAGTCCTTCCTGATAACCTGATTTCTCTCATGCAGTAACTTCTTATTTTGGGAAGGAAATGAGGGACCCAGAAAGATTTGGAGGATTGCATTCTAGAGCTTCTTTGATGGCCATATCATTGGGTATATTTCTAACCCCACAGCATTATCCATTAACAAGCACACAGACGTGCACATAAATGACTTCTACCTGAATCTGAAGTTGGGATCAGCAAACCTTTTCTAGAAAAAGTCAGATAGTAAATATTTTTATCATGGCACGCCTTATGCTCTCTGTCACAATTACTGAATTCTGCTCTTTTGGGGCAAAAGCAGCTGTAGACAGTGTGTAAATGAATGAGCATGCTGTATTCTAACACAACTTTATTCAGGGACAGGAAGTTTGAATCCCATATAATTTCCACATGACATGAAATGCTATTCTACTTTTGATTTTTCATCACTTAAAAATGTAAAAAACATTTTTAGCTCAGACGCTTTGCAAAATTAGGCAGTGGGCCAGATTTGGCCCATGGGCCATAGTTTGTTGGCCCCGATTTAAAGAATCAGTTGGTAATCAGCTTAGTCACAGTTTCTTCAAAATTGCCTTTTCTTGTACACAGGCAATTATCATCATATCCTGAGGGGCACAATGTGCTAAGTACTGTATAATACAGTTATTCCTTGGAAACGTATCTTCTGTAGTGATGTTAGTCTGGTTGGCAAGCTCACGCTGGCTCCATGAAATATTTGCTAGGGGACTCAAAGTTCTCTCCAGATTTGTATTCTTATCTAATTAATGACAATGTTGTTCAATCACTGCAGAAAGGAAGAGTTGTATTTAAATGAGGGTCAAAGCAACCATGCTCCAGCCCTGTATAATATTAATGATTCTCGACTGGGTAGAGTAAGCTATTGTTGAATACCAATTGAATTCATCAAAACCTTTAGTTAAACACAAAGAACCTCCATGTGTGAGTGTTTGTCATTCATTTACTTGAGAGACAGAGAGAGGCAGAGATAGTGAGAGAAAAAGCACAAGTGGGGAATAGAGGGAGAAGCAGGCTCCCCACTGAAGAGGGAGCCCAAAGCAGGACTGGATCCCAGGACCCTGGGATCATGACCTGAGTCAAAAGCAGATGCATAATCGACTGAGCCACCCAGGCGCCCCAAGAACCTCCACTTATAAAAGAAAAAGAAAATAAAAGGGAGGGTAGTATGTGACAGACTTTATCTTAACATTAGATAATCATTGAAAACATTTCCTACATCCAGATTCAGTGACCAGTAAGCCTACTTGCTTCCTCTTTCATGAGTATCATCTCCTGACCTTCATCGTAGTAATCCTGAAGAAGTTAAGCTTCCTGAATCCCTGGGAAAGATTAGATGCTGGGTATTGTGTTTATTGCTACACAGAAAAGTGAACTCATACACCTCAACTCCAGTTTTTGAAATGAATTCATTATTTTTATAAAAACGCTTGTTACAAAAATTTAAGCAATGGTTGAAAGTAAAGTCAGCAACCAATGAACCAAACACACTGTTTATATTTGGTGGCTGAATGGCATTTTTCTACATGCATATGCAGAGGCGGAGAAATAAGGAGAATAATTTTATCACAGGGGGATAGTAATAGCATGGAACTTAGATTCTTCTTTGAATATAACATAAGCAAAAGAAGTAAATAAAATAAAACGAATTGCTGGACTTTAGATATGTGCTTCCAAATGAGATCCTTAAACTTAAGGGTGAAGAAAATTATGGAAAAGATTATAATGAAATCACAGCTGTTGTTTTGTTTTTGTTCTTGTTTTTTGAAATTAGGTAGTGTTGATAAGTTTTCTCAACTGTTTTTTGCAGTTTCATTATTATGAAAACATATAGCTATGTCGTAAAAAAAAAAAAATCAACTATCATAAGAATATGGGGTGAAAGACTAAAGGCACCTGCCTACTCTTTTCCTGCTAAACACCAGTCCCAAGTAATTTGCTTTTGTTCTCCTTAACAATAGATCTTCGATACCTTTCTATATGAGTAAAACCAGCTAATAACCATGGCTGGCATTATTCAAGCACTTGCCACACGCTACTCCTCAGTCTCCCCTAATCCTTAGACCAATCCTGCAAGGCTAAAAGAGAGACTAAGCCACTGGCCCAAGCTCACACACCACTAGAGAGATCTGTAGAGGTATGCTACCTCCACAGCCTATTCTCTAAACCAAGAAAGAAGGTGCCAGAAGGCACACCATGCACACTTGCCAAAAACAATTATGAACTATTTTATGCCACCTCCTTATCATCCAAAGAAAGGCAGAAAGAAGAGATAGGTCTATGATAAAATGAAAAGACAAGATGCCATTGCTGCGTGGTCCAGCGTATGGTTACTCAGACACACAATGAAGATCCAAATACACTCTTTCTGAAACTTGGCAGACAGAAGCGCAAATACAAGAATTTCCAGCAAGGTCCAGTGCAGCAGAGGATCCTGGGCCTATGGGGATCACCTCCTCTGTTATATTTGTGAAGAATGGATACTTGTATTTCCCCTCTCCACTCGCCCTCCCCCCACTCTGATAAAGTCCATGTGTCCCTTCTTTCTTGTCCCCACTTCCTCCTCACCTTTGGGTTTATGACCCTTTTGTCTTTCTAATGTTCAGAAGACAATATGGTGTATGCGCAGACACTGAGGGGTGTGGCCCTGTCTTCCCATCAGCCCTTGCTCTTCCCACGCAGTTCCACAGGACTTTGCATTTGATAGTCTTCTTGCCTGAAATGTTCTTTCCCTTTCTTCAGACACTTTATTTTTAGAAGAATTACTTATTTTAGGGAGAAAGCGAGAGAGTGCACGTGAGTGGGGGGAGGGGCAGAGGGAGAGAATCTTCAAGCAGACTCCCCACCTGCCCTGCCCAGAGCCTCAGGCGGGGGCTCCCAACCCCGACCCATGAGATCACAACCTAAGACAAAACCAAGAATCGGATGCTCAACGGACTGTGCCACCCAGGCCCCCCTCTTCAGACATTTCGTAGCGCTTAGCTCTTGGTTCCTTCTTAGTAAAATTCTCCCTGGTCTCCTGGTCAAAATCAATTCCTATTATTGCATAGTCCCAGTAGGGTCATATTCCTCTTCTAATTTCAATCTGTAGTTATGATTTTTAATGTGATTATTCAATTCATATCCATCAACCATTCCAGACTGTAAAGCTTCATGAGAGCAGGATCCACCTTGGATTTTGCGCAGCTGTTAAAGTGGCAGCTTTAGCACAGAGCCTAGTATGTAGTAGGCACTAAATTCATAGTTTGGTAATGAAGGTAAAGATGAACGAAGAATAGATGAAGGAATGAATGAATAAAAGAAACCTCTGAAGCTCATGAGGATGCAGCATTTTCATCTTGGATCACTGCAGGTGCTATTTGTCTGGAGGGATGACTCCATCAGTCAACCAAAGTCGGCAGAAAAGACTACAGAAGTACCGCAGGCAGACAGGCAGTAGAAATACTGTCAAGAGAGCTTCCCGCTCCACACCTGGCCTGCCCTCCCAAAAATGATAAAGGAAAAAAATTAAAGAAACAAAAGGAATGTGGCTTAACTTTCTCTTGAAACCCTTTCCTGAAAAAGTGGTATGGAAAATTGAAAAGCTATATAGTCGTGGGTCACTATGTTATCCCTTCAATCCTACAAACAACTTTCTCACCTTAAATTAGGAGCAAATGGAGCCTGACCAATAAATGCTCTGCATCAGATCTTCATCTCAAATAATTAGCTTATCCTGATAAGGGAAATTACTTGATGGCCTCAAGTCCATTGAGCATATTTCACGCCAAGACGATAATACTAATACGGCTTATAACATTCCATTTAATTATTTTTTCCCTCAACAAGTATTGATGGAGCTTCTACCATGTGCCAGGCACTGCGTTAGGCATGTCGTTATTTGCCACTACTGGAAGGAAATGGAAGATAATAAAACCAAAGCTTTCTCAGCACTGGGGAGAAAACACACACACTTTGGCAAGGAAATGAAGATTTTCAAGCACCCTTTAGAGAACCTCAGGCCTTGGGGTTGAGCCCACCATCCGAACATCAGCCTATGTCGTCTTTGAAGGAAAGCAGTGCCACTAAATGGTTATCGGGGCACTTCTGAAAGTCCTAAAGAACATACTTGCTTCCCTGTATCCTCGTGCCAACATGAATCATTGCAGGGTAAATCATCACAGTATACCAAATAAAGAGATTTGTACCCCACTCTTTCAGAGATGATGAATGACCATTAAATGAGTCCAAGCTGTATTTTGCAGAATGGTTTTTCTTTTTGAAGCTGAACTGTGTCTTGTTTTAAATAACATTCTACCTAATGCCAAGAAACGGCAAGGGAGAGAGAGGAAAATTAATGAGCAAATAAACATATATTTTTCAGCTATAAAAACCAGGCTCTTACTGAGGTGTGGCTGCACGAGAGAAAAAATGATTCTGTTTACTTTCTCTCATCCTCTACCACATCCATTTATTTGAGAGAGCAAATCAGGAGAGACAGCGAGAAGCCTGACACAGCTGGTTTCAGTCAATAAGGGTCATTTTCCTTCGGTCTGTGTATTTTACAAGATCCTTGTTCACTGTTCCCGATGGGAGAGTGGTGGGCCCGCTGCCCAGGATTGAGTCCTGTTCAGAAACCGGCTATGGACCTTGTCCCCGTCCCCATCCCTGGTTCTGCCCTGCCACAGGGGCTCAACCATGCCCCCCGGCCCCCACCGAATCTCCGGCTCCGGGTGATTGACAGTGTTGCACACCTGGAGAAGCCCAGGTACACCAGCACGTCATTACCGCCACTGGTTGCCTGCATGTGGGCCTGCGTGAGCACACACACACACGTGACACACCCACCCAAACTCACCGCAGGCAATTTATCTCCCATTAACAACTCGCTCTTGCCAATTAGAAACATTTGTGGAACTGTAAAAACATTTCTCCTCCATCTTCAGCGCAGCCGATTGCTTATGTTTTACAGACTCTGAAAGCCAAGCCGAATTAAACATTATTTGAAATTCAGCTGGGTGGGGGTGGGGAAGGTTGGAACATTCTTTGGAGAAAGGTTTTCATTAAAAACGGCTGTTGGGTTTTGTTCCAGAAAAAAATGTGATAACATCAAAATGTAGTGTTGTGGAGTTGACCACAAGTAAGAGCCTATCTGTATAAAAAGGGCAAAATCCATATTCGCATTTCCTTTCGAACACAGGATAATTGCCATCAGCGGCCTCCCCAAGGTATTGCTCGAAATGTAATTTTTTTTCTTTCTCTTCTCCAAACATAACTAATCAGGTAGGACGGCCAGCACAGGCTTCTGAATGGGACACATGGTCACTGGTATGAGCCCGTGTGCCTTCACCAGAGGGGTGCTTTGCAGTGTCGGTGACTCCTGACTTGCTTTAGATGTCAAAGATTTCTGATTTTAAGTCTCTGAATTAGTAACAAAACAAAAATAACAAAATCAAAAAACAAAACCTGATATTTATCTACTGAATTTTATGACTATTATATGGCCAGTTGGGATCCCCAGTGCTTCCCAAACTTGAGGAGAGATAGGGATGGGCAGAAAGAGACCGGTCATATAATGCCACACGTCAGGCACGTAAACTTTGAGCTTTATTTTGCCAAGACAGAAATACTTCTTTTTTTTCTTTTTTTTTTTTTAAGATTTATTTATTTCAGAGAGAGAGAAAGAGTGAGGGCTAGCAGGGGGAGGGGCAGTGGGAGACAGAGAGAATCCCCAAGCAGACTCCCAGCTAAGTGCAGAGCCTGATATAAGGATCTGTGATCCACATCTGAGCTGAAATCAAGAGCTAGCCATTCAACTGACTGACCGACCCAGGTGCCCCTAGAAATCGTTTTAATGCCCAGATTCACACCTGGGCATCAAGATATCCATTGAAAAAGATCCTATAACCCTGATAGCATCATGGATCTTAAAATGCACATTTATTTCAGGATCATCATTGAGATAAATTAACTAAAATTATACCTGGATTAATTGCTTAGAATAAAATACCTTTATTTTCAAAACTTTCATAATGTAACTCAGTGGTTTATTTAGCTCTGATGGTTTCATAATTTAAGTATTGATTTGCTTTAGGTTTGGTTTGGAGAATAAGTTTCAAATAAGTCTACCATGTTGGAAGGAGAGATGATCCGGGGAGGGCAAGATGTTATAAAGTTGAGAAGGAAAAGATATTCTTACTTTTTGTCATGTTGTCACTAAAAAGTATTAACCCTAAAGATATTAGAGATAATGTAATTACTAAAAAACCCCCCCACAAATGTATTATAAATCAACAGTACCTTGGAAAATGATGGAAGGACAACTCACAAATAAGAATGAGACCTCAGAAAAATAGAACTTCATCAGTTTTAATGAAAGCAAGGAAAAGATTTGGTGTTTGATTTCACTCTCCCATTTTTAACTTGTGGATATAACTTCTAAAATGAGGAAAAGCAGACCTAAGTGCTAGGTGATATGTTAAACTGTGGTGGTTAAAAAGCCAACCAAGCCCCAGAGAGAAATCTTAACAATTTCCCTGCCAGCCTTTTTCCTATTAATATACAAATCATATATCAATTACAGTCCTGCAAGAGTGAGCCTTTGAAGATTCTTATTAAATGAAGAAGTTAATGAAGGCACATTTATAGAATTATTTTATTTCGGATACCACTTCCCTGCATCTCTTTGACTCCGTGGCTACCTTTTATAAATCAGCAGGACGGTGAGCATTTTAAGAGGCTGCACATTTTAGTGAATTTCAGAACAAACTGATGTTCTGAGAGCCGGTGCTAGTGTTAATTCTGTTACAAGACTGCTTTCAGTCCTTTAGGTAAGTAAACCACTTTAGCTGTGTGCCTTAATCTACCCAAAAAATGAGGGCAGAATCCAGAGCTCCCAATCCCATCCAAGGAAGAATCTGAGTTGAAGTCTCTGTGAGGTAGGAATCTGCTGGAGAAGTGAGTTGCATGGATGTCTAGAATAACAAAAGAAACTCATTGTTTCAGAGGATTTCAAAAGAAGAACAGAAGCCTTGGAGTGAGAAGTCTTGGTTTCGAAGCATGGCCCCTTGGGTGGCGCAGCCGGTTAAGTGTCTGCCTTCAGCTCAGGTCATGATCTCAGGGTCCTGGCATCGAACCCTGTGTGGGGCTCCTTGCTCAGCAGGGGGTCTGTTTCTCCCTCTCCTCTGTCCCTGCTCCCTGCTCATGCTCTATCACATGCACATGTACACATACACACACACCCTCTCTCTCTCTCAAATAAATCAAATCTTAAAAAAAAAGAAAATGTATAAACGATAAACCATAAGGACATAAGGGATAATTAGTGGAACAGTGGAGTTGTCTTCTAGGTGGTACAACCAGCTTCTGATGAAAAATAACAAAATAAGATATTTAAAAATATTTTTTTTTCTTAACATTAAGCTATGTTTTACTCTCAACTTTAAAAATTCATAGTAAAGAGTAATAGAATATTAATCACCGATGAAAAGGAATGAAGTACTGATACGTGCTACAGCAAGGATGAATCTTAAAAACATGTTTAATAAAAGAAGCCAGACACGGAGGGTCGTATCTCATATGATTCAATTTAAACAAAATGCCTAGAATAGGTAAATCCACAGAGAGAAAACAGATAAGTGTTTGCCAGGGCTTGGGAGGAGGGGAGAATGAGGAGTGACTGCATAATGGGTACAGGGTTTTCTTTTGGGGCCAAGAGAATGTTCTGGAACTAGGTAAAGGTGGTGATTGCACAATATTTTGAATGTACTAAATGTTCCTGAAATGTACACTTTACAAATTCATGGTTGTATCATTTTATATGACTAGGATGTCAATTAAATTATTTTAAAAATAAAGCAGAGTAAGAATCTCATCTTTTAACAAGGTGCCAATAGAAACTCTTGACTTGGTCTGAGAATTACTAATATTCACTTTGATGTCACCTTAAGTAAAATGCTGTATTGTGAATAATAAGAGGCAAAAACATATTTTGCCCTCGAATGGCTACAGTCAATGCTGGATTTTTGTCTATGTCTCAGGGAATTTGACTACTCTGCAAAGACATTGGCACCGTCTTTTCCCTACAGCTCTGTCATCTTCTAGCTGGCTTCAAACTAAAGAGAAAATGCAGAAGCCATAGCCACCAACTGTGTATGGTTCAAAGCTGTTAGAGAGTATTAAATACAAAAAGAAAAGATTTTGGCAGACTGGCATCAAGGAGTCTAAAGAGAGAAATTGAACAGGGATCAGGGTAACATCTTCTGCTCGGTTAACAAAAACAAAACCAAACCAGACACACAAAACCCCAGTGCTGTCCAAAGGCAAGTTAGTGGAATAATAGAGGGTGCAGGAATTTCGTGCAAATTTATAAAGCACCATTATGTAATGCACACGTAAAAATAGCTGATGTGACTTTCAGTTGCATCAATGAAATGAGACTGTAAAACATAATGTAAGAGAGTGAGAGTCCTGTCTGTTCACCTCTGCAGGGGCCACGAAGTGCACCATACAAGCCTATGTCCCTGCATCCCTGCCCCCTCTTCCAAATATCTCAGCATCATGTCTGATAGGTGTTGGATTTTCTCCATATTCCAATTCTTAACTGGTGGACATACATGCAGTTACCATTCTTCCCTCTGTAATAACAGTGCGATGAACATTCTTATATCCACACATCTTGGCATGTTTACCTATTTTGAAAAAGTGTTCATTAAAAAAAAAATACAATGAATTGATCAATCCAGTTGGGTTTAGCTTCTGGGTAGAGGTGATAGTGATGGTGGTGGTGGTAGTGTATGTGCGCGCGCACATGTGCTCATGCAAGGAATGGGGATTGGGGGTCTGTTAACGGAGAGCTAAGAGGAAAGCAAGTGGGGACACCTGTCAAGTATCAGCTCTAGTTAAAGAGCCTTTTCTTGGGTCTTATTTTCGTATTCGACCCATACCCCCATACCTAGGTGAGCTATTGCCTTATTATAGTTTTAGGGTTCCTTGCTCCCTTCAGGTCACTGAGCTCCGTAAGCACTATGGGATGACCTTGGGTACAAACTTGGCTCTAGTAGATATTACAGCCTCCTGGCTGGTTTCCCTGGCAATTTTAAAGGTGCTGAATACACAGTGGGCTTAGAATAAATATTTGTTGATTGCCTGCCTGCCTGCCGCCTGCAAGTCTCCAGGAGTAGTGCCTAACCATGGAATGTCTTTGAAGCACTGGCCTATAATTTTCTCCACAGAAAGAACACCTTCTGGTGGTGGTTGTGGGGAGAATAATGCCCTTTGTCTTGCTAGCAAACACTGCTCACCCCCAAAACCCCAGCACCTGCAAGCCTGGGTAATTTTAGGTGAGGGCTTATTTCCAGCTTTTATGGAAGAAGAAAGTTCTATTGGAAAAAAGTAATCCTTTGTTATTTTATCTTGGACGAGCTTTTAATCAGAAACATAGGCAGTAACATATGTTAGAAAAATATATATGAAACATAGAACTTTGCATTTGTAATTTGCTATGGAAAATCCATGCTAAGGCAACATTAAGTTTGGGATTTTAATTGCACAGGAGTCAAGAGAACTCAGAGTTCAAGTTCCCATGGAAAGCAAGCTTCACTCCACATGTGCATCCCAGGACCCTTCCTGAGTGGGATGACCTAATTATTTGGCAAAACATGGTGCAATGAAGAGTGATAGAAAGGATTTCTCCTCACTGTGACACTTCCTATCATCCTAAGCAAGATGGACAGCGGTCAACACTTAGCTCTATAAACTGTATCCTTTTTAATGTACAGCAATTCCTGGTGAATCTCATGATGAAGTAGTCCATGTCTTGTGAATGTGCTACTTGGGTAGAGGCACCACTCAGCACCACATGCCTGGGGCCCTCCGGTGGACCCTGACCCATGCCCTTCTGAGGACAGCTGTGTTGAGTGGGCACTGTCCCCCTCACCCGTACTCTACCACCAAAGGACATCTCTCAGTAATTCAGATACTTGAACTTCTGTTTCTGAAAGTCTAACTAGAAGGCCTCCTAGGGATTCAAAAGACTTTCTCGGACACACCTCTGCCTCATCCTGAAGAGACTTGTCCAAGAGAGCTGTTCCTCGTTGTCCTCTGGTTTCATTCCAGTTGTGGGAAGATGGCAAGATGTGCATTACTGTCTCTGTTAGAGACATAAGATGTCTGGCCAAGGGGACCACAAATTTATTATAATAAGAAGTCTCTAGGTGTTTCTCTCTAATTATGGGTAGTAGATTGTATGAAGTAAAAGGTGTCCTACCCCTTGGTATCTATATCCAAATCCATCTAGCATGTTCCATATGTGTCCTGTACTATCTTTCTCCTTGGTAAAATGGTAATGATATCTTCTGGTTCTCCAGGTCTCCTTTGCCTCCTGATCTGACCCCTGCCTGAGTTCTCTAAAGTGTGTTAACACTGAAATAGGAAAAGGGGAGGAGGGAGAGGAATTGGGGACAGTGCAGGTAGAGAGGGAGATTGTAATAAACTCTGATTCTTAAAGTGTTGCTTAACTTCCTTTTTAAGCTTTGCAAATGTTAGTGGTCCACAGTCAAATCAACTTGTGGTAGTTTCACTACACTGTTCAAGGAGAGTTCTAGGTCTTGACTGTTAAAGATCTGGGTTATACAGTGATCAACTCAGCAGCCCTTAGACCATACAACAGCACATCTCTAAACAGCCCCCAGTCTCTGAGCACATCAAGAATGAAACAAGATGAAACCAGAATGGGGGACAAACCATAAGAGACCCTTAATCTCAGGAAACAACTTGAGGGTTGCTGGAGGGGAAGGGGTTGGATGGCTGGGTGATGGGCATTGGGGAGGGTATGTGTTGTGGTGAGTGCTGTGTGTTGTGTAAGACTGAGGAATCACAGACCTGTACCCGAGAAAAATAATACATTATATGATTTAAAAAAAAAAAAAAAAGGATCCTTGCTGCCACCTATGAGCTGCCTGGTCCTGCTGAGCAGAGAGGACCTGGAGATCCCTGTCAGACTCAAAATAAAGACACATCATTGCTAACAAAAACTCTCACAGCACAGTCTTTGGTGTTTTAGGCAAATCACACCAGGGTGAACAAAGCTGGGCTTGGGGAAGCCACAGAAAAACATCGACACCCTCCCCACCCCACCCCACCCCATGTGTTTACATTATAGGCAATTTCCAAGAGGAGCCATTTACAATTCCTGGAGAACCTGGCTACTGGTGTGTGTGTACAGAAAGTTAAGCATAGGGAGAGTTTGTGAATTTTGCCCTGATGATGGTGAATTTTGAAGATGATGGTGCAGAGCACTGCCAAACAAAAAATAAGTAACAACTTGTTTCTGAGCTGATGTGCATCCAAATGATGTTCGTTCTCACATGTATTTTTAAAATTCCATTAATAGGGGCGCCTGGGTGGTTCCGTGGGTTGGGGCCTCTGCCTTTGGCTTGGGTCATGATCTCAGGGTCCTGGGGCCCTGAGGCTTTCTGCTCAGCGGGGAGCCTGCTTCCCCCTCTCTCCCTGCCTGCCTCTCTACCTACTTGTGATCTCTGTCTGTCAAATAAATAAATAAAATCTTTTAAAAAATTCCATTAATAACCACATTTTGGAAAAAAAAGAAAACAATAAAATAACCATGTATTGAAACATTTCCAGTATTCTATGCTGTTCTTCAGTTTTAGAGTTTTCTCTGAAGTTTTTCTTTTTTTGTTTCAGGAGGCCTGACCCACAGAATACATGAATTGTTTGGCCCATTTTTGAGAGTGGAATCCCAGGCCCTTGAGAAGCTGCTTTTTTATCTCTTTGTTTCTGTCGTCTCCCTGGTGTACAACTCAATGAACCAGAGATTTAAATCTACCATTTTACTGCCTAAACACAACTAGTGGGGGTGCTGGGAAGGGGAATGTGGAACCATCTCTTTAAATCACATTGTTGGGGCACCTGGGTGGTTCAGTCTGTTGAATGTCTGCCTTCGGCTCGGGTCATGATCCCAGGGTCCTAGGATCGATCCCCATGTTGGGCTTCCTGCGGGGAGCTTGCTTCTCCCTTTCCTGCTTCCCCTGCTTGTGTTCTCTCTCCCTGTCCCTCTCTGTCAAATAAATAAAATCTTTTTAAAAAAATCACATTGTCACAACTGAGTACCATTTTGAAAATGCCAATTAGAAAGCTTTCTGGTGGATTAATTGAAAATGGCCTAATAATTTATTTTCTAACAAGTTTAAAATGCCATTTTCATGATCTGTCTCCTTTTTTGCTCAAGCAATTTCGTTTCTGGCTCCCAATTTCTCTTAAGCAACTGCTCACTAGGGGCTGAGAGTACTATAGTAGCTTGCCCTAAGTCAGAACCTTCCTTCCAGGGAGAGCAAAGCACTTTGCAGATAGTAAGTAAGCCTCTGCGGCAGGTAGCAAAAATCCCTCCCCATGTTCTGGAGATACAGGAAATTCCAGTGAAGACATGTTAAGTCCCCTGCTGAGAAGCCAGTGCAGAGAAAAGGACTTTTGTTTTAAGATTATGTTATATTATTTTATTTTCTTGTAGATGTTAGAAGCTCTTTTTAAAAAATTTTAATTCCAGTATAGTTTACAGAGTGTTATATTAGTTTCAAGTGTACAATATAGTGATTCCACAATTTCATACATCACCTGGTGCTCATCATGACCAGTGCCCTCCTTAATCCCCATCCCCTATTATCCCATCCCCCAACCCATCTCCCCTCTGGTAACCATCAAGAACTTGTTTCTTTTTTTTTTCCCCTAAAGATTTTTTTTTTTCTTTTTAAATTTGACAGACGGAGATCACAAGTAGGCAGAGAAGCAGGCAGAGAGAGACAGGAGGAAACAGACTCCCTGCTGAGCAGAGAGCCTGAGGCAGGGCTCAGTCTCAGGGCCCTGGGATCATGACCTGAGCTGAAGGCAGAGACTTTAACCCACGGAGGCACCCAGGCGCCCCAAGAGCCTGTTTCTTGGAGCACCTGGGTTGCTCAGTCGATTATGCATCTGCCTTTTGCTCAGGTCATGATCTCAGGGTCCTGGGATCAAGCCCTGCATCAGGCTCTCTGCTCAGCAGGGAGTCTGTTTCTCCCTCTCTTGCTCTCCCTGCTTATGCTCTCTCTCTCAAATAAATAAATAAAACCTTAAAAAAATAGTCTGTTTCTTGGCTTTTCTCTCTCTTTTCCCCCCTTGCTCGTTTGTTTTATTTCTTAAATTCCACATATGAGTGAAATTACATGGTATTTGTATTTCTCTGATTGACTTATTTCACTTAGCATTATACTCTCTAGTTCTATCTATGTTGTTGCAAATGGCAAGATTTCATTCTTTTTATGGCTGAATAATATTCCATTATATATAATATATACATATTTTACATATGTATACATATATACATATTTTATATATAAAATATATAAAAATATATATTTTATATATATATACATACTTTACACACACACACACACACACACACACACATACCCTACAACTTATTTATCCATTCACCTATCAATGGACACCACTTGGGCTGCTTCCATAATTTGGCTATTGTAAATAATGCTGCTATAAACACACCGGGATGCACGTATCCCTTTGAATTAGTGTTTTTACCTTTTGGGCTGTAAATAGAGAAGAGGTTTGAACCTGATGCTCTTTGTGGTGCAGCCTGACAGCTTGTCTGGTTAGAAGAAAGCTCACAGACAATAAACGGCTATGGTGGAGAAGTCAAGGAAGGAAGGAAAGAAGCAAAAGGACAGAGAGAAGGGAAGAAGATGTATAGAAGAGTAGAAAGAGGGGAAGGAAGTCAGTTCTACCTGGAACTGGAAAACATGCTCTATCCAAGGGCTCCAATATTTCTATTTATTAATTTACAATGATAAGGCAGAATCATTGTAAAAGAGAAGTGAATATGACATTGAGTCAAAGTGTTTCAAACTCCAACAAGTCCAATTCCCTTTTTTAGAGAAGTGTCCATTCCACTCTCGTTTCCGGATAAATTCATCACTAAAGGGTATTATCAAGTGGTTTCTTCTTTTCACCATATGCTAGTAAGACTGTCTGGATTTGATGTGGCAGGTAAGGAAGAAATTGCATCTCATAGGGTTGTTTTTATATGGGTAACATCATATATAGACACTTTCCCACTTCTGCGAGGTTTTCAAACCATGCGTGGTTAACCAGAGGCTAACAAAATGGTTAACCAAATGTGTCAACCACTAAGCCAAGTGGAAATAGTGATGGTATTTGAAGCACTGGAGAGTTGTTCTCCCATTTTTGGGACACATTCCATCCAGCATCCAGCCCGACTTTCAGAATGGTGTCATGTTTGAGGAGCAGGTTTGGGGCTGTCGTCTTCACACGAGTGAAGCCCAGCCAACCAGGGGAAGGGCCATCTACGTTTATAGCCTGCTTCTCCTTCAGAGCACATGTTGCAGATCTGGGTATGAATTGAGACATTTTCTCCAGTGTGTCCACCGTAAGTGAGCTCACCACTCAGTTCTGGTCTGACTAACTGAAGGGACCAAGCCCATCAAGTGGGAATCTTTTTAAAGTAGGAGGGTAGATTGTTTTTCTTGGTACCATTTCAGTGCCTGCTAGTTTTTCGTCTTTCTTTCTTTTCTTCTGCTCCAAAGTATCCTTTGATTTCCTTCCAAAACCCATTCATTACAGGAAGTATATCATTATTAAGCTTCCTTGGTGGGACACCCAATATCATATACTTTGCCAAAGAGGACAACTGTCAATAGTCAAACACTAAACTTCTTACAGTTGGGTAATGTTATTTAGATGAGGGCTATTTTTTTTTTAAATGCACTGCATTAATTTGTGTTATTTAGCAGTTCAAAATTCTTTCTAGAAGTAGGGAGAATATGTACTAAAATCCATTTTTAAAAAAGAAATAAATATTATACTCTTCTGTGACTGACCCCAACTATTTTTCCTAAGGAGAAAACAAGGCTTTAAATCAGAATCCAACAAAAGTAAATACATCTAGGGACACCTGGGTGGCTCAGTGGGTTAAAGCCTCTGCCTTCAGCTCAGGTCATGATCCCAGGGTCCTGGGGTCAAGCCCCACATCGGGCTCTCTCTTCAGCGGGTAGCTTGCTTCCCCCTCTCTCTTTGCCTCTCTCTCTCTCTCTTTTTTTTTTTTTTTAAAGATTTTATTTATTTATCTGACAGAGAGAGATCACAAGTAGGCAGAGAGGCAGGCAGAGACAGAGGAAGAAGCAGGCTCCCCACTGAGCAGAGAGCCCGATGTGGGGCTTGATCCCAGGACCCTGGGATCATGACCTGAGCCAAAGGCAGAGGCTTAACCCGCTGAGCCACCCAGGCACCCCTGCCTCCCTTTAAAAAAAAAAAAAAAAGTAAATACATCTAATTGCTTTTGTTCATTCTTTCAAAATCTGAAATTTGATCTGGGCATACAACATTTCTCCGCTTCGTGTTTTTGGATGGAAGACTAGGGAGGCACAGAGGAAGAATGGATGGAAAAGGAACATGTCTTCATTCTTTTCAATCTCTCTTTTCATCCCAGATTAAAAATTTTTCACTGGTCTTAGTTTTTCATTTAAAGATAGAGTGTGTATCACAGGACAAAAATCAGGAACCCTAGAAGTATGTATTCATGATCCATGCTGATTACACCAATATTTATTATTATTTTAATCTTTTTAAAAAAATATTTTATTTATTTATTTGACAGACAGAGATCACAAGTAGGCAGAGAGGCAGGCAGAGAGAGAGGCGGAAGCAGGCTTCCTGCTGAGCAAGAGCCTGATGTGGGGCTCAATCCCACAACCCTGGGATCATGACCTGAGCCGAAGGCAGAGGCTTTAACCCACTGAGCCACCAGACACTTCTTTGAATCCTAATTTTGAACCTTGTTTCAGATGCAGAGATAGAAGCACTGTCTTCCATTCTACTGCCCTTGACTTGGTTTTTATCTTAGAAATCAGGTCTTTGTAAACTCAGTTGGCAATTAATTTTAAGTACATTATCAAAAGTCTACCACTACCTTTTACCTGGTCCTGATAAGGTATGGTGTTTCCAAAGCACTGACCATTTGAATTCAGTGAATGGATCTGTTGGTAAGATTGACCTATTTTAAAATGGAGACACCCCCCAATGAAGTGTATAAGGAGACTAGATGATAGGGTTGCAGCATCAGTCTACTTGATTTCCTTCTAAATGACGGTAACTACCTACGTAAGAGGCAAACATCACACGTTAAGCAAACTGATCGTTTCAGAACTTCATGGTTACAAATATCATGAATCAGACATAACTCAGATTTAGATTTAACATTGTCCTGAGTTTCAAGGCTGGTTCAAAGAATACCTATAAAACATCAAGCACGCACACAGACAAACTCAGTGGAGTACTCACGTCTCCAGCAATAGACATAGGAGGATTCTGTTTATTTGGAGAAAATACGGTTGTCAGGACAACTGAGTGAGACGTTTCAAATGTGATTTAAAGTCATACTCTTTAAGTACACTAGAAAAACAGCGAGGCTACCCTTTTAGGGAGATTAACACGTCAGATGCACATCTGAGATTTCCACACCCCGGACTGCCAAAATAGATGCCAATTTAGGAATATGGAAGACTTCAAGTAATTGACTCCCTCACTCTTCTATGCTCTTGGGGAGCGTGGGTGATGTACACAGCCAGGGCTCTGATGCACTAAGGCTGGCCATTAAATGTTCCATGACATTTTTTTTTTTTTTTAACCTGAAGAAGTTTAACCTGGCTCCACTTCAGCTAGGGTAATGGCAGCCTCCCTCCCAAAGATTCCTTCTACCCTTCCAACTGGCAAATGCTTGCTTCATTTCCTCCTGTAGAATAAGGATCATGCAGAATGGCTGGCTGAGCACGGCACAGCTCCTCATTCCGCACTTGGCCGATGTTTGGAGGGAAGCGCTCATGCTTTCAACACAAATTTACTGAGCATTTAGTCCGTACACAGTAAGAAATACAAAGACGAAGCCGATACTGTTCATTTTGCCCCCAAAAGCTTGAAATCTAGGAGATTCCATCGTCTGTGAGGTGCTATGACATTAGAGATTAAGTGGGCTATTTCTAGTGAGATTTTTTAGTTCAGGGTTAGAGTGCTCTCCCTTGAATTAAATAGATATTGCTGCTGCTCCAGGGCTGATCGACTTTCTTAAATTGCGGCATATCAGATGCATGTAGTTTCGCCCGGCCTACGCTGGGACTTTAGTTATGGTTGCTGCCAGTGTTTCTCAACCAAGGGTGATTTTGCCTCTGTCCCTGGCAATATTTGGCCATATCTGGAGACATTTTTGATTGTCACAACTTAGGAGGGAGGTGCTATGATGTCAAGTGGGTAGAGCCTAGGAGGCTGTTAAACATCTTATGCATGGGACAGTCCTTCACAACCAGGAACTATCTAGCCCCAAATGTCACTAATGCCAAGGTTGAGAAACCCTGCCTTAACCTGACCCCCAGGTTAATCAAACCATACTAAATGGCACTTACCAGTTATTTGTCTTATTACTTTGAAGGGGACACTCCAAGACCACTATTGGATGGGTATTAAAATAGGCTTGCATCAGAATCCAAGTGAGTAACAAAATATCTTTTGTGCAACATTTCTTCTTGGTCCTTAATGAAATTCATCACCTCCCTTTGGCTCATAATAGTAGTGACAATCACAACACTGAGAATTTAGTTTTCTTAACCAGAGGCTCTGGTAACTGGAAGAGTTCTGGAGCCCACCTGGACCCAACCATTAACATTTATTTATTTAAGAAGATAAATTTCACAGATTAAAAAGCCGAGGATCCGAGAGATCAAAGGCCATTGTGAGCAGATGACAGGTTTGAGGTTGAGGGCGAGCGAATTAGAGCCCATGCCTCCCGACCTGCGGTCCACGTCCTCCTCTGCTACCCTGGAGATGAATGCGGGCTCAGCTCCATCTTGAACATTAATAAGGAACAGAAATGGCATCTGAAAATGTGAACTAGTCCATGTGCTGTGTATTTTCCATGGCATTCAGTCAATGTGTCCTCAGGCTGGGGGCTACTTCTTTCTTGTCAGGAGCCACTGTGACAGTGTCAGCCACTGTGCCACCAAGGAGCCCCAGGGGCAGAGTCTGTGAAACCCATAGGCATCTGCAGCTCCTCAGCTGGAGACAGGTGCTATTCTGGTAGGATCTGCCAACCTAGAAGGCAAGGGCAGCTCCTAAGACCTTTTGGGGAGTGTTACCAAGGGCATAACCATATTCTCCTTTACCAGCGGTGGCTGGGGGAACGTCTCTCAATTTTCTTCCTCTGGCTTCCTAAAATGATTATTGGATTGTTATTTTTTTTTTTTTAAAGATTTTATTTATTTATTTGACAGACAGAGATCACAGGTAGGCAGAGAGACAAGCAGAGAGAGAGAGGAGGAAGCAGGCTCCCTGCTGAGCAGAGAGCCCAATGCAGGGCTCCATCCCAGGACTCTGGGATCATGACCTGAGCCGAAGGCAGAGGCTTTAACCCACTGAGCCACCCAGGCGCCCCATTGGATTGTTATTTTTACATCTCAAACAATTCCAGCCCTGGGAAGGTCCTCAGAGGGAATTACATAAAGCTTCAGGCCTGATATTCTCTTCTTAAGTCATTTATTAGTTTTGCATATATCTGGATACAGCCTATACAGTGGGAAAAGAGACACATGCCCCATTTGTCTGCTGAAAAGTAGTTAAACGTGAGCTCTGTATTACGTAGTGAATTTAATAGTTCTACTTTTAAGTAATGAACCCCCAATCCAGAGATTCCAATACACATTCTCATAAACCTTTTCGTACATAGACTGGACATCTATTTAGTCAACAAAGGTGGGGGGGGACTTCCCTCCAACCCCCATCCTACCTTCTGTCTATAGAGAATTTCAAGAGGGGCCTAGGAGATGGAAAGCAAAGTATCTACAAGACTTCTCTTTACTTCCTTTCTCCTCTCATATCTGTAAAATAAATACAGAAACAATATTTAAGTTTGACTTTTCTGTTTTGTGTGGCTCGTTTTCTGGGGGGAAAGGCATGTAAAATGGGTGGCCATAAAGTGTGATACAACTTGGCTATCTCCTCTGTCAGCCTCCTGACACTATCACTAAGATTCTCCTTGAAACAATCACCATCTGTCTCCTCACACTATTGGATCTGCCTCACGACCAAGGAAACGAACAAAGCAAGGGGCCAGAGTGTGAGTGTGTACATGTGTGTGAGTGTGTGTGTAAGATGGAGGAGGACAGGGGAGGGGGAAGGTACCATGGCATAGAACCAGGCCCCAGAAATAATGCAGAAGTCTGCTCTGAGATTTTCCTATAGACCTTTAAACAGGATCCTTGTTGGAATTTTTGGATTCCGTCCCGTGGAGTTTCAAGTGCATTCTCCAGGGCAGCCACTTACTGTTCCACAGAGGTGTGAATGTCCTGGAGTTCTACAAGCACAATACTTCACATTGTTGGTTCAGAATGACTTTAATTCCTCTTTCCACCACCCCGCCCCCATCCCCATTAAGAAGCTGCTAGAGCCACAGAGAGGCCGAGCTCAGCCGGGACTGAAAAGGCCAAGGGGAGCAGAAAAAGGACCTGCACTAAGCATCCCAGTATAAGAATATAACCAAATACTAACGAGGAGCATAGTCCTGATTTCTGCTTGGTAATGGTCAAAGTCTGACAAGCAATTACAGGAAGTTTACGCAAAGAGCCCTATTTTCCTAAAAGATTAAAAAGATAGCCATCCCTTTTAAATCAGCTCCAAGCCCCAGCTAAGTGTAGGGGATAAAGGTTCTGCTCTATTCGGACAAGAAAGCACACATGCTCTGGAAATTTCTTCAGCAGTGAATGTGTTTGCCAGTCCACGAACCAAACAGATCAAGAACCCCTGCATTCAGCCTGCCCACATCTGCTGTCAGTTCCAGACTGTCCTCTGTGGATGATCTGTATATTACTATACAAGACAACATCCTAAAATGAAAGCACCTCTAAGAATCACGGTGTTAGACTGGGACACACAATCCAGATGCTTCCCCTCGTGGGGAAACAAGCCCCGGGAGGTCTCCGCATAGAATGAGACGACACTGAAAAGTCTAATGATGTCTACACATGCGTTGAGCCTGACGGTGACTGTTCATTTTTTCTGACTTTGAGACATGATCCCGGGGACTGGCAGAAAAACGAAGGAGGAAAAGTCTCCTTAAATTATACAGAACCTTTGACAGGCTTCGTGATTCTGTTGGACAGTCCAGAAAAACAGCTTATAAAAATCACTACCTTTAACAACAGTGACATGAAACCGGGCCTTGAGATTCAGAGAAAAGAGTGGAAGCGACACCGAAGAAAGGGGGTAAGATGCAAATATGGGTGAAGAGGGGTAGAGCCCAGCAGGCTGAGGCTCGTGTTCCCTGAGATGCTGGTGAGCCTTCACTCCAGAAAGGTCCCAAAGATGTTTGGCATTAGAGGTGGAGCGAAGGAAAAGCAGACATCACAACACTTCGCTCGTGAACCACATCACACTCCCCTCCCTTAACGAAAATCTTGTGGGCTTAAACCACAGACTCATAACCCAACGCTCCCTGCCAGGGCAGCAGACAACTCGCGCTTTCCCACAGGCCGGCGCGGACTTCTCAGCATCCCACCGCAGTGCCCGGCTTACCAATCCATCATCGGGCCGCCACCTAAATTCCTCCACCCACAGCGACTCGGTCCTGGACTCCGGCCAACACGTCAAGACTGGGGAGGGGCAAAATCCTATAACCAAGCAAACTGAGCAGGAAGGTTGGAAGCAGTGAGAAAGGGTTCAAGCAGCTAATTTTTCCACTTTCCCCCCGCTGTGGTTAAAGCAGTGACAGATAATTTATCACACATTTTGGGTGCACGCCAGCTGGCCGTTAAAAAAAAAAAAGGGAGAGAGAGAAAGAGAGTTGTTTATTAATTCAATTAGCTGGCTTATTTATCAGGACTGGGTTAGCAGGGGCGGTGAGAAGGCCAAAGGACACCCGTGTCAAGCTGTCGCTGGCGGGCCCCGCAGGCAAGTGGAGACGCGTATTCTTAACCCCCAAGATTTGGAGCATCGCTAGCTGTGTTTACCCTGAACGCTTGGTGTGCGACAAGAAAGCCATCAACTGTAATGAAAGACTAGGGTGGGAAGATGCTCTAGAACGGGACAGAGTCATCCGAGTGATGACAGTCATTAGTGTTTCCCACCCACTCAGGGGCTGCTTTCAGAGAAAACGCAGCATCCCTTCCGGACTCATTTTGGTTATTGCCCGTATTTTTTAACTCATTGGTTGGTGGTTATTTATGTACAAGCCTGCCAGTGTATCAGCAGTTCGCCCAGACCAGGATTGCTCAGGATCAGAGAAATCATTCATTCAGTAAGTGTCTGATTGATTGATTGATTCATTCATTCAGTAAATGGCTTATCACATACATCACATACACTCTGTTTACAGTGCTTTTATGGAGAGTACTGGTTCTACAGGATCCTCGTGTGGTGTGTAAGATGTGCCTATCTTCCCATGAGTCAGCAAAGGCAGCAATTTTCATCGATTCCTCCAAGGTCTCCCCGAGGATCTGAAATGAGATGTCCCCGACGGCCCCCCTTATTTCACTACTTCTCTCCCTTCTCTCTTCTTCTGACCCTGCTCTTGGCTGATCTAAGCCAAATGTCTCCTTGGTGACCCAGACTACACATTTTCTGCTGATCTTATTGTGGCTAGTAGGAAAGAAGGGAGAAAAAGGAGGACGTGTCTACAGTTTTATTGTTGTGTTTCAAAATAACCTCACCATGAGAAATGGTTCTGATGTGTACATTTGATTTTTTTTATTCAGAATATAGCAATGTCTCTCATTAGCCCTACAACCAAAGTATTTTATAAACTTGAAGGAGGACAACTTTTTGACTAATATATAAGGATACTAATTTTCACATGTAATTTGGAACAAGTGCTACTCTGTCTAAAACATCAGGGAGAGGAAGAGTAATGTAAGAAATATAAATATCTGGGTGAATTCACTGGGTAATCAAGCAGCAAATGTGACATGAAAATGGTGCCAATGATAAGATCAAAATGACCACTCTAGGGGGGACATTGCATGTTAAGGGGAAATCTGTGAGCATACACCAGGGCTGGATCTAGGGAAAGATGAGAAACACACCCACCTGAATGTTCTATTGAATGTTAGGATTCTGGGACTATATTGTTAGCGTCTCTATATCTTGCTGAGAGTTAAACCTCTTCATTGTTCCATATCAACCACTAACTTCACAGGGGTAAGGGTCTTTCCCCAACCTCTGGAAATGTCACCTCGTCTTTCTCTCTGCTCTCTTCTCCCCTTCCTTCCTTCTCCCATTCATGCCATATCAAGTCTGAAAGTGAAACAACATGTCAGTTGCTCAGGCAAATGTGTGTGGAACAGGTCATGACGGTGTCACCACTGTGCCTCTTTTGGCGTGTCTGCTCCTTACAAACTGTGAACAAACCTGTATCATCTCTCTTTCCTTCACCATTGTCTGACTCAGTCGTTGGCTCCTTGAACTCAGTCTGATTTCTAAAATGCCCCAAGAAATATGAGCTTTTCTTGATATTTTCAACCGTTGCTTTACAATTAAAAAAAAAAAAGTCTATTGAGTTGAATACAATCCAGGGGAATTAAATCCCCTCTTCCTAGTAATATCTTTTGCCTCACCAGTTGAGACTGCTTGGGAGTTTCTGCTTTCAAAAATGGGAAGGAAGTTTTAGGTGGCGATGTACTAGTATTTCTTTCATTTCTTCTTTTTATTTTCAGATCAACTTAAGTTAAAAAAAAAAAAAGTTAATTTTAAACCCATCCCTCTTACCTAACTTTAGGTATTTTCCTATTTTCCATATGTGTCAAAATTTCCCAGTTAAGTATACTGTCTCAATTTTGGTTGCTGATGATGTATCAAAATGAGACTTCACAAAATTTGTGTGACAATTATATCTGGAGATGGCAGAGCCAACAGAATGATCATCCTTGCATTTCTTTAACTTTTTATATCTTAAAGGATTCTGGGTAAACCTTTAAAAAATTTATTTAGCAGTTTTGGGTAAAAAACATTCTTACTGTTTTTCCACCCAAATGAGAGGCAGATAAACGAGTATGTACATACATCTATTTTTGGTTGAGAAGTTGATTCCTACCTACATAGGAAAAGCTGCACAGTTTAAAACTTCACATTGTTGAAACCTAATGTATTTTTGGATTCAGCAGTATCTCTACTAAATTTTAGTTACTAAAGTTTGTTTTCAAGTTTTAAAAAGGGGGGGGGGAGGAGTCAAGATGGCGGAGAAGTAGCAGGCTGAGACTACTTCAGCTAGCCGGAGATCAGCTAGATAGCTTATCTAAAGATTGCAAACACCTGAAAATCCATCGGCAGATCGAAGTTTTAAAAAGGTATCATAGCCCAAATCCTGTGCTTTAGCACATTCTAAACTCTAGATATAGTATTTCCAGGGGGGGAAAATAAGTAAACGGTTATACAAAATAGACTATTTGAATGACAGGAAATTTCATGAAAGAATTCATAGCTTTCCTTTGTAACTATCTTGTCTGGCCTCTCACTTTATTTCAAATGGTAAGGTACACATTTAGAAGTGAGAGAAATATATAAAACTGAAGGAAATACCTTTGTATTGTATGGAAGCCTCCTAGACACTGTAGGTCTGGCTAGTTTGGTAGGAAAGGCTGTGGATGATTTCCCCAGAGTTTTGCTTAACCCACATAGATATTTCTCAGATTGACTTCTGGTGTTTGCTTCCAGAAGGTTCTTCACCCTGAACACAAATTTTACACTTTGAACCCGATTCTTTTGGAAAGGGAAACACTGCCAGATAATTTCACTCATATAGATTTGTTAAGACCACATATCAACATCTTAGCGATTCTTAATTTTCCCATTATAGCTATTGAACAGCTCTGTGCAAATAAGACATAATTTCCATAAAAATCAGGCAAATTAAGGATTTTTCAGGATTTCTCTTCGCATTTTCCCCAGAGAATGGGTATCCCATCTGCTCTGCTGAATGCAGGATAATCGAAGGGCACTGATCTCTCCAAATGGCTTCATTCATTACTGTCTCTGGATCCTCCAGAGCATCTGTCCCCAGGAAGGTCACCTCAGCTATACTCTGGTCTCCTGTACATTGTAACACAGCCAATCTTCACCTCCTTTAAGATGTACAGTGTCTGGAGAAGCATTGACAGGAATGAATATTTCTCCCCTTAGAGGTCAGTATTATAGAAATAAAATAGTTCTATTTCTCCAGTTCCAGTTTAAAATGCATTCAGAATCTAGCACTATTTTGGCTAAGACCGTTGGAATGTATTTTACTACTCTGCCATCATACATATAAACTACAGTGCAAATGGGAGGGGGGAATGGGTTGCAGCTACCGAATGCTGAAAGAAGAAAAGCATTGTGCTGTCTATTGGGTAGACACTCCAGTAGATTTTAAGCAGCAACAGTTGAAAAAACCATTAGAATTAAAGTCCAGGCAATTTAAACAGGTTTGATTTTGAATCATTTTAACAGAGCATTAATTCTGCTTCAAATTGTGAAAGGTCTTCTATTATTTGGATAAAGGCCATTTCCTCCATCAGAATGGAAAGTGGGGTTTTTTGTGGTGTAGAGCACACCGATTTCATCAGAGGATTGTCCATTCGGACCCATCAGTTGACGTCTAGCTTCTTACCTCCTAAGTACACAGGCGTGAGCATTACATTGCAGACTGAAACCTCCCTGCCCAAGATATGGAAGCCAATCAAACAGGCTTGTGAGAGAGGGCAGAAGACTTGGTTCCTACCCTCAACACACTTACTGTCTAGTTGGAGGAATATAACGTGTCCACACCAAAGCCCAACAGGCAAATCCGTGGAAAGGACAGAAAAAGAGTGTCAGAGGAAACAGAGCCTGACAGCTTCTGGAGCGGTCAGGAAGGTGAGTCACAGCAAGGTGTCTTCTAGGAGGATCTGAGGGGACAAATTACAGGTTTCTAACAAAGCTTGGAGACCTCCAAGCTTGAACCTCTAACAAGCTTGGAAATCTAGATAACAGTATGAGCTTCTTGAAAGAAGTCCCACCCCCCCCCCTTCCTCTCTTCCCTGCCAAGACTCCTTATTTACTTAAAGTGACCTCAGATGTTTATTACATACGTAGGCCTACCCTTCTCTTTCACTATGCCTTTGTTCCTGCAATGTCATCTATAAACAGAAAATCATGGTCACTGCCACCAGTTGAAGGGAGTTGGGGTGAAGAGGCCTGGATGAGGGAGAGTGAGTGTAATTCAGAAAAGTGCATTATTTTTGCTGTAAGAATACTCCTTTCCCTCCCTTCTCCTTTACCTACTGTGGGTTATGCAGAAACAAATAATTCCAGTTAATAAATATCCCAGGGTAACAAGTCCAGTGAGCCCACTTCTTTAATTTTTAAACTGTGGACTTTCTTTGTGTCTACCCACCCCCCTTTCTTTTCCTCTGAAGCAGTGCTGGATATAGCAGGCTAAGTTCCAAAACAGTACCCTTTACTCTTCTTCCAGGAAAGAACTTTTCAAATAAGGTCCTAAATGCTCATACAGTATTAGTGAGCTCACATACACCTACACGTAGTTGACACTTGCCAACTCCTGACATGGGAATTCTCAGAAGCACACCAAAGTCTCTGTTTGATTTAAATTTATTTTTAATCACATAAAATCCAATTTGGAAAATTGATGCATGGGATTTTCTGAGTCACCAGAAGCTCTCTATAAGATTGCAAATGCATCGAGAAGGAAGAAATCTGTCTTGGCACGGCTGGTATTTCACAACAACGGTAAAAATGATTGGTTTCCTCAGTTTAGAATGAATGAGATGAGTTTTAAAAATCTATAAAAATATGCTATTGAATCCTAACATAAAGTCAAAATACATTTGACTTTATGTCTGAGTCATGAGGAAGAATCAGGGGAAAAAAGTAGTCAGTATTTTGAAAGAAGTTTATTTTGTTAACTTTCTTTTTTGGTCTTACTTAATTACCCAAGTAATATTTCTTATTCTGGATCCCATTAATTAATTTTAATAGTGATCTTTACTCTCTACCTCCAGTCATATTTTGTTGTTTTTGGCAATATACTACGACATTTTCCATTTCCTTAAGGAGTTTCCGAAAATGATAATGATAAATGTAATTTGAATTCATTTTATACTCATACTCCTTACTATTTATGTGCCCATGGAAATAGTCCATATATCTATAAGTGGATCTCATATGGGAAGGCATGAAGATATTTATTAAATCTAAGTAGTTTTGCATTCTCCAACATGATTGGGAAGCACATATTTATAAGAATAATCAGTCCTAATGACCACTGATAGTCAAATCTTCAAGGAGGGTAGGGGTAATTTCCTACCTAAATATCCCAACATATTTAATATGCCAAAGGTCCTTAAAGTGTTATTTGGTCTCTTTTTATGTACAATTACTATAATCCTCTACTTTTAAGTCAAAACTTCTTGCCTTGTCACTTCTACACTTAAATATTACACAACTTTTTATTAATTGCACATTAAATTACAAAGTGCAACCAGAAAACCATATACCTGAGAATGTTCTTCTGGTTCCTACAAGTTCCTAGTAATTTCTTATGAAATTTTCTTGTTTGCTATTCTTTCCATGGGAAGAGTAGGTAGGTTCTGTATGTCTGGGCCATCTTTCCCACCATAATGTGAAAACAAGTAAAAGGTATCCACAATTCCATATGGAAACATCAACAAACAGTACAGAAAAGACCAATAAACTGTTCTCCATCAGGGGGATGGCCCCATAAATCACAGTACATTCACATGAAGGCATGTCGTTCAACCAGAGAAATCATGTTTTCAAAGAATTATTTATGCATAGACAAAAGGCCAAAAGAAAATATTCTATCGACAGTAGTCATCTCTGAGTAACTGGGTTACAGATTATTTTCCTCTATTTATTTTTCCTTCCTCTCTATTTTTTTGGCATTTCCCCAAAATGGTTTTTACAATTAATATATAGCAGAAAAAATAAGTCAGAAAAAAATTAGTATAATTTTTACAATTCACCAAGCAAAAAAATATTTAAAAGAAACGGTGTGAAGACATATTTATGCAATAGAGAAAGCGTCCAAAACAGAGATGATTCACAAGTCCTAGAACTTTCGGTGGGCAAACATCTGGACAGCAGATTACTTTGTTCTCGTTCAGATTGTTTTGCGGTGGGGCTCACAGGACTTCCCACTTCCCACTGTCTGTTTTTTTTTTTTTTTTTTTTCATTCACGTATGAATCACCTACATTGTTACTTCAGTGAGTTACATGAAAAGTTCTATATTTTTAAAGTCTGTGTGTGTGGGGGTATTTTTTTGCTAACCTTTTTATATCGGAGCCATTTCAGTTTGAAAGATCAAAGGAATTAAGGAGGAAATGCTTCTATGGATTTTTCACTACAAGGAAACTGTACCAAATTGAGGTTCAGTATAAATGCAACCTGGAATAAGACTATTTCATTCACAAATGGAAGGGCAAATGTGAAATTGTTAGAGAGACAGTATAGTGATAAGTAGTGACATGGAATAATATAGAAAGTTCAGACATGGTTTTAAATTCAGAACGTTAAATTGGGACCAATGATAACAACCTAGGAATGTCTTTGGAGTAGTGAGCTCCTTATAAGGATCTACTAGGTGAAATGGTGCAGCTACTTTGGAAAACAGTGTGTAGGCTTTTCAAAAAATTACACATAGAATTACCACATGACTCAGCAATCCCACTCGTAGGTATATATGCAAGAGAACTGAAAACATACATCTACACAGAAACTTATACACTAATTGTTCAATGCCACATTATTCATAACAGCCAAAAAGTGGAAACAAGCTTAATGGCCACTGGTTGACGAATGGATGAATAAAATATGGTATAACCATACAATGGATTATTAGTTGACAATAAAAAGGAATGAGTGCTGACCCATACTGTAACTTGGGGGACCCCTGGAAACATTATGTAAGTGCAAGAAGACAGGCACAAAAAGCCACACACTGTATAATTCCACTGACAGGAGAAATTCAAAAGAGGCCAATCTATAGAGACAGAAAGTAAATTAGTGTTGTCAGGGGCTAGAAGGGAGAAGGAGTAACTTCGACTGGGTAAGGAATTTCTTTTGGGGTTAATGAAAATGTTTGAGATGAGCGTTGGTAAGTGTACAACTCTGTAAATATACTAAAAACCACCAAACTGTGCATTTTTTTTAAAAGATTTTATTTATTTATCAGAGAGAGAGAGGGAGAGAGCGAGCACAGGCAGACAGAATGGCAGACAGAGGCAGAGGGAGAAGCAGGCTCCCTGCTGAGCAAGGAGCCCGATGTGGGACTCGATCCCAGGATGCTGGGACCATGACCTGAGCCGAAGGCAGCTGCTTAACCAACTGAGCCACCCAGGCGTCCCCAAACTGTGCATTTTTAAAAGGTAAATTTTATGGTGTATTTTAAAAATTGTTTTTTAACTCTATCATTGGCCTTCTTATGATGGGCTGTAGGTCCTCCAAATGAAAAACAGAGAGAATACAATTTTTAAATTTTTCACAAAATTTTCAAGTTCTGGACTAAAAAATTCAGACTTTGTGAATATATTTCGACAGAAACATAGAGATGAAAAAATTTCTTGGTCTTCTCTAGTAAATTCTGATGGCTTTTAAGTGAGCCCCGTTTAACTTTCCAACCCAGGGAACCACAAGATCTTGCCTCTAAACTGTGCTCATGGGGCACAAACACAGTGCCAGTTTTCTCATTTGTAAAAAGGTGGTAATAGTGCTGGCTCTGTGTAGGGATTTAATCCAAAAGAACAAATATGTATGAATCACTTACTGGGCTCACAGGACTGTAGTAGGTATTGTGGCAAACACAAAGATGAGCAAAAGGTGATCTCTGCCCTCAAGAAACATTTAATCTCATAGAGGGTAAGAAATAGATCTTAGGATACAATAATGATGACATAATAGTAATTCAAAAAATTTTATGGGCTCAGATGAAAACACCTTGTGTACCAACAGAATGATAAATAGGTTTGGATGATGGATACCATGTAATGCTGGAAATGAATGAACTATGAGACTCCACGTGACAAATCTGATAAGTAAAAATATGAGCCCTCCCCAAATAATCAAGTTTTAGAAAAGACTTGTAGCATAAAAACATTTATAAAAAGCTTAAAATATACAAAAATACTGTTATTAATATTATAGGATCCCTTAATGTTTTATATGTACATAAAATTATATTTATATATAATGTATAAATGTATTTATGTAATATATAATTATATGAGGCTCTCCACGAGAATGATAAATGCCAAGTCAGTGGTTTTTCTAGCGCTCAGCGTCTTCTGCACCATAAATCATGGCCAAATCAGTGATTGTTAGATTATTTCTTATGACATTATAGTCTTAAACATTGCATGATAATTTTAAAATATTAGAAGAAAAAGTCAGAGGTCGGTTTCTACTGGGTATTGCTAAAGGGATAAGGGAAGACTTCTAGAAGGAGGTACCAGAGCTGGACCTAAAAGGATCCATGATTTCCATAGGCAGAGAGAAAGGGAAGGCACTGCGGGCGAAGGGAATAGTACAAGCAAATTAAAATCACAAGGTTTTAGGGTTATAAATCCACATGAAGCATTTCAGCTCTCAGGTTCTTTTAGATTTTTGAACTGCAGAACACAAAGGACAAGGGGATTTTTATGAATCGCGGTGCCGAAAAGCCTGATACGTTATAAACCAAACAGAACCAGAATTTCAAACCGTGTTTGGAGACTTGCAAACTTGTTCTTTCTTTTTAACAGTGAGAACAAATTGGGATCCCCGGAATATATCACTTGGGAGATGGTGGGAGAATAATTTTATCCACAAGTATTAAGTTGTTGCCCGAGGACAGCTGAGTAAACAGTTTGCTGAAGCCTGTTTGAGGACTGCCAGCTAGTTACACCCATAATTTCATCTCTATTAACAAAAACAACTCATACTGTCGCACTGCCCTGCTTTGGCTACCCTGGGGTTCTCGGTATTTGAATTATGGAGTGTCACTTGAGTAACATTCTATAGCAGTGGGGGCTGTGTTTTGATGTCCTTTCGTTACCCACCCCCACTCTGCTGATTTATGGCATACCACGCAGAGACTTAAATCAAAACTAGAAAATACGTGTGAAATAATGCAAAACAGAGTCGCAGGGTTGGCAATTCCGTAATTACACCTAAAGGGAAAATAATTATGTAATACCGTATGGCAAGAGTAAGTCTCAGAATAACAAATGCCCATACTGTAAATGCAGAATTCTGGGAAGAACACGCAGGAGCTTTGAAGAGAAGCTGACAGAAAGGTTGCCTTTTAAAAGGGCCCAGAGACACCTTTGTGAATGACGTTTGGCCTCTGCTAATACTATTTGTCGTCCAGAAACTGAAGACCTGAATGAATGAGGTGACATGGCCCTAACAAAAGGAATGCCAAAAAACGGGACAAAACTCGAGTTATTTATTACTTGAACTCACTCTCAACTACTACCCGCAGTAGCCACGGGTTTTACCTATTGGTTAAAATTCTCAAAGTGGGAAAGCTACTTATTGATAGAAATCAGAAAACTCTCCAAATCTTGACAGCAACTATGAAATGGAAACCAAGTCAAGGTTTAAAAAACTACCACCAACACAAACCCCGTAGTATTGGAGAGCTTTCAGTTAAAAAAAGGAACGACAAAAGAATTCCTCAGGAGTCAAGAATATGAAACTCTCCCTTCGAAGTCTATCAGTTAATGAACAACCTCTGAGTAGAGGGAAATATGAGAGAAATGACCCGGGCAATACTCCAGCCTAAATCTTCATGTTGGAAAACAACTCTTCATCCACCTCTGTATTGTAAAGCACTGGCAAGGGAACAGAAATAAAAGATGTTAGGAAAATATTAGGAGACTAAGGCTTTTACAGGCTGACTTCCTCATTAAAAATTAGCTCTGAATTTAAATGTTCCCTAAGTTCCTCCAACCATTCAACTGGGCAGAGCCATATTAAGCGAGCTCAGGGGATAGGGGTGTCAGTTAAAACCATTCCAAACAGGAAAATCAGGGAAAGATATGGCTTTAAGACAGGGCTTGGCCCTTGGGCCATATCCAGCCAGCTGTGTGGTTTTGTAAATAAAGTTTTATTGGAACACAGCCATGCCCATTTATTCATGTATTGTCTATGGCTGCTTTTGAGGTACAATGGTAGTCTTGGGTAGGTACAAGCATCACATGGCTCACAAAGCAAAAATACTATCTGGCCCTGTTCAGAAACAACTTGCCCACTTTTGCTTTAGTTTACCAGTTATCTAGAATAGCTTTCATGGTTAAAAACTTTTTAAAGTAATAATTTATAAGAATAGCTATCCAACTGGCCATAACTGTTAAGAGTTTATGCTTAAGCTTTAGAGTAAAAAGATACTTCTCTGTGTCTTTTTTTTTTTTTGCTTCCCTAATTAAGAGTAAATCTATATTATGTATTCAATTGAGCTATAACATTTGAAATGAGGTCCTTTTTTTTTTCTCTGCACAAAAGAATGACAATAGAGGTAGCTCAAATTCAGTACAAATAGTCTTAAGATGATTCCTTTTTGAAAACCAAGATTTAAGAGATTATTAATAAAGAAATTAAAAAGGAAATGCTGGAATAAAGGATTAAAGGAGGAATTTATATGCTTGGAAATAACAGTAACAATTTCTAAATCTCCTTAACAACTTGCCTTATAATAATTCATTTAATCCTTATAATAGCCCAGACATAACATATTATTCAGTTGATTTTATAATGTGACATTGAGATCAATGAGGTTAAGAGAGCTATCTATAATCACTTCTCTAGCAAATTGTAGACCAGAACCAGATTACCAGGGTCACCTTCAAAGCTAAATGCTTCCATTCTCCACTGTGCCCTGCAAAGCAGGGAACCACAGAAGGAGGACTTGCTTAGGAAAACCAAGTTCTCTTATCTTAAAGCTAAGTGAGCTTGGACAAGTCTTTTAGTTTCTTCAGCTATCAGTTCATTTATCAAACAATGAGTGATATGTGCTACAAAAGAAATTTTACTGTGAAACCGATACTTGGACATTTTACTATATTTAGTATGAAAATGTCTATTATTTAAAAAATATTTTATTTATTTATTTGATAGATATCACTAACAGGCAGAGAGGCAGGCAAGCAGGCAGGGGGCAAGGAAAGCAGGCTGCCTGCTGAGCAGAGAGCCCGATGTGAGGCTCGATCCCAGAACCCTGGAATCATGACCTGAGCTGAAGACAGAGGCTTTAACCCACTGAGCCACCCAGGTGTCCCCTGAAAATGTCTTTAAAAAAGGATTTACCTTCCTATGTTTCCTCTGTTCATAACAATTCTTGCTTTTTTCTTTTCAAGCATTTGGCAAGGAGAATTGGTAGTGTTCTGTATGTAAATTCTGCACCTAACCCCACCTCTCCTCACCTTCTGCTGCCCCCAGGAGTCAAGGTTCAGGTAATCCTGAACTCACAGCCTTTTTTGGTGAGTTTGGCTTCATACTTCCCTGGGCCCTCATAGATGTCTTGCTCCCCATTTTTATTTTAATTTTATTAGTTTATTTATTTTAAAATATTTTATTTATTTATTTGACAGAGAGAGAGACACAGCAAGAGAGGGAACACAAGCAGGCAGAGTGGGAGAAGGAGAAGCAGACTTCCTGATGACCTGGGAGACCGATTCGGGGTTCAATCCCAGGACCCTGGATCATGACCTGAGCGGAATGCAGATGCTTAACCATCTGAGTCACCCAGTCACCCCCATTTTTATTTTGCCTCCAAGATGTTGGTCCCTTTAGTATGCCCAGGTCACCCTGGTGCCCCCACTGCTCTTTTGCCCCAGCATCCAACACTTTCTGTGTGTTAACCTGAGCATTTTCTTTCTTCCTTTCATAGATTTATTTAACTGAGAGAGAGAGGGAGAGAGAGGGCATGTGGGTTTGTGTGCGCTCAAGGCAGGGGGGAAAGGGGCAGAAGGAAAGGGAGAGAATCTTAAGCAGACTCTCTGCTTAAGATCACTCAGGTTGGAGCTCAACCTGAGACTCGATCCCTTGACCCTGAGATCATGACCTGAGCTGAAATCAAGAGTTGGACGTTTAACTGACTAAGCCACCCAGGTAGGTACCCCAACCCGAACATTTTCTAAACCTGAGCCCACAGTTTCCAGTGTCTGTCAGTCTGAAATGGAATCTCTCTAAAGAGAGACTCCACCAAATTCAGGGAACTCTACCACTGTCTTCTGTCTGAGGAAGCAGATTTCATAAGTGAAACTACCCCCATGTTCCTTAAAGCCTAGGCTGGGCCACCAAGGTAGGTGGCTGCCCAAGAAAGTGGGTGGGTTTCAGAATGAAAACTGCCCTTCACTGTCTAGCTTTTAACCAGGCCAGAAAGAAAATGGTGAATTGCTCCTCATGAAAACTTTACTGCCAGGAGAAAAGAGAGATTCACACATGAACCACGCAAAGGAGGGATGGGATGTTCTCTTACTTCGTGGAGAACAGTCGCTCTACCTTCTTTTCAATGACCAAAGAAAAAAGTTACGAGCAAGGAGAACGTCTTCTCCTAAGAGACTGGACCCCACCCATCCACCCACCCACCTACAGGGAGCTGTAAATTAGATATTTTACCGGCACAGCAAATTGGCAGCCAATGCTTTAAACATTATGAAGTGCCAGGTCTGGGCCTCAATACAGATACTTATTTGTTTTAGGCCCTTGCCATTTAAAAATATACTTGGAATTTTCTGGAAGGAGTATGGCTTTAGATGAAATGCCCACATAGAGACAGAATGAGATGAGAAGGAATGTCCTGCTTTTAACACATGCTAGGAGCCTGATAAGAATCATTTCATGTATTTACACAACAGCTCCAGGAGATGGGTGTCATTATCTTCCCATTAAAGATTAAGAGGGGCCCTAACTTGCCCAGGCTCACTTGTGAGTAGAATCCCCCTATTCTAAGATGGCTCCCTTGACAAAACTACATTAACCGACTGAATATTTCCCTTGAAAAAAATCCTGGGAGTTGTGACCATGGAATTTCAAGCCTTGTCTTTCTCCCCTAAAGGAAAACCCATGTTTTTTGTTTCTGTTTACAGAACCCCTGGGGCCTTAGAGATCAGTTCATCTAAACCCTGTCACAGAGCAAAGGAGGAAACAGAGGTGTGGAGATGTAGGATGATTTACTCTAAGACAGAAACTCATTAGTAAGAAAGCTCTTCTTTTTGGCCCTGCCACTATTTCATATTTCTTTTAACATAAGAGAGAACGCCCCAGTTAGTGTTAGAAAGAAAACCATACTGCTGATATTGCGACTCAAAATTTAAGTCCCCCCCCCTACATTCTGTTCACAAAACCATCAGTAGATTATCAGCTCATCCTATCATCATCGGTGTGACTGTCTTTACCATAACTAGATTTTTCCGCCCTCATTCTTCTGGGTTATTTTTCTGGCTATGAAAACCAAAATAGTAAGTGGACTAACAAATGAAAAATAAAGGGGGGGATCATGACAAAAGGTCTGAAACGTACCCCTCACATCCAACCAAAAGTGTTTCATTCTTTTCCTTCTTGTCCTTTATTCAGGAAGGTTGGCTAATGAAAAAGATGTCTTGGCAGGACTGCAAGAGAATGTGCGAATGCTCTGGGTTTTGTTGTGTTTCTCTTTCCTTATTCCCAACTTTGGTGCTGGGACTAAGCTTACTAGAAACTAAAAGCAGATGCTCTAGTACACCAGACAAAGGGCTTCTACAGAAGTCTAAGGAAGCTTGGGAACAGCTTGTGGGGGCCACAGTTCTGCTAGAGCCAGGACAATAGACCTTGGTGGCTAAAGCTCTATTGGATGCAATTCTCTAGTCTCTCTTCTTTCCAGTGGCTCCCCTTCCTCACAGCTCACTTTTCACAGCTCACCTCCTAGAGAGAATTTTCTACCAGAGGTAAGAATGCAGCTGTGGGGAGAAGTTGCTGTGGTGGCCTTGCCCCAGTCTGATAGTGGGTTCCACATCTGTCACCGGCCAGCAGTAGCTCACTCTGGGCATGCTTATATAGAACTTTGGGGCTACTGTCAATAACTGGCTCATTTCTTCATTGGCAATAGGCCCCCTCGCCCCCTCCCAACTTTTGTTGTGATAGAAATGCCTGACTTAAAGCTGGAAGAATGCTCCTAAAATCCTATTCACTTTCTAACTCTGATCCCAGTTTTCAGCTTCCTGGATTACCCTATTAAACCAAATAATGAACCTCTTAACTTTGGCCATGGTGATATCCAATTGACTGTATGGGGTCTAAGGAATTGTGTTTCAGTCAGGTACCCAAGGAGCTTTCCTCCATCCTCCTTAATAAGAAGTTAACTTTGAAACCTAACTGTACCCACTTTAGGGTACAGTTAATTACTCCATAGCTGCAACAGGACATATGCTTTGAGGCTCTAGGACATGTCCTTTACATGTATAGGAGGCTCATAAGTGGACAAGGCACCCACTAAATGAGGTTATAACTACAGGCCTGGTCAAAACAGAAGTGATTTGTGATTTATCTGTTTGCATTTCAGTAAAGAAAAAAAAAAAAAAGGAAGGAGATAAATGTCATTTTTTAGCTTTTTAGCTATCTTCTTAACTCTTTGCTAGAGTTAATGGTTAATGGTTCATCATTGAGACCAAAGAGATCAGTTTTCTCTAGAGTATCAGAAGACTGATAGCTCACAGCGCATTTATAGGACAGAGACTGAATGGTCTAGAAGAATGAGAAAGGTCCTGCTTTGCTCATGAGGCAGCCTGAGAAGAAGATGGGGTGAGACAGACTGAAAACTACCCACAGTGAATGCTGCTTAACTCAGATCCCATCAACTGGTTGAAACTATCTCCTTGTGGGAAGATGGCCAACATGGTTAACTCATTTGGGTGGGAGGAATTCTCTACATGGCGTCATAAATGGCAGGCTTAGAGGGGAGCTCATGATCAAACTTCAGGACTCTCTTGATACTCATTCAGAAATGAATACTTAAAAAACCTTAACTTACTCATAGAAGAACTAGAGCTAGAAGAGACTTTATGCAGGAATCCCTCTTCCCCAAACACATACGTAGTTTCCTCAGAAGGCTGCCCTTTTAGCTTCTGATCCAGAAAGGAAAAGCTCACTGACTATAGAGCAACTTATTCCCGCCTTTTGTAAGATCTTTCTGGAACTCTAACTCCTTTACCAGACTGCAGAGTTTCAAATGTATGAGGATAATAATTACATTTTTTATTAGATATTTGTATTCCCTCACTCTTTCTTTGTGCAACAAGGTTTTCAGATTCTTTACCAATTTTGGTTATGTTAAAGTTCTCCCAAGGACATTACCTCATTTCTACATTCATGAGAAGACTAAAGCATGGGATATGAGTGCCTCTACTTGCCACCAGTCAGTTCCTTGAATCTTCTCCATCTCCACACCCTCTTACTTCTCTCAAGAGTCTTTCTCTTTAATAACCTTTCCTCTTTCACTTCTGAGGAAAGGGAGGAAGTGTCCCTCCCCTCCACATGGGCCCTTCATGCCCTTGACACACTGTAGAACCTCCCCCTCAGGCTTTTCCTCTCCCAACCCCTCCTCCATTTCATGACACATGCAACTCAGATTCAGTTCTGCATTTTTACCAAGTAAGTCCAATATGTGCAAAATCCCACAATTTTATATATGATAGTATTGTTTTCTATCCTTGTGGGGATCTTTTTCAATTGAGCAACTTTCAAATATTTTAAGGATATTTGGACGGTTTTTATAAGGGAGGTTTCATTGATTTTAATTTTTTTTTACAGTAAAATTAAACTTTAATATATTGTAGGCCACCTTACAAAATCCCTTACACAGGAATTAAATTTTAGATGGGTCATGAGAGGCATAATTTTTAAGGAACTGCTTTAAGTTGAAGAGACTTTAGGCAAAACGAGCTGCTTCTGTCCCCTAGCTGGAAGCTTTGAAGCAGAGGCTGGATGGATACAGATGCTTTGCAACTTCATAGTTTTGAAAGTGACTTTCTTTTACATGGAAAAAGCCAGAGAAATAAAATTGAGGGCAGTAGAAAGGGTGTTTGCCAATTCACAGTATGCCTCTTGTCCCCACCCCCTCAGGTTAAAGGTTAAAATGCTCATCAGTCTATGCCATGCTGTCCTGATTCATCTTGGAAACTCTGAGTCTTTAGGCCCATGTTGGACTGAATGGTTATTTCGCAACATCTATAATCTGAATCATTGCCAAGCAAAATGAACCCAGGTTTATTAAGGTATTTACTAATGGGACGATTCCTGAAAGGACAGAGCAAAGCTCAAACAAAGAAAACAACGTGTTGTGAATACAGCAACTAGAGAGTTTCCCTGAGCCATCTTTGAATTTCCATTCATCTCTCTCCCCTACTTCCTCTTTCCCTCCTATCCTTCCTTCCTCCCTCCCTCTCATGCGTTCTGACTTGTCAGGGACATACTGCTATAGCCAAGTCTGGTACACATAATCAGAGTTTTAAAAAAATCTATTCATACATGGGGGTGAGTAGGGGGTGGGCAGTGAGGGTTTTTAAAATGGGCTAAGTTATTTGGGTACATAAATCCTGAATGAAGTCATTTTAATTTTTCAAAATTAAGTCATGATGCGAAGACAAAACATAGGGTCCTGAGAGATTCTCCTTCTAGAACTTTTCTGCTAGCATGCAGTTTAAGACCAAATGTGTATTACTCTTTGTTAAAACAAATACACAAACAAATGAAGCAGAACTAGTCATTAGTATAGAAATACTATTCAGGCTCTGGGTTTGAACAGGTACACAAATAACTCATACTTCATACTTTATTGAGGTTCAAAGCATGATATCACCCTGACTCCAAGAGTTATCTTATAAATGAAACCTTGCTGAGGAGGCAAGGTGGCCCCTATATTTTACACTGAAGATTAACATGCAAGAGGACCCATAAATCTAGATTTACCGAGTCTTGCTGATCTAGAGCCTGAGAGAGGATCTTCCTCATTATTCTGCACAAGGCTTAGTTATCCATAAAAGCTGTCCTAAGGTCTCCATCTCAACCAACAGCCACAGTCTGATGGACATTCTTCATTCTAATGGCTGAAACTTGATATTCCCACTCCTGGATCCTTAAATGTTTGCTATATACTGATTCAGCTTTTCCTGCACTTTCTAGAAGAAGCTAGACGCAATGAAACAGGATTCAAGAGCCCTGTTTAAATCCTTTATAGAGAACCAAGCAGGAAATTTAGCAAAAATCTTGAGGCATAAAGCACCACATTTTCTTCTTTTCATAGACTGTGTTTTATTTCTCATTTATTTAGCCAAATGATTTTTAAGTAACTTCAAAAAGATGGTGTATAACATAAAGAAAATAAGTCTAGTGGCTAAACCAATAAATAATATTTAAGGAGATCTTACTATGCACCGGGCATAGGCTAAGGAACATACAAATATTATCTCATGAATTTTTTTATTTGGTGTGTATTAAGAGTTACCATTTACACTCAGGAAAACTGTAGCCCCAAGTCTAAGTAACTTGACCAAGGTGTTAAATTCACATTAGTCTGACTTCAAAGCCCTTGCTTTTGCCCGCTATACCACCCAAAGAAAACTTCTGAGATTAGAGTCAGTGATGATTTGTGGTTAATTCCCAAACTGACCTGAACATAAGCATTAGCTTCAGTCATCTGCCACTACTGGGTAAACAGAGGGAGCCTGAAGCAGGATGGGGGCCATACTTGGAAACACGTGCTACACCTTACTCCATTTATTCTCTGAAGAAATGGGTGTGCACCCATCATAAATACTGCTGGGTTTGAGATCTGGTGCAATGTATGAGAAACAGATTTTCTGCTGTAAATACCAACAGGCAAAGAAGAGATTCCTTCTTTTCAGCCATTCATGTCTTAACCAACATTTTCTTCTCTTTTTAGTGCCAGGGCTGACCCTCTCTTTCAGTTGTTCATTCTTTCTTTCTTTCTCCTTTCTCGCCTACTTATGTCATGGCTCTATGGGAAAGATACTGATAGATGTATGCGCAAAGATACAGGTGAGGCAAATGCAATTTTGTGGCATTTGCTTTCCTTGAGAGGAATGCCAAAGGAATAACAGCTAAATATCAAATTGCACACCTAAGATGCATCTTGAGTTTCTTTGAATGAAATGTTGACAAAGAGTCTTAGATAAATATTTTCTCATTTTAAAGTGCTAGGTTTGTATAATAGTAAAACAGTTGGTGATGTAGAGTCCGGTGTCACTGACCTTTAAGAAAAAATTCAGATTGTGTTCAAGAAAATCAGACCAGATGTGGGCGATGTAAATATGCCCACTATTGTCTCTGCTCTTTCTGGTTCCCATCATGACACAAGTGACAACTCCAGGTGAAATAGTCAAAGTCTAATTTATATTAAAGTCCACTTTGGGATTCTATCCAACACTTAATAATTCAAAACAACAAAAACATCATTCAAGTAAACACCAGGGGAATATTCAGCTCATCCCTGTCACCATTTTGATGACCAACATTTTAGATTCTATTTCATGGCTGTATGGGCAGAGAAGCTGACTATAAATGCAAAATTGTGTTTGGTCAGATAAGACACTGAGGTGACTAAAGATGATTTATGTGACATCAACATAATGTAAGTGGCCCTTCCAAATCTCATTATCCTCAGAAATACATTCTTCACAACCAGAGAAAGAGAAATTACCATCAACATTCATATTTAGACACTCAGGAAAAGACAGAAAGAATTCTCACTTCTTAAAATATTTAAAACTTTAAAAAAATTTAATAGTTAATCTATGAAGAAGGATTGCCTTTCTCACAGAAAGATAGCAGCTTTATAAATCAGTAATATTTGCAAAGTGGAAAAGCATACTATAAAAATAGAAATCAAATAAATTATAGCTCAGACTTTCTTTTAACCCACCAGAATCAAATAGTCTAAGACCATCCAACAGGAATATTTGCGCTAAGCAAATATTTGTACATATAAACCCTCTCGTTTTAGTTTTGATCTTTCTCTTAAACATCATGAATTTTACAGCTTGGCAAAGTGTTGTGTTTGCCATCCAAAACCCAGATGGCTAAAGGTAGATTGAAAGTGTAAACTTCTAGGTCAGTCTTTTAAAAAGAAAATCAGGGCCTTCCCTGAATTTCAGCTCTGGCTTGTGTGTCACACTGTGTAATTTTTATAATGTTAGCATTGTATCATTTATTGTTTGGTGGAAATATTTAAAAATAAGAAGTGATATAAGAAAATGATAGAGAATTTACTGATCACTTCAGGTCAATAGAAAAATGATTTTTATATCTGACTGAGTGATCATTGAAGGACACCTCTCCAGTGCCATGAAATGTATTTCTGTACTACCCTCACCAAGTAAAATAATCCCACACTCCTGATTATGCATAATAATAGTATTTATTGTTATGATAATAATTAATCTCATGAATAATAATTTTTTTAAAGATCAAGAAAACTTTCTAACGGAAATATGTCTGTGATCAATCCCTAAACCCGAGAATCCCAGAAAAAGAGCAGGATGATTTATAGAAATATTGAGAATCTACTCGAAATATATTCTAAGGTGGTCAGGTCTATGCTACAAAGGGTCTAGGCACAGGAAAACTGTCCTCCAGCAGAAGCGGCTTTTAAAGCTAAAGTGGGTAGGATAATGGGGACTTTGGGGTAGAGGATGTTTAATTACTTGGGGAATTTCACAATTTCTTGACACTATTAAAGCAACAATCCCAGGATTTTCATATTCCTGGAAACTAAAATTTTCTCCCCATCCCCAACCTCCTCAGAAATAGTGTCCTATCACGAAAAGCAAATTATAGAAAAAAAAAAAAGAATTATAGAAAGAAAAGCATTGGAATAGCACTTACAGCTCCACTAAAAAGAGATGGATATGTTTACACAATGCACACACACCTCAGAACTTGAGTATCTGTTAATAAGCACTAAGGTTGCAGGTCTAAGTGAGGAATTTTCATGGTAGTGAGAGCAAGCATGTTATATATTATAGAGCAGAACAGATCAGGAAAGGCTCACAGGATAAACAGAACTTCTGACCTGATCAGCATTGAGAAGCTCCAAGGTGGATGAACACATGAGTCCTCCTTTAAGCAAGATTAGGCCCTTTCTATTAGGATTTCTCCCTTCCTTTTTAAGCTCCTGACACTCTTGTTCCTGGGTCAAGTCAGGGAAGGTAAGAAACAAACCTCACATTTGAGTTGAACGCTTTCATAAATAAAACCCCCTGGGACTGTGTATTTACACTAATTCATGATTAAAATCAAGAATCTTTAACAGATTTACTGTGTCTCTCAGTTCTCAAGCACAATGAAACACTAAGGATGTGTAAGAAAATAAATGGATGAAAAGAAATGTAATGTCTCTCCGCCTCGTACTGTCTAGAGTGACCTCTTCTTGTACTGAGAGTCTCACAAAGAGAAAAAAAAAAAAAAGAAGCCAAGACTTTAGCATAGATAACTATTTTGCTGAGGGAAAGAAAAATATACTTTGATTTGTTAGGGTTTTTTTGTATTTGCTTTTGTGTTGTGTAGGAAGGAGGGTCCCAGGCACAAGAGGGTTCTGAGTTTCAGGTGCATAGTGATATGGAAATACAAACAATTACAGGACGGTCATTAAAATTATATCAAAGCATTATTTTGCTTTAAGTTCCTCAGCATGACTTGTATTTCAGCATGAGACATGCATTTTAATTGTGAGTGTTTAATTTCAAATCCTCGTCAACACCAATAAGAACAACAAAAGTTGCTTAATAAATATTTGCCCGAAAATTCAAACCACCAAGCACAACATATTAAAAATTTGTTTTAAATCAAAAGTAACTTAATCTATGGGATGTGAACATTTGAGCATGTCATTTTGACACCTAAATCTGTAAAGTTCTTTTCATACAGAATTTATCTTGGGGTTTTCTGTCAAATGTAAGCTGTTTCAGTTCACTGACCCAAACTGACAAAATAATAGTTTACGTCAAATGTGGTAACCACATTTAAAACACAAATATGGGTTGCATCATCGCAGAGCTGCACGGATATTTGGGGAAACCTGTAAAGCTTTAATTAAATGACTTGGCGGGCAAGTTTTCCTTTCTCCTCACTGCAAACTCTCTTCCTCAAGAAGTTTGAGAATGAAGTCAGTTTCATCCTCAACTAGTTACGTGACAGTTTAGATTCATACTATTTTGTCCTGATGTCACAAATTCATTTCTAAAAATTATTCTGCTTCCAAAACAACCAGAATCATTTTATTACAAAAAATGATTTAAATATTTAAGGAGTCATCAAAACCTTATGAAGTCTTGGCATATATGATTGGTTTATTTTCTTCAATTATCAATTTTATGCCCCCCCATGCAAATATTTCCATAAGACAAATGATAAACACCCATCCACCCATCTCCCACATGTTTAAAGTGACTATACAGATAGGAAAAACAAAACAAGAGTCTCTTCCAGTCATACAAACTAATATAACTATATGACTTTCTCCAGCTACAAAAGGCCCTACACCATTTGTATTTGTGATACTGGTATAGCACCACGACAGAGAAATCTTTAATTAAGGCTTGAGTCTAAATTTAATTAGATAAATGTATTGTGTGGAGATTTATACCATGTCTCTGCTCACCAGCTAACGAGGTACCCACTCAGAAAACATTCTGCCGAGACCTCTTTGAGGAATGGAGACATGCCCATTGACTCACCATTTGCCTTGAGCACAGACCCGTGAATCTGAGAACAAAAGGGACCTTAAAGATCTTGTCTGACACCCACAATTTTATAGAAGAGGAAACTGAAGTTCAGAGCAGTTACTAACCTGCCCCAGGGCCCACCACTGGTTAGCAGCAAATGTGATCTTCCCAGCTCTAAGGAACACATTTCACACCTCAGTAAACAGCTGTATGTAAACTATATATTTCTTTCTCTCTTAATTTGTTTTTCATCTTGAACTTGAAAACATTGGACTTAAGCCAATTTATTTAGAATTTTTGGACACTAGAATCCACTTCACCTCTCTTTCTAACCCAGTCAGTCTTGCCATGCACCACAGTTCGCCTGAACAAAATTCACTTTGGCTTAATGTGTGAGAAGCAGGAGGAAGTATATGTTGACAGAGTCCTCGAGGGTCTTCCTGTGAGGTGAGTACCCTCTACATGCTACCCTCGGTACAAGTAGAAGAATATACATCCGTACCACTTGGAAATATTATGGATGATTAATTAGTTAGCATTTGTAAAGTGCTTTGAAAATGAAAAGTGCTATTATTATACCTAATTAAACTTCTCTCTTATATGTTCAGCAACAGTTTCATTTAGTATTTGTTTCTGTGCCAAAAATAGAGCTGTGTAGCCTCCAGAAGCATTAATATGAGAGGTAGTTGCAGGGAGGTTTTGCTGGTTCTTCTTTTTAAAAAAAATTATTTAGCACTTCTTGACACTAGACCCAGATTTGTCCTAAATGGGCACATATTCATAAGTCAGTGCTATATTTTAGAGTGAAATGCTTTTTAATAAATAGCTTTGTTGTGTGTGGCAAAACAGTATACCAGCAAAGTAAATGCTGATTCACAAAGAGACAGCCACAAATGATAATATATGCCTAAGTTATGGCAAGACTGCCCATCAGATGAATGCAAACATGCAGAGACAGCATTGGTTGAAGCAAAAACTCTGGCGGGTCTGAATCATTCCCTCGGATCTTCAAGGTGGTATCATCAGTAGGACCTTGTAAACATCTTTCCCCACTGGTTAGGCTACTGTCTTAACCTGCCGTGATGCATCAGGAGTGTGGAATAATTTGGTTGGTCTGGTTTTGCTGCCACATGTAGATACCCAATGGAGTCTCCAGGGAGAGGAGAGAGAGGTGTGTGTGGAAACTCAATCCGATTTAGAAATCAACTCTCCTGTAGGTAATGTTGTGTTCTAATAAAGACCTGGAAATACAGACTCAGGGTGTAATTAACAGAGTTGGGAAATCAACAAGCCAGAAAACTGTTGATAGAGAAGTATTTCTATTGTTCAAAACATGTTTGGTGCATTAGGAAAACAAAACCAAATTCTTTCTCTTGGCATCGACTTCGACAAGCACATCAGCTAATGAAGGGGGCATCAGGGTTGACATCATAGCATCACCAGCAGCCTGAGACCCATTTGTATGTGGTTAGAAGCTAAGTTCTAGTTTACTGCTGATGTCATTAGTCAAACTTGCATTAGTGAGGTGGGCTGGCAAGCTTTCCATTTCTTCCACATAATAAACAACCATGGCATACCACAGACAAACATAAACCTGAGCGTGTCATGTGTTCTGAAAAGATGCGTGGTCTATACATGCCGAGTAGGTCTCATCGCCAGAGCTGCAGAGGCTGGAGTGATGACACATGACCCTTCTCTTTTCCATCCTCTCTACAAAGGCAAGTGACCCTCCATCCTGGCCTGAGCACAAATGAATGGGAATGGTTTTACAGCAAACTTCTTAGCTAGAAATCCTGGCAGCCAACTCTCCACTTGGTAAACTCAGCAGGAAATAAAGAAAACTAAGCCCTCATTTAAGGAACACGGTTTGAACTGCATGAATGTGTACATTGTAAAAATCTAATTGTGCATCTATAATTTCCGACAGACTGCACATATCTACTGTAAAAACCACAGAAGTCCATGGCACATCTGCTCTAGCTATTGAAATTCTGAGACAGCATTCTTCAAATACATTAATCTAAGAAATCCCACGTTAAGTATAAATAACCAAAGTCAGACTTCACATATCTGGCAAAAGTAAATGTCAAAATTGGGTAAATTTATATTTTATTGCTCCTTCTCTTTATTTTGGAGCTATTTCCTTTCTACTTGGCAAGTTATATAGCACCTTAGCCCAAACTCGGTTGCATTTCCAATACAATCTCTGTGGCATATATGTTAGCAGAAGGACACTTGATAGGTATTCCAAAGGCTCAATTAATCCTTATTTACTGGTTTTAAGAAGAAGAATGTCCATGTGGGTATGGGTATGAGTATGCCTACACACACACACACACACACACACACACACATACACACACACCCCTCCATTGCCGGAATAATCTCTAGAGGTTTCTACTGAAGTGTTTTCTAACAAGCGTAACAGTTGAGTTAATCACCCCAGTACAAATTAGGGGTGCTCAGAACCGAACCATTTGCTCTTCCATTGGCCTCCTGACAGTGTGTGCTTTTCATTAATGCCATTCCCTCAGTGGAATTACTGACGTCGTGCTTTAAATGCACTTTTCTGTAAGTCAACTAACAAAACTAATTAGGAACTGTGAAAGGCTATATTGATAGAGTAAAAATATATAAAACAGCTCTGACAATTTTTCTAGAGGACTCCATACATCATGGGAATTTGAGCTTTTTTCTTTTCTTTTCTTTTTTCTTTTTTTTTTTTTTAGCTAGAATGTAAATAAACTAAAGTAAAATCTCAGGTTTTAAAATGACTTTAAAGAACCACACATTTCCTGAAAGAACCATTTTCAAATTACATATAAACATGTTTAATCAGTCTTTACTGCTCTAAGTGGCAGGGGGATTTCACAGGGGCCCAAGTCGGTGACCTACGGACTGGTGGTTCAGACCCCAGTGGTGTCCACATGAGGCTACTGGCTTGATCCGTCTCACTGCTCTGACAAGTTAGTTCAGTCACAACTAATTTGACTAGTTTTTCTCAACAGACTTCCTTTCTTTCACACAGCAGCCCTCACACTTCCCAGCTGCACCTCCAACAAACTGGCCACAGAATAGGACAGTCTTGCAACCAAGGACAACCAACACAATGAAACCATCCAAGCACCACACAGGGTATGGCACCATCGCAACACCAATGGCCATGTTGTCTTTGGCATATGCGCATCTGGGCTGTGATTTCTGCAGGCTGCTACCTCTTCTGTATTCATCCCAAGAGATAATAGAGGACACAGAGAAACGTAGGCACAAACCCTATTCCCAACCTTGCTAGTTACTAGTCCTTCCTAAGCCTCATAATCCTCATTTCTGAAGGGAAATACACTGACAAGGACAAGAGACAAAATGATGGCTGCTTGTGCTCACTTCAGCAGCACATATACAAAATGATGGCTGCTGTACTACCATGCTACTATCTCCACTAATACAGAGTACCACCATGCTGTCGCTTCTACAAAGAGTAGTAGTACTACTACCATACTACCACCACCATCACCACTGCTACTATATGCTACTACTACACTACTACTACTACACTATTACTGCCACTAATACTATAGTAGTACAATATGGTTGCTTCTACTCCTGCTACTACAATACTACCACCACCATTACCACCACTACTATACTGCTACTACTACTACTATACTATTGCTACCACTACTACAGTACTACAATGTGGTTGCTTCACTCCTCCTACTACAATAGTACCACCACCATTACCACTGCTACTGTATTCTACTACTACTACTACACTATTACTACCACTAATGCTATAGTACTACAAGGTTGTCACTTCTACTCCTGCTACTACCATACTATCACCACCCTTAACCACCGCTACTATACTCTACTACTATTACATTATTACTGCCACTAATACTATAGTACTACTATGCAGTTGCTTCTACTCCTGCCACTACAATACTACGACCACCATCACCACTATCACAAGTACTACTACTACTATTCTATTACTACTACTACAGTACTGCATCCTCAGTACTACAATGCTGCTATAATACCACTATCACTGTTCCTGCTGCTACATCACTGCTATGATTCTACTGCAATATCTCTGCTACAACATTACTCCCACCAGTACCATCACCACCACTTAATGCCACTATTTATACTATCACTCTCTATATTCCTCTCCTCAGATTGCTGCCTAGCATTATGCTGGCATCATAGTTGGAGGCAAGAATTAGAGCAGTGAGTCTCCTAGATTTACATGTCCTGTTCTGCTTCCTTACTAACTGTGCACCTTTGAATAGGTAAATCTTTCTGTGCCTCAGTTTCCTCCTCTATAAAATAAGGGTGCTAGTAGTAAATATCTCACAAGATTGTTACTAGAATTCAGTGTGCTAATATTTATAAGGTCTTTAGAACAGTGTTTGGCTCAGAGAAAACACTACGTAGGGGTATGTTAGAAGAAAAAAATCAGCATGGGTAGTTGATAACTGGCAATAACACGACATGATGGGCACGAACTGTGTTTAACTTGGTGCCTGTAAACAACATATTGCAGACTGCCAAAATTCGCTTATTAATGGTTGGCCATACAATTTTAAAAAGGTGAGTGGCTGAACCAATGATCCATAAAACCGCTGGAATTGTCATAACCCACAATTTATACAGGATGCAAGAACAGCCAACTGACCTCTCTCTCTGAAAACTACTGTCAACTCCCAAGAAATGTCTCAGAGCCTTAGTTACAGAGTTCAAAGTCTGTGGTGGTGGCTGATATGAGTAGTCCATGTGGTGTGTGAGGAAAGGCTGTTTTGGGGAACATCCGTGGTAGTCACGTTGGTCAGGGAAGTCTGGGGTTCTCAGTTAAAGTGTCTGGAAAAGATTCCTTTGCAAGTACAAAATAAACAGGTCTCCAATCCACTAAAGCTCAAGGGCTCCTTGGATACAATTTACTTCTTAATGAGAAAGGGAGCCGGCCAGCCCTTCCCATGATGGTGGTTGGCCTTCCATTATGCTGCTCTCGTATAAGCCCGACCTCCAAGTCGCTGGTCCTCAGCAAGGCTGATATGTGCTTCCCAACAGGCAGCTAAACTGCTCAAGGTGTACTTAACATTCTTTCACACCTGACTGTACCAGAAGGAACAAAATTCCGAAGGAGACACAGTTAAAAATGCCACAGGTGTCCCAGCTTTTCAACACACCATCTTAGTGTTTTCATTGACCACGTGTATAATGGAGTCCTAACTTGCATACAGTGGTATCCTCTATGCTGTAAATTCTGGGCTTCTGCACCTTCCTATGATTTGTGGGGGGGGAATCAACAGCAATTAGGAATAAGTTTTTGAGAAGATAGAATGTGTTCTGTTTCACCTCATACCTCCAGAGGCTGTCCTGGTGGCCAGCACACAGCAGATCTGAACAAATGCTTGCTAAATGAATGAATGAATGGATGGACTCAAAGATCTTCGAGACATTCTGACGTCGCACGTCAACCTCCGAAACATATAGGCTGGAGAGGTTCCCTACCTCGTGATTGGGTCTTTGGCTGGCAGCATTCATTTCATCCTTTCCACAGTGAGCAGCTGTCAGGGTCACTGTTCGACAACCTTCCACAGAAATGAGCCGGCCTTATGGTTTAATCACTGTGTAATGCTGCCCAAAGGGGAACTTGTAATATTCCTGACTTGGTGAGGTTTCCCCCTTCTTGTTATTGGCTTCTATGTGCTTCTTACACATCACTGCCAGATTCACCTCCCAGAAAAACTGATTTCACTGTGTCCCTCCCTTATTCACGATCCTCAGTGACTCATTATTGCCTAAAAGATAATGACCATTTCCTTAAGTTGGCACCCAGTGTGCTGCCAACTGGACCTCCCATCTCTTTCACATGGATGGAACCTCTCAGGTCAACACGTCTGCCACTGAGGGCCAGACACAGAGTGGGTCTGCTGTCGGTGGATTTATCTATCTGATAAATGGTATCTTGACGAGCTGTTGTAAATGAGGCATCACCACCTCTCTCTTCATCCTGTTTTCCTCAACTGAAGAAGCCAAGCTTGTTTCCTCCCTCAATGACCTGTTGGTGTCCTGCCTCCTTTACTGGGACTTCTCTCCAAGTCCACCAAGTCCAGAAGCACATTCTCTTCCCTTGAATTTCTAGAGCGCTTCCTCCTTCTAGCACGCCCGTGGCACACTGGTCAGAAACAGCTTTGCCTTAATTAACTTCCTGCTCCCCACCCCCAACTTCAGCAGACCTATAAGCTTCTTCAGGGCAGGGATCAGGAGCACCATAATGCCTAACCTTAACCTAGTCAAACTTAAGCTTTCATTTATCCCCAGTACTGATTCCTGAAATGCAGTATAGAGAATATGATACTTCTGAAGAAGCAGGCTTACCTATTCTTACAGTTTATGTTCAGGGAGGGCTTTTTCTGTAATGGGGGTTTATAAGCTAAGGCCTCAGGAGACACAGCTTTCATGGAGAGCTTCTAAAGGCTCTCGTTATTCTTACGGCATATACTGAGGCAGATACAAGCAAAGGCATGGTGTCCGCTAGCCTTAAAATATCTTATTATTTAAATTGGATGCTGCCCGATGCCAAGTGGAGAGTGAGGAATCCCGCTCCACTATAAAGCAGGAGGTTAAAAGCCTGGAGAATTTGTTGGGGCAGGAAGAGGGGAGGGAAAGGAGAGTTTCATCCAAGTTCTCACAGCTTGGTAAAGATGGTGCGGGCAAAGTGCTATTTGCCAGCATGTTCTTGGTAACTGACTTATTCCTCTAAGTTAGTGGGAACTGTAGTTAAAATATGAACTGACATGCTCTTTAACCCATCTTCTGGTGACCTGGCTCTGACATGTCAGCCTACCAGTGCTTGGGAGGGAGACACCGTGCAGCGGGATCCTCTACCCACAGCAGGGTGTCCTCCTGGGTCTTGCGACTGAGCAGTAGGGAAGAGAAGGTGCGGTCTTTTCCTTTGAGAGCAGGTGGCCAAGGGGTATGTGCTAACGGGAAGATGCAATACACTACTGCGTTCTGGCTACATGTCACTCCTTGCACCTCTGGCTCTGTCCCGGAATACTTGAATTATTCATGATACACAGTACATCACTACACACAGGGAAGGGGTGCTGCGGCCCAGCATAAACACACTGAGGGCCTTCCGTGTGAGAATGGCCGTTCTGTGGCTTTAAGAAAGAGCTGGTGCACCCTGCAGCAGAAAAGCCTGTAGATTCAGCTGTGTTCTTACCTCACTTTCCCTTCTGCGGTGACCTCACCCTGCCACAATGCTACTATTCATGCAGATGGAATGGACCACGGCATACAAAAGTTTCATTTAGTCACATAAACACGAATATTTAGCCTGTTTGATTAAAAATGAAAGCTAGATATTTGGCTTTCTGCAATTAGATGGGGTTGAAAAAAATTTTTTAAAATAAGTTTAATTTTAAAGGCTAACCTTGAAAAGAATAATAGAAAAAAATATCCCTCCCACTTTTTTTTTTTTTTTTTCTGGAGAATTATTCCCTGATAGGGTTACCCTTCTTTTATCCTTTCTTGTATCACAGTGCTTTGATCCCATAGAATTTTCTACTTACTATTAGAAAGTCAATCATAGTAAATATAGACATTGAATCTTTTTCTTGAAATACAGATCTAATTTTTAAAATTGCTTTTATTTTATTTAACCAAGCAATCCATTCTGACTCCCCGAATGTGTATGTGTGTATATGCCTATAGACACATAAATATTTCTGAGAACACACTCAGGAAGTGTATGCCGTTTGGCTGCTTTCAAGGCTATAATCTACTCAGGGCTGAAAAGAGGACTTGGAAAGAGGTTTCAAAGAATCCACTCCCCAAAGGATACCCATGAAATTAATGCTAATTTTAATTTCTCAAAAATATGTTCTTGTGGTTAATAAAAGAAGCCTAGAATGGAAGAATTGGGAAACAAATAAGTATAAAGAAGAAAATGAATATCACTCATTATTCTAAAACCTAAAGATAACTTTATGACATATTCCTTCCAGTGGTGGGGTGTGTGTGTGTGTGTGTGTGTGTGTGTGTGTGTGAGAGAGAGAGAGAGAAAGAAAGGACACATTATCTAGACAGTACTATTTCTATTTTTTCCACATAGTATATTATTGTGATCTCCTGAGCATTTTCTTCCGACATTATTTGTGTTTTGCAAAGATGCTTTTAATTGTTGTACACCTCTGTATTCTTTCTTTATTACTGGGTATTTCCACTTCCCTAATACTTGAGAATAGCACTGCAGTGAATATCCTTGGTCATAAACCTCTGAGTAAGTCTGCAATTATTTTCTTAGGACTAATTTTTTTAGATAGAACAGATATCCTCAAGGCTAACACCTTCCAAGGGCTTGGTACATCTTGCCAGATTGTTTTCCAGAAAGTGAAATCATATGTATGGCATATAATTGACATCCTCATAGCCTATCTACTTTGATATTAAGTATGTTATAGAATAGCATCTCTTAAAACATTTTCCACTAAAATATAAAAATTTCCCTCCCTCTAACTATTTCTGACAATAAAAAAGGATTTCCCTTTAAAAAAAAAGGACAAAGAGTGGAAGATAAACTCTAGCTTCTTTTTTCAGTGACCCTCCAAGGCTATGAGAAATTCTACTTATCATTTTAATTCTATAAAGAAATGAGAATACATTCATCACTTATTTAAGAAGATATACATTATCCTTAAAGAAGATATTGTAGTAGACATTGACTCAAAAAGTTGTATAACTATCAACATTTATTAGGCAAGCCATATTTTAAATGGGCTAGAACTGAGATTGCTATTTAAATTCCAAATATGTCTGTTTTCTCTTTTCTGACAAAATAATAATCATAGCAATCCCTTCAGAGAGTCATGGCTTTCTTAGAATGCTGAGAACAGCATCTTAGTTAATAAATATTCATGGACAAGTAGTGTCTGTCTTTCTCACTCATCCCCACTGGTCCACACTCAGTCCACTTGTGCTACCTGTTATTTCTCAGGCCTGTGGGCAACCAAATTACTTTCCGTGTTGGCTAATGAGAAAGGCACCTAATTGCCTTGATATTTGGAAGTAACTTAGAGAACTTAATCCAAAATCTTTCATATAGGGATATGTCATTTAATTCTTTTTTTTTTTTAAGATTTTATTTACTTATTTGACAGACAGAGATCACAAGTAGGCAGAGAGGCAGGCAGAGAGAGAGAGAGAAGGAAGCAGGTTCCCCGCAGAGCAGAGAGCCTGACGTGGGGCTTGATTCCAGGACCCTGGGATCATGACCTGAGCTGAAAGCAGAGGCTTTAATTCACTGAGCCACCCAGGTGACCCTGTCATTTAATTCTTGATGAGACTATCAAATATTCCATTTCTACCCTTAAAAATTTCAGAATCTGCACTCAAACAGATAGGTAATTAAAGATTCTATAGGGATGATTAGATGTAGGCTTAGCACAGTCCTGAAAGCTGAGGAAACCTGAAATTTCATTGCCTAATAAATTTGTTCCATAAAAATTAGATTTCAACTCATGACACTCAATTACATATTTAAAATGAGTATTTAATTTGATAATTATTACATACTAATTAGGTGTTAGTGTATCATGGAAAATGTATCTTCTCTGTGTTTAATTACCACATTGTAGAAACATCAAAATAAGATTTAATTCATATGTTTTAATCATTTCCTAATAAAAATAAAAATAGGAGAACTACAAGCATTCCTAAACCCAACAAGAAAGAATTACATACCTTACATCAAGGCTCAAAATGTATTTCTTATACTTCTTATATATCAGACACCTATGGTATAGATTTAAAATGATCAATATACAGCTATCCTCTTCTTTAAAAAAATTTATTTATTTATTTATTTGAGAGAGGGACAGTGAGAGAGAGTATGAGCAAGGAGAAGGTCAGAGAGAGAAGCAGACTCCCTGTGGAGCTGGGAACCCAATGTGGGACTCGATCCCGGGACTCCAGGATCATGACCTGAGCTGAAAGCAGTCGCTTAACCAACTGAGCCACCCAGGCACCTGAGCTATCCTCTTCTTTAAATGAAATTCATGAGTTTCCTTGTCAGAAATTTGCATTAGTCAAAAAGCAAGTCTAGACCATTCCATTCAAGATACCATTTTATATAAAACCCTAAGAAAAGCAAACTTAAATAATATTACTTTTAAGAAACTCATATATGCATGATAAAACTATTTTTTAGATGCTAAGGAATGATGAGCTCAGATTTCAGGATAGTGGTGACCTCCAGGGTGAAGTAGGAGAATGGAATATGGTCTAGAGCACATACATAGTTAAAAATGACAGGCAATCTAGTTCTGTGGTTCTTTGTGATGGGTTCACGGATATTTGTTATATCACTGTGCTTTGTAACATACATGTGCATGGCATACATTCTCATTTTAAAAATAAAGAAGTTTATTTTCATTTGAAATGCAGTCTATTGCTATGACCAACAGTTAGGAAATACACTTGATTATTTGTATAGATTGGTTTATTATTGTATTTTGGGTCTAATATATCTAGAAAAGATACAGGGTATTTTTTTACATTATGCACTTATGAAAAAAAAAGTGATTCATTGCCAAGAATGATGTCAAATTTCAGCTTTTAGCCAACTTCTTGGCCAATTGGATTCTACTTCTGAGACATGTAAAACTATTTATCTTGCACAAAAATCTGGCAACTGCATTAAACATTTCTTCTGCTCATACTGATGTATTAGGTACCCCTAGCAACCTAATAAACACAAAATAACTTTAAAGATTGCCTTGAAAAATCAACTGATTCCATCATTATGGACACTTGTAATGAGATCTATAAAATGCAGATGACATCTGATAGAACTCGAAAACGATCATTTAAAGTCTATGTAATACTGGCATCTATGGTTTTCTGCTTTAACAAAGGCAGCATGCAATAAACATATGAAAACTGATCAGATTTGACCAGTGAACAAACTGCCTCACACTTTGTAGTATCCAATGATTTCTTGTCCAAGAATAATTTTCTCCAAGTTAGTTGTGTTTAACCCACTTCTTCCAGCTGTCCCTTTAAGCAGGTGGACCCTCTAATGACTGGTTACCACCCAGTAGGGCTTGAAGCAGAGGAGGCAAGAGTGAGTCAGGTCAGAGGAGTGCCTTGTAAATTAGCCACATGCAGCACTGAGACATCCATCAGGGCGGTGTGCCCTTTCTCCGCTGCTGCAGTCATGAAGTCATGGGCCTGCCATGGGGCTAACATATTATTAAAATAAATCACTGGCCTGGAGACTTGAGTTTAAATGCCAATTAACTCATAAGTAAATGGGAAGAGCTGACTTGTCTCATCCAGATCGCTGTTTGGGAAAGTTGCTGAAATTACCACTCTGTGTTGAGGCCTTGGTTTTCATCGAGGCTGAAATACCCAGAGAATATGGGGCTAGCACATGCACCTTACAAAGCCAGGCTTAGATTATGCTTACAAATGCCCCCTCCCAATGTTCTTCCTCAAGGACTGTTACAATTGGCTCAAGATAGCTTCAGTAGAAGCATGAACTTTGAAGAGCATTAAATCCTCAACTGTTATAAAATATCATAGCCACCTGTTCTTTGATTGCTTTCTTTGTCCCTGCACAGAAGTGGTGTGACATTGGAAGGAAAAAATGGTACTGTGATTTTCTTCTCCCCTTTTATTGTGTTGCTTTTCAGGCAGCATCTCTCAGAGACACACAAGATCATGATGTCTGGAGAGCCAGGACTCACAAACCACTCTGAAATCCTAATTGCATGCTGGGGCATGGGCAGTCTTCTTTTCCTCACTGGCATGCTATAGTAAGTCAAGTCTGTTTGAGTAGAGACTTCCTTGCTCAGCAATATGCTCCAATGCCAAGTTCTAGGTTCATTTGTTCCATGGATAATGAAGTCTTACCTCTCAAAAATGAAGTTGACTCCAAAACCTGCTCCAGGCAATTAAAGAGTCTTCTCCAGAACTCTGAGATCCTTTTTGTTTCACAACAGTAAGATCTAGCACCTTGCCTTCCTTGGCTAGGGCATATTTCCTCTACTTTCAAAGGGTCATGCTCAGAAGGCAGGCTCTGCCCTCGAAATCACCAACTCTGGCTTTGAGGAAAGAGATTTCCCCTACCCACACAAGTTCTGTCTCCTGATGACAAGAAGAGTTATAATTTGGATTTCAAAGGAGCCTTACACATCTGTGTGTTTGCCTCATTCATAAAAATCTAAAATGCCTGCAGATCAAGGAGCTACCGTTACATTTGGCTTGTATAGATCAGGACTTGCAGAGACTACCAAGAAAGAACTACAGGCCTTGCCTGTAGAAACACAAAACAAAACACCACACTTCAGCTCTTCACTGTCCCTGTTCCAAGTGACCTACAGACATGTTATTAAAACATGGCCTATTAAGTCATTATTTTGTATCCTGCTTATCCAATGTAATCAGGTAACAAAGGATGATCCGAAGCCAGGCACATGGCCATAGGCCCAACTGGAATACATTCACTGACTCTGTCATATCTTTCTGGCTTTTCTCCTACAGGAACAGACATCATATACCACTGAGAGCGGTGATTCTAAAGGGGTTTTCCTGATACCTTCCAGGACCTTCTCCATCTCCTGTATCCAGCTTGTTCCTTCAGGGAGGGATGCTATTAAAAAATTAAAGGGCAAAACTGGTAAAGGAAGGCTGTTTTTTTATGATGCATGACATTCTGGGAGGCTTTGATCTTTGTGTCATGTGAAGTAGGATCAAGCCATGCCTCACCATCATTTATAGCACAGGCCACAGGCAACATGTCAGCTGCCTGGTCCAGTGGCTTGCGCCTTGCCCAGAAAGAGAAACGGGGCAAAAAAAAAAAAAAAAAAAAAAAAAGCCTGGTCTTCCTTGCCTGGGTGTCCAGCTTCAAGTTAGGGTTCAAGAATGTGTGTGTGTTTTCTCTCTGCTCAGCTGTGGAAGCAGAAAGGTAAGTCCCTCCACCATGACAGGTACTAGACAGTTGCCAGCCAGCCCATAGGACATTGCTTCCTCCCTCACTTAAAGGGAATTGGCTCTAACTCCCTTTGGTGGGAATTCTGCCATGCTGCAGATAACAGTGAAGTTGCTCAGTTACTTTGCAGATCTAAATGCTCCTTTCTTATTATGGGATTCTTTTTGACTTTACTCTTAATGAGGAGTGATTGATGCATTCGTCAACTGTTATAGAAATGATACTGCTGAGAATATTTAAAATACAGATGATGAAAGACCATTGAATCTCTGACCAGGTGCTACTTGTGCATGCTTGTACACGTGTGTGTGTGTGTGTGTGTGTGTGTGTGTGTGTGTGTGTCCCTTTTCCTCTTCCTCTCCACCTGACCTTCTTGTTCATATAAGATTATACACCTTGGCAGCTCTCAGATTATTTACTTACAGCAGAAGTAAGGAGTTCCAGAACTGCTTCAGGAAAGAAAATCTTATTTCTAATATGAAAAATTATAGAGAAGATAGAAGCTTAGAAAATAAAGTATTAAAAAACAAAAAACACAAAAAACAGCCCTTACCTGATTTTTTTTTTTTTTTAACTGGACTCTTTTTGAACTGGAACGGTTTTCTACACTGGACCCTAAAGCTTCTGGATCTATCAGCCCCAATGCTACTGAATCCTAAGAAAGGTCTGTGAACCAGTAACGTTTTCTCAGGAGATTTCATTACTGAAAGAGCTCATTAGTAAAGACATTAAAATACGAATTACCTCATAAACTATTTAGTTGTGTACCCAGTGGGAGTGTGTACTTACTAGGGCCTGAGCTTTTCACAAACAGAGCTCATCAACTAAGCTTCATTAGAAACTGAAGTGGTCTTAAAAAGATTGGATAAGTCAGGAACCAATCACAAAAGGAGTGGACAGGAAAAAACAGCTTTCTGTAACACAACTGCTAAGGGTCATTAGCCCCTTTTGGGGAGAGTAGGTGATTCAAATACTCCTGTTTTGGGCCAGAATCTCCTCAGGTTCAATAGTTCTTACACCTGTGTTTCACACAACTTACTGTGCTTCTGAGCCACCTGAAAAGCAAGGTCTCAGATTATGTAATTTAGGCACAAGACACAATTCAAGTAGCCTTCATGGTGTTAAAATGGGCGCTCCAAGATGGATGTCACATTGAACATAATTTTCCTTGTGAGATTTCTTTTTCCTCCTTTCACTAGTGAACTTATTTCTGCTCATATTCATGGTGAAACTTTCCTGTAACACTAAAACAAGGTGGACCCACTGTAAACATAGTTTTGGGCCAGAGACCAACTTCTTAAGGAAGTTTTACAATGACACTTTTAATAGTCAGATGGAAGGGTCAGAGATAACTTTTATTTTTCCTTCAGAATAGGAAATATTTAGTAAGTCTCTACAAATTCACATTAAGGCACTGAGCTAGCAAGGAGCTGAACTTCTTAGAGGAGCACTCATGGAGGCTCTCAGAAGACTTACATGTTCTAAGGTAAAGGGAAGAGCCCCAGGGTCCTGTGAGCATGAAAATGGGAAGCCTGAAAGCATCGGACTGAGCTGTCCTCTCCAGGCTCTTAGAAAAACAGCAGCCTTCGTTGCCCCATCAATCATGACACTTCTGAAGAAAACCATCATCATTTTTCAGTGGTCAGATCAATGGCTGCAGGGGTAAGAGGGAAACTTCTCTCACGTCTAGATGGTTCTGAGCCAACGCTAGAGCAGCGGTGTGCTCTGGCAGTGGGCACACGTATGCTCTGGGCGAGGGAGCTCTGCACTGCTACAGCAGGAACAGGTTTCTCAAGTTCACAGCAGAGGCAACAGCCATAGGCAGTGGTAAGGGTACATCTGTTCCTTCTCACTCTCAGAATACAGCTGGGCAATCCAGGGAGGATCACGGCACTAATGCAATATGGACAACCAAAGCCAATTCTGAGCCTGAAAGTAGACTCATGCCATGAGGCACTGACCCACTTCCCAAATTCCATCCTTTCCTCTAGACCACAGCGCACATTGTTGAGAATACAGCCAAAGAAGAGCAAGTACCCCATCGGGTTATGGATGTAGATATAAGGTACATGAACCCTCAAACCTATTCCTGGTTCCATGGCTGTCACTAACAACAAGGAGGGACTCGGGACCAGGCTGCTTCCCGTTCACTGTCACACTTCCAGCGCATCTCTGAAACACTAGTTAATGCTACCTAAATACTAGGTATTTGCCAGAACTTGGTTGAAAGAGCTGTGTGGATGACACATGGACAGATTTTGCCTTCCTCCAGAGAAGTGTGGGGACTAGACCGAGGCAGGAGAGACGCCAAGGCAAAGGTTTAAGGGGATACTCATTCTCAGTGTCACGCAAATATGTTGGAGCAGGGTCATGGTACAGCCCTGGCCAGGAGTGCTTTTTTACATCGCACCCTGGGTGCCTCTCTGGTCTCTCTTGTCCTAGCCCTGCTTATAAGCTTTAGCAATGGGCTAGTCTGCAGGCTGTGTTTTATCAAGGGAGAGCTCTTTATTGAAAAGGCCAAAACAGTGCTGTTAAGCTTTACTATTCCCACAGAACTTCCACTGGAATTCGAGATCTGATTTTGCAAAGGTGAATCATGGGGTCTTGGATAGGTTTTGTTTAAGATTTAAGTAATCTTCAGATTACTTCTGGAAACTGTTATGGGCTGAATTTGTGTGTCCCTCCTCTGCCCCCCAATTCATACATTGAAGTCCTAACATATAGTACTTCTGAATGTAACCATATTTGGAGTTAGGACCTTTAAAGAGGTAATTACGGAAATTCTATAGGTGGGCTCTAATCCAATATGGCCAGTGTCCTTATAAGAAGAGGGGATTAAGACACAGATATACAAAGGAAGACCATGTGAAGAGACAAGGAGAAGGTGGCGATCACAAAGGTGAATGACCTGGTACAGAACCTTCCCCCTCAGAGGAACCAACCCTGCTGACACCTTGATCTTGAATTTCTTGTCCTCAGAATTGTGAGATGGTAAATTTCTGTTGTTGGAGCCACCCAGTCTGTGGTGCTTTGTAATGGCAGTTCTAACAAACCAAAACAGAAGCAAATTAGTTTCCTAAGTGTTCTAATGTCCACTTCTCTGTTTTTTCTTTTTTCAAAAACATCCTTGATTACTATGGACAACTAGCCAGTGTACCTTAGGGTCTATTTTGTCATCCAAAACTCAACTCTCCTATAGCAAATGCCACGCAAGAGAAAGCAATAGTCTATGAGAAGGGCTGAAAATGTCCCAAGTATATCATGATAGGTGAATGAAGGTTGCAGGGGTAGTAACTTAAGTTTTAGGAATCAGATATACTTTCTAGGTGGGCAAAAATATTGGAGAATGGTAGTACCATTGATGATGAGGAGGAGATTAAGGGCTTGCTCTCTAAGAAGTAAACAGATAGAATTGCTTCCATTAGCCCAGTCTTCATAGGGGAGAGGTTTAACCTTTCTCTAGGTCATCTCCATCACTCTGGTCTTTGGTTTCAATGCTAAAAAGGATCAATCAATGAATCAATTGCTCAGACATCAAAAAGTCACAATATTATCAATCGAATGTGAGACTAGCGCACAGCAGCTATTTTTAAGAGCTATGAAAATGTCACTATCTAAGTTGGTGGAAGATGCGGGCCTTTGCTAACAAGGAATCCTGGGGACACTGATTTCTGTGGCCACATGATCATCATTCTCTTGGTTTCTAAATCTAGTAATGGTATGGAATAGCACCACTGAGCTTGCAGTAATAAAGAAGACAAAGTTCAAAACACACTTAATTCCAGAGGCATCGTGTTGTCATTTTAAAGAAGTACGACAACTTGACGAATAAAGGTTCACCCTACAAAAGGCTGTACCAGGGATAATTTCAGGGATAGGCTCCCCTCAGAGAGTAACATGCCTCCTTTCCTTCTCACTGAAGCCCAGTGGCTGCCTCCACGGCAAATAACAAGGGCTGTCCTTAGCGGGGTGGGTGGGGAGTCCTGTCCCATACTACTCCATTCTTTTCTCAACACATGGAGACAGGCTCTTTCAGATACATTATAGAATAAAAGGCTTTTGTGGACAGCCCTGGGAAAGTAACTATCTCTGACATTTCTCGTGAGGAAAACTGTGTTTTGAGTTCTGAATGACTGACTTTTAAACACACTTTCGGAGCACCACTCCTGTGTGAGAGTCAGGCCAGCCTTTAACAGAATTACTTGCAGAAGATCCACCTTGGAGTTCCAAAGGCGGCACTGAAAACCTTTTGAAATCTGCTCAACCCCAGAGCACTTCTGGTAACTCAACAACCTACAGCCAAACAGAAATCAGTTGATTTAAGAAGTGTGGAGAAAGTCCACTGTGTACCCAAGTAATATGTTCATAACGTCTTCTTGGTCTTGAGATGCTCAAAGCATAAAATCCACTTAGAATATTGTCCTTCTGAATTTCTTTTTCCTGCATAAATATCAAACTACATTTAAATAAGGTTCAGAAATTATATATCAAATGATAATGGGAAAAAAATTTCTCCTTTTCTCCCAAACCATTCATGCCATCTTTCCAATCATCTTTCTGTTTTCTTTTTTTTTTTTTTAAGATTTTATTTATTTATTTGACAGAAATCACAAGTAGGCAGAGAGGCAGGCAGAGAGAGGGGAAGGGAAGCAGGCTTCCTGCTGAGCAGAGAGCCTGATGCAATGCCATGTGGTGCTCGATCCCAGGACCCTGAGATCATGACCTGAGCCAAAGGCCGAGGCTTTAACCCACTGAGCCACCCAGATGCCCCATCTTTCTGTTTTTCTAAAGCGTCAGACCTTCTGGAAGGGTTTTCTACTGGCAAAGGATGAAGAAGAGAGCTTGGAGTGCTCCCCATTTTAAAGGAGATTCTAAATAGTCATCTGCAAAACTGGTTTTCCCTTTTTTCCACCTACCATTTTACACAATTTCTAAAGACCTTATCTCAACCTGAGTCTCAGCACACATCAGAATAGTTTTTTATTAAGAAGATCTTTCTCTGTCACCCTCTCGAATCCTTCTCTTCCTGGATGGCTGGAAGATTTCCTTCACACAGTCCTATGACTGGCGTTTCCCAAACAACAAAGTACATCATAATCCTAGAAATGGAAAGACAAATGGCTTTTGTGATAAGCAAGACCTCAATTGCACTTTGTAGATGCTTCCAGCGGAGGAAAAATAGCAAACACGAAAGGGAAGTGGTCATTGTCTGTAACTCCAAGGAATAAACAGCCAAGGATGAGTTTCATGAGATCTGATTGTACAATTCAGAGACTTGAATTTATATATGTACATAAGCATTTACTGATATTTTCATTGGCTCTGCCTAAGTCATCTGCCCCATAATACGCCTACAACTGCTTCCAAGCTCTCTCACCTATTCGCACATAAAAGCTGCTTTTTATAGAAGTCTCCAGTTTCCAGCCTACATACTGGCCAGTGATTTGCATAATCCTTAATACCCACCCCCCCCCCCACACACACCCAGATCCTTTTTTCAACCACCTAATGCAAACAAGATCTGGCTCAAGCTTCCCTAAACTAATCCATGCTAACACCATTTAGAAGGGAGACTATTCCGTGTAAGTTGGCACAGCCATTTTAAATAGGCTCCCCATTGTATAAACGGCAGTCTTAGTAGAAAGACATTAATGAATATGCCAGTGGGGAGAGCCCTCAGCTTCTCAGTTGCTTTGCTGGATCCTAATGCTGGAGTTAACTGTGCGAAACTTGAATGTTTTTTTAACCAGGTAGGAATTTAACTCCACCTTTCATCCTAAGAGCTCTTCAAGACCCAAATTAAAAGCAACAAGTTCGTGAAGGTTTGGAGACAGGCCTGCGCCTCCAATTCTCCTTCCTTACACCCAATAATCAATGAGTCTCTCCTCGGAACTCAGGATATAGTTTTTCGGTAATTTTGTATGGTTCCTTCCTTGCTCATTTATATGTAAGTTATTTAGAGGCTAGAACTTGGTCTATGCCTCTTTGCAAAGACCACAGCTATAGCATAATAAATGTTTCTTGCATCAATACAAATGTCCATATATAAATTTTTTTAATGTTTTTTAATAGATAATTTTTAAATGCCATTTCTTCCCCAGCATCTCCAGGTTTGGGATCATTCTGTTTATTCTCCCTGGAAAATTCTTCCCCTCCCATCAGGCCAATCTGCTCAGACCAGGGCCTTAAGTAGAAATTTCTATGATGATGGAAATGTTCCTTATCTGTGTAGTACAACATGGTAGCCACTGGCTAAATGTGGCTATTGAACGCTCAAAATGTGGCTATTGCAAGTCAGAACTGTATTTTAAGTTTTATTTTATTTTGATAAACTTAAATGTAAATGGTCACATGTGGGTGGTGGCTACTTTGCTGGAGAGTGCAGGAGTTTCCTCCATCTGAGAAATCTTCCCTGCAGGCCCTTTTGGAAGCCTCACCACCATCACCCTGCAGGCAAATTAGGCACATGCTTTGTACATGTCTTTATCATAGCATTTATCACAATATCGCCAGTTGCCTATTTATTTATCTCAGTCTTGCTTTGGACTATAAGTTCCTAAAGCCTTGAGTTATGTCTCATTCAGTTTGATCCCCCAAATCAAGTACAATATTGGCATTTTGGAGGTGCTCAATTTTGAATAAAGGGATGAACAGATGAATGGAATGCTCAGCAGACTGAGCTTTATATGTAATAAATCTACAAAACAGATCTCTTGGAACTAAGTGAGCTGGGAACTAAGAGATTAATGGTGGTGATGTGGCAAATTATCTTTGTCTGAGGAACATGCTCGGCTTTTTAGCTTATCTTTCCTTACAAACACAGGCGCTGTCTTTGCATAACTGGAACTTAGGAACAACCCTCTTGTAGAGCCCCTGGTCATTAAGCCATGACTCTGCCCAGACTTGCTCTTTAAGAAAATTCCCAGGAGATAAAGTTCACTGCAATGATGGAGTGAGATAAACATGCTTTTGCTGTGATCCCATGTTCTCACATACCCCATACTGGCTTGCAGAACAGCTGGACTCATTCATCAGATTTGAAAATAATCAGGTCTTCACACTCTGTTATCACGGGTATGGTTGTTCCAAAGGGTATGCTGGCAAAGAGCCTTCTTAACCATGTCCTAGAGACTCAACTACCTTCACCCAAGGGACTGAGGGACTCTTTCTCTCCTTCACTAGCACTTCTTCTAAATGCACTCACAGAGCATAAGGGATGCTCTCATTCAAACCAGTAATGACTCTAGGTGTTTTGGAAAAAATTAAATGCTAGAAATGGCACTGCTTGTGTCATTTTAGGGTACCAGCTGAGTCTCATGGCTAGACGTAGTCCAAATATTTGTATAATTTAAAGTAATTTGTACAGACATAGTAAAAGTCTATTTTAGGCAATGGAATTTAATATATATTTCTTGGTGAGCCTTTGGTCTTTCGTGTAATTTCAGCTCTAATACTTTAATGTTAAAAAATGTTTTCATATTCATGTGTTTGTGAGCTAACAAACCATAAAACAATAGCATGTGTTTGAAATACGAAAATATGTCACACTGAACTCTGTTTTCTAAAATAATTTTTTAACTATTTTCAAACAGTTTTTAAATTATCTTCATTTTTACATGTTTCAATTAGTTGGTGAATTCGAAGCAACAGCTGTATAGCTCCCATGGGTTTCTACATCTAAGTATCTATAAAGAGCACAGTAATTTAGTTCATTAATCAAAACTAGGAGTTAAGTTCTAGAACTGAGTTTACCACAACTTTGCCGAATGATCAAAGGTAAGGTACTTAATCTCTCCTAGTTTCAGTTTACTATGAGACTATGGACTTTGTACAAGTATGTTTTAAACATCATGAATTAAACCAATAAAAGAAAAAGAAGTAACCTTTGAAGCAGAAAAAAAAAGGGGGGGGGGAATAGAGGAAGCGAGTGAGAATACTATGTGCCAGTTACTGTGCCCAATGATTGCCCTGTATTACCTCATTTAATCATCAAAACAACTCTCTAAGAGAGGCCCTCCCACTATCCCCCATTTTATAGATGAGTAAATGAAGAACAAAAAGGTCAGGCAACTAGGTCATGCAGCCAGGATTTCAAGCCAGACAGCCTTATTCTTGGGTCTTTGCTCGTAACCAATGCTTCATTCTGCTACTCAGAGAGAGAGAAAAAATTAAGAGCCATCTTATTCTTAATTCCCTTTGAGAGCTGTGGCTCCATGGAGAGACTAGCATGACAGTCTATATGAAAGGTGTGAAAATGTTCTGCAGATCTTAAAATATGAGCTAGAAGTCATTATTCACGTTATTACTAACGACCAAGACTTGATCTTTTCCAGTTTAATGTTCAAGGTTTCAAATATGAAAAAACAACCCTCAGATGCCGTAACTGACAGTAATTTGAACTTCTGCCGGGACCCAGATTTGTCCTGCATTTGCTACAGCTCTGGGTGGGGAGAAAACAGTCAGTCTGGCCCTCCATTCAGGGTCAGGATTACAATTTGGTTTTGTTCTCTGCTTGTCGCCCTGGGTGCAGGAAATGATGGGCCACAAGCAGGGGTTTGGAGAGTCACAACAAAGCCAGGCAAAACTGCTCAGGAATGTCAGAGGCCTACTGTTTAAGGGAAAAAAAAAAAAAAAAAAAAAAGAGGCCTAGTGTGTAGTTGATGGTAACGATAAACATTTGTCAATTGATTCTCACTGTGTGTTTCCACCCCTGCTAGAATCCAGTTGCCACTCTGTTTTTAGGTTGCCAAAGCATGGAAGGGTCGGACCCCAAAGCTAGGTTTAAATCCGTGGTCTGTCATTTGTTGGTTGAGTGATCTTGGGCAGTTCACTTGCCTATAAAAACAGGGGTACTATTTTTATAGGACAGGTGTGAGAATTAAGTCAGATAATACATAGAAAGATAATACATAGAAATATATAGGTCAGATAATACATAGAAATACATAGGAAGTGCTTAACACAGCGCCTTGCTAAGTCTTCACTTCATGGAAATCACATAGTTAATATGGTCTGTGATCAGAACTCAATGCATGCTTGATATTATATAATTAGTTATTCATATTCGTTCATTCAACACAGGGATATTCTGTGCCAACTATGGGCTAGGTACTCAGAGCCCCCCCTTTGGGGAGCCTAGACGCTAGTGAGGAGGTCACAGTCTGGTTACCAGAAGACTCACTCAACCTTAAAATAATACTCCATTAATATCATCCCATGGGACTTACAGCTCTTTCATATTCTCTGTTTAACTTTCTTGCTTGAGAATGAAATCAGCCACATTTAACCATCCAGTCATGATGATAAAGTTTAATCAATATAAATCCATTCTCTTACATAGTGACTGGTGAAATAAAATGGTCAGGGGTTGATTTCCCATAAATGGGATAAGAGCAGGAGCCATATAATCCTACCTCAGGTAATTGTGAAAGACACAAACATATCTTTAGTTTATTTAAGGTACTCGGGTATATATTTAAATAGACAAAGGCTTGGCTAGATAAACAGAAAATGTGGAAGAGCCACATTTATATTCCTAGAGAAGCCAATATTAAGCTGAATAGCTACAAAACCCAGAAAACTTAAGGAAGATTTTTAAAAACCCTCAAAACTGTGCTTCCAAGCAAAAGAGTTGTGTAAACAAACGAAACAACCTCCTCCCCTCAAAAAACTACTGAATATATTTTAAAGTATGCATTTTAAGGTCTTAGAAACAAGTGTATAATGAGTGAAATAAGGTAGGAAAGCCAGCTAATTAATAAGGATTTGAAAAATGCAGTAGAGGGAGGACAACCTGCTCTACCCTTTTCCCCCTGGATTCCAGTATTAGTCCTAATTAAGGAAAATTACTGTAAAGTACAGAAGTGTATCAAAGATGAAAATCAGCTAGCCAACAAATATTGAAAAAGACATGCAACATGACCCATAATGTAAAAAATACAAACGAAAACTGGCAAAGATTTTGTTAAAAGATGATAATGCTTGAGGTGCCTGGGTGACTCAGTAGGTTAAGCGTCTGACTCTTGATTTTGGCTCAGGTCAAAATCTCAGGGTCCTGAGACTGAGCCCTGTGTTGGGCTCCATGGTCGTGGGAGTCTGCTTTGATTCTCTCTTTCCCTCTCCCTCTGCCCCTCCTAGCCCCCCCCCCCCAGCACATTCTTTGTCTCTTTCTCTCTCTCTAAAGTAAATAAAGAAATCTTTAAAAAAAAATGATAATGCTGAACACTTCTGAAAATGCTCTGAGATATCCTCTTGTATTAAAGATAGGAATGAAAATAAGTATAAATTTTAAGAAATTTGGCTATATATATATAGATATAGATATAGATAGATAGATATAAATGTTTAATTCTCTTTGACCTCATATTCCTAATTCTGGGAATCTATGGTTTTTAAAATTTATTTTTATAATCAAAGGGTTTTTTCTAGTTGAGAAATTCTAAATATCCAGAAATAGAAAGGTAACAGTTAAAATTTTTATGTGACACCCGTAAGATAAATATACAATTATTAAAATGTTTTCAAAACACACTTGATATGGGAAAATGCTTATAATATGAGAAATTTTTAAAAAGTATATATTCAGTATACCTAATTTTTGATATATTATATATATGAACAGGGAAACAAGAATATTTTCATTTTAACATATCTCTAAAAGTTTGCCATTATCTATTAATTTTTGACCAAAAGTACACTGGAATTCATGAATTAATTAATTTATTCATTAAAATATTTTATTTATTTATTTGTCAGAGAGAGAGAGAAAGAGAGTACTAGCAAGGGGAGAGGTAGGCAGAGGGAGAAGCAGTCTCCCCACTAAGCAAGGAGCCTGACATGGGGCTCCACCCCAGGACCCTGGGATCATGACCTGAGCTGAAGGCAAATGCTTAACCAACTGAGCCACCCAAGCGTCCCTGGAATTCATGAATTTATGTATTAAAAAAGTACTCAAGTCTTGGGCCTACATCAAGGGGATTTCAATACTTAAGTATCCAAAACACCTTAATATAAAGCCACCTAACTGTCAGAAGGGGGCACACTGGGCCTCGAGGGCTTGTGCAGGGCTTCCCTGCAGAGCTGCACTTGGCTGTGGCTGGCAGAGTCCCAGGTACCAACCAATGCAGGGATTTGGGGAGTTGTGGGAAGGATTCTCACCTGCTCAGATATCTCTCTCCCACTCACTTTTCATAGGTCCTGAAATTCTATCACTGTGAATCAATCATCTAAGTTAAGTCCTACCTTATCCCTGGAACTTAAGGGGCAGAAAAAAAATCCACAGTGTGGGGTGGGGTGATGTATTAATTCATAGTAACATCCCCATCTAAATTAGTTGATCAGACTTTCCCTTGTTCATTCTAGCAACAAACATTTCCTGGGCACCTAGAACATTCGGGAGAGATGCCAACTTGGGGACAAAGAGCTGAATCAATTTGGCCTCTGTGGCCTCTGAGCTCTAAGGGATCATAGGCTGGTCGTGAGGCCAGAACGCAGACAATGACACATAATAAAGCTCCCCAAGGAAGAGATAAATAAGGTACAAATGGAGTCCACCCTTGAGTGCAGAAGGCATGCAGAAGAATTGCACCCAACCTGAGGAAGCTGAGAAGACTTCACAGGAAAGGTGCATTTCAGCCGAGTCTGGCGGCGGGGGTGGGGGGGGGGTGGGGGTAGGGGTTGGGTGGGGAGTGAAGTTTGCAGAGGTGAAGGAAATAAGATAGGAGAGGCAAGGCAACCAGAGAGAGCCAGAAGCCTCCAGGAAGGTGCCAGCCTCCTGGGAGGGGCTCTCAGAGAGTGACCCTGGTGTGCAGAGCTAGGTCAGGCGGGACAGGCTAGAAGGGACACAGGTCCAGACTGAGCCCTCGAGTACCATGGAAACACAGGCACGTTCCCATGCAAAGTGCCAAAAGGGAGAAGGATGTTCCAGGAAAGGGTGCAAGTGAAACACGTGCCAGCTCTGAAATTCTAGCCCAGTATGCTCCTGTTCCCTCTTCCACTTCAGATCCTGGCTGTCTACTGGAATCACGTTACGCCTTGCCTCTCTGCTTGCGCTTTTTAATCTCTACAATCCAAGGCCACAGTTGGATGAAAATCTTGTCCTCCTTAAACACGTCTTCTATTCTGGTGACTGTGAATACCATTTCAACACACAAATACTTGCTGTTTGGTTTTATTGTGTGGGACTTAACTATTCTGAGAAGCTAGTAATTCATCTTATTTCTACCAAGGCAAACACAACAGTCAAATAGTACACCAGTACCATAGTACCGCTAGCTTTTCAAACTAACGGGAGAAAAAAGACAATTTTAAAAGGATACAAGGAGGGATACTTTTTGTTAGTTTTTTACTCGAAGATTAAATTCTCCCTTTTATTTTTTAAGAAAAGAAATATCCCAAAACTTTAAGAAAACATTACTTCTTCCATCCATTCCTGCGTCCCATCTTCAGTCACCTTCATAGCACAAATTTTCTGACAGATTTTCTGTACTTGCCACATAACATGCCAAATCAAGGCAGAGCCATCAGCCCAAAGTGCAAAGCAAACTTTCGTTATTAGTCGTGCTGGCAAAAATCTTGGAAAGATACTCAAATTCCAAGAAAAGACCAAAATATAAGTTCTGCAAAGCAGAACTTCCCTGTAACAAGATTTATAAGATTTCCTCACCACGCCTCCCCACCCCCCACCCCCGGCCCCCGGCTATTCTAACAGAAGCTGAACTTATTTGTACAATGTTCCAAAGCAGACAGGGACACACGCACACGCACACGTACACAGATACACAAAGAAGACGTGCCTGAAAACTGTCTGAGAGGGGGTGTTCCAAACCGGACCATGTGCGGTGGTGTCCTTGCCCAGATGCATCCGACTTCAGGCTTGGGAACACGAAACAAACACAAAAACAAGACCCGGCAATGCGTGTGCTGGGCTGGATGACAGAGGCGGCAAGCAAATATTGGGATTGTGTTTCACCTATTGCCATGGTTACCAAAACAGGGTGGATACGGACAGAAAGAGAAAGAAGTCAAACTGGGAAGACAATGCATCCCAGGAGAATGTCTGAATGTGTGTTCGAGGAGCTTGCTGGGGAGGGTAGTGGGGGAGCCAAGAGAAGGGATCCGATGGAAAGAGGCGTTTCAATACCCCTTTGTGTTGTGTGAGAAGCCAGCTCAGTCAACTCTCTGCACCGGCACAATACAGACCTCCGAAGGCCAATGGAAGATCCCCACAGCCCAAGGAACCCACAGAGGAGATGTGGGAAGTTTAGTTTTGCTTGGTGGCAGACAAGATCGGGGCAGTTTGTCCTCAGCACGAAGAGATGAAATACTGTGTGTGTATGCACACTCTGGATGATGAGTAAGAATAACTTAGTGGTATCCGAGAGGGAGACCACCAGAAGAGACTCTTAACTACAGGAAACAAACTGAGGGCTGCTGGAGGGATGGTGGGTGGGGCAATGGGGTAACTGGGTGGTGGACAGTGGGGAGGGCATGTGACAGAATGAGCATTGGGTGTTATATGCAACTGATGAATCAATCACTAAACTATCCCACTGAAACTAATAATACAGTATATGTTAAGTAATTTGAATTAAAAAAAAAAAAGAATTGCTTAGTAGTATCATGTCAAGACCCGCCCCTTCCTCCCCCCAACCCAGTCTCAAGAAGAATTATAGAGAATTGGGCCCATTCTTTTGGGCAGTCTGATGGTTAGCTTCAGTTCCCAGTTGACATGATATAAAAGGGAAAAGCTGATTGACCCTCTTCTCCCAGGTACTTTGCCTCGCTAACCAAACTGCAGAAAACACTTCAGGAAACACTCCCCTTACAAAGTTTGCTGTCACAGCAGCTAGCAGATGGCTTTCCTTGTCAACTCCTGTCTGACACAGGAGAGTGAAGTTCCATAAAGTTGAAAATCCAGAAACTGAATTTTAATTCCTTTTCTTCCTGCTAATTAGCTATGTGACCTGGGAAAAGCTACTAACTTGAACTTTAGGCCTTTTTTCCTCAAAGGGAAAGGATTTTGCTGAAATAATCTCCAAGCTCCTTTCCTTCTTTGGAATTTGGTGATTCAGAGGCAATCAATAATCTCTCAAATTCCTATTTTCAAAACAAATATAATCAAATGCATAATCCTATGTATTTGAGGTTCTGATCAGCACATGAAAAGTAATTCTGTAGGAATTTATTGTGTTCTAGAGTAATAAAAACAAGTGGCTTATATTACATGTGGTTAATATTACAAGTGGTTGCTAGCTCTTATCAAGGATCTGATAATTTAGATGTTACCCCCAAAATGGCACAATATATTCCTAAAATCTAAATTTCCTATAGTTTAAATGAGCAAAGTGGCAATGGATATGAACTTGTATACTCTCAGCCGACAGAAAGGAGTTGGGACTTCTTTTGCTGTTAGAGAACTACTGCTGCTTTTAACTCTTTAATAACCATAAGTAAGCTCACCTTCAGCATTTGTCCTGGCCAGAGAGAAATATGGATCAGGCTTCTCTCCTGAGTTTAGCCGATGAGAACTAGAGAGTCTAATAGGCGTAAGCGAAGAGGTAGCTGGGTCTGAGCTATTCGTCTGAGCCTCATCTTCCTTTTACCGCTGAGGTTTGTTTTTGTAAGAACTTGCTTCTACTTAGGACAGGTTACCACAGGGACACCTGGGATGGCATGATGACGTAGAAACAGGACAAAACCCACAAGGAGACTCAGGTGCAGGGCCTGGTGATGCCACCAAACAATGCTGGAAAAGCCACTTAACTTCTCTGTGTCTATGAAATGAGGAAAGTACTATTTCCCTGTTGACCTTACAGGGTTGCCGCAAGGCTCTGATGATACCCAAATATAGAAAGCTTTGCAATTTGCAAAGGGCTCTATTAATAGAAGCCCATAGGGTGATCATCGCTCCCGCTGGCAAATCCTGACAGTTTAGAGCTAAGACCAAGAGCCCAGTGCCTGGGTTCCCATCCCTGCACATTTTACCAGCTTGTATGTTCTTCCCTAAGTTACCTAACTTCTCAGTTTATTCATCTGTAAAATGAGAGTAAGAACAGTATTCTCCCTCATTAGACTAATATGAGGATTAAATGAGAAAACATAAGATGCTTAACTCAGCTTCAGCTATATATACAAGTGCTTAGTTAATGTTAACAGTTACTATTTTCTACCAGGGTGTTTTAAGAGAGCAAAGTGCCTTTAACAGGAAACCCACTGCTCATGTTAGTGAGGGCGTAGATTTTTGTTGCTGTCTTTGTTGTCATGGAATTGTACATAATTCCTGCTCATCTGGGTATGGGACAGTGGTTTTTCACAGCAGCAAGGGAGGAAGATTCTGAAAAAAAGTGGCCACCTTGGCTCAGGCCATCCTCATGTTTTGATCACTGGTTTCAGGGACACATGGCTGTTAGCATGATTCAAAAGTTAATGAGAGTTTCTTTAAAGTCAACAGTATTTCCTGCCTCACCACAAAGCTTCTGAGAAGCAGACAGCTCATTCATTCACTGTTATTATTTTTTTTAATTTATTTATTTTTTTTAATTCCTGGACTTTTAGGAAGTGAAACTGGGGATGATTAAAGCAAAATAGGCAAATCGCAGAGCGGCATTTCTTAGGAGAGTCAGGGAGATGTTACCTGGAGACTGTCTTTTCATGTGTATAAACTTTCCAGGCAACTCCATATGGAGCCAGGCTCCTCTGTGATTTATCTGTTGGACAGTGGGTGGCCAAGGGGCACCGTAGGCAAACAGTTATCCAGCTCGATAATTAGGGAGGGGAAAGGCAAACACAAACACACCCAGGTTGACATTCAAAACAAAGTGGAGATTGAACCACAGATTGCGCATTATACCACCCTAGTTCTTGTCTGCCTATCTGCCAGCAGAAAACCAGGGGCCAAGAAAAGAAGCACTGTTAATAATTTATCAGTACAGCTGATGAAAAAGGCACAATGCTGGGTAGAAACCTGACAGTCTGAACTAGGGGCCCAGCTTTGTGTAGAGATGATGGCTTGATTTCCCTAAGTTTTTACTTGCCTTTGGTACCCTCACTTATGAAAGAAGGAATTTGGGCAAGGTCTTCACTAAGTACCTTCTACCTCTAAAAGCCTTTGACTCTCTATATTTTGTTTGTTTGTTTGTTTCATTCACTCATTAATGCACATATTTATGGACCTATTCAATAAATTGTAAACCTCACTATAAATGAGTTATTGACAAGTCGACAATTGAAATACAGCACAGTTAGCCTATCACGATGGAAGAAATAGCACTTAGTATTGATCCTTCTCAATTCCTGGGAGGTCAGTGTTATTCCACCTTCTGTTTTCTAAGTGTTCCAAACCGGACCATGTGTGGAGAAAAGATATATTGCTTTTCTCTCAAGGAAAAAAAAAAAAAAAACATGCCAGAGGTAATTTCCAGATATCCTTCAAAGAAATCAGATGTAGTCAAATACTCTTTCTTTCTTTCTTTCTTTCTTTTTAAGATTTTATTTATTTATTTGACAGAGAGAAAGAGATCACAAGTAGGCAGAGAGTCAGGCAGAGAGAGAGAGGAGGAAGCAGGCTCCTCGCTGAGCAGAGAGCCCAATGCGGGGCTCGACCCCAGGACCCCGAGATCACAACCTGAGCCGAAAACAGAGGCTTTAACCCACTGAGCCACCCAGGCTCCCCTCAAATACTCTTTCTTAGTTGATTACTTAGCTTAGCCTTTATCTATTTTATCTTCTCCTTCGGAGACCCACCCTTGCCCCTTACCATTCCATCCCACCCGCACTTCCACTGCTACTGTTTGGTTCCTTCTCCTTATTTTAATTCAACTCAACTCAACTGATCAAATTCAGTTCTCAATCATGGGGCCTCTTTTAGCACAAGGAACCTTCATGATGCAAAGGTTAACTTCAAGGTGCTCCATCCAGATGGGTCCAGTAAGGAGGCCCCGGACATTCGGTACTATCAACCGCCCCTCGTCTTTTCCAGGTTATCTGGAGGTCTAAACCTCTAAACGGGAGGTCCTTGCCATCCCTATCTCACATTTTGTTGTCAATATAAATGAACCCCGAAGATTTTAGTATAATCTACTGGTTGCCGTTACCAGGAAGCTGTAGATATTTTTATCTAAAGGGTCAATATTGTGATGAAAAATCTTTGTCAGTGGAGTCTGAGATGTTAGTTAGCCTTTGCTATGTGATGCATCATTGGGCCAGTATTATTAAACCTCTTGGAGCTTCAGTTGTCTCAGCTATAAAATGGGGACAACAGCCCTGTCATGGCACTGTCCTGAGGGCAAAATCAGGTCTCAGGTATATGTACTTTCTTGGTATCAACATTCCCTCGGCTTCCCTAAGTTTGTCTATACTGAAGGTTGGGTATCCAGTGACCTTCCTTTCTAGCAGACTCCACTTTCATGGAAGATACCCACTGATCTCAGGAATCCAGGAGGAAAAACTCATTGTTTTGGGTGGTTAGAAGTAGCTAAAGTTCTCACAGGTTTGAGTATCCTCTGACCTCTAAGACAAAATCCAATAAGCATATATTCACTTGTATAACATGAAGCCATAGGTTTGTAGCCTTGATTCTTTAGAAAAAGAATCCATAAGTCTCAATTAGAATCTGCCAGAATCATGACAGTACCAGCGTGGACAGCTGTGACTTTAGTCCACTGAAGTCTACTGCCTGATGTCCACATACATTAAATCAAAAAAGAGCACCGTGCTACTTGATTTGGGTTTCCCAGGTTATTACACTGTACAGCTTACTGGGGACAGTTATTTTACTCTCTTCCACCATAGAAATGACCAATTTGTGGCAAGAAAGATGGATGCATCCTACTGAGCAATCACTATTCGGACAGCTTCTAACAAAGCTGTAGAGTTAAAGCAGTCCTGCCTTAAGCTTTTGTCCACCTCCAGGACCTCCAAGTTTCACCAGAGATGCAGGATGATGGCTTTTGTCAGTGGTCAATAGAGAGTGTGAAATAGACACTGTGACACCAATGTCCCCAGGAGAATAGGTCTGCAGTGTTGTGGTGTGAGCGACACCCTCCCTGGCCGCTCTCTGGTTTCTTGTGTGCTCCGAGAACACACCCCGCAGAGTGCATTCATCACAATAGCCCATGTGTGACCTTTGGAAAAGTCCTTGAAAACAGTGAAACAGGAGTCTTAGTTGAAATCTGGAATCCATTCCAGTCTTACACAGGAAGAAAATTAGGCATAGAACAACAAAGCCCACAGTTCAGAGAAACCTGGGGAGGCTCTGGCTGACATTAAAATCATGAAAGATTTTTTTTTTCTCTATTACTTTGTGTTTCGTAAAAGCTTTTCATCTGAGCAGCCCGAAGCTGCTAGAAAATACTGTCAGTTAGTAGAGGGCAATAACTGGTTTCTCCAGTGAATAAAGCAAGCAGAATGAGAATAGAAATGCTGAGTAATGTATTAAAAGCCAGTTACTAAACATTTTCCAGGCTACTAAGTAAATGCTATTCCTCCAAAATGTGAATGGCCAACACCACCATTTTCCCCCTTGGAATAATGGATTGGCAATAATGGTGTCAGGGTTGGGAGCCCAGGACAGAGACAACAACTATGCTCCCTAAGCCTTAACTCCAAGATAAAGTTCATTAACCTGGACATCATGGATCTGGAAAGACACATCCATCCACCCAAAGCATGAATCAGCAGAATTGTGTGCTTGCTTAGTAAATTTAACTCGGCAAATATCTGTGGGGAAACATGATTTTATAGGTACAGACCAATTTCCTTTTGTCTCCGGCTGATATTATTCACAATAAGTGGCCATGTGATGTGTTTTTCTTTCATACGTATAAATAATAACAAAACTGTACTCCCTTTGGAAGCATTCTCCTTCTTTGCCAGTGCTAAGAGAGGGGTAGGACATTTCTGAGTCAAGCAGTGGCAGATAATCCAGTGAAAATCAACTGGCAGGGAAATTTGGTTTGGAACTATGTGTAAGAATCCACCTAAGGTTTGTCTGGGAGGTCCCTCAAATGGGATACAGACCCCTGACCGAACAAGATGATTCAGAAATAATCCAGCTGGGGGAGTAGCATTGGGTGCTCAGACCCAGAACACTTATTCATACACATGAATAACTTAATTTTGTTTTTTTCTTAAGTGCCTTCACAGTTCATTTTTTATTTTCCTTTAAAAAAAAAAAAAAGAAGTAAATGGCACTACTCTGGTCTCTACAACAGATGCCAGTTTGAACTTCATTCTGCCAGCAAGTATTTGGTTTGGCTCTGCAGGGCTTGAGTTGAAAAAATATTTGCCAATTCCAAAAAGATTTAACGAGCTTTGCTGAAGATGCCGGTGCCATCTGGCATGTCACAGGAACTGTGGCATAGCAAAGAGAACTCTCTTAACCACAGATTTTATTTGCCCGAGGTAGCCAACACTGGGGATTCAGGCGCTTCCTTGAATCAAGGAGCTGAAAGACAAATGAGTAAGATTTCCAAGAGAAAGTGACCAAGGCAGGCATCCAAAAAACTTGCTGCCATTGAAAATGAAGTCACCTGGTTTTGGTGGCTGATTTTCAGAACTGTCAATAACATCCTCATACCAGCCACCAGACACGGTCCCCATTGCTATCTGTCAGGAAACCAAATAAATCTCCGACTTGTAGCAAAGCTACCCTGATCCAATATCAGATCTAAAAACTTTGCTACAGTGTATTTTGTTGCCATCTGAGACCTTACTAATGGTGACGCTAGAATTTAACTCTATGAAAACTGAACAACCCACTTCAAGTAACTCTCCTAAATAAAGCCAGCAACTTTACTTTATATTGCAAAGATGGACATAATGCATAAATCTTTGATAGAACATAATGCATAAATCTTTCACTGTGATTGGAAACACTGACCTACCTGCACATAAATCTCAAATGTTAAAAGTCACCAAAAGTTGTCACCTGAAATCATGTATTTCAGTAAGAGGTGCAATTACCCTGTGCAAAAACAAGGCTGTGATCCTTTGAATTAGTGTCACATCTGACAACTATAACAAAATATGAAAAATATTTCTGTGCTAGTGTGTGCTTAAAAATCACGTGTCTGTTTTCACGGATATGGGGACAGGAAGAGTGATGGTGAAACTGTGACCACCTTGAAGAAGAGACACTCTGGATTGTTTTTGCTAATTTCACATTATGAGAAAACATGCACCTACTTGAGTGTATCCTACCTTAACTCCTATGGATCTCCCCAAACCCCTACATGTCTCTTCCACCGAGGCTGATCCAATGCTTATTACATGGTCATCTGATGCCAAGATTCAATAACAAATATCCTCAAAGAGAGAGCCAAGTTCCCTATTGCCTTTCCACAGAAAAGACCTACTCACTGAAACAATGACGGAGCCATCTACCTAACTTAACTGAAATTTGGAAGTCAGAGTAGAGATCAAAGAAAAACTCATGAAATTTTAAAAATGATTATTATAACTGTTACTTACCATTTTGGCTTCTGAATGCATTGGCTGGACCTGGGGAGAAGCACAGGGGTTGTTCAGATTTGGACCTTGCATTCCCAGGAGGTTGGAGTTCACTGACATCTGTCTCTCCATCTAAGAGAAAGGAAAGCAACAGAATCAGAAGTCTAAAAAATGTGGTCTAGGTCCCAGACAAAGCTGCATTTCTCTTTCAAGTGGGTCATTTAGAATTTCTTTGAACAACTCCAGAGAAAGACTGTGGTTTGGGGAAGGGTAAGTAACACACTTCTGAGCCTTGAACTCCAGGACATCAAAGAATCACTCCAAAGCTGTGCCTGCTATAGGAGATGCCCCATGCCAACGAGAACCATGTTGTCATGGTACATTTACAAACAAAAGTATGGAATATTTCCACTTTTGCAAACACTCCAACTGCCACGAGTCATGCTTCTTTTTATAACTGTAAAAAATAATGTATGCATAGAAAAATGCTGCAAGGATATATACCAAATGTTATCTCAGGTTATCCATGGCTTTTCTACCCCCCTAAATTTTATATGAAAACATGAATCATTTCAGTAATAAGAAAAACATTAAATTAACTTAAAAAGTAATACTCTTGAATATACTGGGTCTTCTTGCCACTGTAACTTATAAACACAATCGAGATGACCAAGAGCGGGGCGCCTAGGTGACTCAGTCGGTTACGTGTCTGCCTTCACCTCAGGACATGGTCTCAGGGTCCTAGGATCGAGCCCCACATCAGGCTCCCTGCACAGCGGGATGTCTTCTTCTCCCTTGGCCTCTCCCTCTGTGCTCTCCCTCCCTCTTTGTCTCTCTCTCTGTCAAATAAATAAATAAAATCTTAAAAAAAAAAAAAGAAAAAGAAAAAGATGACCAACAGTATCTGAGCTGTTGCCCCTGGCTCACCTCCCCTTCCCTGTTAACCTAGTCATGACACGACATAGCAGCAGGTTTTGGCCTCACAGGAGAGGCCTTTGAGGAGTGAAGAAAGCAGGTGAGGGTACCGTACCACACATGATGGACACTGCCCTCCTGGCTTGCCTAGAACTAACATCATTTCAAATACCTGCATGAGTTCTGGCCTTTTTGTCTCCAGGGTATCCCCGTTAAAAAGGAAATACAGTAAAACCTCTCTTTCAGTCAAGGAAGGGTATGTCTGACTGATATTTTCTGTTGAGTAGAAATTGAGGATGTTTCAAAGAACTAGAAGAAAGCAAGTACACTTAATACTAAGTTCCACAGAAGACTTTCCTCAAGAGGAAAAAAATAAATTCTTCAATGCAAAAGCTCCCCTTGCCAAAGGATGGAAAGGAAAACGGCTCAGAAACTTGAGGGAATCCGGTTTCTGCTCAAAGTTAGCCCCGGGAGGCTGAGGAAATAAATACGGAGTTCTTTATCACTGGGGCTTTTCCCAGAGCGCAGGACAGAAACCTCACAGGCAAGAATGGAGAGTGAAAGCCAAGGTAAATGCCCCTTCAGGGTCCCTGCCATGGTCAGGTTCCAACCCTGCAATCCCTGCTGGGTCCGCCCCAGGTGCGGGGCTGCAATTACAGCATTAATGTGCGGCTTAGCTGAAGTGCTCACGGAATGATGTGAGTGACGAGCGGACAATCCCTGTCACAGCAAATCACCCTTCGCTATCCCTTAGCCTCAAAGAGCATATCAGTTATCTGGCAGTGTATGCTTCAAAAGGAGCAATCTGATGAAGAATTTTCTTTTCTTTTTTTTTTTTTTTAATATTTTATTTATTTGACAGAGAGAAATCACAATTAGGCAGAGAGGCAGGAAGAGAGAGAGGAGGAAGCAGGCTCCCTGCGGAGCAGAGAGCCTGATGCGGGGCTCGATCCCAGGACCCTGAGATCATGACCTGAGCCGAAGGCAGAGGCTTTAACCCACTGAGCCACCCAGGCGCCCCCTGATGAAGAATTTTCTATACATTCTAGAAAATGCCAGCAAAACCTTTCGGGGCCTCATCAATTCAGCAAAATAAAATGTTCACTCCCATATGCCCCCTGATTCTCTAGGTAGTCTGGGTATTTTATTTTTTATTTTTGTTTTTGTAATTCTGGTAAAATATGCATGTCATAAAATTTACCACTGTAACTAGGCTTCCGTGTACAGTTCAGTGCTATTAAGTATGTCCATATACTCTAACTGTTAAGTCACAAAGACTGCTCCACAGAATGCTTGTTGCTTATAATTCCCCCTTCCAGAGTCTGGGAGATGGAAGAGCTGGAAAGGCATTTGACCCTTTATTCCAACTGGTAACCATCTCCCAGAGGGAGAAGAAGTCCAAAGGAGCTTTTGCTTTCAGTTTCCTGAAGGAAGGTCACTGAGAACTACAAAGCTATGAGCTACAAAGAAGGGCAAGCAGCTTACTTGCAGCCTCGGGATCCAGAATCAGTCATGCTTCCCACTCTGTGGAAAAGTTAGTTACAGACTACTCCTACTCCATGACTCACAAATTCAACAGAACATTGAAAACAGGCTGATTCCTCTACTTTAAAAAAAAAAAAATTGCATTTTTCCGTCTTAGTGATGATAGGGGGTCAGCAAAATCCTCTGCAAGGCAATGATTTGGCTTTTACGCATAAGGTTCTGCCCCATGAGTGTGCTTTGGTGAGGTGCTAGAACCAAGAAGTCAGAAAGATGGGAGTGGTTTTGCCAGACACTAAGCAACATCTAGCCCTGGTGGTAAAGCATCCAGGTAAAGGATTTCAACTTTTTATGAGCTTCTCCTTTCCCTCTGAAACAAATCAGAAAACGAGAGCTACAGTCTCGACAACCTCACTGGGCTTCTGTGATTATAATTGAGTGTTCGTATTCCCAAATGATGTAAACATTGGACTTTCAAGATAGGAAACCACAGGACCATGAACTCCTGCCTTGTTGCTCACCGGAACCCCAGCATCTCACATAGTCCTTCGCTCCTAGCAGGCATTCAGCAGAAGCTTGTGGAATGAACAGATGCATTATTTGCTTCAGACCTAGGATTTTATGAACTGTGTGGCCTGGTAGTAGGTACTGCAAATCAGTTAAGAATATTAGCTCAGCCTGCAGACAGACCTTTTCTACCAAGGGAATCATGGTTCCCCAAGGGCAGGAACTCTATGAGAAGACTATGCTTACAATGCCAAAATCTGAGCCTAGGAACAGGGAGCTTGATAGCAAGGAGGAAAGGACCTAGATTTCTGGGACCAGGAACTCATAGGGGTTTTTGTTTGCTTGTTTGTTTGTTTGTTTGTTTGTTTTTTAAGAGATTTTATGACAGCTTTCATGAGTTACCTTTGTGTCACTCTAAGGTTTCTCAGCCTCAGCGCTGTTGACATCTAGGGCCCAAATAATTAGTTTCTGGTGGGGGCTGGGGCTGTCCTATGCATTGTAGAATGCTGAACAGCATCCCTGGCCTCTACCTACAGAGGCCTCTACCCTCTACCTCTCTCAGTGGTGACAACCAACAATGGCATCTCCAGACAGTGCCAAGCAATTGCCCCGAGTTGAGAATCAGTGCTCTAGACTGACAATATTGTCATGGCAGCTGGGAATGTCGGTGACATGGGCTGGGGAAATACTGTGGGGGGTGGCATCCCTGACTTTCTGTTTACATTGGCTCTTGATCATGTACCTGATCCTTTCCTTCTATTCTGAAGCATTAGCAGGAGGCCAGGTTGTACAATGAGATGATATGGTGGAAACCACTGCCAGATACTTACTCACTGCACACTCTCTGCCCGTGTCCCACCTTTGTCCTGGAAACAGTACAGTTTAGCCAAATGGAAAAAAAAAAAAAAAAGGTCACTGAAGTAGTATTTTTCTGGCTGATGGATAGAATTTATGATAGGACACTAATTTGGGACAAGGGGGCTTTAGCGTCTGAAGGAAAATGCTGATGGTGGGAGTCTTTGTGCGCCTGGCTGGGCTGAATAAAACCTGGGCAAGTGGCATTGGTGGCACTGTCGTAGCTCATCTGAAGATGTTTCAGGAGAGCAAGGCAGGGAAAGTGTGTCAACTCAGCTGTTCCTTCCGGCCCGATTTTGCAAAGACTGTTCCTAGTCAGGACGACCCAATATTTACAGCAGCCAGGTCCATTTCTCTGAACTTGGGGCTCCCAGCCCTCATCCATCCCTGCCTCCACTCAGATACATCGGCGCACTGTTCAACCTTCGAGAACCTGAGCTGCTCAGCGTGAATTGAGATGGGGGTTCGTCACAGCTGTCAGCTTTTCATCTGGAAAATGAGCGTGTCAGTAATTACTGCAATCCCATTCCCACAGGATGCCGATGAGAGCAACGTGAACTGACAAATGTAGACGGTTCCTTAAAATGTGAACATGCTCTGCTAGGCATTGTTGATACTGTTTGGGATGGTTTTCACGGAATTGTCATGTCATCTCTTAGGGCTTTTGAGAATAGCTGTGGCCCCAGGAATAAGCACACCAGCCCAGGCTCCCCAAAGCACAAGGCCAGGAAGGGGATCCTATGGAAGGAGAGCAAGGTTTGCCCTGAGAAACTCTGGATGTCCCTTCTAGGCTAATATGTTGTTTTCAGGGGTAGGGGATATATTATGTAATGATCATAGACCTTGGAGTCATACCACCTGGATTTAAATCTTTAGGCTCCATCTTACTCAGCCTCCTGTGCCTCAGCTTCCTCATCTGTAAAATGGGGTTAATAATGGTATATCCCTCACAGGTTTGTTGTGACAGTGAAAGCAGAGAATATAGTGGTATCACACGATGGTTGACCCAGTGAGCTCTGCGGCCAGGATTTCTGGGATCAGAACTCAGCTATGCTTGCTTCTCAGCCAAGCAAGCTACTTGCCATCCTTTTCCCATTCAGACACGGGGGATAGAAACAGCACATGCCTGACAGGATTGTTTCAGGTGTTCATGAAGTGCCTATAAAGGGACTAGCACATGGTAAGCCCTTAATAAATGTTGTGAGCATGCGTAATAGAACATGACATGCAGGGACACCTACTAACAGATATTCTGTACCATCGTTATTATTTTTGTTATTATAATTGTTGCTCTGAGTCCTGGCAAGATCACTCCCTGGTGAGTTAAGGACACTCAGTATAGAGCCCAAGCTATATAGATTTTGGGCTAGGCATAAAACACTGTGTCCTTGAAAAAATTCTATCCCCTGGGTGTGGCAAGCTCGCTTGTCACCAGCAGGAAGATGGGGCCAGGCCTCACTAAGGGAGCACTGGAGGGCAGGAGAGCCAGCAGGACGCCTAGGGACAGACAACCAGACCCTCTCCACAAAGTAGCACACAGCTCAGCTCTTCACCCAGAAGAAGTCGCTGTCTTTCCAGCTTCGATCTCAGCTTTTCCTTTACTGCTTTCAAAGGAGCAAGGCTCAGTGGCAACGAGAAGCACTTACTGGCATCAAGACGGCAGAAGAACCCGGCATCGTCGGGTTGGGCAGGGTCCCAGGCATGGAGGCTGGCATAGGCTGTCTCTGTCTGTTGTGGAGATGTAGCAGAGAAGATAGAGAGCCTGGGACAGGCCTGGCAACACACAGAAAAAGCAGACATTATTCCTGATGCCTTGGGGTGGGGAATTCACTGCCTGCTTCCCCGTGTCCAGAACCAGCGGGGACAACACCATTACATGAGCAACAGATCAGATCCTCTGATGGGAATCACATAATTGAGGATATTAGGGAAATAATAACAAATAAAACACAAGCCTGGCTTCCTCTGCTGCTTTCTAGTTAATACACCAAATTCCACTTCATTTCCTGACCTCTTGTTATCTAACTCATGTTCAATAGTCAACAAGTCGGCAAATCTCCTACGACTCCTGCCTCTTAGGGAAGGGACTTCGGGGTGAAATCCTGTGTTTACTCAGAATTCTCTGCCCTGTGGAGAATCTTAGACCCTGAGATCTGTGTATGTCATCTGGACTCTCCTATGCCTCTGCCTATAAGCCCTCCTGGACACACTTTCACTGTCTGGATTGTAAAGCCAACTTGATCCATGAATTCCCAATAGAAATCTGTTTTGACTTTTTCCGTAGTTCTCCACTGTGGGTGGAAAAAACAAACAAACAAACAAACAAAATAGCAACAACGACAACAAAAACAAAGCCAGGACACAGATCAAAGTAGCAGGAATGAGGTTCATGCCAGTGCAGCCAGCCTTTCTCAGGCAAGTCCCGAGCCCAGCCCCCGATTACCAATCCCTCATTTTATAATAACTGGAGGTGTTAGGCTGTTTGACAGAAACTGATTTTGGCCTGACCCACAGAACTTGGGTAAGCATTCCTCTGGGGAGTACATAGTTCGAACTTTTGCTTCAATTTGCCAGAGCGGGGAAAAAAAAATTTAGAACTTTCAATTGATTTAATGAGCCAGGGAATGTGTGGCTGAGGGAAAAAGGAAATTATTTGTGTTTATGAAAAATGGCAAATAAGTGACCTCCTCAGCTAAATTCTCAATCTCCCGATGCTTTTGCTCTGGGGAGCTGTATAAATGTCAAACCATTAAATTAAAGATTTAACAAATAAAACAAAACAAATAAACAAACACCCCCCCGACCACCTCAGGGACCTGAGCCTTCCACGTTAAACTACCTTATCCTGAATGCCATAAATGAAGCTACTGTTTCTAGAATTAATGCATTTTCTTAAAAAAAAGAAAAACAAAAGATTTGTTCATGTTAAGTGCTGCGTAATGACTGGATGGAGATGTCCTGTGTGGCCCAGGGCCTTTCTCAGCTTCAGGGAAGGATAATCCCATTCAGAGTAGCATGAGAAGGCTCTCCTTTGGACCTCAAATGTCTCTTGTGCCTGACTTGGGGAGAAAGGGGGATTGAAACAGGGAGGTCATGCCAACAGGATCTTCTTTTGCATTGTTGCTGAAATCTCAAAGATTAGGTTTTCTACTCTTTTCACCCAACAGCTCCTTTGAGTAGAGCTAGCTATCCCAGATGCATGGATTTTAGAAGGATTAGTGACAAATTAGTCAATATTTATATGTTCAGGAAGTTATATAAGTGAAAATATAAAAGAATATAAAACCTTTACCCAGACTCTCTGCAGATGTACACAAATGATACCCAGCTTTATGACCAAAATGTGTGTATGAATAGTTAGTTACACGGAGAGGCCAACCAGAAGTAGCCTGCAACAATAAAATGAGTGTTTTCAGAAAAGCAAATGCATGTTATAGGTATTTCTTGACATGTGCCCTGGGGCCCTCTGGAGTATAGATTAACAATAGGATTAGTAGGGTCTTTGAAGGTCCTTCACCTTTCAGAACTGTAGGAAACTGCCAATTGTAGTTGCTCCAAAACTCTACAGTAGGTTGTACCTTCACTGGGTCTTAAAGCTTACCTCATTCAGAGGTGGATAGCTCCAATCAGATAGGTATAAATGGTGGTTCTGTCAACAGACAAGGTTTGCTTTATATTCTCCAGTCTTTTTATTATTATTATTTTATTTTAAAGATGTTTATTTATTTGATAGAAAAAGAGACAATGAGAAAGGTAACACAAGCAGGGGGAGTGGGAAAAGGAGAAGCAGGCTTCCCACCAAGCAGGGCGCCCGATGTGGGACTCAATCCCAGAACCCTGGGATCATGACCTGAACTGAAGGCGGACGCTTAATGACTGAGCCACCCAGGTGCCCTATTTTCTCCAGCCTTAATGTTTTGTTTGTGACCTTTGCTGGGAAGAAAATAGCTGTATATCAAAATATGTCATCTTTAATAATGGTCAGTTCCTGCAAGTACAAGGTTAGTAACCTAAACTGCCCTGTTTTATAAGGAGAAAGATTCACTGAGACCATCTCTATAGATAGTTGTTAATCATCTATCCATCCACTTGTGTACAGATACCCAGACAGGGAGATGTACACACATACATCCATGCATATGTACAGATACACCTAAATGTACAGACATACAACCTTCTACCATATGTCTTTTCCCCTAGTCACTGGAGGAATGCTTTGGGTATAGATAGGGACAAGCAAAAAAAAAGACAATTGAAAACATTGTATAATGATGATTTGTCATATCATCCTCCTAAAGAAATGACAGCATATTATCATCATTTACATTTTGTTTCCAACATGATATATTAATGCTAATCTTGGTGATCAGTTTCTATTGAGTCATTTTTAGAAAAGAAATTAATTAAACCATGCTTATGTGAATGAAGATGCAAAAGTAATTCAACTCAAAATGACTTTTCATTCTTTACACAACTAAGGAAAACTAGCTGGACAGAGTAGCTGGGAAATGGTATACTTACTTCCATACCATGCATAGACGTACCAGATTTTTAAACACCAAGCATTCCTTCATTAATTAAGAAAGCTTTCCAGCACACTGAGCTCCCTTGGAATTATAATAATAATTGCCTAATGATAGCAATCAACCAATTAACATATATAGTTGAAAGAGAAATGGCTATTTGAGAACTCTGCATGTTTGGATTCTAAATAACTCTCAATTATTGTTTTACACAGATCTATATTTTATTTATTTATTTGAGAGAGAGAGAGAGAGTTCACACATGCATACGTGTGCACATGCAGCAGGGAGGGGCACAGGAAGAGGGAGAAAGAATCTTAAGCAGGCCCTACACCCAGTGTGGAGCCTGACACAGGGCTTGATCTCACGACCCTGAGATCATGACCTGAGCCAAAATCAAGAGTCGGACACCTAACTGACTGAGCCACCCAGGCAGCCCTCCACAGATTCTAGAAATAATTTTCCCAACCCTTGCTGGGAACAAAACTGAGGGGTTTTCTATGCTTCTTGCTTGGGCTTTTAAAACTACAAAAACTGACAGAAAAGAAAAATCTACTCTTACCCATCGCAGGGTATACAAAGGACTAGACTGAGGTAATTATGTAGCTTGGCCCAATAAATAATCATTTGTCCAGAATATCCTGATCACTCAAGCAAGAGTGGTATCAGAATAATTATATTAATTATCTAATTCCCTTTGTGTATATAGAAATAATTATTAACACATTGCACTTGCTTGAAACTTTTTATATTGCACTTACACAGTTTCATATTTTTCAAAATATTTTCACCTTCCTGTGACTTGAAACAATGCCATGTGGTGGGTAGGTCAGATTACCCCCATTTTACTCAGAGTAAGCTGAATTCAGAAACATTTAAATATGCCCAAGGTCATATGGGTCATGAAAAGAAGCAAGGCTCATATTCAGCTTGCAACACAGGGCTTCCCCCATCATACCTTGATGGCTCCCATAACTAAGCTATTATTGATTTTTTATACTAAAATAAATTCACGGTCTATTTCTTTTGATATCCACACTGCTACCTGGACTGGGCAATGAAGTGGTAAAATTATGCAGTATTGCTAACATGAGAAGTCACTCATCCATGTGAAATTATGCTTTCTTCCTTTAAAAAAAAAACAAAAAACAAAAAAAAACTTCCCAAACAACATATCAGTTAGACTCTGAAAATAAGATGGCAAATCGCAGCAAAGTTGTGAAAACAAAGACCCAACAGTCTTTCTCCAGTGCAGGCTTGTTGCCATGAGCTAATAATTCCAGACTTTGAGCAAGCCGAGCCTCCTTTTTAATAACCATATGCCTCTAGGTAAAGTATTTCTACTAAAAATTATTGAGGCATGGAACAAGGTAAGATGTGTGAGCTCATGTTGGATTGTTCAATTACTAAACTGAGTCCCGTAACATTAAGAGTTTTCCAACTTGACAGATTATTCCTCTTTATACACTTGTATAAACATACTGCTTACGGCTGAAATCTATGTAAGCTTTTCTTTCAATTAAAATGTCAAGGATGACAGACTGTTTTCAGTGTCCTTAACAGAATGAAAGGTACCACAGCAAGCGATTTCATGTCCTCATTTTTACCCCCAAAGGATGTTTTCCAGTCTAGGGGTGTCTGAAAAGCGAGTTCTGTGTCTGCCGCTCTTTGGGCTTGGACAAGCCCAACTATCTTTACGGAGCGAGGGTCCGGTGATTTTGTTTGGTAGTCTCAGGAGAGTCACTACAGACTGTTCTCCTTTCCCAAGTCTTCAAAAGGTCCATGGCACCCCAGATTGCCTATTGAACTCAAGACAGATAAATCTACTGGGTGTGTGGTCAGGGAAAGAGAAGAAGCCAGCAGTGAAAAAAAAAAATTAGGTTAAAGAATTAGAAGATCAAAGTTAGCATGAAAATCCAATCACAGACACCTGAGAAATGGTGAGCACGTAATAAATAACAACAGAAAGGAATTGCTGGGACTTGGTGTGTGCAGAATAATACGAAAAGCTTCAAAGCAATAAGATGGAAAAAAGAGTGGGCAGGGAGCAAAGGATCCAGATGTCGCTGCCATTAGAGTTTCTGACTCTGGGGAAGAGACTTTCTTTGCTTTGGGGCTCTCCATGTCATCATCTGTTTAATGAATGGGTCAGACTACAGGCCATCTGGAAATGCCCTGAAGCTCTAAAATTCAGATTCTAGAACTTGAAAATGAGATGTTTTTAATCTCATGAGGCATAGATGTTCTGTGATGATTAGGGAGCTCTTCACCGCTCACTGATAAGTTCACAGTGCTTCGGCCAGCACGCGCAACATGGTGGGGGGTCAGTGTCCGTACTGAATGGGACGAGTCAGTACAGCACTTCGTTCTTAATGTCAAAAATAAACTTGAAATATGAATGAACCACAAATAGAAAGTGTCTCTAAAAAGCAAGAGAAGTTGCTAAAAAGGACTTGATACATCTCAGGGGGTCCACACGTTTTCCTCATTTACACGTAACAAAACTTCACACACAGAGTAGAGAAAGAGTATTGCCCACGATCACTGTATTTGCTTCTAAAGAGAAATGTGCCTTCTTTCCACCTTCTCAAATGAACTGTTGTGGCCTAACCTGGCCAACTAGTTCATGTCTAGGATGGGGAGACTGAAGAACTAAAGACGGGATTACAGACTCTTAAATGTTAAGAGAAGGCTGTTTGTAATGAGAAATGTTTATTCTATCATTCTTCTCCGAAGCAGAATTTAAAAACTCCTATTTTTGTAAAGAAAGCAAACTATAGGATAATCAAGTAGAATGGGAAATGGGAAGATAATATAGTTAATTTCTTCCATGGGTGATAATTATATTGTAAGATGGGGTATTGAAGGACATGGGTTCAGAAGACGGTCTGCCCCTTACTAGCTGTGTAAACTTGGGCTAGTTACTTGGCCTCTCTGTGCCTCAGTTTTCTCAACTATTAAATGGGATGACAGAGATTGTTATCTTATGGCCTTAATTGAGCTACTACATACTAAATACAGTTGACCTTTGAACAACGTGGGCATTAGGAACCCTGACTCCTTGTGTAGTCAAAAATCCATGTGTAACTTGAGTCTCTCCAAAGTTAACTACTAGTAGCCTAATATTAACAATCTATTAACATATATTTTGGATATACTATATTCTTGCAGTAAAGTAAGCTAGAGAAAAAGAAAATATTATGAAAATCATAAGGAAGAGATATACATTTACAGTACTGTACTGTACTTACTGAAAAACATCCACATATAAATGGACCTGTATAATTCAAACCCATTCAAGGGTCAACTACATATTGAATATTGAATTCAATAAAATTAGTTATTTTTGTTATTATTCTTCTGAAACCCAGACCAAACAACAGAGTAATCACTATACTTCAATCAAGGAACTGGGGCTTAAGGCTGGGATCTTAAAGTTAACACCAATCCTTCGCTTTAATTAAGAAACCACAGCCTAACCAAATGCCTGTAAAAGTGTCCCAAACTTCCAGCATATATAAGATATTTCTTTAACAACCCATTGACTTTAGACTCCCAAACCCTTCTGCGGAGGCAAATGGACTTCTCTCACCCACAGTTTTACAGAATTTCAAAATGATTCACACTATTTCTCAGAAAGGATCTTTGAAAATATTTCCTCAAAATGGAACCAAACTAGTTCCCCAGAGATTGGTTCTCAGTGTCTTGTTTTTCCTGAAAACAAGGACAAAAATCCAACAGAAGCAGTAATTGGGAAAACAAGACAGCTATCTGGCCCACATTTTAAAAGACATCCTATTACCAGTATCTTTTTTGAATGAGCTCATGCTCTGCACCAAGTCTCACTGCCAAGCTCCTAAAGTTGGATGGCAAAGACAATATTTCCCCTTTTAACAAATGAGGAATTTGAGACACAGGAGTAGAAACATTTAGCCTGAGAAAAGGCACCAAAATATCAGCAGAATTCAATTAAAATATGTATTTTTCATTTCAAAGCTTTCTTAGGCTCAAGGGAGGACCTCTTGTAAAGATCTGGAACCCCTCTAAAAAAAAAAAGAAAAAGAAAGAGATCTGGAACCTCCCTGCATGATTCTTACCCCTCCCGGCCTTTCTCCCCTCCCCCGCTGCGTGTCCTTTGATGACACAGGCATTTGGGCGTCTGGGGAGAGAATTTTGCCTTTAGACCTATATTTTTCCTAAAAAGCTAGTAAAACAGCCTGACTTTGAAAAAGAGCAAATTCTCTAGCTCATTAGAGATTCCAGTAAGCTTGGCTCCTTGGGACAACACTTGACATTGCTCCAAGGCCATCACACCAAGTGGCACCTCACTGCTGCCCCACTCATGGCCCTGGGCTCCGGACCGGTGCCCTCTCTGACTTCCTCCAGGCTTCTTTGCATCACCACCTTCCTTCCTGCCACAGCCTTGAACGTAAGTAATCCTCACCACCTTCTCTGGGTAACCAAACCAGGTCAGGCCCTTTTTTGGAGTGTGCTTACCCTGCATTCTTCGACCTGGTAACACTTTCTCACCATTTATTCAATCAATGAATAAACCAAAAGTCAAATTAAGTATCTAAGACAAGTCAGACTCTGTACGCACTCATTTCAGAGTGGAAAACGAGTTTGCCAACAATCCATCTACAAATTCACAATTTGTGACAATTTGATGAAAAACAAAATACATGTGTTTCATGGCCTCTTGGAATTTACCACTTCAGCTCCCCGGTTATAATTCTTCAGTGATTTTGAATGATTTTTAAAATGTCTCTGCTCCCACTAGACCATAAACTGCATCAGTGAGAGATTGTGTCTGCTCTGTTTTTAGTAATGTAATTACTAAATTACTAATTTAGTAATTTTTAGAAAGGTAAGAAAGTGCATGGTACCTAGCAGGTGTCAATAAATACTTCTTGAATTCTTAAGAACAGAGATATTAAGGGTCTCTTCAATTGGCAAAAGACATTGCAAGAACAGGGTTCAATAAATTATCTTTCCTAACTAATGAGAAGAACTTAATTGATTTACTAGTCATAAGTGAAACTCCAATTTACATTAACAGCCTAATATAACCCATTTCTGTTCTTGAAAAGCATAAATGGTTACCCCCAAGGTTATCTGTACTTTTTAGCAATGCCCCTTAAACTCAAGCTTTCTGATGAGTTCTAGACTCATTTGTTTTTGCATCAATTAAGTTAATTTCCATTTGAAATTATATTCTAGGCATTTCATAAGAAAAGGCCAAGAATAATTCAGGAACACTCATCTGTCTCCAATCTATATAATGTTCTAAAAATTGGATGCCTGCCCTGCAATAAGACTGTACTTTATAATGTTCAAAACTCTGGGCCCGGACGTACCAGTTACACCCACACCACGGTCAACTAAACATCTAGTTTCTGCTTTGCACTGACTTATCGATATTGACAAGAACACTTTTGTAATCATTATCACCAGGGGTGTCGGAAATTAAATTTACCACGCAAGATAAATTTAGGCCTCCTTTTTATCAATTTGGTACTACTGCTGCGTTTATTTTATAGATGTAGTATTTGATATCTTGGAAATGTAACTTCTTTTTCTTTAAATAAAAGCCTGGCTGTGAGAGAGCCAATGGCGGTCATAAAATGTAATACAGCGAACAGAGCTGCATCCCGCTGGAGCCTGTGTTGGGTTTTATAGCATACACGCTGTATCTACTCAGGCAGAGGAGATATTTACTAGTGCTTTCAAGTGTTTTAAACAGAGAGAACAGAATAGAAAGGGAGATGTAAATTTATGGCCATTCTGTTAAGACTATTAAATCAATCTCTTTTTCTCCCCCTCTTTAATGACTGATTTCTGCACCATTAATCTGAATTAGTCATGCAGTCAGCCTGATTCATTTAAGTTAACCAAAAACACGGTTGGATTGGTTTCTGATGTACTATTGTCACAAAAAAAAAAAAAAAAAAAAATCCGATTCCAAAATCTGATATTTTTCCTTGTAAAGAGCTAAAGGCTCTTTTAAAAGACCCTTTATAAGAGACCCTAAATGCCTGAACAGTTTGGCTTTCGCCATGGGTCAGGCTCAAAGACATGACGAGATGGCTTTTCAATTAGCCAATAACTTCTCAGTTGCATCAATTATTCATAAAGTTACACTTAGAAAAGGCAAGTAAATGTAGATCAAAAGAGATGAAATAAATGATGATTTTGAATGCAGTCTCAAATAAATGATATACATCTGGCTGGCTGGGGAAAATTTTTTCTTTATAGAGAGCTATCTCTGAGTAAAATTTCTTCCGGTTTCTAAGTCGTTAATAAGCTTCCTCCTTGCTTCATAAGGACAAATAAGGAGCCCTCTGATTATGAGCCTTGTCATTTACATGTGATTCCTGCTTGCATTCATTCACCATCAATGAATAATTCATGTAAACATTCACTAACACACTTGTCTGGATGTTCTGTAGGGGCAGAGCTCCCTGGGCTTACAAACACCCACCCCCACCCCCAACTCTTAAGTCAGCAATTCTGTTTTGCTTTCTTCTGGACTTGCAGCTTCTCAGTTACCATCTTTTAATGGGTAAGTCGGGGCGGACTCCACACTCTGTACGATCGCCCCATACCTATGCTCCAAATACATAACATCATTTTGTAGCTGATGGACAAAAGCTCCAACTGCAGAAGACTTCAGCAAAAACAGAAGGGCTCGAGAAAAGATCATCTGGACAACCTCTACCCATCCTTGCACTTTGCAAGTTCTCCCTCCTGGGTCACCCCCACTAATGCCTTTACCTAACCTCTTCCTGAAGCTCAAGGCAGGGTCTCTTAGATAGTCTTCAAGTACCTCTCCTCGAGGATACCCAGTTTAAAACACTCTCCACCCAGCCACTTGCCAGGATTCTTTCACTCCTTAGGAGGAGGAGCTAGAAACTCAGCTCCACAGCAGAAGAGGGGCTTTGGCAGTGATGCTGGAGGAGGGGCTCTGACTGTGGCATCAGGCAGGGACGCAGAGTGCTATGAGCCTGACTACTTAGGTCCTGTTCTTATCGATAAAGTAACACAAGTGCTGAGAGGCTAACTTGTCCTCCCAGGAAACACAGACAAGGAAAGAGGCACTGCTTCAAGGCTCAGCAAACTCCTCACCAGCTTATATCCTGACAGATAGCCGCAAACTCTAAACCATGGCCCATACTCAGATAACCAGAAACTGTAGGGGAGGGTGTGAGAGCCTAGAGAAAGCCTTGTCGGACAGGGCTGAGCAGGAAGTGGGGGAAGAGGGCAGGGCAGGGGGCGGGGAAGTGAGGAGAGAACCTGGAGAAGGCTCCAAAGAGCAGGGAGAAGTACTGAGAGGCCAGAAGGGAAGACCTAAATGGAAAAGTAAAAGGAACAAGACCAGGAGATGACGAAAGCAGGCTTCAAGTTTCCAAATTACTATATTCAGAGAATGGTGGCCAGTTACTCTCAAAGCCAACCAAAGCAGAATAATAACTGTAATAAAACAGCAGCACATGGGATTTACGTTAGAAGAAAGAGTATCTCCCAAGAACGAATAGTGTAAAACAATTAAATGGCTTACTGAAGTTTTGGAATTTCCTCTTATTAGGCTCTTAAAAAAATAGATTCGTCCCCATCTGGCAGGGTTTCTAGGGAGGAGGACGAGGAACTGGCAGACTTCTCATAGTCCTAAATTAGGGCTATTATTTTCACTTATTCCAGTCAGAGTGGCTGACAGAAATGATAGAGATAATGCTGGTGGCCATCATTAACCGGTAAATAGAATAAAGCAGCCTTGTGTGGCTGACATTCCGGCCGCCTGCTGGCCTAGTCATGGCCCCTGAGTGTGTGATCTGTGCAAGTCATTTAACTTCTCTGTTTTCTCATCTGAAAAAAAAGGATTATACTACCCACTTCCTAAGTATGGTGTGAGGGTACTTTGATAATCATAGATGAGATAATATCTTATACGTGTTAGGCCCCTGGAAGATGATCAATGTATATTCTATTTAAGAGATGATGAATCTATTCTAGAAGACAAAATTATTGCCAGTGCCATTTTACAATACAAAGTAAAATGATATGGCTCTCAATCTTAGGGTGAAATAGTTTGGAAAAAAAGACCCAGAAACGTCCAGGCTCTCTGAGAGACCCGAGTGTCTTTTCCATCACTATGAGACCTGGCGTCTCGTGCTGCATCATCTTCTCAGGAAAACTTGCTCTGTGTTCTCACAGCACATGCTAGTATCTCCATCAGATGCAAGAGAGAGTATCACAAAATGCAGAGCTCGGCACATAATAGGAGCCTTGTAGAGGTTTGTTGAATGACTTAATGAGGTCATCTCATTGTACATGGTCTCTCATTTCCCGGCAGTAGTATCCCAATAACACATCCAGGACAGGCTTCTTATTAAGGGTCATGATAACTTGAAACACTATCTTGAAGGGACAGTCAACTTATCATTGACTTGAGCAAGGGGATTGGGGGGAGGGGCAGAGTTTCTAGGAAACTGGTATCCTCCTTGAGCAACCTTTCCTGAGCTACCTTTCAAGTTCTCCCACTTTGCAGCAGCACTTATCATGAGCTAAATTGATATTAATCTCAAACACTTAATAAAATAATAGCAATAAAGTTCATAATAATGATACTTGGCATTTACTTTGCACTTTGCATCCAAGGATCTCAAAGGGCTTTGCAATTTTCAAAGCTACTCATGGGCTGGACATACAAGCAAAGAAGCCATTGCGTGTAGCTTTCCTGTGGACAGAGTTGGTTCTGTTATTATGTCCTGAGATTGAGACAGTGGCCACACTATGTGCATAAACACACCCACTATCCACAGACACCCCCAGACATCTATATGTTAAGAGGCAAAAGTGATAAACAGACATTCTGTTTCAAACCCACTCTTATCTGTATCAGCCTTGTCAAACCCTGGAATGCAGATTTGTATTTTGATAGACTTGTTTTATTATACTTCTTTCAACCCCCTCTTGGTGTATTTATAGGTATAATTGGAAATTCCATGTCTGTTCTTTAAAGACACAAAGCTTTAAAGGGCTTATTTTCCCTTTAAGTTCATTCTGAAGGAAATTTTGCTTAGGCTTAAACATACAGGGGTTTATACATAAAGCATCTCTTCTAAGGCACTTTTCCCTTCCTTGGTGGCCTGGCATTTGCCAGAAAGAGTGACTTGCTCAGTTTCCCATATTATTCCCCAGACAGCCCTATTCCTACTTCCAAACAAATGTGGTATTTGGGGTTTCAAGTTTAAAATGTAATTTGGTATCATTTCAGATGTCTTCTTACAGCTTAATAAACATCTTCCCCAGAGGGATTTAGGATCTGATTTTAATTTGTGGTAGGGTTATGGTCACAGTAAATGTCAATTTCAGCTATCGACAATAAGCCCTACTAGAAATAGAAATTGTATGTGAAATGACAGTACATTTATAGGATGGGAGGCATATTCTGCGTGCTCATAGTTGACTGTTCCCCAAGAAATCCCTTCACTGGCCTGTGATGAAAGTCTGGTTTCTCTTCAGGCCTCTGAATATCAGCCACTCATCAGAAGAGAATGTGTTGATCTGAAGATCATAAAAAGATGCAGCGAAGAAACTGAGCCCTTCATGGTATGGCTTTGAATCCTAATACCCCAGCCAACATCAGCCACTGGTTTGCCTTGTGATCCTGGGTTGTATCCTCAAGACCTCCTCAGAGTTTCTGTTTCTTCATGTATAAAATAACGTGGCTCAGCCAATGATCTGCAAGGACTTTTTCAACTCTAGAGTTTATATAATCAGGTATAATCAAGAGTGAGTGGGTAAGTTGACTTGTGGAGAGGCCCAAAACTACATATTTTGGGGAAGCAACACATCAGTTTGGGGTGAGTTTTCCTCAAAGGTAGGGACAGATGGGTAACTTGTCACTGGCTTCTCTTGGACATTCCCTTTCCTTGAACAAAAGGCACTCAGATCGGAGTACCTGTAACATTTAACAAAGTAGGGCAGGAACCAGGAGTGCTGAAGGGTAAGAGAGGGGCTAGTTTCTTCTCAAACATGAACAATGATCCCTTTAATTAGCATAAAATAAAGGTCTCACTCCTTTGTATACCAGAGTTAGCCACTTATCATTAAACAGAATCACATTATTTGGGAGAGGTTAGGTCAGGTCCTCAAATAACTGGTTCTGTCTGTTCAGTGTGGTGCCATCCAGCCCACTGGGATTGGGAAAAAATTGGGCATTCTGGGAATGACAAAAGTCCTCCAAGTCTGACAGCTGCCAGGAAAAAAAATTTCACTACTGAATAGGAAACTCTACCTTGCCCTACCTACTGAAGAGCTGTGATAACATTCCTTAAGTGCTTATGTTAAGCCCCATGGCTGATTCTGTCCGTAGTACCTGGGATGGTTGATTTTATGGTCTGCTTGACTGGGCCATGTGGCACACAGCTGGCTGGTTAAACATCATGTATAGGTGTGTCTGTGAAGGGATCCGCATGTGAATGAGGGAACTGAGTAAAGCAGATTGCCCCCCTCCAAAGGGGTGAATGAGCATCATCCCAAGTGATCTAGGCCATCGCCCAACCTATTAAGGTTCTAAATAGAATTTTTTTTAAAAGGAAAAAACGTTGAGTTCTCTCTCTCTCTTTCTCTCTCTTGCTGATTGAGGTGGAACATCAGCCTTCTCCTGCTCCTGGACTGGAACTTGTACCACCAATGCTCTTGGTTCTCAGGCCTTTGGACTTGGCCTGAAATGTGTACCACTCACTAGTTTTCCGAGGACTCCACCCATCAGATAGCAGATGGTAGGGCCATAATTGTCATGAGCCAATTCCTTATAATAAATCATATATGATTATATATTATAGGATAAGAAATTATATACAATATTTTATATACACATGTATATATATTCCATATCCTATTGGTTCTTTTTCTCTGGAGAACCCTGGGTAATGCAGTATTCATCTTTAGGCCCTTTTCTTTAGAATGTATCCTATATTTCTTTAAATTTATTTGATAGCCATAAATTAGTAGAATCTAGGCATTAACTTTGACATCCCTCATCTTCTACTTCCAGTCATTCACTAAGTTCTATGTACTCCACCCCCCAAATAGACCTGGAATCAATCCACTTGGCTCCATCTCCACTACCAAGATCCCAGTCCAAAACACAATCTTCTTTCACTTGGTTTTTCCAACAATTTCCACCTTCAGTTTCACTCCTCTCCAGTCCAGCCTCTGCATTATAGCCAGAAAGATCTCCATGAACCAATGATCTAATCGTGTTTCCCTACTCAACATTTTTCCATGGCTTTCCTCAGCATCTGGTATTTAATAAAATCATCCTTTAAATGTTCTACCTCTTGATGACTTTTATACTACTTTCTAATCTGACTTGATGTGCTTCACCCACCCTGGTATTCAATCACTCCCTAGGATGTGCCAAGCTCTTTCCTACCCCAGGGCCTTAATACCTCCTATTGTCTTTGCCTGGAAAGGTTAGCCATCTGCTTTTCTGTCTACCAGTTCTTATTCATCCTTTAGGTCTCAGTTTAAATATCACTTTCTTAAAATTTTCTCTGACCCCAAATCAGAGGTGCCTCCAACTTAGAGGGTCTTATAACTCTGTGTGCTTCTCCTTCATGTAATGTCTAATAATAGGTATGATTATTATTTAGTGTCAATCTTTTTTTTTTAAAGATAGATTTATTTATTTATTTATTTATTTGAGAGAGCATGTGCCCTTGGGGAGAGGGACAGACGGAGAGGGAGAGAAGCAGACTCCCCACTGAGCACGGAGCCGAGCGCAGGGCTCTCAGTCTCAGAACCCTGAGATCATGACCTCAGCCAAAATCAAGAGTTGGACACTTAACCCACTGAGCCACACAGATACCCCTATTTAGAGTCAATCATTATCATTATGCTCCTACCTCCCTGATGGCAGGGACTATATAGCTTTTGACTACCAGAGGTAAAGTCATTCTGATTTCTCTTAACCACTGAGAAAATCTGTGCTTACTTTCTGGAATATTCTACCCCATAGGGATGGAGAAGGAAGGAGAATACCATAATACAGCTGAAAAGAGTTTTAGAAGTTAAGAGGATTGATCTAACAAGTGAGTACCATGGTATTTGCCTACATGCTAATAGTAATAGATCGTTCTGCCTTTCTAAAGCTGGGGTCTATTTCTTTTGAAAAGCACAAAAGCAAAAATGCCAAATGGAAATGTCTGTTCCAGGGCTTATAATTTTTTTTTTTAAAGATTTTATTTATTTGACAGAGAGAGATCACAAGTAGGCAGAGAGGCAGGCAGGTGGGGCGGGGGGAGGAAGCAGGCTCCCCGCCTAGCAGAGAGCCCGACGCGAGACTCGATCCCAGGACCCTGAGACCATGACCTGAGCCGAAGGCAGAGGCCTAACCCACTGAGCCACCCAGGGGCACCCCAGGGCTTATAATTTTTGCCTTAGGTCAACGCTGAAACACTCAACTGCTCTTATGACACTTAAGTGTCTTCCATTTTTGCCAGTGTTTTCTTTCAATCGTTGAGGCTCTCGAGGAGGGTCAAAACCCATTAACTTTTATGTAAAGTTCCTATGCATCGAATATATATGCCAAGAAAACCTCTTTAGTTAAAACAGTGCATGAAGAACTATAGTTATAGGTGCCTTGGACTACTTTCCTTATAAGGAAGAACACTGGAAAAAGATCTGTTTTTTAACTCAGAAACAAAGTAAACAAAATCAATGATTTCAAGGTCCAGTGTGACTGAGAGAATTCATTTTCTTAATATGGTATGGGCTCAAGAGTGATGGGGAGAGAGTGGACATATAGGAATGACTGTCTACAGCAGGCTTCTGGCAACGTTTCTGGCCTATTGGTTCATAGCCAGTGTTTTTCTTCATAAATGAATTCCACATCTTTATTAAGTTAAGTATTTCTTTTTTTATTATTATTTGAAACATACTTTAAATATTTTGTTTTATGACGTCCTGGAAATTGATACAATTCCTTCCAGATCAGGGAAGATGGGAAAATCAATTACTTTTTTTTTTTTTACACTGACAGTGATTACACAAAAATTATGCCCCAATTTATCCATTACTATGAATATCATTTGACGTCATGTGTGAACAACACAAGACAGCTAGAATGAAAGGTGTCTTTCTGATTAGATTAATCAGTTACTTTTCATAGCAAAGCCCTAATGGTTACTAAATAGAAATACACCCGTAGTGTGAGTTGATTTGTAGAAGAGTATCTAGTAAGAATTATAGATTTTAAATTACAATTGACCTTTTATAAGAAAAATCTTTGCAAGAACAAATCAAAAGACATCAAAAGCCTGAAGTTTCTGATGTCAGATCCTTTATACAAACAAATTACAGTTTGTAATCCAGAAACTGAATCTTATGAAAATGAATTCTATCTGACATGGATGGAATTACAAAGTTGGTTCATTTACACATGAGTTAACCAGCTTTATCCAAAAATGCAGGAATTTTTAGGGTCCTTTAAATCATGAGAATTGTTGGTTCAGAATGGAGAGGAGGACTGGGGAAAAAAATGAAGCCCAACCCTTAGCAGAAACTAGAGTTGCCCTCCCCAATCTTCAAAACCAAGTTCTCAAAACCTCCTAATGGGTTTCACTGTTTTCTTTCCCGTGCTTATCATAATCAGGGAACCACACATTTGCATCCCTAATGGACGCTTTTCAAAAGTGTGTTGACATTTCAGTAGGTTTTGAATAGCTCTTAATGCTTCTCTCAATTTGGTCAGGTGCCCACAGATCTCCTTATATGGGTCTCAACATATAGACTGTCTGCTTTACTCATGGTTTGTTGTGTTGTGTTTTTTTTTTTTTTTCCCTAGTCCCTGGGAACCTAACTTAATTATACTCTTAAAAAAGTGAAAACTCAGAAGTCAGATGACTCAGAAAATGAGCATCTAGCTGGATATCCCACATAGGGCAACATCTTAACTACATCTGTGAACTCAGACACAAGTCAGAAGTATCATCCCTTGTGTGGTAAATTCACTTTTTTGAGCTTCTATTTTTGTCAGAAGGAAATAGATATAAATAAGACCATCAAGATAAACATAGGTTAGGGGAGAAAGTTGAAATCAGGCAGGGAGCTCTTCTGAGCAAAAACTACATTGCACTTTACTCCTTGCCTTTTTCTACAAGAACTGAGAACCCAGAGGAAATTTCAGTCCCACCTACTTTCTGCGGCTTCAATAAAAAAAATGTGATCCAACAGAAACAGAACTAAAATTATTTTTTAAGTTTATTTTTTTAAACATTTACTCAGCTCCTGCTATGTTTCAGGAATGGAGGCTAAGAGTGAATAAAAGATCATCCCTGCCCTTAAGAAATCCATCATCTATTAAAAGAAACAGACAAGGCATGGAAGTCAGGGCAGGGGTGTAATGGGAGAACACCCCCCAATGATATCTAATACCACAGGGGCTTTCGGGGGGATGAGTCCTGGAAGAGGAAACACAAGAACTGCTTCAGGAAAGATGAGATGTTAGCTTTGAACTGCATGTACACACGTGTGTGTTGGGGGGAGGGGATATTGGTGGTAGGGGCTCCGGGCTGAGTTAACCATCTGTGCAAGGCAGGTTGTTAAAGTACATCAACACAGGCCGAAAAGATAGTAAATAATTACTGTGGCTCATAGCTTAACATGAGACGAAAATGATCTCTTTAGAATGTTAACAATCCTACGTAGAAATATATACTATCTGATGTGCATTCACTCAGCCTGATCCTCTTGTAGGGGCCAAATTGGGAATTACATACATTTAGAATTTTTGACACCGATTTTCCGGTAGTTTCTGTAGGTGGCTGAGTTACAAACCATGAGAACCATTTGATAGACTATACTGTACAAATTGATCTTTTTGAATTAGGGAGCTGTGGAATAAAGGGAGAAAGAGGCACGGGGTAAATGGGAGGGAGGTACTGGCAGCTCTGGGAGGGGGCTCAGCATTTTTTCAGAATCAAAGGAGCCCTTCTTGGCCCTCTTATCCTATATTACATTGCTTTGGAAAAGGTAAAAATGCAGCTAGAATTTGGCCCTAGTTTTTCTGATTCTGATGCCCTTTCTAAGACAGAAAGTTGGTATCACTTGAATTTTCTCTCCCAGATTTCTAGTTTCCATTTCTTATCTTGAGCTCAATGAACATAGATGGGCACAAGATGGGGGGTGGGCACAAATTTTAACCATCACTTTTACATAGCATTTTCATCGGAGGTGCCAAAAGTAGTTTTCTCTGGGTTTTTTTGGTGACTTTTACTTTCCCTTTTGGATACTCCTTTTGCAACAAATTAATTTTGGTTCCTAGGGAGGAAGTCCTACCTCAAAGCATTATGTCAGATGCTGTACAAACAAAATAATAGATCTGTTCCATTACTTCCAGCATAGAGTTAAAACATATAGGTTTAAAGATAGGGTTTGTTTGGTTTTGGTTTTTAGTAGTTTTGAGGTTTTTTGGGGGGTCTACATGACTTGAAACCTTTTGAAATGTATACTGTTGTCCCTTCGTTTCTAAATCGATATTGGCAGTCACTGAACGCACCCTTTCTTTCAAAGGAAAGAAAGGAAGGAAGAAAGGAAGGAAGGAAGGAAGCAGGCAAGCAAACTTTGGTGCTCCCGGCTTAACCAGGAAGAGGAAACAAGGGCATGAGACAAGGTAGCTTCAGAGAGTGGGTGGCCCGGCCCATGCGTTCCCATCCAGACTCTTTCTCTCCCTTGCAGCTCCTTCAAAACCCACTCCTTCTGTGCTTTTGCATATGAAAAATACGGCTGTAGAAGTGTCAGTGGGCTTCTGACCAGCTAGCAGGAATAGCCAATAAAAGGTAATTGGAGGTCATTTCATCCATAAGATGCACAGCTCTCCCAAGATCAGTCCCTGGGTCCTTAATCTGTTGCCCCTGAGTTTTCTCATGCCGGCAAGAATTCTGAAGTATGAAGTTCTAAAACAGCTTATCAAATAAAGAAGATGTAACAGAATTCAAGTTTCCAAGACCAGTCCCAGCAACTTAAAAACCTCAACCCATGCCCTGCCTCCATGATATACAGCATTTCCACACTGCGGCTGTTTTAATAAACCAATGGATATTTCCCTTCAATCTGTTTGCTTTTAGTGGGCTTTTTCCCCTCTCCAAAGAAGCTGGAATTATACTGTCAGACAAATGACTAGAATAACCGTGCATTGCTCTAGACACCAATGAATAAAATATATCAAATATTCCATATCCCTAGAGTGTATTATTCCACTTAGAAAATGGTATAATTGACTCTGGGTAGTATTGGGGGGGGGGAAATCCAAGTATTTTTGAGTTGTAGGGCTATTTTCTGGTAATTGCCTGACTTGAAACTTTAGTTTGTCAATCAGACAGTTCTCTTAGTCCCATAAATGCTTTTTTTTTTGGTCGTGGTGGTGGGGGGTGGGAGGTTATTGAAGGAGAACTAAAAAAAAATGGCTAAGCCCCACAGGCCCTTTTTCTTGTCATAAAGTTGTTGTCAAAAAGATTCGCTATTATGTCTGGGATGGGTGAACTCCGTGGCATTCTGCGTTCAGTAAAAATGTCTCAAACCATTTTTCAGACATTTTGAGGTTTGGCAAAAACCTGAAATCCATCTTGCCAAGCACTTTCCCCCCTTAATTCTTAAACCCATGTGTCTTTCAAGGGAAATTTAATCCGTATGTTTCTGATTCATTTACACTTAACTCATCAAAATGGTGTTTTGTAAGAGCTATTTGATGTTCAAGAAGTCTTATGAGCTTCTCTTTTTATAAGTCTGAAAAGTCTTTCTTTCTGAGAACCAGAAAATTGTATTTTACCAGCTGTAAGCCAAATGATTTGAGCTGTGTTAAAAATCAGGAACCTGCTGAATTTAGGAGGCAAGGAAAAAGCAGACACAATGACATAAGTAAACGTCTTCACATGTCTCCCTGCTCATGCATCTCCCGAAGACCTTTCAAAAACTCCTTCTTTCCCTGAAGAAGCCTAGCCCATGGGGCCCAAGAACAAGCAATAAAGCTAAAGCAGGAAGGAACAATGGTCCGAGAGCAAAAATTCCCATTGATTCTGAAGACCCCCAATAGAGAATCCTAGCTCACAATCAACAGAAGTGAAACCTGGGGTGCTCCGTTAGATAAATCTATTAACTAGGAGATAAAAATGATCACTGAATTCCAGGACTAGAGGGACTTAATGAAATTTCTAGCCCAGTATTGTTCAGATTGTGTCCCAATGGCTTCTGGGAAGAGGAGGTGGTCACTTAAGGTAGCTGCTACGGGCCAGTTGGGGTTCTGTTTTCTGTAATTGGCTTCCACTTAAGAGATTTTTACAGAAAGTACTCTGAGAGCAAATTCGGTTTAAAAACAACTACCTTAATTTTATCTGAGGACCCTCAGATTTAGAGAAGGAATCTCAGAGTTGGGACAGAGCTGGCCATATGAACCAGGGCTCCTGACCCTTGTCCTGCATTCTCGCGATGCTTCCGATATACCGACGCTTTCCCAACTTTGGATGGAGTTCATTGGTGGGTCAATTGGCAGGAAATTGGTGAAATCAGTTAATCTGACATGACTTGTGTCTTAGAAAAATGAAGAGAATATAAGATACCCAAGAATGTATACACAGTAAAAATTAAGCATGATCTCATCAAACTATATACGCACACATCCACACGTATGTAAGCACGCACATGCGAGTGTCCGAGGCTGCAAGGTAAAATAATACTTCTTACCGCTGTTCGTACCAAAAAAGTTCAAAACCGCTTTACCGTACGGAAAAACATGTTTCTTTTACTGGTAGTTCAGCTAGTAGCCATTTTCAGTTTGCCTCATTCGAGACCACGTGGCTAACCAGAGCCCAAACGATACTTCTCACTTCAATGAGGAAATCCTATGAATCACTGGCCTAGTGCACCAAAGGCGGCTTAATCCACAGACTGGGAGAAATGGACAAGGAACAAATGTGTGGTGGAGGCGGGAAGGGAGGAGGGCCAGATACCTGACTGAGAAAAGAAAGGGTCATCTCTATCCTCATGTGATTTACAAACGGCAGGAACAATTTCCAGCTTGCCTCCACCGCGACTGCACAGGGGACGATTCAGGCATATTAGCACCAGCATATTTCCAAAGTGCATTTTCCAAGCACTTAACAATCATTAATTAGTTAGAAATATCCTTTCAAGGTCGGGAGGCACAATAGTTCATCTACGCACAGCAAAGCTTTGGAGACTTTAGGGAAGCTGAATCGTACAGCACCTGGATAATTACTGTGGGAAGATTAATTGGGTTAACTGGCTGTGAAGAATCTTGTGATAAGGCATTATGAAAAAACCCTGCCCCTGCTGCACAGTGAGATGTCAGAGCTGGCATCCTTTGTGCCTAACAGCTGAAAGCTGCCTCCATGGGAAAGGATGCAAAGTCATTAAAACAACTATGAATGACCCTTTGCTCTCCTTTTTCAGAATCGTAATGAAGTGACAAGTTTTCTGTGGTCACAAAGTGCCTGAGTCTCTTTGGGATTAAAGAGTGAAGTGGTTTGTGTTGGGAATTGTGGTCTAAAACCGGTCCCTAGGTGGGGAGGAAGAGGGAGGAAGCAGGGAGTTTCAGAGCCCAGAGGTCACATCCTGCAGGTGGGTGGGTGCTGTTTCTGGGGTGGATTCCAAACGCTGTCCTCATCAGACATGCGCTCAGCACTGTGAGGGGAGGAAGGAGAGAGTGGTGGGAAGCAGAGAGCGCCAGACTCCTGGACATTTACCCCATCTCATTTATGGCCCAGGGACAGCACACCGCGCCCACTAACTAGACACCAGGGAACTTTCGGCTGGAGGTGGAAAGCTAGCTATCTTGTCCATCTCCCCATCCCTCCCCCCAGAACAGAGGGTGGAGTCTGCACTGTGAGGTGCCTAAAGGACTCCCAGCTCCTCAAAGCCAGCTGGTTGGGCTCCCCTGTCCCTCTGCTTGTCTAAGTCTTTCTTTGCACTCTCCTCACCTTGCCATCCCCAGGAGCCAGAACTCAAAAGAGGACTGGAAAGCATACATTTGAGAGAGAAGATGAAGTTCCTGGCACCCGGAAGCCCAACAGCCTGGCAGGACAGAAATGGGTTCCTCACTGTATCAGAACCCAGTCCTGTCTCTGCCACCAAATAGATTTATGCTAATCCACCACTCTGCTGTGTGGATACTGATAATTCATCACCTCTTTGGGTGGCCTCAATTTCTGAATCTGTAAAATGAGTGGCTGGGCTGAAGGATCTCTAAGTTTCCTCCCTTATCAATGCATTTAGAAGTATGGGATTATGATTCTGTCACTGTGGAAATTCTGGATAGTGAGGGGGAAGCCTGATGAAATGGCATCCCTTATGAGCTGCATACTGAAGCTTCCTCTTTGCCTCAGATGGAAGGAAAGGGCCATAGGGCAACCATGTTCTAAACTAGGTCAAGACCTGAATTAAGAAAAATAGTGTGGCTAAGAGAGAGGCCAGTGTGCAATCGTCCGAGGGTGGATACTGCCTGAGAGCAGAGTGAAGGCAAACATGCAACGCCAGAGTAATTTACATCGACATTTACACTAAATGGGTTTATCATAATTGCTGTTATTATGATTAATTCCCGAGGAATTAAAAGAGATCAGGCCTTCACTGCGCTGCTGCTGAGCTGACTTAGAGTATTAAAATAAATAAGAAGGTCAAGAAGACACAGATGCAAAAGGAAAACTGCTTTACGCCATCTAAAAAAGAAACCTACTACTTAACTAAAAGCAGTGGGGAAAAAAAAGACGCGCCTCTTCTTGGTGCTGAAATAAGCTGCTTTACCGTGAGGTCCTAGACTGGGTTTTCTGGCTAGTGCAGAGATCTGGTCACACAGAATAGGCTCCATGATAGGATTCTCTCCTCACCTCACCTACTACTCACAGTCCCACCTCCATTCTGTGACTCAGTTTACTTGTCTAGGAAGGAATTACTGCACAATGGCATTTCTCTCAACCTCACAGAGGCCCAAAATATATCATTATCCGACTTCCAAGGAAGTCAACCGGTCCCATCCTGTCCCATTATTAAATAACTAACATTTACTATGCTGTGCTTTACAGTTATCATTTCACGAATTCTGTCTCAGAGATGAAGTAAACTGCAGCTCAGAAAGTTTCAACAGCTAGCAAGTGGCAAAGCGGGAACACGGATCGAACTCCAGCAGACACGTGGGGCACAGTCCCGTGGGCTGTACTGGATTTTGAATAAACAGGTTCCACCTTTGCAGAGGAGCCTGATTTACCGACCTTCGTTTCCCGGTGACGGGAACCACATTGAAAGTAGAGGGGCATGGCCAAGTGGGCAGCCAGCTCCACAGGCTAGAAAAGACCCACCTTGCCTCTCCCCCATATGAACATGTGATCAGCTCAAAATGACCTCAATTCTTCAAAGATCTTTGATTTACCAGGGAAAAAAAGAAGTTCACGGACTCCTAGAACACAGTAACTCATGGTAGGTATTCCAGGGTATAAAACAGCCTCTTGGCCCCATTTCCACCTCCCATTAAGATGAGTGATGGAATGCATGCATTGATAAATACCTTGGCATTCTTTTGGAGCCTTATTATTATTTTTTCCAGGCTTGGCTTTTTTGGACACATCCGGTCCTATTTCAGTCATTCAGACAGCAAAGAAAGAAATTATAAGGTAGGATTCAATTTTTGGTATCCTGCGGAGGAAAGGAAGACTCTGCTGATAGTTAGATGGGCTTCAGCTCTTGTACAACTACTCACTCTCGCTCTCCATAATGATTGCGGACTATTGATTAATTCTTCTTGGGTACACTGTTGCTTCATCAATCATTAAGTAAGCTCTCCTGCCAGGGTAGGTACAGGAAGAGAAGATGTATGGACTTGTTATAAAGTCTATGTGTACTATGTCGGGGACTTGGGAGTTCTAAGGGAAGTCAATTTCAGTTTTCAAGGATGAAAGTAGCCAAGGACCTGTGCTTGTCACAAGGGAGACTCATGAAATACACACTTCTGAAAACATTAGCAAACTATTTAATAAGCCTAGGGTAGTTTGCTTAAAAATCCAAAAAAATGTGGACCAGGGAATTTTGATTGGCCTCGCCCACCCTTACCAATGTCACCCATTTTCTTTCCTCCTCTTGGCTATTCTCACATCCCTGAGCTATGATCACTCGCTCAGCTACTTGCACATACATCTTTCTGCAAACCAATGCAAAAAGACTCCCATCCAAAGGTCAAAGGCCCATGTAAGCCACACAAAAAGGGAGCAGAAAAGAGAAGCCAGTGTTCAAACCACTCCCTTTTTTTTTTAAGTGCAGTTCCAGATTTGCCCATCCCACTTTTTAAAATTAACATACAATGTACTATTGGTTTCAGAAGTACAGGTCTGTGATTCATCAGTCTTATAAAATACCCAGTGCTCACTACATCACATGCCCTCCTTAATGCCCATCACCCACGCATCCCAATTTCAATTAGGCACATGGCAGTACTCATTCTCATTCAGTCCACACTAATTTCTGCCTCTTTATGTTGACCTGGACTTCCTGGTCAACGCTTAACTAAGTAAAATCCGAGACGACATTTCTATCACTGGACTTGAGACAGCCTGGGCCCATTTCCAGCATAAACTCGGGGATCCTAGAATGGAGCCCTTGATGTACGTTTTGGGCCCCACTGCTGTTATAGAGTTCCACAAAACTCACCATCGTCACACTTTCCCATTTGCCACACCTTGGAAATCCCTTTCTCTTCAGTCTCCAAAATACCAGTATTCCCCCCAGAGAAGATACATGAGGGGAGGTAGTAAGCTTAGAAGGCAGCCTCAGCCAACTCAAGATACATATGCTATTGCAAATATAACCTCGTCTTGTTCAGGCCAGGAATGGACGCCGGTTCTCAGGAGCGAAGTCACTCTTCTCCATTTCACTTCATTTCCCATTCACCAAGCCACAGCTGGGCATGAGTGTGGATGCAAGAGTCTTCTTCCTAACCTGCCGTCTTTATCTCTCTCCACTCTGGGCGCTGGAAATTTGGTTAAGTCCTCACCTTACTTTTATCAGAAAGGTACCTTCACCTCTCTCACACCTGATGTGATCTCAGACCTCCTTTGATTTTCTGGATAAAAAGCAGCCTAAGAGAAGGCAGGCTGGGGAAGGTAGAAGCCTGAGTGCTGTGTGGACCAGCTGCCTGGGAAGGGTCTGAGGTTCGTTAGCTGCACGGAAGCTTCTCCTGGTGGATCCTTGGCAGCCCCACTGGAGCAGCAGCTACAACTTACTTCCTGTGATCTCACTGTAGGCCGGGGTGGGGGCTGGGGGCTTAAAACAGACCCCCATTCCTCACAATCACGTGGTAGGTACGGTTATCCTCATTTTACAGAGAAGACAGAAATGACGGCACAGTGAGGTGCACTGGCTAGCCCAAGACACTGGTAAATGGAAGGGTGATTTGAACACGGGCCTTTAGGCCTCAGAGGCCATGCTGTTTTCAGGAAATCCTACCCTACACTACTCCTCCGATCAACAGATGGTTGACCCCTAGTGCCACAGGTGTATCCACCAGGGAAAAACTGAGAGGGCGAGAGGAAGAATGTGGAGTTCAGCACTGGCTGTGGTTAAGCTGAGGCACGGGCAGCTGGCATTCTTCAGCCCTCTGCCTGGCAGACAGAGGGAATATGCTTGTGCCTCTTCTGCCATTCCATCAAAGCCTTGCCTCCCCATTCACCTGCTAACATGTGAGGCATGGCCCCGGAGGCCCCTACAGAGGGCAAAGCTGCCATTCAGGCATGTCCCCAGAGAATGTAAAACATGGCCAATATCACCAAGATTGCCCATTAACAAACACAGCCATTAGGCTCCTGACCGCCACGACAGTGGTGGCAAGTCTGTCAGTGCTGGCGAGGTAGACCTAGCTTGGAGTGAACAAAGGGGTTAGAGCTGGTGTGACCCTCCGCTTTCCCGTGGATAAAAACAACACACATGCAAACTAACAAATGAGTACAAATAAAACCAGAAAAAGCTGAATAAGGGCACTGGATTGCAGCAATGTCAATATTCGGGTTGTGATATTTACTATAGTTTTACAAGTTGTTACCATTGGGGAAACTGGATAAAGGGTACACAGGGTCACTATTACTTCTTACAAATGCATGTGAGTCTACAATCATCCTGGTAAAAATATCAGTTACACAGTAAGAATCAAAACAAAAACTTCAAACACAACAAAACAATCTCCAAACAGTGGAGCTGAGGATTCTTACCCTTCCAAGGCCACCACAGGGATGGAGTAAGATAATATTACTCTGACTTAAGAGCTCGCTGGGCTCATGGTCCTTGCCCTGCCTCCCTGTCAGTTGTGAGCAGGACATTTCTGATTATGGGTGAACGAATCAGAGCCAGGTCAACATAAACTGTAATGCTCTAAAAAAAGAAATCATGCCCTCTTTATTCCTGAAGAGTCTCGAGCACACATTTGGCACTCATCAGACTATGCACAATGACTAATAACCTTCACGAGTGGTTTCATTTCAGCTCGGGGTAATTTTTGCCCCCACATAGGCAGGGTTGGGGTCCTTCTCCCAATGCACAATTAAGTTGGGCCCATAAATACATACTTTACAATAAGGCCACTACTCTGGAATTTGGCTGAAGAATAGGGATATTGTTTGGGAAAATTATCTTTCTAAGAAGCACATATAGTTTTGCCTTTCAAGTTCTTTAAAGTTTTAAAATGTAGCTTTCGACCTCAGCTAAAAACTTGAGTTTGTCTTAAAATTCCTGAAACATATCAAGGAGTCATATGATCTTTTGGGGGAATAAATTCATTACAAATACTGTTCTGTATTATTATGAACGAATGAACACTCATGTCTCTGACATTGTTTTAGCTTCATTTTATGCATCTGGGAAACTTGTGGGGTCTTTTAGAAAAATGTGCTGGATCAGTAATTCTCCCTTTCTCTTCCGGCGTTCTTTCTGACAGACTCGCCCACGTAATTAACTCTCTTCGAGGACTCCTTGCAGGTAGCATTTGAACACTAAGAATTTCACTAGGCGACTCTTCCATGCCAAAAAGCAAACACAGAAAACAGGCTTCAGAGTGGAGAAAGACTTATTCCTCCTTGCTCTCCGCCTTTCATTTAAGGCACTAATACATCTTGAATTCAAATGTACTTTTCTCTGAAAAGTATGCCAAATACCTCTTAGCAAAACTTTTACAGACCACGGACACAGACACAGACACAGAACTTTCCAGCTGGAAGGGACTTCAGAGACCATCTCAGATTGGTTCCACACGTGGGGGAGGGGCTTACGGCCCACCTTGTCTGCTCCCTCATTTTAAAATGAAGCCCAGATGCTGTAATTGATTTGCTCAAGGTCATCAGGATTTGCACTCAGGCCTCTTGACCTCTATCACACCACGCTGTTTCTTCCAAAAATTACCTCTGCTTCCCCGCTTCCCCTACCCCTTCCAGGGGGGAGAGAGGAGGGAGGGAAATCCATAAAAAATCATGATTAATTATAACCAAGGCATGCATTAAGGAAAGAAACATAAACACCTTCCTGGTATGTGCCCCATGCCTCATGATGCCTCTCACTGTATGGTGATCACAACTAAAAGAGCAAGAGAAGTTCTGGAGTAGCCCGGACTCAGGACGGCTCTCACGGGCCGGGTCTCAAGCTGCAGGGGACTGCATTCTATAACTATCTAATGATGCTGGCTGGTTTCAGCAAGTTCACAGCCTGAGCAGTGCATCAGAGCACTAAGTACCTTCTGTGAAACACACAGAAATGTGGTGCAATTTTCAAAATATCAATCTCTCTCTCTCTCTGGGGACACTAGATCCTTAAAGCATAAAGAACACCATCCTTTGCCCCCTCCCCATTTATTTAGCATTGATTTCTGACTTGCCAACATTAAATAGCTGTTTCTAGACAAATCAGTCAGGAAGTTTTCACCATCTCCCGCACTACCCCAGCATATCATCTTCAAATTAATTCAGGAACACAGAAGTCCCAAAGATAGCACTGGATTAAATTATCCCACGAAACAACAGAAAGTTACAATTCTCAAGCAAATGCACAGTCACCGTTAACACTGGCCAAAATAAGAGGCAAAGCGGCTGCTTTGGAGGCTCGTCATACATGGGCTGTATGAGTCCACAGTCTAGTCTCAGTGACAAACGCCATTGCACACCTCTTGGCACCCAGCACACCACACCAGATCTTTCTCCAGGCATTCGCAATCTGCCAGTTACACTCAGAAAGCCACCCCCCCCACACCCCGCCGCTCCGACCTTCTATGAAAAGACAGCCCGTTTTGAGCCATTTAAGAAAGAAAGAGAGAGGGGGAGAGAGAATCCTGCTGGAAAATAATACACAGCTGTGATAATATCATTTTTTTTAAATACCATAATATAGTTTTACTTTTAAATAATAAAAGATAAAAAAAGGGGGCGTCTGTGAATAATTAGAGAATGCAGGCTGAAGCCAGTTACAGTCACTGCAATTGATAATAAACTGAAAACCCCTTGAGAGCAGGTAAATGCTTTGCAACCCTGACCCCCTTGCTCTCACATTACTTAACTACCCTGCGGTTCTAGCATGACATCACCATTCAAGCGATTGGTTCCTGCATTTTAACTCTCTCCCTGTCTCCTCCGATTAGGAGCGACACCGCAGCAAAGAAACTTCTCCGGAGTTTGCTCTTTCTCGCTTCGCTTTTTATTTGTGGCCTCTTTGCTCCTGTCGCGCTCTGGCTTGCTCTGGGGTTTTCTTGTTTTTGTTTTTGTTTTGTTTTGTTTTTGCCCAACCCCGGCCTCGGTTCAACTCATTCAGGTCGCTGTGCTAGCACAAAAAAACTCTTATCAAAGTGAGAAGAAATGCCTCTTCGGGACCAGAAGAGGAGCGGAGGGGCTGGGGAATGAGGAGAAGGAAGAAGAGGAGAAACAAAGACGGGCAGAAAGGGGAGAAGGCAAAGAAAAAGAAGAGGAGGAGGAGGACGAAGACTGGAGAGAAGAAGGCAGTAGGGGCAAAAAAAAAAAAAAAATTCTATAAAATCAGAAAAAAAGAAAATAAAATTAAAAACAAACCTCATGGACATCACTGAGGCTGAATTCCCTCCTGAGGTGCAGAACATGAGAGCTCTGGAATGAGTGTGTGTAGAATTTGAGCCAAAGCTTAACTAGCCTGAGTGAGTCATATCCTTCCCACTTGATTCCAGGCCAAGCGATGATGTAATGCGCTGGCCCTTCTCTTGCGCCTAGCTCTGGCTCTCTCCCTCCGGCTCGCTCACTTGCTCGCTCTTTCTCCTGGGCTCGCCCTCCTCCCCCTTCTCCTTTTTAGCTCAGTGCTGGTGAAGTCACCATTTAAATCTGGCAGAACTGAAGCAAAAACTTCAATGTAACCAAAACAGCCTCAGGCCGAGTTCCAGACTCGGGGAGCCTTCGTGGTGCAATTGCCCTTAGAAACGAGTAAACAGAGGGGGAAACAGTGCCGCCTGGGGATGGCCCAACAGCTGCCTCAGACTCAGAGAGGGACTGGGGGGCTTCTGTGGGCAGGGGTCCACTGGTTCCGATTTTTTTTTTTTAATATGCTGGTTAAAAAAAAAAAAATAGCGTCCCTGTGTTCAGAAATAGGAAGGGAGACACCAGGAGAGGTGAAGACCCAGAAGGGTGACCAGTCAGGTTGGCAGGATGGGACTTGAACAACCGAGACAGGTCCCCAGCCCGGGCTTTTCTTCAGAACCAGGTGACGCGGTTTCCATTGCTCAAAGCTCTTTTTTTTTTTTTTTCTTTTTTTCCTGGAGCTGGATGGGATTTTCTGTTGCTGGATGCCAACCACCAGCCCTCCAGAGATTTCTCGCATCTGACCTCCCTGTCAGCAAGGGCAAACTCACTTCGGGGCCAAACACGCGCCTGCGTCTGAAGCCATCAAGAACTGGGCAATCACAGTGGCTTCGCGCCCCCCCCCCCACCCCGGCCCTGTGTTGGTCACTCCGTAATGGGCGGAAGGGAAAAGGGCCCCCAGTCTCCAAATACAAAGCTTAACTTTCTGAGATTAGCACTCCACTCTCAGGTGAGCTGTCCAAGAAGAGGGAATTAAAACCTGTCCCTCCTCAAGATGAATGACAAGCTGTTCATTCCTCTACCTGCTGAGGGTGGGCTTGGGGGGGGCAGGGCAGGTGGGGCTGTCTGTGAGTTTAAAAGGATACAGGGAGAACAAACAGTATGTGTGTCTCTTCTTTAATTACAGAGTGAGGAAAACCAGCCTGGGGTGGAAATGGGGGGGTTGTGGGGGAGTCAAACATCATCCCTTCGCCAACAGCCCCGAAACCCTTTTAACTGCAGATTCTACCCCTCACTTCACACTTCTGCTCAGACTTAACCTAGAACAGTCCAGACACTTGCTGCTCTATTAGCACCGCTTTTTAACCCTACCTTCCCTTCCCTTAATCTTCCCCTCATCGTTAAATGCCTCCTTAAAAAAGAAAAAAAAAAAAGCGATTTTCAAAAAAATGGGAAGTGGACTAGAATTTTTTTTTTTAAATACCACAAAAGCAGAAGAAAGGCGTGGGGTTGCAGGGTTTTGTTTTGTTTTCAAAAATAATCATAGCTTTTGCCCAACTATTGCCCCTCGTCACTTCTGTGCCCTAGGCACCAAGAGGCACTACTCCCACATCAGTCTCCTCTCCTCCTGTAGCCCAGCAGAGAGGATCCCCACTCCCCCACTCCCCAGTCTCTTAGTTTATGGAGATCTCTGCTGCTGGGGACAGGGCTGTTAATCTGAGTCCCTTGGAATTTAAATCACAGCTTCAGGGAATATGGAGCTAAAAAGCAAGGTCTGCTCCCAGCGTCTGCCTGACCTCGGGGGTGGGGTGGGGAAGAGCTTTCTCCAGCAGTCTGCCTGGAGCGTGACATCCCCAATTGACGCTGATGCCACAGTTTCTGCAGTGACACCTTTATCAAGGCAGGCAGCTCCGAATTAAAGGTGATCAGCCGTAATTACAGCTGGCGCCACGGAAGCCCGTGGCCTGACAGCGGCAAATGTGGTTGTTATAAAGTCTGGTCCACCATGTCAGTGGCCTGTATAACTCATTTACGTCTGACTCGCCAAGCAGCTATTGATTTTTCTTCTGATGCAGGGAATAAATAAAACAAACTCTTCAATCACTCCTACAGGCCCTTCCACTTCGAGGTAGGTTGACAAGATTTTATATAAACTACTCTCTCCCTTTTTGAAGAGCCACTGATGGTGTTGGTTAATATAAAGCTAAGGACTTTCCCTTTGCCCCTTCTGCTCCCTACAACTACCCCCCTCCCCCGCCAAAACCGCCACCCGCTCCCCTCCTTGCCTTAGCTTTCCTAGTTCACTGTTTTCTTTATATTATTATTTTGGGCATCTCAAAATGGATATGTGGTGGAAGGTTTCCAAATTGACATCTTCCTGTAACCTCAATGGGAAAATGATCTCTCTGTGATTTTTCTTAAACTAAGTCACAGGGACAGGGTTCAGGGGCTAGAAAGTGGGTCCCTGCCCTCCTTTTTTTTTTTTTTCAGTGGAGTCGGTAAAATGGACCTTGTACTGTAGGTAAAGATGATGTAAGAGGAAAGGAACCCTAACCCTAACAAAGGGGATGGCAGCTTTGGCCAAAGCCAGGCACAGACTTCTCAGGAGGCACAACAGTGTCTTTGCTCTGGCCAAGAGAAGGAAGGGGCCAAGAGGTTGCAAGGTGGTGAGTGTGGCTCTGATCAGTGAGTGGTGTGGCCACTGGGTTCAGAGTTTCTAGAACCCCGGCAGACTCCAAGATGTACCAGATGATGCTGCCACCACAGCAACAATGGGCAGGACACACGGACATTCCAATAAAACTTCTTCGGAGTGCTGGCCTGAGTTGGAAACAATTTCAGAGTTCAAAGGGGTCTGAGTATTTACATTTGCACTTGCCGGTCCAAACAGAAGTACCCTTCCCTGCCATTCCAAATCAGGCGTTTTCACTGGCTGCTGGGTTTCTCCCCACTTGAAAAGAAACCCTGCTTTCCCATTTTCCTTCCTGTGAGCAGCTAATGATAGAGAATATCCTGTTCCCAAAAGGAAATTCCCCCCACCCCCTCACCCCCGGACTCCAGAGCTTCCTTTTTCACCCATCTGGCCCTCTCGTTGACTCCCCACACTGCCTCCCTCCCTCCCAGCACCCGGCCCCTTCCATGTCCTAGCTGCTCTTCAGAAGAACGGGGGCTTTGCAGATAGGACTTGTGAGATGCTGTAATTCCAGTGGGAGCCTTCTTAAAAGTAGCTCTCGGCCAGCAGGCTAGGCCTCCAGATTAGCTGGCTTGCTCAGGAATGCTTGCAACACCCTCCTTTCAGAACGTGTCATCCTTGGGGAGAGGGTGGTGGGTACCGCACAGCTGTTCCGTGTAACTCACTCCCAGACTCCCAGCTCCTGATGAAATGTTCGGCTCCGGAGAAGCGAAAGCCTCCGCAATTTGAGCTCAGAGTTCAGAATGCGTTTGGACCATCTCCAAAACAACCCACTAGAAAAGGCACCACTTGGATGGCAGGACTGAAGGGCGCAAGGGCCAGCTAAAGTAAACTCTGTGTGCCTGGGTGAATTTCTGAGCTCAAACACATGGAAACCCACACAGCAAAGAGAAGAAATGACAGCGATCCTTCCTAGAGAGAGTGGATCTTTTTTTTTTTTTTTCTCCTCTTACAAGGGTTTGAATTTATTCTCCTGAAGGAAAGGCATATCGTCTTCTTTCAGACGTTGTTTTTAAAATTTGACCCATGATTCCTTCAGTCCCAGTGGAGTTTGAGGGGCCAGATAATTTCAGCGTTAAATAAGCTGTAATGACTATCATATGTACCCGGCCATAAACCTAGTATTAAAAATTATTCAGAAAAAAGTGGCATCTCTTCCTTTTTTAATTTACAATAACCATCCAGGTGGTTTTCTAAGGCCTCCTTTGCAAATTGCTTCCAGCGAACCTTCCGGTCACAGACCACGGCACACCCACGTGGTGTCATTCAGCATTCCCTTCAACTTGGGTGTCCCGTGTTTTCACAGTGGACAGAGGCTGAAGGGCTGTCTGGGTGAACCTGTGCAGCATGCTATCCTAAGTGTGTACTAGCAGGATTAGCTGCTTTAGATGGTTGAGCCTGTTAGAGCCAGCTCCCAGCACTCCCAGGGAGAAAAAGAGACTGGTCAGTCCTTGGTTACTTCTGTCTCATACCTACTGCAGCTCTTATATCCCAGCCCTAGCTCCAGGTGCTCTCAGGCAACTTGCTGGCCTTTCCTGTGTCCAGGCCTATTTGCAAAGTTCTGAAATGGCAACATTAAGAGTGACTCAAACAAAAGAATGGATTTCTAATGGTGGAGGCATCAGGAGCCTTAGGGGTAGGCATTGGGAGGTTATGAGAGCCCTTTGAACGGCCCTAAAATATCATCATTGGTTCTGCCTACTCAGAGCCTTTTGGCCCTAACTTCTCCATCTCTAAAAAATATATATGTCATTAAAAAAAAAAAAAAAAACCCAAAGTACATGTCATTGTATTGCTTGAACTTCTCACAGTATCTGAAAGTTAGTTGACACCCAGTTAATATTTGCTGAATAAATGAACAAGTGAGTGAATGATTATACTTCTCAGCTCAGGCACTACTTTTTCCATGAACACTTTGCAAGACTACTATGCTGGGATAGATGTTCATTTCTGTAGCTTCCCATGCCATCCTGGACCAGATCCTATTCCACAGTAAGCCAGTTCTGGAAGGTACCTATTTCCATGCCTGTCTTCCTCATGAGTCTACTAGCTTCTTCAGGGCAGAAACGGGCTTATCCATCCATCCATTAGCACCTGGGCGTCTAGCAAGCACCTGACTCACACACAGTAGGTCTTCAAGAAATGTGACTGCAGCTGGAGTGTTGACAGCATAGGCTGCTCTGTCTTCCTTGACTATTTTCCCTCCCAAAAGTCCTCTTTCCTTTTGCATCCTTAGCCTTTTTTTCCGTGGCTTCCTTGAGATGTGGAAACTAGGAAACCTGGAAGAAGAAGAAAATCCTAGGAAATCTTCTGTTGGCCTTCTCCATTGTGCACTGTGCCATTTCTCCTTGAAGAACCTTCGATCCTCCCTGTTCCCCTTTTCCTGGATCCGCATGATGGCGATGCCAGAATGGGCACCCTGAAGTTTTTATCAGCGCAGCTGACACTAGACTGTTCCCTCCAGTTTCCTCTATGAAGCACCCAGGGGAACTGAGACTTGAGGTCAGGGGAATGCATATTTTCCTATTGGTCGGGGTGTTGAGGTGTCCTGGGGAAAGGGAGACTGCCACCAGGACATGTTCATGCCCAAAGCAGCAGTGATGTCAGTTCTAACCAGCTGTCCCTTCAACTCAGAGTTGGAACTCTGGGAAGAACGCTCCAAAAACTGGTGAAGGACACTCAAACATTTGTAAGTATAAGTATAGAGAGGATCAGAGCCTACCGGGGTTGCCTGACTATAGTGAATTCATATTCCGGTGTTGAGTGGAGCTGGGACACGGCATTGTAGATGAAATGGACTGGTTGAGGAGTAATCCCCCTGGGAGAGGGGGACCACCAGAGGAAGTGAGAGAAATGGACCTCTGCCACAGGCTCTGTGCATAACCCTGGTAATCTACCAAATTCTCCTGGTCCCTCTGACAACGCATGGTGACCAGGCCATTCTAGAGTGAAGCAGGTCGGGGGCACAGGGTTCAGAATTTAAGGAGGTGCTCACTCTTGCGGCTGTGCAAATGCAGGTCGGTAATTCTGTAATCCTGAGAGTGAGCCCCTCCTTAGATGTGGAAGCTGCAGGGGCCCCACTTGCCTCTCCCAGTCCGGGCCCTGATTGGTGAGATTTACTCCTCTCTGTCCTCCATTAGCACCAGGAAGACTGGTGAAATGATATGGGAGAAACTCTAAGTCTACCTGGCCACCTGTGGGGAGGAGAGGCAGGACCTACAATAGATTGAGCTTTCTCTTGGAAGTGTCACCTGTCTTCAATCTGTCTTCCTTCTCAATTTCATGTCACTTAGCTTGCTGTTCTATTTTTCCCTCATTCTAATTATTGTGTGAAACATTAAAACTGTGGCCTTCTCTATCCTCTCTGCTAGAAGTTCTAGAAATTGGGGGCACCTGGGTGGCTCAGTCATTAAGTGTCTGCCTTTGGCTCTGGTCATGATCCCAATCCTGCTTCTCCCTCTCCCACTCCCCCTGCTTGTGTTCCCTCCCTTGTTGTGTCTCTCTCTGTCAAATAAATCAATAAAATCTTTAAAAAAAAAAAAAGAAGTTATAGAAACTGAGAATTTTTCCTAGTTCTGTAGCTATCACACATGTCTCACTGACATATGTACGTATACATTCATGAGTCCACACATGTCCATATATGCACACATGCACGCATACATACATACATGGAAACTTACATATATATGAATATATGCATAAATATATAGTCATCATTAGCCAACAGTCATTGAGCACTGATTCAGTGTGTGCATTGTGTTAGATGTCCTGTAGATATTAATTTTTTTCAAACTCTCAGGACCCAGCAGCACTATGAAGTAGGCACTCCCCTCTTCCCCCTATTACAAAGAAACTGACTTGGGATTGAATAGAGTGTCTAAATGTCACACTGGGGCTGACAGTTGTAATAAAAGTTGTCTAATGCCCAGGTCAGGGATGTGACGCTGTCACCTCCTTGTTCTGCATCTGTGCCTTAACGCCTTCTACAACCCAGATGCTCTTGGTGAGCAAGCTAATCTGTGTGAGCGGAAGGAAGCCGTGTTCTGGGGCCTGGAAATCAGGAGGGGAAATGTGGATCTTTTTAGCACCAGGCTCCCAACCAGATTCTCCCATGGAGGAGGCCTGGAGTAGAAGCAGAGAAGAATGAAGCTGTACGGCATACCGTGGAGGAGTTACACATGCAGGAGCTTCCCCCTGTCAGGAGACGAGAGGCCTATGCCCACCTCTCACTGCTCACCTGGCCTCCGCCACCTCCCGGAAATCTCGTCAGGGACCCCAACTGGTAGCTGCACTGCAAAGTTAATACCCCCGGGTCCCCAAGTGACCGCACACCACTGGTTTCCAAGCTCCATGTTTCCTGGTGGGGCTCCTCACTTCACATGGAGGAAAATGGGTGCTTCCCGGAACCCAAGTGTCATGTTCCTCAGTATCCACAACTAGAAAAGCAGCCAGGGGGGACGGTCACACACATAACGACTTAATATGCCTTGGCATATTATAAATTCCAAGTATTGGGGGTATCTTCAATCTGAATGTCTGCCCCTCACCCCCAATACTTTGCAGATGCACAACAGGATTTTCTGAAACAGACGACTTAGTTGTTTGGATGAAACATTCTCCTGGTTGTTTTCAATGAAAAATACAGTCTCCTGGTTGTTCTCATGATTAAGCCTCTTTAAATGAATTTTTAAAAAACTATAAAAGTAAGAATGAATTTAGAGACGTTTGAAGGGTATTAAAAATAAAAAAAGAAAAGCGGAAAGCCAGGAATTGTATTTGTGGTTTTGTTTCTTTCCCAGAGATTCCTGCTGCATGGCTCTGTGTGTATTTAGTAACTGACCTCCCCGTCCTCTGAGCAGAGAGGTTCACCAGCCCTGATTTATTCAGGGGGTCTGCAAAGAGAGCAAGCCCTCCAACACTTGTGCCTGGAGGGGATAAAAGAAGTTTTTTTTTAACCCCAAACACGAAGCTCTTGGGCCTTCCAAATGAAATTATCTATGTTTTCATTAACAGAGCCCCTGAGTTTAAAAGTTGGTTTTGATAAGAGAGAATAAATGAAAGAGAAAACTGCTGACATAATATTTTGGTTTCCAGGCCCACTTCCACATTTTACTGTCCCTCTCAGTCCTGGACACAACTGCCGTGTCTGTACCAGCACCAGAATCCCAAATAGAAAAGGTGCAGTTAATCCCGTCTGATGCTGAAATTTAGCTTTAAACTTTCAGAGAAGGATCACAGGGACACTTTCATATGCACTGGTAGATGTTTCTTTCTTTCTAGAAGTATAGTACTCTAGGACTGATAATTAACTTGGTCTCCTTCTCTCCATTCCTATGAGACCAAAACTGAATATTAGGACGTCCAAAGGGTCTTTAAGTTTGGGGGTGAGAGATCTGAGCCTTCTCATGCTTCATCAGCTTTAGAATTCCTCTGACATAAGCAGAACTGGGAAGGAAAGAGATTCAAGTACCACCAGGAAGTCCGAGTACCCTATTCCTTTCCCTTAGCCCTTATCCAGACTGGAAAGCACGCTTTCAGCTGGTGTTGGAACATAACCTTTCTTGAGCAACAAGCCTCCTTGAGATGCACACCATACACCCTCCTTTTAACCACGGACCCCAGGTTTACTATTCCCACAGAAACAAAGCATGCTGCCTTTGTATTGAAATATCAAGCTATGCTCTTTTACAGGTAAAGCAAAGCCGCCTTGGGCAGCTGAATCTCGATGCTTTGAAGGCTGACCCAGATCCTGGCATGATAGCGTGCAAACCCAGGTCTTTTTCTAGCTCAGTCGTTCTCAGATTTGCTGTACCTGAGAATCTCTGGAGAACAGATTAAAATGCAGATTTCCAGGTGCTACCTCAAAGACTGTAACAGCAAGGAGGAGACAAAGCATGTATGTTTTTAAGCAAAACTCCCTAGAGATTTTGAAGCTAGTGATCCACAGACCACCCTTGACGAAAGATTGAATTCTACCTGGTCATCCTGTGGTCATAGAAATTTTACAAGTAAATTAATAAATAAAAGGAAACACACTTAAATGTGTGTATGTTTCCCCCGCAATTCAGGGTACAGGGGAGCTATGATCTTGCTTATGTCTTATTTTTTAAGGTAAAAGTTCTAGTAATCTGACCTAAAATTATCAAGCCTATAAAAATTGGCTATAGTGTCTTTTCCAAAACAGGATGCTTATGATGGATGGAAATAAAACACTTATTGGCAGTAACATGACACCATTTAAATGGTCTGTGGAATTAAGGTCCCAGGACCCCTGATAAGATTAGAGTTTCCTGACCTGTGGCTAGCTTAGCAAGGCATTTCTCTCCTGTGTTTACTATCAATGCTTCCAGATGTTTACTTTGCAATATTCCCAGTCTCTTCATGTGACAGCCACAGGGTGGGTGCTTTGGGGAAGGGAAAGAAATAATAGTGGTAGCCAAAGAACGCAAGCTAATGGGGTAGGCCCACCACACCACACCTTTAGCTTAACTCGATTATCGTCTAGAACTTTAGTTGAACAAGAAACAGCAGTGTTGGTTCTGTGTACTACAGAATGCTACAGAATTCTGCATGGGGTCTGTCGCCTTCTCCAGAGTTGTGGGTTTTTTTTTTAACATTTCATTTATTTATTTGAGAGAAAGAAGGAGAATGTGAGCACGAATGGAGGGGGAGGGAAAGGGCTGCGGGAGAGGGAGAAGCAGGTTCCCTGCTGAGCAGGGAGCCCTAAAAGGGGGCTTGATCCCAGGGTCCCGGGATTATGACCTGAGCCGAAGGCAGGTACTTAGCCCACTGAGCCACCCAGGGGATCCTTCTCCAGAGTTCTTTACCCATCTGTTTCTCTAAAGGATGTTTTGGAGTTTTTCAGCAGTATTCTATTTTTATCCTTGTAAAGTACCATGACCATTTGAGAAGAGAAAGTGCCGGTCCCTCCACAGACCCAAAAATTCGAGTGACAGATGAAGGGGAACGAGGATCACGACCTGTGAGTCATCCAGGGCTGCCTCCACTGCTAAGTAGGAATTAAGTGTCTGAATTACAATGATAGTCCTTGTATAATTCCTGTTTGACCAACTCTCTGTCATATTAATACTGTCACAAGAACCCTGGAACGATAATTAAAACAGACACCACACATAAGTCCAGGGAACAGTCAGAAAGGAAAACCTTGGTAGGTGCTAAATGGGAAAATAATGCTTTGACAGGAGGCACCAAGGCTACAGGACATAAAAGGGCGGCGAACACGGAAAACAGTGATGGCGGTGACAAAAGGAAAGATGACTCTTCAGCATTTCTTTGGTCACTTACTACCCTTTAAGCCAGGGGCCATTACGCCCCTTTCATCCTGACACTTGTTGAAATTTTACATCCATTTACTCAGAGGAGCTTTGTGTCGACAGAAGAGGAAAGCCTCCAAGATGTGGAGCATAAAGAGACACTGATCATTATTAATGCTTCTCGTCTTTGACTAAGAGTTTGGGGATACCGATCTTCCTTAAAGTTCTGGATATTTTCAGAAATAAATAATCTGTAATTGCCAGCAAATTGCCTTTTCTGTGTGGATTAAAAAAAAAAAAAAAAAGTGCTACTTGTTGACTTCTTCTAGTCAAAGCCAGAGCCTTCCCTGTCTCACTCCTGAGATGCCGCCCTGTACGGAAGGGTGTGCGTATACCTTACCCAAGCTCCGCCTGTAGCTCCCGGGTCCAGGGAAGCACAATTTGGCAAGGGGAGATGGTTTAGAGCCTACAAGGCCCCATGACTTAGTCTAGGGCAGCTCCACTTTAATTGTCAACATTTCTGTTATTTTAGCAAAGGCTGTTTGGCATCACCTGCTATCTCTTGACCTGACCAAACTGTAGGAAAATTGAGATCCTTTTGTTTCCATCTTGTCTCCCCTTTCAGTATCGCTTTCTGCATTTCCTGACACCCCTTGTTCTTAACAAGTTTCAAGTCATCTCACAAAAGATTTTAGCTGATAAAGGCAAACGTATCACTGTCTATGCTGAGAACTCCAGGAAAAGCAAAGTCATAAGGTGTCATGGGGTCCCTGGAGACACCTGGACAGAAGGTGGGAGGAGAACGTCTTGGTGGAAGGATATTGCTCAGTCTCAGGATTTAGATGTCAGAGAAACAGCAGAAAACAAAATGGACTGCTATTGACCTATAAGGGGCAATGGAGGGAAAGCATGAGGGTGGCTGCTGGGGTACAGGTGACCATGGTAGTCCGTGAGGCTAAGCACTACAATAGTTATTTCAAATGTGGAGGGATGAGCAGAAAAATATAATTTTCAAGATACTTTCTTAATACAACCTCATAGAGTGCAAGTCCAAGTAGGAACAGTGGGTATGGTGAAGTCTTTGAGATAAGGTGTTCAGGGTGAAGTCCTCTCCAAAGAGATGACATTTTACCTGAAAACTGAATAATGAAATATGGAGGTGTGCGTGTAGACCCCAGGAAACGTGTGCACAGAGAACAAGGCAGACCAATGCCCTGAGGCCGGAAAGGACTTGGAGTGCTCCCTGCTGGGAAGGAGGTCAGTCAGGGAAGAGAAGAAGAAAGGAAAGAGATAACCCGGGAAAGGTATGGAGGGGTCTTGCTGGTCACAACAGCATTTCTGTTTTATTTTAAAGCAGAGAGAAGCCACTGGAAAGTCTAAAGAAAGGACGGACATCATCTCATTTTTATTTTGAAGAAATTGCATTAACTGCTGTATGGAAAATGGATTGCCTGAGAGTAAAGATTCACGTTTGAGGAACAGCGAAGAGATTTTTCAATAGTTGGGGTGAGTGGTGATGACGGCAGGCATAGGGCTGGCAGCAGAAGGCATGGCAGAGGAGGGAAGAGCTGGGATCCACTGAGGGAGACCGAGCCACACTCCGGGAGTCAGCCACGGGAGCACAGAAGACAAGGAATCCAGGACCACTGGATTTTTGACCCGATCAAATGAGTTAATGCTGTTGCTATTCGCTGTGATGAAGAAGACCGGTATTGCAGATGACTCGAGAAGGGTCAAGAGTTTTGCCTTGGACAAGTTAAATGTGAGATGCCTAGTGACACAGACAGAGAAATCAGGAAGGCGGAGGGATAGGAAGGGCTGAGCTCAGTGGGCAGTCAGGGCTGAAGACATCCGCTGGGAATCAATGCTGATGGACTGTCTTTAAAGCCACAGACTGGGTGAGTCTCAGAACTGAGTCATGCAGGACACTTACAGTAAGCGCCGGGCAGGGGAGGGGGAGCTGGTGAGGTGGGAGAAAAACCAGGAAGGAGGCAAGGGAGAATCCTGGAAGTCAGTGTAAGTACAACAGTCACTTCAGATGACCAAGAAGTACCCATTTGTTAAAAATCACCGATGCGGGGGTGCCTGGGTGGCTCAGTGGGTTAAAGCCTCTGCCTTCAGCTCAGGTCATGATTCCAGGACCCTGGAATCGAGTCCTGCATCCGGCTCTCTGCTCTGCAGGGAGCCTGCTTCCTCCACTCTCTCTCTGACTACTTGTGATCTCTGTCAAATAAATAAATAAAGTCTTAAAAAAAAAAATCACCTATGCGGCCGCTCTTCTGGTTGTGTTCTGCCTAGAAAAAGATGAAAAGGCAACACGGAGAGTCAGCTGAATGAGAGAACACTTCCTCTTTCACCCCACGTTCCTGCCAACACTCAATCTCTTTTTTTTTCCCTTCTGGTTGTAAATATCAAGAGAGAAACTATTGCAATGCAGAAAACCGAAGGATTTTACTTGCCAGCAACAAAAGATGAGTTTTAGAAAAAATTCTTCCTGGGGCCAGAATCATCTAGATACCGCTGCACGGGTACCTTTCCCTTTTACAATCGCTACCCGTGGGGGACCAAAAAACATGGCTCTAACACCCAGATAAATGTATGTAGTTTTTGTTAGCAAGAGATGAACTTCTGATCAATAAGGGTTGCTGTTATCATTCTCATTTTTGAGATTGAGAATAAATGATAAAGTTGAAATTACCCTTGGGTGTATTTTAAAATGGAGACCTTCTTTTTTCTCAAGGCTAGGGAGAAGACTAAAAAGAACATTCTAAAGCATGTTTTTAAACAATAAACTTGACTAGCATATGTGGTTTTCATAGCTCCAGGGCTTTTCTCACTTTTAGAGGGTCCCAGGGTGGTTTGGGAATGTGGGCTGTTCAATAGGTTGTAAGAGGCGTTTTCCAATATACATTTTCGAGAGAACACAGGGATCCTGGGATGGGTTTTACAATGGGAGGTCCTTTTGGAATGTGTGATGATATTCGCTATATTAGGCCCAGGAGGCTCTGGATTTAGAAAGAGAGAAAGAAAGGGAGAGAGACTTGAGAAATTCACCACCCAAATTTCAAAAACTAAATAATTTATTTGAAAATGTTAGAGCCAAATTGTGGACGTTTTGATGAGGACCCTTATATTCCAGGTCAATCCCAATTTCCCTAAACAGCAATGGATGGGGTCTCTGTGAATCTATCCCTCCCCTGAAGATGACCTCTACTGACCTACAAAGGGCAATGGAGGGAAAAGCATGGGGGTGAGTGCTGGGGCATAGGTGACCACAGTAGTCGATGAGGCCAAGCGCTACAATAGTTGTTTTGAATGTGGAGGGACGAACAGAAAAATCTTCTATAACTTTCAAGGTCCTTTATTCACACAACCTCATAGAGCGCAAGACCACAAAGATTTTAAAGTCCAACTTTCTTCCTTTTACAGAAATGAACACTGAAGTAGTGGTAAGTGGCACTAACTCAAAATCACCCTGGGACCCTCTGCCCACTTCAGAGCTCCTTCTTTTGTAGCCCTGGGAGGCCTGGTATCTCTGGATTGTGGAGAGGGTCTCATTCATTTAATTCCCTGAATTTGTTCTTGGATTTGGGCTCTTGGGATTGGAAGCTGTGCCCTGCACAAGGTCAGTCAAGGGGCACTGGAAATGGCCCATGGAAACAACAGCTGGGGCCCAGGGCATTTCCCCTTAACTGAGTCAAGACAGCCAGACTCTGTCGATCAGAATTTGTCAGAGCCTATTTCATAGTACATTATTAAATGCCCTGATGTTTTTGTAACCAAATAAATGCATTACGAACAGGACACTTTTCCTGCAGTTCTCTACAACATCCTGGATCTGTTCTTAGGAATGGATAAAAAGCAGTAAGGACTCTGGTCACAATGATGCCAATTTATACATGTCGCAAAGCAATCTGTTACCTAAATGAGGGTCCTAAAACCTTTCCCAGGGAGGGAGCTGAGGTCAGAAAGGTGTAATGACTTGGTCAAGAACACAGAACTGTTAACCAGATCCCGTCTTTTGACATCTCAGTCCAGTATTTCTGTAATATAATTTTTTTCTCCTTGTTGCATCTCCGAATGTGTGTCATTTTATTTTGGAAAGTGATTTTTGTATTTGGTTGGCTGGGGTGGTAGGAGTTCCTTTTTTCTTTTCTTTTCTTTTCTTTTTTTTAACTGTAGTAAAATATTAACATAAAATTTAGAGTTTAAACTTTTAAAAATGTACAGTACAGTGGTATGGTTGAACTTTTGTGGTAGGAAAGAACAAAGAAAGTATAATAATAAGTATTATAAAAATTAATAAGTCCTTACTATATGCCAAGCAATGTGCTAAGAGCTAATCTTCAATATCCCACTAAATTCTAAAAGCAAATCTGGTTGCAATTCTTACTCTTTTTTTTCCTACAAATAAAGAAACACAGTTCAGAGGGGGTAAGTAACTTGCCTAAGGTCACACAGTTGGCTGCGGCAGTCAAGTCACAAACCCAGGCAAGCTGACTGATGCATTCACCACTCTAATCTACCACACCTTGTTTTTTTCCTTTCGGGCTACTGTTAAACAAAACAAAGAAGAACTGAAAGGCCCAATTCTTCTTTCTTGGCTTCTCTGTCTGCTTTGAACCCTCACATGTTGATGGGCAACTGAGCAACCCAATTGCTAGCAGAATTTGAGAAGAAGTACTTGAAAGAGGGGAAAGAAAAAGGCCAAAAGTCTCTTGCTTCTTTCCTGACCATCTGAACAATTAGGATCACTCTCTTCTGGCTAAAACTAGCTAGCAATGTCCCAGGGTATTCAAATTATGCTTATCCTAAAGCAAATTGTAAGAGGACCTCATGTTTTTGAGAAGAGATGATGGAAAGCAGGAAACACGTTTCTAAATAGGAAGTGTCTGAACTCGTTTCGCAATAAATGTCACTAAATAACTCAAGTGATCTAGTACACACTTTTGGATAACAGGTTGTTATAGGAAATGTAATTGTAACTTCATCAACAAAAGCAGACCTCCTTGAGACTGATGGAAACACACACACACACACACACACTCACACCCATATAAATATGTACACACTTACCTATTTCTATACCAGAGAACTTCTGCTATTTTGACTCCTACTGGTGTGCACCCTTAGGTTTTTAGATGGCACATGGGAGATACAGAGATTTAAAAACAAACTTTGAACAATTACCTCACATAAGCTGCATACTTTCTCATGTCCTACTCTTTGTATACAAGTAAGCATTCATGGATGAAACACGTTGATATTATTTTTGGATAAACTGTCAGCTTCTCTTCACCTGTACTAATGACTACAAAAAACATTTCCAGTGACAGGCACACAGTAGCCCCTAGAGTCCCAAACTCAGGCAGATAGTCTAAATGGAGAGCTACCCTTAAAAATCCCCTATTAAAAGGCGATGAACTCAAATAAGCGCTCTAAATTCAGTGCCGACGGGTCTTAAAACCATGTTATTTTCTATCATGTGTGGCAAGGAACACTCGGAATGACATCAAGAGGACAGGCGATGGCGGGAGAACTGGGAGCGAAAGCAAGAAAAGAAGACCCAGGGAGCTGGGACTCTACAATGTGCCCAGGACATGGGGCCCCAAGGGGCAGCCCTTGGCTTTCAGCGGAGAGGTGCACCCTCACGGCTGGACACAGGAAAAAGACCTGAAGAACAAGTGAAATGACAGAAACAAAGATTCCCGACACAGGACACAGACTTCCAGAGCTTACAGCAAACAACAAATGCTTTATTTGGTTCCTGGAGTTTGGCTTGTGGCCACAGACAGCCGTCCCCTGACACCCCTTATTTGAGGGTCCTGGGTTGGCGAGAAAGTCCCATGGTGATATTTTGTTGTTGCTTCTTTTTATTTTGAAATTATTTCTGATGTTCAGAAGCGTTGCAAGATAATACAGGGATTTCCTGTATGCCCTTCACTGAGTTTCCTTTAATGTTTGCTTCTTAATTAACCCTGGCACATTTATAAAAACTGAGAAACCACTCTTGGTTTAATACTATTAACTTAGCTATAGGTTTTATTATTTTTTTCAGTAATCTCTCTCTCTCTCTTTTTTTCCAGGATACTACCATAATGGGGCCTTTGTAATTGTATTCCCGTGTGGAAAAACAAGCTGTCTGTTGCAAATTCGAGTAAATGATCTTTGGTTATTTGGGTGTATTTTATATTTTTAGACTCCTCTGCCACTATTCACCAACATATACCCTATAAGTTTTGGCTCGAGCAAAACTGGCCATGTTTGCTGCCTCTCAGTATATCCTGATCTTTCCTACCTCTCCCACTTGGCTCATGCTTGTTCCTCTACTGGAAACATTTTCCAGGGCTCATGGTTCTATACTCTCTGTAAGCCTCGAGTCAAGTGCTTTCTACCTCAAGAAGATGTTACTAGTGCCTCAAGTCAGGTGTGTGCGTGCTTGCCTAAACTCTGTGGGGTGAAGTATTGGTGCCTTTTTTGGCTTGCGTATTGGTGAAGGGTACTACTGAATGAGACATCAGAGCAAGACAGGGTGGAAGGGTAAGGCTTGATCAGCTGAGGGTCAGCAAGAAAGAAGGCCCTGACCTTTGCAACAGGGAGGGAACAGCAGTCTCTCGGGGTAGGCATTGCAGTAAATTTAAGAAGAAACTTCACACTCTCTCACCCACTGGTAGAACCCAACTCCTTAGAATGCTTAAGGCATAACAGTATAATTTGATTCAGCTATAGAGTGAAATCATATCATAAAACAAAAGGAATAGGATATTTCCTACTTATAACATTCCCTTACATTAACCAGAATAAAGTCTGTCTTCACCCAAACTCTACGTAGAAGAAAACCTAATGCTTTATAAACCTTTTTGTTTAGATTTTTGCGTTTTGTCCTCCTTTCTTTACCACGTTAAAGGTGATTTAAGTACGTTTTTTTTTCTTTAGGAGCCACACGTCAGAGGAAAACATGAATGTATCACTGACTGTTGCAGTTGTTTTGTATTTTTATGATTTTTACCTCTGTATTTGCATACTTACAATAAAATTTTGTATAGTTACAGATATATAATAAAAATAATTACTAAAAAAGAAATAAAGTTTGACAGATCCAGAGATGTTTTCAAAACCCAGACTATGGAAAGGAATGTATGATGTGATCTCTCCTATCAGAATGCAGAACATGGATTTATTTTCTGCAAATGAAAAGACGTGTTATGTTCTTTATTAGTTTTCTTATATATCTCTTAACATTTAAGTGAGCAAATAAATTTAACCAAAGCTGAATAGTGTAAAGAGAGATCATGCATTAGACCTAGGAAGGGAAATCTCATGAATGTAATAAAGTGTGATATAACCTGAATGTAGGGCATTTTATGAAAAAGTTTGATTTTGTATATGACTGCAGTATTTAAGGCTGGGGAGATCATGTGAGAAGACATGTGATTAACTTAATGTGACTACAAGGCAGACCTGCAGTTTTTAAACCTTTAATTATCTTACACACTGTAACTGTTTTTCTTTCTAAAGGTAAAACAAATGCTTAGAAAATTCTACCAATAAGAACTGAATATCTGGGGTGCCTGGGTGGCTCAGTGGGTTAAGCCTCTGCCTTCAGCTCAGGTTATGATCTCAGGGTCCTGGGATGGAGCCCTACATTGGGCTCTCTGCTCAGCAGGGAGCTTGCTTCCCCTTCTCTCTCTGTCAAATAAATAAATAAAATCTTAAAAAAAAAAAACCTGAAAATGGCCACTTGCAGTTTTTCAAAAAAGTCTAACACATCCCTCAAGTAAAAATATAAATGTGGACTAATTTCAAGTCTACCGAAGAGATATTTGTTTTTCTTTCCTGGGCTTTGTCATTTTAGGGAGAAGAGCTGGATGTGATTTCAAAAATAATTGTATGGAAAAATGTTTATTTTATTTGCAAACTTAGAAATGTTTTGCAAGTTTACAAATAAACAGGATAATTTTTTCTCTTTTGTAATACTGGAAAGTTTTTTTTTTTTTTTTTAACTGTTTCATCTTTTTTCTTCTCTTTCTTTCTTTTTTTTTTTTTTTCTTAACATCATCCAATGGGACTTACTAAGAAAAGGATCCTGATCCCAAAGAAAATATTTAGGCGGATTTACTCATGTCCTTGGGTTTACTACGGGTAGAAGGAGCCTAACTATATTTGATTGGGGAAAGGAAATATATTGACAATTCCTCTTGCATATTAACAAGTGCTTTTTACTCCAAAAACCTCAAAACATTTGGTAAGAGTTTAAACACTCTCAAAACAGCTTCTAGAAAAGGGACAGTAACATTTTAATTGCCAACAACAAAACTGCTGGTGGTAGTTTCAAGCAACAAGGAGGGCAGTGTCGTGCTTACAAGAAGACACACTGAAGACCACATTATCTTTGCCGGCTCTGGCTGGCATTGCAGTGTATGCCCTGGGACTGAATGGGTCCACCCAACGACAGCATGCATCTGAGAACTCTTAATGAGACTGTGCAAATCTGCTGGGTTTGTGTTGAGTGGGTCATTCCTGGGCAAGTCAGAACTTTCTACAGGATCCCAAGAGCATCCATCCTTGTTTCACTCTCTATGTTAAAGCAGATCCCTAAGTCTTGTCACCGATGACCCCACTCCATTGAAGCAACCACGCCCTGATACAGTCCAGTAACTTAGGGGCAGCATCCAGGAGTTTCTTGACATAGAATGTGGCCTGCAATGGATCACTTCTCTCCGGTTTCAGCTGTTCCCTTCCTTGTCCTTCTCTCTTTCTTTGGGCCACCTCCCACCTCTGACTTTTATTTTGTATTTCAAAAATCTTAAAAAAAAAAAAAACCGCAACGAAATAGGTTTTGGATTGATTCTCAAAAAAAGCTGCACCTGCATATATAAAGGGCCCGTTAACACCAGGAAAGAAAAGTGATTTGGGACTGATTCAAGGCAGGGAACTACCCACTGAATCATCGCTGACACCTCCAGGTTTCTTTGGAGGTCTCCCATAAGAACACTGACCCAGCCCAGCCTGGTTCAGCTTATGAGAGCTTAGCTGAAGGTGGTATGGCCGCCAGCCATATTACTCACTGGGGATATTGAGTCATATACATTTATAAGGAGTGGGCACAGCACATTAAATATCCCTAAGGAGTTTTGTAGCTTGAATGATGCTGCTGTGAGACGCAGAGTGAAGGAACACAATTTCTAATTCTGGGGAACATGCAAGTTTCATCTCCACAACATGCGTTTCTTGTTTATTTCCTAAACTTTTGGCAATCGCTCCTTGTAACAATGCTCGTGCACTTCCAAATAAGAATGTTTATTATTTTTTGAGAGATGGAAATGAAAAAGACAGCAAAAAATACTTTTCCTTAGACAGCTTAGGCCATTCGATTTATCAGGGGGTGGAATGGCCTTTTTATATGGGATTGTGTATTTACTTAAGGTGTAAGAAACACTCTTTGTTCTTCTTTGTGCTTTAGACCTGCCCCTTAATTCCACTTAAGTAAGTCAACCTCAGAAGTTAGATCACACTCACAGTAACATGTGTGAGATTCTATGAGACACTATTCAGGCTGAACACAATTTGAATAATGGCTTTGCAAGGAGAAGAATAAATCTATCCTTTATCTTAACCACTAGTTGCTGAGACTTATCAGTTCAAGCCATTCCTCCACCCCATATCCTTCCCAATTCCTCTTTCTTACCAAAAGGGGGAAAAAAATGATAGAACTTGCCTGTCTGTTTTTGCCCCTTCTTTATAAAGTTCCTAAATGCATTCTCTTTAAGTTTCATTTAAACTGGGGCATTTGGTAAGTTGATAGTTATAGCATGCTCACAGCTGTGGGAAAACTGACATAAAAAATAACCAGCTCAGAAAAATGGCCCATGCACAACATCTTTGAGTTTTTATGTTTTATTAGCAATTTGGACTCATTACTGTTTGGGGGAGGAAGGAAGGGAGGTAGATGTTTCTGCAAGTTGTTTCTTTAATGGATTAAGCAGAGTTTCCCAATCAGGTTTAATGCAACTCTGCCCAGTCCTTTTAGCTGGGCTCCAGGAGATCCAGGAAATGTTGATCACTGGCCCCCACTCTCCTCCACTCTCTAGCCCCCCGTTCCTCTGCATTCCCCCATTTTCCTTCACTGAAATTCATTATCCAACAGCAGAGGTCAAGCAGAGTATTTCATGAAACTTCATAGAAAAATGAGATAACCTCTTTATCTCAACCCAATATGCTCTCTGATCTTTCCCAGCTTTTGTCTTCCTCTTAGTCTTTTCCCCAAAGGCAGGATTACCACTTGCAGCTACCACAGTGTCACCGTAGTTCTGAATTATGACAGCCAGAAAGAGCTGGGTAATATTTAATAGCCTGAGATCACAGACTTTCCTGACACAATCCTTAGCCAGGTCTGTCCGTCTTTCAGAACTCTCATCATTTGTACACATCCTAGGACTTCTGGAGAGAATATACTGTCTCAAAAACTCTTTTCCTTTCCTTTTTGCTCTCCATCGTATTAATCATCCCCACCCCTCACCCACCCACCTGGAAAAGCTGTCCATTTTGTCACAGAAGAGCATTAATGAAGACTATAACAGTTCTGTTCCCAATCTTTGTGCCTCTTAGTGAATCTTTGGAATATAAAAACAAACTACATGCTGAAATAACTTTCTGCGGCTAGACTCAGAAAAATCACCAATTATCACATTGGAGAAAACATTAAGTACACAGGCATCAAGTCTTCCAACTCAATTGTCACTCTTTCCCTAAGAACACAGGAATCAGGATGATGGGAAAATGACAGGCACAACAGCGACGAATGAAGAATGAAACAGGAAAATTCACTTATTTAAGCCCTTATCCTCAGAGGAAGGAAGGAAGGTAGGAAGGAAGGAAGGAAGGGGAGAGTAAAAGAAAAAAAACAGGAAGGAGGAAGGGAGGAAAGAAGGGAAAAGGGAAGAGAGAGAGGATGAAAGGAAGAAGAAAAGGAAGGAAAAGAGAATAAGGAAGGGAAAGAAGGAGGAAGAGAGAGAGGAAGGATAAAAACAACGGGTAATATTTTTCATTTTTCCATAGACAAAAACTTTCCTATCAGAAATTGTAACTGGAAAAGATTTGGCATCTGAAATATCAAATCATATTGGAAGGGTTGAATGAGCTTGATACTCCTTGATTTGACGCATAGCTGAGAGACAAGAATGTTAATTCCACCTCTACCAACAAGATGACTGGTTCAGCTTGTTTTTCATGACTACTTTGAGAGCTCTCAGGAGGAAAAAGAAAAGAAGCTAAGTAAGCAGAAAAGTCCTGTATGATGGGTTTCTAGGGCAGTATAGCTCTTAATTGAGGTCCTGGGACCAGCAGCATCAGCATCACCTGGGAACTTGTTAGAAATGCAAATTCTTGGGCCCCACTCCAGACCCACAAATCAGAATCTCTGAAGGTAGGGACCAGGAATCTGTGTAACTGCCTTCCCAGTAGTTCTTCTGCAGGCTAAATTTGAGAAGCACTCTAAACACTCTTCCCCCCAAAGATTTGAGTCTGCACTTGGGAAGGAACAGTAATTACCTAGCCCTCATTCAATGAAATAGCAGTACAGTTAAAGTCCATGAAAGACTATAAGACAAGATGTAGAAAAACACATTTATTATGAGCAAATGAGAGAAGAGACTAGAATAAATGAATACACATACAAACACATCCACATGCACACATCAACAGGGAAGATTCGAATCATTGAATTCCTAGAAGAAAAATAAATACCAGAACTATGTTGGGAGAGAAATCAATCAGCTATGAGAACAGGCTTCCAGTCTCTGATACCTCGGCCTAGGAACTAGAGATGGTTTCAATTGGAAAATACAAAAATGAAATTTTAAACCAAGATTTATGGTCCCGTCTTGCCTTAGAGACTCCTTTGGGCTTCGAACGCAAGGGGAGAGAGATTTCTCCAGGTAGTATCATAGTCCCCATATACTGACACACATAAAAAATGGATTTTGGTAATAGAGGAAACAGTGATCTTTCAAGTATAATGATGCCCTCTCCTCCATGCTCCTCTGCATCCGTCAATGAGGATTAAATAGGAAACCTGATAGTTCCGCAAAAGAGGCAGACAGTGGCTACCTCATAAACCAAAGGCTCTCTTGTCCCTTCGTTATTCTCCCTGAGAGAAACAGAGACAGAGCTGGCTCAAGGCAGAAGGTTCCAGAGAAGCCTCTTCGCACACCTCACAGCATCTTCACGGGTCAGTTCATGGGGGCCACTGTGCCGTGTGTGTGTGTGCTCGCGTGTGAGCGTGTGCTGTGTACGTGCGTGTGAGGGCGGAGGGTCACCGTTTGCAGGTAAGGGCTTAAATCAAACTTCAGAGTGAGATGACAAGTCAGCTTTCTGGTTTGGCCCCCAAAGACTGACTGTGGGGAGCAAAAATCAACAACCCTGTGCAGGACAGGTTTCAGCGGGCCAAGTTTAACCACCACCATTTCCTGCTGAGGCAAGCACGAGAGCGCACTTAACCCACATTGTGTTTGGAACTCCTCTCGGTGGCATAAAAAACTGAGCTGTGGGAAGCCACCTGGTGAAGTCACTCACCATTAGAGCTTTTAGGCACTCGGGAGGTCTCTGCTTCATAAAAGGCTAGGCGCATCCAGTATCTTGTCCAAACCGCCTTAGGTTTCTTTTCTCCCCTTTTCAGTCAAGGCTGGTGGCTGACCCACAGCAGTAAAGCACCATTTCAACTCACCAGACCATCATCAGAGGATGGACCTGGCTTTTCTGCTGCTTGTACCATTTTGTTTCGTCACAGTGATCTGAATGTGTCCTCTTGATCAGGAGATGTGTGCAGCTGGAAGAGCGGTGTATTTTCCTGCTGTTTGCTAAGGGGCAAGCACATCATCCCCGGGGGCTGACAGGCACAGACCTAATATGAAACGCACTCATAGGAAATGGATCCAAACAAAGAACTGTATTTCCCTATTACATGATGTTTCTGCCCAAGTACAGCATGTTAGTTTCCTTCACAGCTGGCACGTGTGCCTATTGTTACAGGAGAGGCAGTGGCCATTTGCACTGTTTACAATTTGTCTGCAACTTTCATACTAAATCCTCATCATCTTCCCCTTAAAAATAATGTATTGGATTTCAAACTCTGAGATAAATGCAAGGGAACAGCAGTGAACCAAAAGGGATCTTCACTCTAAGGACAGGTGAATGAGTATGCTTTGAAGCTAGAAAGAGTCAGGATGAACTTCAAAAACCCATCAACTATTGCTTACTTCGGAGAAAAAAAAATTCAGAAGAAACCAACCTTCTTTTTTTTTTAGATTTTATTTATTTATTTGACAGAAAGAGATCACAAGTAAGCAGAGAGGCAGAAAGAGAGAGAGGGAGAGAAGCAGGTTCCCTGCTGAGCAGAGAGCCTGATGCGGGCCTTGATCCCAGGACCCCAAGATCATGACCTGAGCCAAAGGCAGAGGCTTAACCCACTGAGTCACCCAGGCACCCAGAAACCAACATTCTAATGAATTTTGTGTCTCTGTTTCAATCAAGACAAGGAGTCTTATTTATGAAGTTAAAGTCTCTCTAAACCTAGCAAGTAATTTATGCTGGCAGACATGCAAATAGTTAAGAGAAAATAGATAATGACTTGAGAAAATTTTGCTTTCATGTACAAAGAGGGAGAAACAATTCCAATGACATAGAAACCATGTTCCACGGAAGCTGGAGTGCTAGATGGAAAAGAAAAAGAAAATAGGTATGGGAACATCTCTATCCCCAGTCAGTATATTAAAACAAACAAACAAACAAACAAACACTGAGATTCCAGTAGAAATTATACAAATAAGACATAAACAATCACAGTCTAATACAATGCTCTGGGAGCATAGTAGGTTGTGTCAGAAGACTGGCCACTGGGAATGGAGGATGAGGAGGAATGAAGCAATTCAAGATTCATGAAGGCTTTGCTGACAAAGTAACATGTGAACTGGCATTTGGAAGCCAGAGAGAGACAGAGCAAAAGCAGAAGATATCAGACCATCAAAGGAAGGGCCATATTTTCATCTTTTACACCCCAGTGGCACCCTCTCCCACATTACACATTTCAGCCTGTAGCAAAGACTCAACTGGTGCTCATGAATGAGGGCTGAAAAACATTCAGACAGAGAAAACAGCACTGAAGAAGGCAAGGAGCTGCCAAAGCTGTTGGCATGTTCAAGGCCTGGCAAGTAATGGAGAATGGCTAAGGGCAAGTTTTGTGGAGAGAGAGAAAGGGGGGAAAGTAAGCTGAGGTCAGATTGTGAAAAAGCTTTGTAGGTAGTGCCAAGAAAAATGGCTTTTTCCTTTGGAAACCAGCATTTCCCAGGATGTGTGTAGGGAATATGAGTTCCTAAGAATATTGATTTAAGAATACAAATGGGAAGAAGGGGTAGGGAGGAGAAAAGGAGGAGGAGACATAATACCACATTCAAAAAACATTTAGGAAGTATTTAGTTAAACAAAGTTATCCAGGCATTTTATGGAAAGATTTCTCCATTTTTAATAAAATAATATTTTATCTTCAAGTCAGTGTGGGCAGTATTAGATGGTAAAACTTATGCCTGTTTATAATTATGTATCTGTTAATGTAATTAATCTTTACTTTTCCAATTAGATTATCGATTCCAACAGTCTATCTTTGCTCACCATTATATCTCTTGTGGATAACAGAATGTCTAACACATAGTAGGTGCTCAAGAAAATTATTGAATGAATTAATGATAGTTTGGCTGGGTATAGAATTCACGGTTCAAAGTCAATTTCCCTGTTTCTTTTTTTTTCTTTTTTTTTGGACAGTTGTACTTTGTTGCTGATGAGAGGTTTAAGGCCATTCTGAATCCTATTCTTTTATTGGTAATCAGGGCCTGTTTCCTTCCCTTAAAAACTTATAAAATTTTCTCTATTTCTATAGGTAAGCTATAAGCCATAAAAGCTATGTTACTCTACATAGCATATTTTTGACATTAGCGTAAGGAGAAGAAACACTATTAACAGGGGAGAAGGAAGAGCCCCGGTAATCTCATTTCACGTGAATGCAGTTCTTTTGTCCTAATGCCATTCCTATTCTTTGGAATTACTGACTTTAAGTTTGGAGGATGGCTGAGAGACCTGGGGAAAAACCCATTTTCTCCTGGTGTCTTTGGCAACAGTTTTCTCTACTTTTTCTCCCCTGTGCTGATCATATTTTCTAGGAAATCCTCAAAATTCTGGATCCAATAATGGTATCATTTGTCATTTCCCTGTGCTGTTATAGTTTTACATACATATATATATATTTATGTATGTATTTATATATATATATATGGGTTTTATTTCATTCATATATGTGGATTATTTCAAGGGGAGGCAGGTATGTGCACTTGGTTTACCACCTTGAATCACTGCATTTGTATTTCATTTCAAACTCATTTATTAGAGATACCAAAATTATAATGAAATTTAATTCAGTTTGGCCTAATCTGTACTGAAATTGATTTCTTATGTATGTAAATTAGGAGGGAGCCTAAAAATTTAAAAAACAAAAGAAGGCAGAATTTGCTGTCACAAAATGATGTGTATTTATAACTTGGTTAGTAGCTCTTTCTGCCAAAGGGTACCATGAGGCTCAACAATAGAATGTTGGTCCAAGGCTTTAGGCTCTTTGCATGCAAGTCATATCTGGCTAGAGGACAGTGTCACAGCATACTGAAAGAAGAATAAAACAGCTCTGGAAATGGGTTTAGAAAAGCATTCTGCAACTGACACCTTAAACTTCCTCCTTAGTGGAAAAATGCCTGTTGCCTCATTTGGAGCCCAGTTTACCCTCTTTGGCTTAAAATATCCAACATCCTATCAGGCATTTAACTGCAAACACCATTTCCATCTTCTGAAGCGCCACAGGAACCGACTCCAGCTGCTAAGGGGACTTTCCAGATACTAAATAATTGCCTGCAAAGGCTTTCCTCATGCGTGTCTAATAAACAGGAAAAATCTCGTCCGCCCAGTACACTTATTGAGAAGATTGTTTAAAACATTGACTCTCTTGCACATTTATGAAAGGAATGAGTCAGTAGGTCAGGGTTCTGAGGCAGATAACCAAATAAAATGTTCATGCTCGTTTTGGGGGTCCCTCAACATCTAGACTCATTATAAATTACAACATATATATTATATTTAGTGCAATGACTTAAAGCTTCGAGAGTTAGCCAATAGTGGGACTACAGAGAAAGCATTCATTTACTGCATATAGTCTACAGCCTATCTTGGTGCTATGGATTATTATTTTTTTTCTCCTACAACAGGAGGCTGTTATCTCTACCCGTGTTTGTTTCCAGTTGTGCAGCAGCTGTCAGCCCTTTTCTTATCCCCCTCCCCAAACTAGAGACTCAACATAGCCTTCCCATCACCCCTTACTTTAATCAGCTCGGAGTCTGAGAAAGCCAGGCTGCATCCTCCTGGGAACTCCATGAATTGCTGGTGGGCTTCTTGGCCAGACCTCAGCGAGCTGTCTATTTGATAGTGTCTCTCACGTTTCTGTGTGCATGAGTGCAGACGTGCTTTGTTCAAGGATGCCTGAGCTCCCCAGTGCAGCTGTAAGGACTGACTTCTCTTGCAATGAACATAATTGCTGTATGCACAGAACAGAAACTCTTGCCTCCTCCACCAATGTTAAGCATCTCTAACCTGTGCAAAATTGCAAATGAAAGTCAATATAACAGAAGAAGTCTTCAAAACAAAACAAAATAAAACACCCAAATCGGTTCATGGGCAGAGGTAGAGAGGAGCCACTGTTTTGACCAATAATACTGTTTCTTTCTGGATTCACACCCCCACGGAGTTGGTCAAGAAATGAATTTTTTACTCCTTGACTTGGGACATTTTACCCTTATTCTTCAGAAAACAAAAGTCTAGGACATGCAGGGGAGAAATGGCTCCAGAAAGCAATTAAAAACTCATCCTATCATTTGTCTGGAGCCATAATTATCCTTGGTGTGCAAGCCATGCTCTACCCTCATCAGTACATTTATTTCTATTGCATGCTCTGCATTAAGGAGGACAAAGGTGTGGAGTAAATGATGTTCACAGTCACTAATATACTGTTTACGCAAGAGTAACATAAGATAGACCATAATGTGCCTGCTCAGTAAGCGGACAAGAAATGGAACCAGCAGTTCATCATTTTGTTCAATCAGTGTTCTCTGTGTGCAAACAAAGAGATTTATACACACAATAAAGCAGTAAAAACATCCTTCAGAATATTTCTATGAATGAGTTTATGACCGCACTCTAATGAGCCATGCCGGCATATATCTAAGCAGCTGGCTTAGGATAGCTGATTGGTTCCACTACTTTACAAAGGAGACACAATGACTAGAATAGAGCTTTGGGACAATTTTTTTTTTTTTTTAATTGTAGGCCAGCGGGTGAGGAGGGGGTTGGTGAAGAGTAAAATTGCAGAGACAAAGGGGATTCAACTCAGCACTAATGCCAATAGACAGAGTTGTCAAAGCAGGCTCTGGCTTGGTCCCTGAATTCCTCCTGACCTGACAGGTTGTATATAGAAACCAATTGTCCAGAGACATCCCCCTGGAACTATGAATAGGTTACCTACTTCTCCAATGCATGGCATGAAAAACTATTTTTTTACAAAACATCCACCATATGTTTAACACCCTTTGTGAGTATGGCAGGTGTGGGTAATGGGGCTGGTGCCTTACAGATGGGACAGGTGCATTTTCAGAAGGGATTATGTGTGCTCGGGATCATATCTGCATAGAACCATATTCCATGCATCCCATCATTTGAAATTCTCTTCAAAAAGCTCCCTTTTCCCTATTTTTCTTCCCTCCACAATAAATAGTCTCATGTGTTGCCCTATGATTTGGCTGTCTGGCAGTATTTGTTGAAAAAAAAAAAAAGAAGAAGAAGATACTGAAAGAGGAGTTAAAATCTTCTTGGATGCAGATATAAAGACAAGAAAACTGGCTTCTTAAAATCAAGGAGGAACACATTACAAACAAAGTGCCCTCGAGGGGTGCCTGGGTGGCTCAGTGGGTTAAAACCTCTGCCATCAGCTCAGGTCATGATCTCAAGGTCCTGGGATTGAGCCCCACATCGGGCTCTCTGCTCAGCAGGGAGCCTGTTTCTACCACCCTTGTCTCTCTACCTGCCTCTCTGCCTACTTGTGATCTCTGTCTGTCAAATGAATAAATAAATAAAATCTTTAAAAAAAAGTGCAATAAAATGAGAAATAAAAGTGCAATAAAATCTCGAATAAAATGAGAGTTTCCTCTCTAAGCCTCCAGCATGAGTGGAAGTATGACTAAGCAGAGATGTACTTTCTTTGGAAGGTCTGTCTGATTTCTTCATTCGACAACCCCGTCTTCCCGGGCGAGTCCAAGAGCTTACACTGACAACCACTGAAGGTATATGCAGTACCAACCAAGGCTGTACCCAGTCAGCCTGCCTGGGACCCCATGTTACACAGTTTGGACTGTTTATACACCATGCAGCTGTGAAAATTGTCTGAACTCAGAAAACTGCCTTTTTCACAGCAAAGGAAGTAATTATTAGATGCAAATAAATAGGAGTGATTTCTTTTTGGTTGTTCATAGGAAGGTTGCCTGCAGTGGTATGACTCAAGAGCTTAAACCATATCACCAGATTGACTCTGGGACTCAGGGGTTCTGTGTCAATCCGGGTACATTTCATTGTTTTAGGTACAGTATCTCAGTAGGAATCTTTCTAACCTTTACCTCCATAATTTTTTTTTAAATTTCAGTTGAACTACTTTAAAAAGACAAGCTTATCTCTAATGAGAGTCCAGTTTTTGTCCATAATGCCTTACTGGTTATTATTATAATTGTCATGCTATTTTCATATGACCAACCCACTGAGGGGCACAGGTGGGCTGAAACTTAGACAAGTGACTAAACATACCCTCGTTTCTTTTCTCTTTTAATCAATAGAAATAGAGACCCTTTGTGAGGGTCAATTTCCTACATTTAAAAAATGTTTGAGAGCGTGTTATTCAACTGTTAGACTTGATGGGGATTAATTAAACCCTGGCTGTTATTCCTGTTACAATCTTTACACACAGCTCCGTTGACTGAGGACACTCACAGCTCCCCAAACTGCACTCTTGGGTAAAACAAGGGCACAAGCCACATGTCCCATTCCTTCATTTGTAAATATGACACCATTATGAAAGCTAAACTCATACATATCATGACTAACAGAAACGTTAAGTTTCATTTTAAAGACTTTCTGATGTAACTTTATAAACAGGTAAAAATTTAAAGAGTAATACCATAAAAAGCTAATATCCACCACTCAGACTAAGAAATATTACAAATAGAGTTGGATGAGTTGGATGTTTACCTAAAACCCCCTCCGGGTCCTCGTCCCTCACCTCCACCAGCTATAGAGGTCATAACATCTTGGATTTGGTGATTATCATTCCTATATGTCTTTATGTTTTTGCTACATACATGTGTACTTTTGAACCTCTCACTAATTTTTAGCTGGGATGCCTAGTTGGTATCCATTGTGATGCTTGGTTATGTGAGAGATATAAAAATAAAGTAACCCTTAAAAAAAAAAAAAGATTTATTTGAGAGAGAGAGAGAGCATGCATGAGCAGGGAGAAAGGCAGAGGGAGGGAGAGAATCCCAAGCAGACTCCCTGCTGAGTGCGTAGCCCAGTGGAGGACTTGATCCCAGGATTCTGAGATCATGACCTGAGCTGAAATCAGGAGTTGGATGCTCAATGGACTGAGCCACCCAAGTGCCCCAGTAATTCCTTAGTTTATAAAAAAAAATTGCCCATTTGCCATCCCATGTCTCTAAACCATTTGCAATCTCATCCCTGGTGACCCCATTCTCCAAACATACAAAATGAGGTCCAGCAAAGGGGAATGAATTATCCAGAGTCACACATTATACATATCTCAGTAGCAGAAAACACCACATGGAGGGTGTCCAGCCCTCCCCCCCAGTACCCCATGATGCTTTGTGCTCTAGGGCTTCATAATATATTTATAAGTGCTCCACAATATGTAATAAATCATTATGTATTGATTTAAACAGTGCCATTTGCAAGCCTCAAAGCGCTTTACTGTATTACATACATAAAGGAATCAAATCACTCTGCCAGCCATTGACAGGCAGCAGTTAGAAGCCCCGGCTGTTAGAGTGGTGTCAGCAAAACTCCGCAGCAAGCTGAGAACCAGAAGTGAGTGAGTCCCATCGACTCCTGGAAGCAGCAAGCCTGGACTAATGGCTGAGGGAATGTGCACTAGAGTATATCTTAGATTTTTAACTGTTTGGGTAGAGAGAGAATCTTTTATTTGTATAAATCAATGTGTTCATTAGGAGTCTGTTGTGTTGGAAACCTCACAGGTGCGACGTGTATCTGCTACTGGAAAGAAAGCTTTAAACGATGCAGTAAAGGCAAGAAAACGGGAAAAATCCACAGGCTCCTACGTGATAGGCACCTGTCGGTCTCACGAAGATGCCTTTGGAGCCAAAAGAAATCAAATGGTCAGGTCTTGAGATTTAAAAACTCACTCTAAAGGCTGAGGTGTGTTAAAGGTGTATTAAAGGTGTTGCACCAGCTTTGTGAGAGCCATTTGTTAAATATTCAGGAATCCTGTAAGCCATTCTTCAACTGTTGAGAGGTTTAAATGGACTGGGGTAGGAGCACAGAAATTGGTAAACCCTACAAATGAAGACTTCGCCGAGCAGAAAGTGGTTTGCCAACACGCCACTGCTTCTACACAGCTTCTGGGTGGTGGAGTTTGCCTCTCAACCTAATTTTTATGGGATTCTGAAGAGTCTTTTTGAATAGATTATAGACTCATTCACAGATAGTTTTTATGAAAAAACATCTTTGTACCTAGCTGGCAAACAATATAAGGGGATGTCTATCGTGTTCTCCTGGATGAATGGAAAACTCCTATTTTCCCAAAGTGCAAATGGCTATCATGGAAATAGCAATTTCTAGAGAAATAAAATAAATGTATAATGAATGTTTTCACCCATATTCAGTCAGCCTCAATAAAACACTACTTGTCTTCATTCTGGAAATCTGAAAGGGCATGGCTTGTCAACACATAGACAAGTTACAGGATTACTTCTGTTCCTGAGAAAATCACCCACACCTCAAAATCCCATCAACCCAAAGTGCCTCCAAGGGGAAAACGGCACATGTTCATAGCAGTTTAGTGAAAACGCTCACTTGTACTTTTCAAATGGTAACTCTAATTTAATTATTTATGGGTAGCTCTTCCAGAATAAAAGTTGCTGTTAAAGTGGTAACTTCACATCTTTTGATTACAAGAAACATTTTCTAGTCCATGTTAACATTTTGCATGGAAATTATCCAAGGTAATTACTCTATCTCTCTGCCAAATGAAACACATTGGATTACTTATTTTCCTGATCATAGTTTCTTTCTAATTTTAGTTGTTTCCTAATTTTTGTTTCACTCCTGTCTGGGGGTACAGGGCTCAATGCCATGCCAAGTCTCATTGAAAAGGATTTTCATAGATAGAAGAAGCAGGATTGAATTTGGAGTATCTATCACCACATTTTTTCACCTCTTGGGCATGTGTGCAAAGGCAGCTGGACACCAATCATCTTTCATTGAATCAGATTTTCCCTGTATTTACATGACAGCCTGCACTGAAACTACATATTGGGGTAGCGTCACAGGCATCCATCATGATCATCCCATTAGCAAGGGGCACCTAAGCCTTAGAGAGTTCATTGCCAGGTGGATGTGTGGGAGGGATATTTATGTAATAATAGTTTATTGAGCATCTAAGGTGTGTACAAAAGTCCTTGCATGTATTCTCTCTAACCCTTTCACATTACTACGGGATATTATTATTCCCATTTTCTACTTGGGGACATTCACGTTCAAAGAAGGTAGAGGAATCACACAAAAAGTATAGGAGACAGAATTAAGGCTAGCCTCTTTTCACTATGCCACCTGTCTCAATACAGGTGCTGTCTCAACGAGACCATGGAATGATGCTCTCCCTCCCTTCCCTATCTGCTTTCCATGAGTAGTTGTGTTTCTGACATTTATAATATTAGAACCATTAAGAGTTTCGGTTACTAGAATAAATTTCTTTAAAACCATAATGTGAAAACATTTCCATTATAGCTTTAAAGCAATTTAAAAATGGGAGCTTTCAGGGAGTGAAATTATGAATTATGAAATGTTATCCAGTTGTTCTAACTGTAATAATATGTTTGATTAAGCAAAATTATTTAATATATAAGATATGAGAAATTAATATAAAATTTTCTATGTGTTTATCTTTAAGATTAAATTGTTTATTAATTATTTGGGGAGTGAGAGATTACTTCATAGCCAAAATACATACTTTGGTTATTTTTACAATTTGCCAAATAATAACATCAATATATTATTTCACTTTAACTACAAAAAGCAAGTAGGTCAAATATTATTTATTTTATTTTATAAATGAAGGGTTGAAGCTCAGATAGATACAGACATACCTCATTTTATTGTGTTTCTTTATATTGCTCTTCACAGATACAGCTCTTTAAATTTTTTTCTTTTTTCTTTTCTTTCTTTCCTTTTTTTTTTTTTTTTTTTACAAATTAAAAGTTTGTGGCAACTCTGTATCAAGCAAATCACTGGGTGCCATTTTCCCAACAGCATTTGTTCACTTCATGTCTCATTTTGGTAATTCTTGCAATATTTCAAACTTTTTCATTATTATTATATTTGTTTTGATGATCTGTGATCAGTGATCTTAGATGATGTTATTACTGTAATTGTTTTGGGGTACCATGAACTGCTCCCATATAAGATAGGGGAGCTTAGCTGACAAATATGTGTGTTCTAACTGGCTGTTCCATGTCTCTCTCCCTCTTCTGGGGCCTCCCTATACCCTGAGACACAACAATATTGAAATTAGGCCAATCAGTAACCCTACAATGACCTCTAAGTGTTCAACTAAAATGAAGAATCTCACATCTCTAACTTTAAAGCAAAAGCTAGACAGAAGTGATTAAGCTTAGTGAGGAAGGCATGTTGAAAGTCAAGACAGGCTAGAAGCTAGATCTCTTACATTTAAAAAATTAGCCAAATTATGAATGAAAAGGAAAAGTTCTTGAAGAAAATTAAAAATGCTACTCCAGTGAGCACACAAATGGTAAGAAAGTGAGATAGTCTTATTGCTGATCTGGAGAAAGTTTGAGCGGTCTGGGTAGAAGATCAAATCAGCCATGATATTCCCTTAAGCCAAAGCCTAACCCAGAGCAAGGCCCTAACTCTCTTCAATTCTATGAAGGCTGAGAGAGGTGAGGGAGTTGCACAAGGAAAGTCTGAAGCTAGCAGAGGTTGGTTCATGAGGTTTAAGGAGAGAACCCATCTCCATAACAGAAAAGTGCTGATGGAGAAGCTGAAGCAAGTGACCCAGAAGATCTGGGTGAGATCATTCATGAAGGTGGTTGCAGTAAATAACAGATTTTAAAAGTAGATGGGGGCACCTGGGTGGCTTAGTTGGTTAAGCAACTGACTTCAACTCAGGTCGTGGTCTTGGGGTCCTAGGGTCAAGCCCCATGTCGGGCTCCCTGTTCAATGGGGATTCTGCTTCTCCCTCTCCCTGTGCGTGCTCTCTCTCTTTCTCTCTCTACTCTCTTTCACAGCTCTCACTTTCTCTCTCTTACTCTCTCAAATAAACAAATAAAATCTTAAAAATAAAATAAAATAAAAAGTAGATGAAATAGCCTTGTAGTGGAAGAAGATGCCAGCTAGGACCTTCATAGCTAGAGAAGAGAAGTCAGTGCCTGGTTTCAAAGCTCTGACTCTCTTGTTATGGGCTAATGCAGCTGATAACTTTAAGCTGAAGCCAATGTTCAGTTGCCATACAAACATCCTATCGCCCTTAAGAATGATGTTAAATCTATTCTGCTGTGCTCTATAAATGGAACAACCAAGATTGGCTGACAGCACATCTATTTACAACATTTTAAACCCACTGTCAAGGACTACCACTTAGAAAAAAACGTTCCCTTCAAAATATTACTGTTAATTAATAATCTACCTGGTCACCCAAGAGTTCTGATGGAGATGAACAATAAGATTAATACTGTCTTCCTGCCTGATAACACAACATCCATTCTGTAGCCCATGTATCAGGGAGTCATTTCAACACTTAAGTCTCATTATTTAAGAAATACATTTTGTAAGGCTGCAGTTGCCATAGAGAGTGATTCCTCTGATGGAACTGGGCAAAGTAAGTGGAAAACTTCTAGAAAGGATTCATCATTCTAGATGCCATTAAGAACATTCATGATTCATGGGAAGAGGTCAAAATTTCAACATCAACAGGAGTTTGAAAGAAATTGATTCCAGCCCTCATGGAGGACTTGGAGTTCAAGACTTCAGTGGAGGAGGTAGCTGCAGATGTGGGGATATAGCAAGAGAACTAGAACTAGAAGTGGAGCTTGAAGAGGGGACGGAATGGCTGCCATCTCATGATCAAACTTGAGCAGAAGAAGAGTTGCTTCCTATGGATGAGCAAAGAAAGTGCTTTCTTGAGATGGAATCTACTCCTGGGGAAGATGCTGTGAAGACTGTTGAAATGACAACAAAAGATTTAGAAGATGACAATAAGCTTAGTTGATTAAACTGTGGGAGGGTTTGAGAGGACGGACTTCAATTTTGAAAGACGTCCTCCTGTGGGTAAAATACTATCAAACAGCATCACACGCTACCAGAGAGACTGTTCATGAAAGGAAGGGTCCATCAATGTGTCGAACTCCATTGTCTTGTTTTGAGAAACTACCGTTTCTCAACCTTCAGCCACCCCAAACTTCAGCAACCACCTCCTATCCAGCAGCAGCCAGCAACACTGAGGCAAGAAACTCCCCCAGTAAAAAGATGATGACTTGCTAAAAGCTCAATTGTTAGCATTCGTTAGCATATTTTAAATCATAAAGTATTTTTCGATAAAGGTATGTGTACTGCTTTTTTTTTTTTAAGCATAATGCTATTATTTCCATTTGACAGACTACAGTGTAGTGTCAACATAACTTTTATATGCACTGGGAAGCCAAAAAATTCATTTGACTCACTTCATTTCAATATTCACTTCATTGAGGTGGTCTGGAACCAAACCCGCCTTATCTCTGACATATGCCTCTAAAAAGTACCAGAGTGAGAACTGCTGTTCATCTCTTAGGACTCCCACCTAGTGCATTCTCTGCCATAGGACACAGCACAGTAAGCTTATTAACAGCGAAAGCCCAAGAGACAGGTGAAGCACTTTTGACAAAGGGCTAACAAATTCTGGCCCAACATGTGACCGCCACAGCTCAAGACGCAAACAGCACCTTCCAACAGTTGGGAGGTCAGAAAGCCTAGCTCTGGCACAGGCTGGTCCCCAGTACCTGGTGAATGAAACAGGACCAGAAAAAGTTGAAACAGAAACAGAAAGACCCAGAAGTCTTCCTAAGCCTGTGTTGCAAGTCCATCTGAGGCTTGTTCTCTATGTTGTTACACTTATGCTGCCACAACCTTAATATACCATCTCATGAGGCTACTTTTTGAATATGTGCATGGAGGGACACTCTTTCTGCATGTGCCCCTTCCCCCAAGAATGCAGTTGGAGCCCTTTGCGTTGTTTTTAGCATAGCCTCCAGCACATTCGAGAAAGACAGCAAGAGTCTTATTCTTCCAAATCAGCCTCTAGTCACTACTGTGATTTTCAATAAAATTTACCTGGCCCATGCTAAAGTCTATTTGTTAAAACATATATATATTTTTTACAGGTTAATTTTCCAGGAGGTGCAAACCTGCTTTTCCTACTAACTAAAAAAACCAAACCAAAACAACAACAACAACAAAAACCCCACAGTTAAAGCAAAATAATGTCCTCCAGCCATGAGCTGTCTTTATATTTCCATTCTCCCTTTTTACCACAACTGCCAGCTCTGGATTACTGCCACTACTGAAAATAATCTGCAAAAGGGGTTTTGTTCCCATTCAGCTCGGTACTTTGTTTTCCAGGCCCCAGACCCTTGCCATCTTTATGTGAGTCCAGTAAACACATCAGAAAACTCCAGTCCAATATGCCAACATCCAGTAATCAAAGGTGATTAAAATCACCATTTGTTTCCTCGTTTTCAAAAAAGATAATTGAATTTGAGATCTAAAGAGCCATCTGCTACCAAAGGTGTTTTCCAGTCTAGGTGAATGAAAACTTAGTTTGATTATTCTTTTTCTTTGTAACTAAGGAGTATGTATTCCAGAAATTTCTGATTTACTTTGGATTATGGAACAATATAACCTTCTGATGATTTGTTTCCTCTGAATCTTAACATTAATGTCCTATGGGGCAACAAAAAGGATGCTCAGCTAATTCTCCAGAGCCTGGTGTTTTGATGCTTCAGTGTTCCACTTGGAGGATTTGGGATAACCTGGATCGACATGATTGAAACAACATAACTGTGGCCTGGCAGAAGCAATCAGTTCAGGCAGCTAAATGATGTGTATATGGAAATGGCCACACAATTGATTTGACCAAGGCAATCAATACTCCTTTTGAAGACAGGGAAAAAAAAAAAAAAAAACGAGATCAGTTAGGCTATGGTCCCACTCAGCGGCTGCAAGTAGATATCGTTTACAAACAATGTGTATACCAGGATATTTTGCTCTGGAGACTCCAGGTTTCTAGGTATATGTGAAGTACCCAAGTCAGCACCTGGCCTAAAGAAGGTGTTTAACAAATGTTACTTCTCTCCCACTTTATTTTGGTCATAGAAGTTTTCTACTATTTCACTGGATTATGCATTTTTAGTACAAAGTACAACTACCATAAACAAATATTGGGGACAATTAGTCTGTATACAACCCAACTGTGGAGTAGGTATAAATGGGAGCCAATGAAAGTTACACACTGGCTTTGTACATTTTGTGGGACATAGCCATTAATCCCCATGTTTTAAAAAGGGATGGTTTTCAATTAACAGAACTTCTGTCACACTTTACTCTTCTTGATATTGTCCTGTTTTCTAGTAATTAGCTAGTTAATTAGCTCACTACATAGAGACTATTATAATTTTGATATTCATATACAGCAATAATGCAAAGGTAAGTAATTTGTTCTAAAATTGTATCGTTCTATTCATCTATCTACCCATTATTTCAACAAATAACTATTAATTACCTTCTATTTGTGAGGCACTACAGAAGATATAAGAGAAAATAACACATGGTCTATTCCTCCAAAAAATTATAGTTCATTGGGAGGATGGTGGGGAAAAGTCTTGAATGAAAAGGCAAACAAAACTATCCTCGGTCTAGAGTCAAATACATTCCAAGTGGGCTGAACACTCCCTACGGGCTTAAAGGATGATCCACGCCTCCTGCCATGTGTTAGAGGTTGGAAAACGTTTTCTGCAGAGTGCAACCTTTGCCATCGAATGGCCATACCGTCTCTACTGCAACTCCTCTATGTTGTAGCAAAAGATAATGTGTCGATGACTGGGCATGGGTGTATTCCAATAAAACTTTATTTTTCAATACTGAAGTTTGAATTTCCTATAAGTATTACACATTTTGAAATGTCATTCTTCTTTTAATTTTTCCAATCACTTAAAAGTGTAAAAGCTATTTTTAGCTCATGAGCCATATAAACACAGGTGGCAGGCTGAACTCGGCCCAAGACTGTAGTTTACCAACCCCTGACTTAGTTTGAAGAAAGGCACTTTGGGGACTTCCATTCTCTGGTGAATCTTGATGGTAGCTAAGAATCACAGGAATTTCAATCACCTGCTTTGTATATAGTTCACCTTTGGCCACATATGTGAAGTCACCCTTATAATCCATGCCTTCCAGGGAAAGTTCTGTGGGCTCTCGGCACACTTACTGAAAACCAGTCCCTAGTTGGCATTTCAGTGGTTGGAACTGCCAGTAGTGTTCTGTTTAGATTCCCAAAGCACAAATACTTTGCTGCTACATCAAAAGTACTCAAGGCATAGCTTTAGTTAGAAAGAGTGAAAGAAGAGAAACTTCAGAAAAGCACAGGCTCCCTGTTTTGTTTCTTTTTCAGTAAAAGGATCCTCAAGTATATTATGGAAACTCACAATAATATTTTAGTGACTCTTGATAGCCAAATATTCAATAGCGCTTTTTCAAAGCTAGGATCTTATTATTCCTCTTATAATTCATGAGGTCCAGCTTTGAGAGCAATGCTGTTTGTTCATTGTCCCTATGCTAAGTGTTCTTGCTTGTGAAAGGAACTGGACACTCTTTTTCTAAGGTCAGAACCCATCGTCCTTCTATCTCTGCTGAAATACTACCAAGAAAAACCATGCATTCTGGTATTAATCTGTGGTCCCCTCCCAACATAAATTCTTTTGTGATCCTGATTATCTTTTATCTAACGCCTGTGGATGAGTCTTTATATCCTTCCATCCCCTCTCACCAGGAGTAAACCCTACCATCTTTTTCATATTTTACATGAAAAACTCAACATACTTTACATTAAAAATAACAAACTTCCAATGTGCTATAGGAATCTCAAATAGCCCTTCCAGTTCTGTACGATGAAACTGTGATTTTCATAAGACACAGTATCTGCCAGCAATAGGTGGCTATTTGTTTTTAAATTTAAACTGAATAAAATTAGGTAAAATAAAAAATTCAATCTCTCAGTTGCGGTAGCCAGATTGCCAAGTGTTTGAGAGTCACACTTCCACTTCCATCATTCCAAAAGTGCTACTGGACCATGCTGATCTAGATGAAAAAGTAGCAAGATAGCAGTTATGACAGTCAATCTTCTTGATTTATTTATATCAGCTAAGAATTATCCTGACCAACCTAGTTCTTTATTCCTCTAGAATAAAATTAGTCTTTTAAATTACAAGCATGAACAATGTGTTGGTATTAGCAAATCCTACCCTTTAATAGTAGGCTAGGAAGCTTTTTTCTTTAAGTTTTCTACCTCCCATGTTCAGTGCCAGGAATTAGCAAAGTAATTTTAATCATACACCTATGGTCAACAAATGCCATCTCAGGGAGTTGCCCAGCATCCAATCTACCTTCTTCTTTCGGGGGGAATTCCTGTTGAATAAGGTCTTGGTGGAGCACAGGGTATGCAAGTTTGGTCAATTGAATGATCCACCTTAGCCTCCAAGTCTGGGACAAGCGAGGAAAGAGCAGGTGGATCATTTGTGCCTCATCTGTGATGGTGTCCTGTGGTGGGGGGGGTGGAGTGCCCAGTGGCCGCCACAGTGATATCCTGGCCAGGCTGTTTGTGTTGCAAATTTCCGAGGCTATCTGGAGTTCCTCTGATCTCTGCTTCCCTTATAATGTTGATTGCTTCCAGTCTCTGGCTAATTCTGGGAAATCAAATACCATTTGAGTATGTTCCCTTTTTCTGCTTCAGGTAAATGAATTTTTTTCTTTTTACCACCTAGATACACTCAGATGCAAAGGACTCTGTTGTTGTTGTACAAAGGGCTACTTTTTTAGAAAATCTGCAATCACAATTAATGGAAATAAATAATGTGGACGCCTAATTGGAAAAAAAAAAAAGAAATCTTACTTTTCAAAAGGTTATTTCAGCCTACAAACAAAGATGAGGGAACATAAAGAAAACACATTTCAAATTCTTCGTGGTACTTCCAACCTGCCCTTTGGGTTTCTGTGTCAAAAACATTCTTCCCTCTCTGGAAGATTTCTTTCTTCTAAGTTTAAAAGCTTTGTTCTCTGTTATCCTTGGTTAATGCTATCATGGTAACTGGCACTATCTCTCTTCAAACACATGAAATAATCCTGGTCTGAAGGCACTCAGAGGATGGCCGTTTGCACTGTTAATACAGTCATAACCAACCCTGAGCAAGTGGGGATGGCTTTGAAAGATAATGTATCCTTGCAAAGGGTTACCTCAAAATACTTCAGGAGATGACAGCATTGGGCCTCCAGAAAAAGGTGTGACTGATGTTTCTCTTTTCCTCTCTGCTTTCTTGGGATTTCTGGACTAAAATATTGCTTGTGGAAAAACAAGGTTAGGAAGGTTTCTCCTTAAAGAGGGAGTTTGGAGTTTTTCTAAGTCCCGGCAGAGACTTTTCACCAAACAGAAGCAGCCTCATGTCCTGGTTCATATCACCAACTGATCATGTGCCATTTCAGTTCTCCCTGTGACTGCCAAGAAAAACAAAAATCTTGAAACAATCCTAAGAGTAGATATTCTCCCCTCCTCCTCTTCTTCATCCCTCAGAAAGAAGGTAAAATCACCACCCACAGAACAACTGTAGTTTTCTGCTAACATCCAGGGAGATTGCATTTTTGACCATTTGTATCTTCCTTAGGAAGATTCAAAAGTAATTAGGATTTTATGTAGCAATTATAATATCAAGAGATCCACAGTTTTCCAGATAAGATGAGGAAATTATTCTGAAAGCCACCCACCTCTCTGTGGTTTCAACTCCTTCTAGGCTTACTCTTTTTTTTTTTTTTTTAATATTTTATTAATTTATTTGACAGACAGAGATCACAAGTAGGCAGAGAAGCAGGCAGAGAGAGAGAGGAGGAAGCTGGCTCCCTGCTGAGCAGAAAGCCTGATGTGGGGCTCAATCCCAGGACCCTGAGATCATGACCTGAGCCGAAGGCAGAGGGTTTAACCCACTGAGCCACCCAGGCACCCCTAGGCTTACTCTTTATTCCCCACCTAAAGGCTTAACCAAAACCTAATTTTATTTTAAAGATTTTATTTATTTATTTGACAGAGAGAAATCACAAGTAGTCAGAGAGGCAGGCAGAGAGAGAGAGGGAAGCAGGCTCCCTGCTGAGCAGAGAGCCCGATGTGGGACTCGATCCCAGGACCCTGAGATCATGACCTGAGCCGAAGGCAGCGGCTTAACCCACTGAGCCACCCAGGTGCCCCCAAAACCTAATTTTAAATGACTTAGAAGGGGCACTAACCGGCATAGAAACAGAACTTGACCTGGATATTCCCATCATGAAAGTGGCATCAGAGATCTTCCATCTGAAAACAAAGCGTTGGCTATGCACTGCTGGGAGAGTTTCTCCCACGTCTCCTCATGTGTCTGTGTTCTAATAAGCAAAAACCCTCCCTGGATTTTGCATGTTACGTACAGTGGTCATCATTCACAGGAAGAGGAATCTAGAAAAATGGTACAAAGTAGTACTGGTGGGACTGTGAAACTAATCAGGTTTCTGGGGGGGAAAAAAAAAGAAATCTAATATTGAGGGTCAGTAGGCACTCTTTTTTTTTTTTTTTAAAGATTTCATTTATTTATTTGACAGAGAGAAATCACAAGTAGACAGAGAGGCAGGCAGAGAGAGAGAGAGAGGGAAGCAGGCTCCCTGCTGAGCAGAGAGCCCAATGTGGACCGGATCCCAGGACCCTGAGATCATGACCTGAGCGGAAGGCAGCAGCGGCTTAAACCACTGAGCCACCCAGGCACCCCAGGCACTCTTAATCTTAGGTAAACAATTTAAATGCAGATAGATGCACTAGAATGCTTCTGGCTTTTCTTTTTCTTTTCTTTTTAACTGTCAGTGATATCTGCCAATAGAATTTGAAATTGGATCCTAATTTTGAATCTCTTGGCACACCCCACTCCTCCCTCCAGGTTCATTTGCATATAATATCTTTTGTTCCCTAGTTTGCAGCAGGGTGGAAGGCTGCAGGCCAGAGAGAGGCTCACGTTTCTAGATAGAGCTGGATTTTTGCCATAATGGAAATCAATTTCACTGATAGTCTAGCCACCCTGCCTGCCCCGCAAAATGGGTTTACATCTGAATATTCTGGAATTCCCACTAGTAAACTGTAAACACTTTTTTCTGATGCTATTCTGGAAAGCCTGAGGGAAAGGCATTCATGAAGAAAAATGATCAGCCATCCGTCAGCCCAAGGTCAGGGTATGCAGCATATCTACCACCAATAGGCGCATCCCAAGACAGTGCGTTGCTTTATATGAGCTCCTCTCTTATAGGTATTTGCCTCTAGCTCAATATAGTGATGATGATGATGATGGTAAAAGTTGATACCTCTTGAATCTTCCCATGTGCTAGGGACTTTTCAGCCTCCTTACTTGTATTATTTTATCTAGTGTCACAACACTATGGAAACAGATGCTTTAAAAAAAAAATCCCCATTACCAATCAACAAACACAGAAAGGATGTAACTTTTCTAAGGTCATTACAGTTCCATTCAAGTTAGAGAAGATGTGTGTCTGAGAATGTTGTATATGTGTGTTTGTAGGGGGTGGCTGCAGGTCACTCTGGGGACGGGGTGGGCACTTCAAGTGAATGGAGAATGGAAGGTTCTACTCCAGTCACTTGGGAATGGAACAGGAGCACCAAATACACAAAACACCTAGAAACTCAACCCAGACACTCTAGCCCTTATAGTGACCTTGGACAAATATGCCCTAAAATTAGCTGAAAGATTCCTTTGGGGATTAGCTAGTGTTTTTAGAAATTCCTAGGAAAGCTGGTTCCAAGGGCAGATCTGTAACTTTTTGATTCACAGATATACTCACTTTATTACATAAATGGAGTAGCAAAGTTCATAAAGTCTAAAAGTTCAAAGCAGTTGCTACTACAAACCTCCAGAACCTGACAATTCAGAGTTGAGTCTTGAAAAAACAGGCTTCTTCATAAGGTGTCTAGAACTTCCGGGGCCAGCTAGGCCAGGGGCTGTGTGTGTGTGTGTGTGTGTGTGTGTGTGTGTGTGGTGTGGTGTGGTGTATAAGAAGGAGGAAATTGATCCCTCAAAAATAGTGCACCAACATGAAAAATAAGGGTTAAAATCTATTCTCTCTTCTTTCTGGCAAATGTTGAATAAGATCTGTGTATTCTCTGGGCCAAGGTTAAGGCATGATTGTACTCATCCACTTCCACAAAAATGCTAGTTATTATATACGCATGCTTCTATCTGCTCCTACCTTACTCTGGTTGCACATAGAAACTCACAAAGGATAGTTTGGTTGGCTAGAGCTACAGATCCTTTTTTGAACAGACCTGGGATAAGGCTAATATATGAGCTACCAATTAGAACATTTTTAGAGGAAGGAGTGAAGTTCACCTCTGAAGTGTGCACAGTGGCCCTAATGAGTACTGTCCTATCACTGACCAACGTGTCTACCCTTTGACAAGTATTAACAAGCTGATTGGCAGATCATATTAAAGCACTTACATGGAGAAAAGGCCTTTGTGTGTGAAATAGCAAAATAAAGTTCAGCTTGAACTATTTAAAAAAATGAAGTTAGTAAATGCATGATTCTGTTGCACTAAATATGTTAGTGTTAGCAACAGCTTCTCACTTTCTGCAGTTTTAATTATGTCTCCTGGGACTGGGAGAAGGGTAAGGGCGGGGGATACAGCTTTTAACAGCTTATTTGGTTGCTGTCCCTACCTTTACTGCTGCTGAACTGAAAAATCTCCACAGGCTAAAATTCTTTACATTGCAAATAAAATAGTTTTTCCCTGGTTTTTATCAGCCTAAGTCCCACAAGGAACCGACAGCCGGTTTATGTCAATGAACAAGACTTATTGTTTTCAGATTTATTTTTTTATAGCCAAAAAAAAAAAAAAAAGTTGGTGTTAAGCTTAAAACAAAGGCAACAAAGAACAATGAAGACTCTAATTTGGGGTTCCAACACAATTGCTGGGTTGAATAAAGGCCATCTTGCACCCAGCTATTTGTGGGAGAACTCATTAATTTTGGTGCTCCTCTTGAACTTGCCTCCCATTATGGCATGTACACACACGAACACATACACACACATGTACACACATGTCTTTCTTTTTACCCAGTGGGCAGATGTGTTTGCTGCGTGTGCATTTCTGGTTTCCGTGATCCATCCATAAAAACTAATGAGACAGGGAGTGGAGGTCAGAGAAGGAAAAAATGAAGGAAAAAAGAGAAATCCTGAAGGACTTGGGATATTTTATCTGGGACAAGAACAAGGACATGACAATACTCCTTTCCTAAGCTGGATTTACAAAGTCTTTTCTTATCTTAGTATAAGATTTCCCCCAGAGAAAATGAAGTAGCTAGAAATATGGGATACCCAAAGTACTTTTTTTTTTTTTTTTCCAAAGAAGATGTTGCCACTCCTCTATCCTTGCATGTGTGAGGATAAGTCCCTCTGGCAGAATGGAAAGTGATGGGTTGGAAATGAAGAGACCCAGGTGCTAGTCTGGCCCATCATAAATTTGCTAAGTGGATTTTGCCAAATCACTAAACTCTTTTAGTCTCAGTTTCTTTATCTGAACAGGGGGACTTTCCAAGAGGACTATTTGGGTCCAATATTCTTGATTCTATGCTTTTCTCCTTGAAATATTAGACCCATCTTCCATAACCCAAAGATGGTCACTCCAGCCATCACCAATGGATATTTGTCATGGTCCTTCACATCCAACTTCTGGATTGTTCTCCTAGAACTTATTAACTGTCAGGTGCTGTGTTCTGTGGAAATCACCTGAGACAGATAATCTCCTCCAACGTATTAACTAACATTAACCTGAGGTCGTCAGCTCTCAGGGAACACTGCATTTCCACTAGGGATTCTTACAGGCCAGAATGAGCCTTCCCTAATAATGAAATTTCAGCCCCAGACTCGAGGTTGGAGGTGAAAGAGACGCCTTTCAGGATGACACTCATTTGGAGAAAGACTACTTTCTGAAAGGAATCCCAGCTATGTCAAAGATTTAGAACTGGGACAAATAGCAAAATGTGTCCGAGAATAAGACTTGATTTTGAAAGCTTTGTCAATGAGGCTCTGAGGGAAAATAGAACAAGATATTAAAACCCCTTTTCAGGGCTATACTACTATAGTGACCAACCAACTGAAGATGAGGAAATAATTTTCTGTCTAGTACTATGGGAAAGAGGTCTTGCTCTGGGGAGGATGCAAAAATTATCAGCTTGAAGAAGGGGAGACATGAGTTTCATGCATTTATAGGAGGTATATAATTTTGAAATGTTGTCCTGTCACATTCCCAATTTCAAGGCTCATTTTCTGCCAGAATGTGGCCAGCTCATATTTATTTTGTAATCTCTTTTAATTACGGAGCTTTCTATCTGCAAGTTATTTCCACAGTTCTTCCTTACAATCACCATAAAATTAAAGAATGCCCCAATCTAATTTTTTGTAATCCAATTTTGTTACAAATAGTCATTTGATAGAAATAACATAAAAGGAGCATTTCTCTTTTTCCCAAATGGTGACATGAAGAGCCATGTATCTGTACTTCTGGGTAGTTGTTGAAATTGTTACTTCTGTCTTGTTGTTGTTATTTTGAAAGATGTTTGGTAAGCCTTCCACCAACATCAAAGTGTTTTGGGCATTCTTTTAGTCCAGATGTGACCAAAGTCAAAACGCCCCGCAGGCATTTGTCATTGAGTTCATGTGGTAAAAATGGAAATTTCCGAGTCATGTTGGCTAAGTGACAGTTGCACATCATGTCTGTTGGGTGTGAGCAGCCTGGATGGAGAGTTAGGTTCTGTGGCTCAGGCTCTTGATTTGTTGTCTAAAACCTCACTATTTGGGGCTGTGGTGGCACTACAAAGCACTGTGTTCACTTGTCTACGAGGTTCCAGTGCAGACAATCTCTGAGGTAAACATTTTTAAACAAATTCTTCCCAGACCTGCGGGGCTCAGGTTCCTTCCAGAGTGGAGAGGAGTGTGAAATAACAGGGGTTTCTATTTCTCTTCTATATCCAACTGATTCACGTGCGTGTACACACACGCCTGCTCTCCAATTTTTGCAGCAGTGTATGGAAGACCGCAAACACAACAAGTTGTGAGTCCCTGTGGTCTCTGTCAGGATTGAGAGGCCTCTGTTTGAACTCTACAACAACTACTGTTGGCCTCAGGGTTGAAATGCTTTTAAATAGCAAAGGAACCTCAGCCAGAACCATCTCTTGCCTGTGGCAGTTCAAATGCAGTGGAGAAATGGGTTCTACACAGCAGATTAAGACAAGACGTCAGGATGCCCTGTTTGGTTTTGGTGACCATCAGAGAAGGCTTTGTATGGTCTTCAGTCCATGTTTAATGACTAGCTTGCGTTATTCTACTTCTGGTGAGAAGCCAGCAGCAAGGAATGATGGAAGTTTTGTTTTCAATTCAGTCAAATGCTATGAAAAATTGAAATATGGATTCCTTTTATTGAATTTGGATATACGTTCATTTCTCATTTTTAAAAATAAGAAATGTATAGTTGAGGTAGAACATAATAAATACCAGAAAAATCCATAATTCTGTTTCTTAGTTCGCATATCTGGAGACACAGAAATGAAACCTACTGAAATGCTTATTCTCCTCTGGAGCTAAGTGTCTGTTGACAATTTAATACAGCACATTTGTTTTCAGGAATTTTGTTTGGTTGTATTCTGATTTATTTTAAGAAGAGAGACCCATGCGGGGTGCCTGGGTGGCTCAGTGGGTTAAGCCTTTGCCTTCAGCTCAGGTCATGATCCCAGGGTCCTGGAATCGAGTCCTGAGTCGGGCTCGAGAGCCTGCTTCCCTTCCTCTCTCTCTCTCTGCCTGCCTCTCTGCCTACTTGTGGTCTCTCTCTGATAAATAAATAAATTCTTAAAAAAAAAAAAAAAAAAGAAGAAGAGACCCATGCTTGCATCAGAATCTTAGACATATTCTAGAAAATGCTAAAGGCCAAACAGAAACAAGACTAAGGCAAAGGAACTTAGGGGAAATTGGAATCATTATACTGAGTCATTATCATTCAATGGGTCCAGAGGAACAAATGTTACATAGCACTCATGAAGCATAGCATGAAGGCTACTGGATGGGGTGTGGGCATTACATGTTCCCAGTTCAATATATTCCATTAAAATTTTTTCATAAAATGTATTTCAAATAAGTAGATGTGTTAATTTCCCTCTCATATAATACATAATCAGAGGAAAATGGATATAGACATTTCACTTCTTTGGAATTAAGGAAGGTGTATACAAAATATTCTCTCCTTAATGATTGCGCCTCCTTCTCAGGGGAGGCAAAATGTCCAGGGTTTGTTCTCTGATTTGCTATATGAGTGGAAAATTATCGGTAGATTATCAGTCCTAGGTTACTCATATATAAAATGAACTAATATCTAAAGGCTATGTGGAGTATATTGTTAATACAAACTGTAATAATATCAAATGCATTGCTGTATTGTCTCTTATTTAAGATTAAGAGAGAAAGAACATGTACACTCTTAGTAGCAACCAGCTCTGTATGACACATGAAGGCAGACCTCATTTTCTCATGTTTTGCTTTACTGCATTTCGCAGATGGTGTGTTTTTCCAAATCAAAGGTTTGTTGCAACCCCGAGTCAGACAAGTCTACAGGTATCATTTTTCTAATAGCATTTGCTCACTTCATGTCTGCGTCACATTTTGGTAATTCTTGCAGTATTTCAAGCTTTTCCATCATTGTTATATTTGTGATGGTGACCTGTGATCACTGAAAGCTCAGGTAACAGTTAGCTTCTCTTAGCAGTGTTTTCAAGTTAAGGTATGCACATTGATTTCTTTCTTTCTTTCTTTCTTTCTTTCTTTCTTTCTTCCTTCTTTCTTTCTTCTTTCTTTCTTTCTTTTTTTAAGATTTTATTTATTTACTTGACAGAGAGAGAGATCACAACTAGGCAAAGAGGCAAGCAGAGAGACAGGGGAAGCAGGTTCCCCACTGAGCAGAGAGCCCGATGTGGGGCTCGATTCCAGGACCCTGAGATCATAACCCGAGCTGAAGGCAGAGGCTTAACCCACTGAGCCACCAGGTGCCCATGCATGTTGGTTTCTTTAGACATAATGATGTTGCATGCTAATAGGCTACAGTATAGTATAAACGTAACTTTTCTATGCACTGGGAAACCAAAACATTCATTTGACTTGCTTCGTTGCTGTGGTCTGGAACTGAGCCTGCAGTATGTCTGAGGTGAGCTTGTATGGGGCTGATCTCTTTCTTTAAGACAGTAAGCTGAATGAAGCCTGGACCAAGACTTTCTTGACCAACACTATAATGATTGCTGCAATATTATAGGTTCTCAGTCCATGTCTTTGCTGACAGACCTCACAAGAACCCTAGCATCCAGCATTCACAAGCCCAGAAATTTGATAAATACTGGGAAAATCTGGGAAAGACTATTCATTAAATGTTATAAAACAATGTTTACAATGTTCTTCCAGGGAAAGAGATCTTGTGGCTAATGAGGCTAATAATGAAGATTCCAAGAGACACATATTAAGTCAGTAAAAAAAAGATGTACCCAATTTACAGTTTGATGAAACCATGCTGTTTCAAACACTGATCTGTCTGAAATCCTTTTCATTTCTAAAACTAGTATCTGTTTATCTTCTCTGGTCAAACTATTCACCAAGTGTTACTGGAAAACCACAGTGACACAGTAAAAATAAAAATAAAAACTGTAAATCACCCAATGCTTTATGTTTAAATGTTAAGTTCTTAATTGATTGACTTGCAACACCTTTAATTCACAGACTGAACAACGCAAATTCTTCTGCGCCAATAGGCCTTCATCCCATTGTTCTTTCTGTGCAAATGCTTTCCCTCTGCATCTTCACATGGACAGCGCTTTCTGATCCTTGGGGTCTCAAGTGTAATGTCATGTTTCAGATGTATACGCATTTCCTCTGAACCCATCAAAAACATCTCTTTTCTCTGTCTTCCCTTCCCTGTTCCATTAATCTCTATTTTAGAACTCCACCTATTTCCATCATACAGACCATCATCACAAATTTTAATTTTAATTGTATACACACACACACATATGCACTTTATACTTGTTTATTATCAATCTTGCTCACTCGTCTATAAGTTCCTTGAGAGCAAACTAACCTCTACCTAGGAAGTCCCTCCTACAGTGCCTAGCAAATGATAGTCTCTCAAGAACTATTTCTGGAGTGGAAGCATGAATGAATGAAAGTTATAGGGTACCACTAACACTGGAGATATTCTGAGATAGACAGCATCATGCAATCCAATGCGCATTTGAGAAAAGTAGCTCTCGCTGCAGAGTTGTGGAGGCTGGGTAAGAGAAACCAAGTGGGAGACTAGAGAAGGAGGAATAAGGGGTTGAACTCATGCAATTATGATAGAAGTGAAGACAAAAGGACAAATATGAGACTTTCACAGTAGGAGAATGATATATAGAACACAAACTTTCAGGTTGTATGTTACAACTGAAAGGGGAGAGTCTAGGATGACTACGGTGATTTATTCATTCAACAAATAATTGGAGATATAAAAAGCGTCATGGAGTTTATTGTATAAGAGAGGCAACAATAAACAAATAGCTATATATAAGCAAATTATTTTCTCATAGTAGAAGTAAATGTAAAAGTAAAACTAAAAAAAGGCGACCAGGTGCATGTGAATGCAGAAGGAGGATCAAACCTGTAGGAGGAAGAAATTGATAATGTCATCAGTAATGTTACGTTAATAATCCTTGTCAATCCTTCTGTATGTGACAATGATGACATGTGAAAATGTTCTAAGCACATTACACAGATGAAAGTAATTACTGTTACTCCTTTGTGTCCCTCATCTTTCCCAGTAGAGAACCTCAGACATGGTCTCTCAGAGGGACCCAGGGCCTGAGCTAGAAGCACAAACATGGCTTCTGGCCACTAGCTGTATAATCTTCTCCTTCCTTTGTTCCTGTCTGTCAAATGAAGGGTAATGTGAGAAATAATTTGCTTATTAGAAAAGATGATTAAAATATGAAAATAAAGGGATGCCGAGGTGGCTCAGTCAGTTAAGCAAGTGCCTTTAGCTCAGGTCATGATCCTGGATCATGGGATCGAGTCCCACATTGGTCTCTCTGCTCAGTGGGGAGTCTGCTTCTCCCTCTGCCTGCCACTACCCTGGTTGTGCTCTCTCTCTGACACATAAATAAATAAAATCTTTTTAAAAATACATGAAGATAAAAACTCAGTCCATTAAACTTAAAAAAAGGAAGAAATTGGAACAGATGATCTCTAGGGTTTCATTCAGTTCTGCAATCCTATTATTTTGTTTTTGTTTTGTTTTGTTTGCTCAATAATTATTTGTTGATTTTATTTGATTCCTTTGGCATGTTCAGCTTACAAGCTGCTGGACATGCTTTGCCCATCTATTCAGCAAGCTTGGTCACAAGTTCAAGGTAAATGCATCGATAGCATGGTTTGGGCACAATTGAAAATCCTCAGGTGGCCTGCAACGGTTTGAAAGGCACCATATCTACTGACACAGATTATTCTGGAATGTGAGTAGGCCCAGAAGAGAATATGAATGAATGAATTTTTTAAAAATCAAGAAGTCAGGGCACCTAGTGACACCCTAAACCAAAGTAAATACAGAATGACAATAGATAAAGAAGCACAGAAGACGTATGAAGATAAAATATTGTTGATTAATTTGGCCAGTGTATGGTTTCAAAATGTCTAACATTTTTTGTTTCTGCAGCTTGAGAGCTGAGCCAGACCTTCTAGTAATCTTAAAGAAATATGATGATAAAGAAAAGACCATGATGATAAAGACCAAGAGATCCATGATGATAAAGACCAAAAGATCCATCAAGATTGGTCTATGGATTTTAGTACCTTATTTTTAAGTGTTTCTTGTTCCATGAGAACAACAACCTGTTTTTGTGTTTTCTAACTTGCAGGCAAATGCATTCCTAATGGACACAGTACTCTACCCTTAAGCTACTTACATCTCTTTGAAAAGTCAATAGTAATATGCATAAAACATGAGAAAATAAATGAAGATACAACGAATTAAAGGAAGATATTAGAGATACAGATTAAATTCCTCTAACAGTTCAGAGAAGAAGGTGGACCAGAGCTAAAATGCCAGAAAAGAAGGCAGAGCTTGAAGGATGAGTAGTAGGATTTTGGTTTATGGAAAAAAGAGGGAGGAACCACATAACCGAAGTGCTAGACATGAGTCGCTAGGGAGAACAAGTTTGACAACTGAGACAATAAGGCAAGACACATACCGGAGGGCTTGCCATGTCCTTAGAAGTCAGGCCATTTAAGATTTTTGAGCAGTGGATGAAGATGGATTTTCCTAGTGCGTTAGCTCATAATAATTTTTAAAGAAAAATTGTCAAAATGATGTAACAATATAAACTTTAAAATATTTTTCCTTAAGGAAAGAGGGAAGTGTGTGAGGAGATTTGAGCATCTATTTGCCCTTGCCATTATAAAATATCGGTTTACTTTAATTCATGTGTATGTGTTTATCTGTTCCACTGGCCTGAAAGGGAAATGACATGATTAAAGCATTAGGTGAAAATAGTTTTTTAAAAAGAAACTCCCTCTGGAGCCAAGAGCTGCCAGTCACTGTTCAGAGACAGCTTAGATGGGTAGATTAAAGCTCAAATGAAATTCCTGCGGAAATCTGTCTGCCATGTTTTAAGGCTATAATGGGAAACACCAAGATCACACTTACAAAACTCAGAGAAAAAGATGAGGCTCAAAATTGTTATCAATCGCCTCCATTTTACTTTTTATTCTAGGAATCTTGACTGATCAGATAGCCAAGAAGGCAGGCTAAGATTTCAGACTCATCGATTTTCTTTTCACTCTTTTGTTTAAGAGCCAGACTCCTGGCTTCAGATAACAGTGATTTAGAGATTTGGTCTCATTTTATAGGCAGCACAGAATCTGTGCTGTCCAATAACTGGAGACAGGCTAGATTATTATCTTTTAGATTTGAAGATGCAGGACCAAGGAGACCCAAAGTGAGACACAGGGCCACTGCCTCTGTATTTATTTCTTTGGACAAATTCATAAAACCCAAACATTCATAATCCTCCTTCCACACTCCCCCTACCACGAATCCCCACCATCACTATCATCACTGTTAAATCCATGTCAAAGAGTGGCCAGCAAGGGGTGCCTGGGTGGCTCAGTGGGTTCAAGCCTCTGCCTTCGGCTCGGGTCGTGATCTCAGGGTCCTGGGATTGAGCCCCACATCGGGCTCTCTGCTCAGCCACAAGCCTGCTTCCTCCTCTCTCCCTCTCTGCCTGCCTCTCTGTCAAATAAATAAATAAAATCTAAAAAAAAAAAAAAAAAAAAGTGGCCAGCAAATCAAAAGGATGCCAGTAAGTTTCCAACTCCTCGTTCTCAGCCTGGCCTGCCCACCATGTGAGCGAGCACCTTATACCAGGTAGAAATGGTATTTATTGATAGAAGGGATATGTTCCTTACCCTCTCTCTAAGTGTTCTCAAAAGTATTTTCTAGATGTGTGATATGAGATGTAGACAGAAGCAAAAGTAACTCCTGAAAACCTCAGAGTTCAGGCTAAAAGAATATTCACAGTGCCAAGTCTTCTACGTTGCTTCTCTTTCCACACACACATGCACACACAAGACTGAGTCCTCCTTTTAGACTAAGATTCTCATTTGTGGAAAATAATTTCATTGTAAAAGAGTTTTGTTTGCTTTGTTTTGGTAGTGTCAGTTTTGTTTTTGTTTTGGTTTTTGGAATAGCAACACGTTCAAGAGAATATCAGTGTGATGAGGTGCCTGGGTGGCTCAGTCAGTTAAGTGTCTGACTCTTGATTTCGGCTCAGGGCTTGATCTCAGGGTGGTGAGTTCAAGCCTCTCATTGGGCTCTACACTGGGCACGAAGCGAAGAAGGAAGAGGAGGGAGGAGGAGGAGGAGGAGGAAAAGAATATCAGTGTGGTGGGTAAAAGTGCAGATTCTAGAGCCAGACAGTGGGAGTCTGAATCCTAGTTGTAGCACTTAGTTCTGTGACCTTGAACGAATTACTTCATTTCTTTGTGCCTCAGCTTACTCATCTGTAAACAGGAATAATACTAATGCCTACCTTATGTGTTTATCATAAAGAGTAAATGAATTAATATCTTTCAAGCTCTTGCAGAAGTGCCTAGAATTTGATAAGGGCTATAGAGGTATTAGCTCTCATTATTATAATTTGATCTATTACTACGTTCATCATTCAGCCTTCAGGTACCCATTACATGATAGATGCTAGTCTGAAAACTGGCGACATGGGGTGAACAGGACAGATGAGCACCTTGCACTTACACTGTAGTGGGGGACGTAGATAATAAACAAAATAATAAACAAAATAAATAATATTTCAGAGAATGATGAGTGTTATGAAGAAAATGCCAGTGGGTGATGTCATAGAGGTGGGCTGGGGTCAGGAGCTGGCTAACTTTCAAGTGGGTGGGCAGAATATCCATTCTTTGTGACACTGATGCTGAGACCTCAGTCATGTCTCCTGCGCAAGAAACACTAACCAGAAGCAAGTTGTGGTATTCTCCATTCCCCAAAGATCTGTTACTGTAGGTCCTTTCTGCTTTAACATGACTGATCTTCAATATATACATCTATTATATAATAGATAGATATAAATATATATACAGAGAGATATAATAAATACATTTTTTAAAGATTTATTTATTTATTTGAGAAAGAGAGTGGGGAGGGGCAGAAGGAAAGGGACAGAGAGAATTTTAAGCAGACTCCCTGCTGAGCATGGATCCCAATGTGTGGCTCAATCCCACAACCCTGGGATCATGGCCTGAGCTAAAACCAAGAGTGGGGCGCTCAACCCACCGAGCCACCCAGGCACCCCTACCACAGACATAATTAAGGGCAGTGAACAGAACATTTAAAGACCAACACATATGAAAAGAAAAGTAGGAGTTCACTCCTTCCGACAGTCACCCCAAATCCAGGCACCAACAGGAGACAGAGAGCAAAGAATAGTGAGGGACCCTCGCTGCTCCTGTTCCTCCATCTCATCCTGCTCTACTCAGGCAGTTCAGACTCCAGACACCCATGTCCTGTCATCAGTCAACTGCAGGAAATTTTTAGAAATCATTGCCCAATCTGCAAGGACAGGAGGTGGAGGAAATGGAAAAGTGAGAGAGAGAGGAAGTTCTGCTCCTTGGTAGATGATGGAAATCAAGGAAAACATTACTGCTTGTGTTTGTTCAGCCCAGGCACCTAAAATTTTGGTGTGGGGGGATAAAGGCTGTTATCTTGTGGAAATGGAACAAACTTCACTTGGTTGGAATGTTAATCTTGACTCTTATGGGAAGAACATGGTTGGAGCTGTATTTTGCAAGGGGCCATCACTCTTTTTCATTTGCAATAGAAGTTACTTCCATGTGTTTAGTCTATTTTCATTTATCCTATATGTGCCCTTACACACATATAGGATAAATTTTATTTTAATCACATTCTCCAGTCCATTTCCACAAATGCCAGTCCTAGACCTGCAATTCTCCCTACTCTTCCCTTGGCAGATCCCCCCTCGTCTTTTAGACGCATCTTCCTCAGAAAGACCATCCCCAGCCACCTTATCTCAAAGGTACGCTCACCCACTAAATTTCCCAGGCTGGGATTTTCATTTCCTTTGGAACTCTTACCCAAAGGTGTAATTATGCATGTGTTTGCTTACTTCTTTTTGGCTAGCTTCCTCACTTGACTACAGGCTCTATAAAAAGGCAGCACTTATGTCTACTTTATCTACTAACACATACCCCAAGCTTTACCAAATGCTTGGCACATATGAGATCCTCAATATTTGTTGAATAAAAGAGTCTATACCATAAACTTGAGAAGTGGGTGTTTTTACAAATCAAGAAAAAACTGAATCCCAAAGGACTGACTCCTTTTCCCAAGGACACACAGCTCATATCTGGTAAGCTGCGACTCTAACTCGGGGCCTCCAACTTTTGGTTTCAGGGCTCTTTCTGCCACACACCATACAGAAAGCAACTCACAAATGACTATCAAGGGCACTAAAAAACAAACAAACAAAAAACAAAAACCCGAGGAGTTTCCAGGTAACCCAGTAGGAGGCTGTGACATTGACTTATAATGAAAAATATATATTTGGTCTTCCTCCTTGTTACTGGCACAGAGCTCCTAAAACCCTTGGAATTTCCTAAGATGGCTTTTGTTATGTTCATTAGACAGCTTTTGGACCCCCACCTATGGATGGGCCTGGCTGTCCAGAGAACCAACACTGTCATTACAGGCTTGGAATTTTCAGGAAGGGGAAGAGGAGCTGGAGGCTAAACCAATTAGTGATTGGCTAAACCAATCACCAATTGGCTAATGATTTAATCAATCGTGCTTATGTATTGAAGCCTCTATAAAAATCCAAAGGGATGAGTTTCAGAGAGATTCCAGGTTGGTGAAAACATGGAGATTTGGGAAGAGAGGCATAGTTGGAGAGGGCTGGAACTCCATGCCCTCTCCCTGCACTTGCCCTAAGCATCTCTTCCATCTGGCCATTCCTGAGTTATGTAATAAACTGGTGATCTAGAAGTAAAATGTATCTTTGAGTTCTGTGAGGTGCTCTAGCAAATTAATCAAATCCAAGGAGGGGGTCATTGGAACCTCCATCTATAGATGGTCATTCAGAAGACAGCCTGGACTCGGAACTGGGATCTGAAGTGGCAGGGGACCAGGCAGTCTTTCGAGCCTGTGCCCTTAACCTGTGGGATCTGATGCTACCTCTGGGTAGACAGTGTCAGAATTGAGTTGAATGCAGGACACCCCACTGGAGGTGTTGAACTGCTTTGGATGTGCAGGGGAAAGCCCCACACATTGCAACTGGGGTGCAGAATGTTTAGAAGCAGATTAAAGCAGATGATATTTTGGAATCAGAATGCAAATATCCTTACCACAGAGAGGAACAAACAGTCTTTTTTTTTTTTTTTAAGATTATTTATTTATTTATTTGACAGACAGATATCACAAGTAGGCCGAGAGGCAGGCAATGAGAGAAGGGAAGCAGCTCCCTGCTGAGCAGAGAGCCCGATGTGGGGCTTGATCCCAGGACCCTGGGATCATGACTCAAGCTGAAGGCAGAGGCTTAACCCACTGAGCCACCCAGGCACCCCAGAATCAACAGTCTTGCCTGAGATACACTCAGCAGCTCAGTGTAAAAAGGTTTCCTTCCATTTATCTCCAAGTCCCATTGCTGGTCTCAGGTGGCATGTGAGACCATACACTTTGGGGTCAGATCTCCGGTTCTATCCACAGGGAGACCACTTTACTAGCTGTGTGACTTTGGATAAGTTATTCATGCTTGTGCTTCGTTTCTTCTTCTATAACGTGGGGGAAGATAGTCATACACATCCCACAGTGTTGAAACCACATAGACTCTGCTTAGAATACCAGGGAGGTACTTAATAAATGTTGAATCAATACTGAAGGAACCTATAAATATATCTCTTCTGTGTGTAAAAAGTCACTCTCTCAGCTAGCAGGGTGGGATCAAGGTGAAAATGATTGAAAATACCCGGGTAATTTTTTAAGACTCTTAAGCATGCTATTGTCCTTTTATACGGTAATCTACTTCATCAGAATGGTTACAATCCCGAGGCTATAAAGCAAACTGCTTTATGCATTGACCATTGTACTTCACCATGTGTCTCTGTATCACTACAATTTCAAGCAGCTACATTTTTAAAAACTTTTTCAGCTGCTGCACACCCAGCATGATGCCTTAAGATGCAATATGTCAGGTGAAAATGAAAAACACATGTTTTTTCAGCACTTGGTTTCGAGTATTCTTGGTTTTCCAAAAAGCACAGATTTGAGAATAAGCTTTTCAAACAGAATAGACTGAAATGTAAATTTCCCATTCCCATCAAATTTCCCAACAACCCTGAGGTTGCTGTTAGGAATAAGTAATTAATTAGCTGGTATTAGAAGTGAACAATGTTTGTTCCTTTCACAAATCAGGTGGTACTAGAGAATCATGATGAATTCTAAAAACTATCAAACTGGGTTGTTTAGTCTGAAAAAAAAAAAAGTTCAAGAGAAGTAAGACAGCTATCATTTGGGGGAAGGGATAAATGGGCTTAGTGTTAGATCAGATGAGTAGAACTCAGTTCTATGGGTAGAACTCCCAGAAAAAAAAAAAAGAAAAACATACAGCATACCTCATTTTATTGTGTTTCATACTGTACTTCACAGATACTGCATTTTTTACAAATTGAAGGTTTATAGTAGCCCTGTATTGAGCAAGTCTATTGTTGCCATTTTTCCAACAGCATTTGCTCACTTAATGTCTCTGGGTGACATTTTGGTAATTTTCACAGTATTTCAAAGTTTTTCATTATTAGTATACTTGTTATGGTGATCTGTGATTAGTGATTATGACTTACTGAAGGCTTAGATGATGGTTAGCATTTTTTAACAATAAAGTATTTTTTAATTAAGATATATATTTTCTTAAACGTACTGTTATTATAGACTTAACAGGCAACAGTCTAGTGTAAACATAACTTTTATATGCACTGGGAAACCAAAAAAATTACTTGATTCACTTTAGTGTGCTACTTGCTTTACTGCAGTGGTCTAGAACCAAACTTATAATATCTCTGCAGTATCTCTAGAACCAAACTTATAATTAGGCCCCACAGAAGCTATCCAAGTGGCCATCACAGGCCCAAGGTGCTGTAGACGCCAATGAGCACAGAGGGTCACAGAATGACTTGGCCAGAAACTGGGTAGCCACGTGTAGGGACTGTTTAGAAGTTATCTTTGGGATAACAAGGTTGGCCTGGGAGACCTCTGAGGGTCCTTCCAACTTTGGGAGTCCATGTTTTCTAAATGCATCATAGAAGTCCATCCTCCCAAATCTATGCTCCTTGGTCCATCACTGGTCAAAAGTTCGATGTCTACAGATGCGTACTCAATACTGAAGCTTCCCGGAATAATGGTGGAAACTCAACATAGCCAAGAGCCTTTACGTGTTAATGATACCTCTGGTAAACAGCAACTAACTTTTGCAGTTAACAGACACCATCCCTTATACAAAGCTGAGACAACTCTTCAGAACTTTTGAATCAAAGGGAGTCAAAGCTTTGAGAAGGCCTGTGCTTCTTAAGCAAACGTTACCTGAGAAGAAGGATGCTGCAGCTCCACAATTAAGGGACCCTTTCTAACTCCAGAAGGCCAATGAGTTTTCTGAAAGCAGCACAGACCCTTCAGCCCCTGGCTGTCCTGCTATCCTTTGGAGAAAAGAAGCTCCCTGCTCGCTAGCTGCCTGTTCAGCTGTGATACAGAGCTGTTTGTGGGCCGCCCCCTTGCCTCTCTGGCTGGGCCTACAGAAGTCAGAATAAAGAATGCAGGAACCAGCAGCTGCTGAAGAGCTTGGCTGACCTGTCCACTGAGTCCACGATTCCAGAACTACTCTCCAAGGGAAGGGCGGAGGTGAAAGGAGGATGGGGCAATAAATTAGTCATTTGGACTTCCCTACACGGACTTCCTGTGTGTGTCCATCCTCACCTCTTTCTTAACATACTTCAGTGGATGAATCTAGTAATCTAACCTTTGTTGAGTGCTTACCATGTGCTAAATACCTCCCTAAGGATTTTGCACATATTATCTCATTTAATCCCCTTTACCAATCCATCAGTCTCAATTTAATTCAACAACTTATGAATGAGTATTTTTTTTTTAAAGATTTTATGTATTTATTTGACAGAGAGAAATCACAAGTAGATGGAGAGGCAGGCAGAGAGAGAGAGAGGGAAGCAGGCTCCCTGCTGAGCAGAGAGCCCGATGCGGGACTCGATCCCAGGACCCTGAGATCATGACCTGAGCCGAAGGCAGTGGCTTAACCCACTGAGCCACCCAGGCGTCCCGTGAATGAGTATTTTTATTATGTCAATTTTCAGGGAAGTAAACTGAGGTATCATTTAGCCCAAGTTCACACAGTTGTAAGTGGTGAACCCACTTTTAAACAGATAGCTTGATGTAGAAGTCTGGGCTCTTAACCACTATCCACTTATTGGGTAGGGAAAGTGGGACATGAGGGAGTAGAGGCATTAGAAGTCTGGCTTATGGTTTTTGTTGTTGTTTTAAATTTGATTGTTCTTAGTGTAGTTGAATCTATCAAGGTTTGATGCCTGTTTAATAATCTGGTGTTTCCCACCAGACTGTACTCTATGAGTCAGGGCTGTCCTTCCTGCAGCTCGACTATTAGTAGAGCATCTGGCCAATGATAGGTACTTGGTCAGTGTTTGCTGAATGAAAGAACACAGCAGAGGAAATGTCTAAAAGGATTTTCCTAGAAAAGTCAGACAAATAGTATACTGAAAGCACTAGCATGCACAAGATCATCTCCAATTTCTCAAGTGCTACTGACTCATGAGTCTATCACCTTACTACCATGTCCCCCGATTTCCATGCTACCCAGCCATCTTCCTGCAGGACACGATGTTCTCTGAATTCGCATTTCCCTCTGTCCAGTTCTGTCTCCTCCTTCTCTTACCCCTTGATTTCCTGGCCATGTCCCCTGGGTTCCGGAGGAGCTTGTTTATTTCCTGTGGTTCCTGAAACATCTTCTGGAAGGTTTTGAGGGCAAAGTAGATTGACAGATGCTAAGCCTGCTAGAGCAGATCAGGACTATGAGAGGTGACCAGACAGGAGATGGACAATAAGCAGGAATGGTGCCACTACTGTGGCAGCCTGGGCAGTAACAGGTTTCAGTAAATAAACAGAAGTCAGTTCAGGAAACCTGCACGGTCTTTTCTTATGTGCCATAAGTGCGGACCACAAAAGTCCCTGGTGGGTCTCTGTCTTTGGGGTCTTAGAGATGAGAGATATCAGAACCACTCCTCCCTGGCACCCCTGAGAGATGAGTTGATGATGTTAACCAAGATCATAGTAGTGATAGTTAGAATGAGAGAAAGTCCCTCCTCTGAACTGGGAACATTCTCAATCATTGCAGAGAATGAGAGAGAAAGGAGTTACTGCTGCATGGTAGCAGGTAGGTAGGAGCTTTCTCATGTGTCATTTAATTGGTCAAATAATCCTGGAAGATAAGCATTAGTATATCTACTTTATAGATAAGAACTAGACTCATCTCCAAACTCAACACAGTAATAGCAGCCCTTTCATTTCGTACTAAGCCACATACAAATTTTGACTTCTTAAACAGCCAATATGTACCAGGCACCCTTGTAAAAATTATCTCTGGTGGTTGCCCTGGTTTGCCTCAGGCTGAAGATAAGCCAGAACATCTTAGCCACAAAGCACAGACTTCTTGCAAAGGATGTGGCCAGAAAAGGTCTGGGGAGCACTTCAAAGGTGCCATGAACTTCATCCTTTTCCTGTTATCTGGGGATGACCATAACTGTATAGAAAAAACCCTTTTCACATTTCAAGAGACAGGTCATGGGAATTACAATTGGCCATTTACATGAATTTTATATATTTCTGAGCCAAGACCTTTCAGGGTCTTGGTATTCAGATTTAAGCCAAAAGATTAATTTAGCCCAGTGTTTCTTAACCATGACCTCACATTAAAAAAAGAAAGAAAGAAAGAAAACAGAGAAAAGCAAGCTGATGCCTGGGCTCCACCCCAGAAGAAATGATTCAAACTTGCTGGGGGTGGGGCCCAAACACTGGTCTTCTTTTCAAGTCCCTCAGGTAGCCAGAGCTGAGCCACACTTTAAACTAACGGCCTGCGTGCCATCTTATCTGATACAAAGATTGGAGCTCAAGTTGACTTGAAAATTCAGGCTGATCTTCCGTTTTGAAGGCTGGCTATCAGAAACTCCAAGCTGACAATAACAAGGCAACTACAATGGGGATTTTGGAACGAGTGCCCAGCAGTCGAGGCAAAAGACAGGGAAAGAAAGATTATATGAACTGCCATGCTAATTATGGAAAACCAGACACTCTGGCAGAAGGCCAAGGGCGTGGCTGAATGTAGAAGGGTGGGGAACAGGAAAAATTTTAGGAAATTAGAAATTTTAATAACTTTGACCGTCAAGGGTTGCAATTGGATGCTGAATTGTTTCTAACTTATTGCAAGCCTGAGAGCAAAAACAGATGAGGAAAGAAACCCTTGTATCACATTCTGGCTGCTTTTCATTTCTCAAGCTTAGGAAGAGAAAGGAAATGAAGCCTTCCTGGGGCTCCTTTCCCCCAATCTAATTAAGAGCCCCCACAGACTCCCATTCTGAACACCAGGGGGAGTAAGACACATTCAGCCTCCTTCACCAGGCCTTAGAACATGAGAAAGATCCTAATTCTTGGCTTATTTAGATCCCTTCTTGAATAAGCTCTTCCTTCACTCTCTGGCTAAAGATGACAATCCACTTGTATTCATTTAAAAGAACAAGTAAACATCCTTTAAAAGCAATAAAACCCAATTCCTTGGATTTAAACCCCAGAAGCAGCACTTAGGAGCCATGTCACCATGGACAGGTTACTTAATGTCTCATGCCTCAGTGTTTCTGTTTGTAAAATGGGCATAATTATCATAATGCATCTCATAGGCTGGCTGAGCAGACTGATGGATAGACACACATAACGCTTGGAATAAGGCCTGGCATATAGTTAGCTGTCAATGAGGATTAGCTAATACAACTATCAAAGGGAATACCAGGAAATTTCTACTGAAATTCGAACCCTTCCATACTCCAATCTTCCCAAGGATCTTATATTAAAAACCATACAACTCATATAGTAAAGCCAATGGAGTCTTTCATAAGAAATGATATTTTAAGGCAGAAATGAGTGTCATCTTTCATACACAACAAACGTTACTTATTCTAGTGGTCTATAATAAGAATATACAGAAAATAATAAATTACACTCTCATAAAACAGCTACTATGTATTTTAAATATAGGACAGTGCACCCCCAAAGAACGAGCTACTAAAATGAGTACACCATAAGGAAGAAAGACAATAATCTGTTAGGATATCATTATCATAAACTTTCCCCAGAGGATGTAAGAAATTAGGTGAAGAAAAGGAACATATGGTAATGACAACTTATATACATTCTTACTCTGGCAACAGCCAAGAAGACTCTAACAGTAGTTATTTCACTAAAATGCATGTACTTTTATAATTCCACAAAATTGTTTTGATTGGAATAGATTATCCTCCATGATGCTACATCATTTTAACAAAATGAGAGGCCAATAAGGAAGCCCAGAGTCGATTTTCCTCACATGAAGACTGATGGCACATTTTCCATGGATGGAGGCCACGGAATAAACACTGCTGTATCAAACATTCCTGACGATGAGGGAGAACTCCACTTGCGTGTTTTTTTGTACTAGAGCACATAACTTTTTTCCCCTGTGGATCTTCAGCGAGGCAAGGCAGTTGCCTTGGCTGTATGGAATTCAGCAAACAGAAATGCATGACCAGTGACCACACACTTGCATCTGGATGAGGTTTTGGCTGACTGCGCTTTGGGATTTTAACTCCAGCCACTAACAAGGATCCCCTTCTTTTTGACTATATAAGTCAACTCTGAGAACCACAGGGTAGCGTGAATGTTTTTGTAGTCTTTCCATGTCTACCAAGCACTGAAAGTGTAGGTAGCAGAGATCATCTCTCTGGTCCTCTGTACTTCTTATAGTTGGAGGTACCAAAGTTTCTGGCAAGAAATCAGAATGATGAGGGAGGGGCATCTTAAAAAAAGGAGTGAAACTCTTCCTTTTTGCTGTTTCTTCCACCTACGTGGGGAAAATTGATAAAGATACCTAACAGAAAGACACAGTAATCGAAGCATGGCCTGAGCCTGGGCTTGGATCCAGGTCCATACCTATAAACCCTGTAACTTGGGATCAGTTTTTGAATCTTCACAAGCCTCATTTCCTCATCTGTAAAATGGGGTTCACAGTAGCCTCTTCTTTACAAGGTAGTCATGGGAATTAGAAGAGACAGTTTATAAAGCTTTATCCTAAACTACACCCGATCTTTAAATCTTCCCAAAACACCTATGAGGCAGACACTATTGTACTCATTTTGCTGTTGGGAAACCGAGGCTCAGAGACATTATGGGCTGGCCCACAGCCACCCAGCCAGTACGTGGAGGAAGCTTGGAACTTTTGCTCCAAAGTTGGTGCAGCACATCACCACTGCCCTATGTACTCCCTGGCCCTTATCACAAAATCCCAGGAAGTTAGAACTAATGGACTCTGCATCTGAATCTGCCTTTCCTTTAACAGAAGAGGAATAAAATTAAGAGCTATTCAGTCATCAGGCCAAACTAATCTTAACTAAATTCGAGGGTAGAAAGTGTATAGGAAACCAGTCCTTCAGACTCTTTGTCCAGTGATTTTTCCTTTGTTGGCTCATATCCCACAAAGGAAGGACGAAGAGTAAACTGACAAAAATGTTCAGCTTATACACTAAACTTACAAGAATACTGACTGGGATAAGACAGAGGTAGAGGGGTAAAGAAGGAGCCAGAGAGACTCCCTTTTTGTACAAAGGCTGTTTGTTTAGTATCTCAAGATGTTCACAAAATTCAGTATAAAATCTAACCGCTGAACTGCAAAAAAGGTGAGATTTCCAAACCTGTTATTACTAACCATTCATTAAAATGTGTTAGCAAAAAAACAATAGGGCTTAGCCAAACTAAACAACAATTAGCTTTCTCAGGTGTATAGGCCACGAATTCCCACTTGTTCTTCCCTGATTCTGACATCAAGTATACTTACTCAAAAACTCAAAAGAGTAAATTAAAATAAATGAGTTACTAAATGCTTGCTTCTTTCCTGGCTTTAGAATTAAGACAAATTGGACCTGTGGAGCATAAAGGATTTTTTATTTAACTGGCCTCAATGTTCAGTTGGCATTTCTGCATTAGTCTGTGTATTTGAGAATGCTTTCTCTATTTGTATGAATTTTATACTATCTGGTTTAGATTGAATACCTGTAGAGGGCAGTATGCCATATTTATTTAATAGGTGGATCCACAGAATTCCTACTAATAGTGGTGGTAGCCACCATCATCACCATCATCACCATCATCACCATCATCACCATCATCACCATTGTTCTTATCTGATTCCTGGGTTTCAGGCTTAGAGAAAATTTCTATCGCAAAGTTGCAAAGTAGGAAATAGGCATATAATTTTTTTCTGAATATTAATTGTCTTCATTTTTTCCTGACTTATTATTTTACTTACATCTCAAGAAGCTCTCCCAGATCCACAATACAAAAACTCCTTTACTATGTAAGATGTTGGCACAAAATTCTGCCATACTGTCATTTAAATAATTCAAAACATTTTAATACAAAATGTAAAGACCGATCACTAACAGAAGCATGGGCAGAGGAATCAAACAGAAAAAAATTTGTCACTGAGATGTGTTTTCACTCACACTAGTCTGTGGTCAGAAAAAAACACTCCCTGTAGAATCTGTTTCTTTAAGATTCTAAAAATAAATTGATCTGTAAGTGACTTTGCTGTAATACATACAGTGAGTCAGATCAAGGAATAAGAGCCATTTATAGAATGTGAACTAAGCACTGGCCTGAGACAACCGTTTAACCCTCACCAAACAGAGAAGCATGGCAGGTTGGGCAGAGTTTGATCTGAAACGTTATTCTGAAACACAGGGATTCTTTGATTATATTAGAATATGACCAGAGGCTACCTAAGGTCAAAACATTGACCTTAGCAGGATGAACCGTATGCATGGCTGCCAGTGTCCATCCATGAGCACACTCAGACCCATACTTCCTATAGATCTATCCATCACCCTAGGCATGTAGGGAGAGACCATATTTGGTGCAGGGGAACAAGTAGTTATCCCATACATGCTCCTATAAAGAAGTAGTTGGGAGTATTTTGACTTGCATTGCACAAGTTTAGAGTCAATCATGTTTAACCATAAATAAGTCATTTAACATCTCTGAGCCTCAATTTCACTTGTAAGATGTGAATAAATACAGTCCCCATCTCAGGAGGTTGATGGAGGATTAAATAAGGTGATGCATATAAAGCACTCAGTACACATAATAAAATTTTAAGAAATGTCAGCTATAATTCTGTTCTTTTCAGCCCTGGCATTGAGAGGATGGTATGGTTTCCCACTGCTTTGAGTGCTCCTTGATTTCTAGAGCATGTCTTTAGAGTCTTGTAAGGAGCCAAGGCATGTCAGATGGCTACAGGTTAGTAAGGTTTCTCCCACGCCTCCCGCACAGCTGATGTAATGAACATCAGTAAGGGATGTACAATCGGAGGGAAGAAGGGTATGGGGCGGGGAGGTGCAGAGAGAGAGAGAGAGAGCATGAGAGTGAGGGAGGGGCACTGGGAGGGGAGGAAAGACAGAAAGGGGGAGAGAAAGGAAGAGAGAATGTCTATGTGTGAAAGAATTCATGTCAGGATAAGAGGAATTTGCCACCCTCTTCACCTGACTTTCACTCACAGGCAAACATGTCAATGTTGCCTGCACACAGATCTGAAACCTGGCACAGCATAAAGAGCTACACTGCAAAGACTATGACTTCATATCACAATGTTAATCACTGACCTCCGCCTTGGCAATAAGATCTGCTTTGGCTCTTGTACAATCAGAATCCACCTGAGACTTCCTAACCCTCTCCTTGATAGCGAATTGGCAGTGAGTGTTAGGAAATTGCACGCTGGTGTTTGGATGAGTCTCCTCCATTGATATAGTTTATTTGGATTACAGGGTCTTCCTCAACTAAGACAATAAATCAGCCATTTTCATTTTCTTTTCACCTCTGGATACATGTTGCCCTTAATACATTAAGTTGCAGTCAGAATTCACACTGTTATGATGACACCATCCTGTCTTTCAGGTGTGGTTCCAGGGTCACAAGGACACTTGCCTCAGGAACGTTGACTTCATTGCACACCACAGACACACTCTGCTACTCAGAGGGGTGAGATCATGGTGTTGAAGTGAATTTATCGCTCTTTTAAGTGAATGGGGTTGAATTCAATCTAGTGACCTTGATTGGGAGGCTACTGATGCAGACTGCGTAAAACGAAACAAGACAAAATAAACAAGGGAAAACCACAGCGCATGCAGCTACTTTGTTCAGAAGGTGACACTACTGAATTTGGTGTGTGAAGGTCTTATCACATGGAAGTCTAGAAATAACTATGACCTAAGCATGGGGGTAGGAGACAACCCATTTAGAAATGAATGGACACATTCCATTGTAGCTGTATAGTGGTTAAAATCTATTTTGGGGCAAAAGGGATATTGTAAATACTTTCCTTTGTTTGTAACTATCATAACACAAACTTTCTGGCTCTCAGCATTTTTCAGTAACCCTGAATTCCAATAATAGTTTACACACCACCCGACCAGGCAAATATTCTACCAAAAAGGCAGGATTCCCTGTGACTCCTCTGAATCCCCAGGGCTAGCTAAGCCTAGATTGGACTTCATGAATGGTCTTAGACAGGACATCCCAAGGGGCTTCCCCAGTCTCCATACACAATTCCAAGACCACTCAGTTCTGGGGGCTCTTGGAAGATGCTGCCATATTAGGATAGGGAAATGTTCCTGTCATTCTGAAATTATTTTGGAAGTAGAGATTTAGCATAACTTTTTCAATTAGTATTCAATTCCAAATTTGGGACTAAGTTTTGGTGGAATTCATTTTAGGGATTTCTCATTGGTTTTGTAAAATGTTAATGCCAGCAAGTACATCATGTTCAACAGCATTTCTGTGGCAGAGGATACGGCAATCTCTGTAGACACTTCCAAACTCTAAAGTGGTTATTATTGAATTCAGATCAATCTGGTCTCCTTCCTCTTGATCATGATGGCTCTGGATGCCAATAAGAGGGTCAAAGTGGGAGGAGCCTGGAGTCAAGTATGGAAAAGTGAAGAGAATAGGAATTTTCTGAATATTTGATTCCTAGTCTCTCTGTAAGGCCAAATATAAATTTTGTCTAGAAATGTCAAATACTATGAACAACTTTATAACTTAAGGAGATTCTTTCTAGAACCAATGATAATCTTTCATTAGTCACCAAGCTTGTGTGAAGACCTGGAGATATCAAGACATGGCCCTGGAGGGTATGGCTTCATGGAAAAAGGGGACACTAAAATTAACAAGTCAGGAAATGACAGATGTTGGTGAGGATGCAGAGAAAGAGGAACCCTTCTACATTGTTGGTGGGAATGCAAGCTGGTGCAACCACTCTTGAAAACAGTATGGAGAATTCTCAAAAAATTGAAAATATAGCTACCCTACAACCCCAACAATTGCACTACTGGGTATTTACCCTAAAGATACAAATGTAGTGATCCAAAGGGATATGTGCACCTGAATGTTTATAGCAGCAATGTCCACAACAGCCAAACTATGGAAAGAGCCCAGATGTCTATCAACAGATGAACGAATAAAGAAGATGTGATACACACACACACACACTCACACATGTATACACACAATGGAATGCTATGCAGCCATCAAAAAACATGAAATCTTGCTATTTGCAACAACATGGGTGGAACTAGAGGGTATTATGCTTAATGAAATAATCAGAGAAAGACAATTATCACATGGTCTCTCTGATATGAGGAATTTGAAAGGCAGGGCAGGGGATTGTGGGGGTATGGAGGGAAAAAACGAAACAAGATGGGATCAGGAGGGAGACAACCCGTAAGAGACTTTTAATCTCATGAAACAAACTGAGGGTTGCTAGGGGGTGGAGGAGGGATAGGGTGATTGGGTTGCAGACATTGGGAAGGGTATGTGTTATGGTTAGTGCAGTGAAATGTGTAAGCCTAATGATTCACAGACCTGTACCCCTGAAGCAAATAATACATTATATGTTAAATAAATAAATAAATAAAAATAGAGTTCTCCTATAGCACTGCTCACTGAGATATTCATTATAAATGGACTCATCTATTCCAGGTGGATTTAGTTACTGAAGAAATGAAAGGAATTTCTTGCAATGCAGCTTTTATTATCAGATGGCTCCCCAAAAAAGACTTCAACAATATCAACATAGAGTGCTCTGTAATAGTTATTTTTGGCATTTCCAAAGAGTAGTTTCCTTCTATTCTGCTACCTCAATAACAGAGAATAAATCAGAGACTTGGCATTGACTACTCCACTGAGCTATTAATTTTTAAGTCTTTCGTTGATTGAGTTCCAACTATATGTTTGATAGAGACAACTCTTATTTATTGTTTAAATCAAACAATAATTTAAGCCAACTCATCAATTTAAGATATAATATCAAAATCTATTTGCTATTGAGTAGGATTTAGTTTAAGATGGAGGCTTCCCAGGATCCAAGTCTGAGGTCCTATCCTACAAATGCTATCAGAAGACCAACTATTTGGGTACTCCCCTGGTGAGATACCATGGTCCTGTTACTGATAAATTTGTACAAAATAACTTAATGCCTTTGTCTTCTTCTCTAATTATTTATTTTCTTTGGCCTCTTAATTAAACATTATCAAAAGGTCACTAGCCAATTCTGCATCTAATTGAAAAATGTACTATTAGGCTTACATCCTACCAGACTTAAGAACAGACCAATTCTGGGAGGATTATATGAATAGCCATATTGGAACATATTTTTTCCCTATATTTAGAATCAGGGTCAGACCTTCCCAATTTTCACAACCATTTAAAATTTTTTTTAATTTTATTGTTGTAAGAATACTTCACATGAAATATACCCTCTTAATATACTTTTAAGTATGCTATTATACTTTATTATACATTATTATATATTATTATTGCCCCTTATTACACATTATTGTTGATTATAGGTGCGATGTACAACAGTTCTCTAGAGCTTATTCATCTAGCTTAACTGACAGTTTACACTCATTGATAAATAATTCCCCATTTCCCCTTGCTCCAAACCCCTAGAAACCACCATTCTACTCTTTAATTTTATGAATTTGATTATTTTTAAATACCTCATATAAATAGAATCAGCAGTATTCGTCTTCCTGTGACTGGCCTGTTTCACTTAACATAATGTTTTCATGGCCAACAAGTATATGAAAAAGAATGTTCAATGTCATTAACTATCAGGGAAATGCAAATCAGAACCACAATAAGATATCAGCTCACATGTGTCATGACTGTTATTGCCAGAACAAAAGACAACCAGACAACAAGTGCTGGCAAAGCTATGGAGAATTAAGAATGCTTGCACCTTATAAAAACCACAATGAGACACCACCTCACACCAGTCAGAATGGCTAAAATTAACAAGTCAGGAAATGACAGATGCTGGCGGAGATGCGGAGAAAGGGGAACACTCCTACACTGTTGGTGGGAATGCAATCTGGTGCAACCACTCTGGAAAACAGCATGGAGGTTCCTCAAAAAGTTGAAAATAGGGACGCCTGGGTGGCTCAGTTGGTTAAGCAGCTGCCTTCGGCTCAGGTCATGATCCCAGCATCCTGGAATCGAGTCCCACATCGGGCTCCTTTCTCAGCAGGGAGCCTGCTTCTCCCTCTGCCTCTGCCTGTCATTCTGTCTGCCTGTGCTCGCTCTCCCCCCACCCCCGATAAATAAATAAAATCTTAAAAAAAAAAAAAGTTGAAAATAGAGCTACCCTATGACCCAGCAATTGCACTACTGGGTATTTACCCTAAAGATACAAATGTAGTGATCCGAAGGGGCATGTGCACCCAAATGTTTATAGCAGCAATGTCCACAATAGACAAACTATGGAAAGAACCTAGATGTCCATCAACAGATGAATGGATCACGAAGAAGTGGTATGTGTGTATATATATATATATATATATATATATATATATATATATATATATTCTTAATCTCACAAAACAAACTGAGGGTTGCCAGGGGGAGGGGGTAGGAAAAGGATGGTGGGGTTATGGACATTGGGGAGGGTATGTGCTATGGTTGAGTGCTGTGAAGTATGTAAACCTGGTGATTTACAGACCTGCACCCCTGGGGTTAATAATACATTATATGTTAATTAAAAAAAAAAAAGAATGCTTGCACCTTGTTGGTGGGAATACAAAATGGTGCAGCTACTATAGGAAATGGTATGAAGGGGGCAGGGGGCACCTGTGTGGCTCAGTCAGTTAAGCATCCAACTCTTGATATTGGCTGGGGTCACGATCTCAGGATCATGGGATGGAGCCCCATGGTGGGTCAGGTTCCATGAGTTCTCCATCTCCCCCTGTCCCCCACCCCCACAGCACTTGCTTGCTCGCTCTTTCTCTCTCTCCCTCTAGTAAATAAATATTTAAAAAAAAATTGAAGATTTCTCAAAAAAAGAAAAAAAAAGAACCACCATATGATTCAGGAATCCCACATCTGGATATTTATTCAAACGAATGAAAATCAGGATCTCAAAGAGATATTAGGACACCTATGTTCATTGTAGCACTATTCACAATAGCAAGAATGTGGAAGCAACCTAAATGCCCATTAACAGATGAATGGATAAAGAAAATGTGGTATACAATGGAGTACAATTCAACCTTCAAAAAGAAGTTAATTCTGCAATATGAAACAACAAAGCCATGTTCTTTTCAGAAAAAAATTAACAATATTTGAGCACTGACCAAAATAAATACTTCAAACGCCTTATTTCCTTTAAGCCTTATAAACACTTATAAAGTTAATTATTATTATGTACGTATTTTTCAGGTTAGAAAACAAGGCTAAGAGCAACTCAATCATTTGCCTAAGGTTTCAGAGCAGTAAATGGTACAGCCCACACCTGAGCCTATCTCTACTGGCTGTAGGGAAGTTCTGCTTGTCTCTGAAGATTTAATCTCTTCAACTGCAAATCTTTTCAAATCTAAAGATATCGAAACAGTAACTTTTTCTGAATTTTCTAGAAAAATCTATGAGAAGATTGTAAAAATTATTTTTCGTATCTATACAGATTAAATATATCCCTAGCTCAAACTGTAAGGGATGAATTATCGTGGCATCGTAAAAGTTATTGTTTTGAGTCCCTTCATTAAATCAAGTCCATTTTATAATGATGGCTAAATTATGCAGAAGCTTACAAGCTGTTGTCAAATCTCATTCTTTAAAACATCTCTTGCATTGAGGCGTGAGGATGAGCTCTGAGAAAAATAACGACTTGCTAGAAACTATGAAGGACAAGAGTAACTCATTACATCTGTGTTATGTTCTACAGATAACACTAATTTTATAACTTTTTTTACATGAGATAGGAAGAAGAGCCATTATTTAATACAGTGGAGGTTCAGAGGGGTACAACTAGCCCAACATCACATTTACAGCACATGACCACAATCCAGGTTTTCTAGCCCTGTGCTCAGTGCTGCTTTCCCATGAGCCTCTGCTCCCCACAAAACTTGGAAAAGCCCTCTGTCCCCAAAGTTCTCTTTATTGTCATTCTGGAGGAACAGAGACAGGTTTAGATATGTGGTTTTCTCACTGAAGAGGACGGTGTCTGTCTCATTGTAGAATGACAGGGGAAAATAAACAGGCACCAAACAATTTTCTCCTTAATAGCTTTTTTTGAAATTCACCCTGATATAGTAGGCCAATGAGTGAGAAGGCATTGTCCAGCAGAAACAGCTGCCATTGGGAAACATGCCCTGTGATATCCAGGCATCTTGTTTGCTGGGCCAATGGTAGATTTGGAGAACATTTCCCTTCTAGACCTAAATTAGGGTCCATCCAGTACAATCTTCGAGCCATGCTGGCTGAATTCAAATCTTACCTCTACAATTCACTAGCTGTGGGCCTTTAAACAAGTTTTATAATTTCTCTGTGCCTGTTTTCTAAAGGGATCAACAATGGTCTACCCCACAAGACAATTCAGGGGCTTCCATGAGATAAATGTAAAGTGCTCCTGACAGGACTTGGCAACGGGCTCAATGAGAGCAGTTACTTTTATTATCTTAACAAATGAGCCCCTCGATGTCTTTACCTCTACAATGAGAAGGAAAAATCATGTGACAAGAATCAAAACAGATTCTGTCTTTGTAAATCATAAAACACTCTGTGCATCTAGAGAACGAATGCCGTTGTTTTGAAGAGAAAGTTGCAATGTCTGAGCTATACCTGTTTTCTGACTGCATCAAACTGAGAAAGTCATTTATATTCTCATCTCCTGACTGACCCTGTTGGGAGCTTGTGAGGCAGGAGTCAAGAAGTTGGAGGTGCTGTCTAGCCGGGGTGGGTGCTTACCCAAGGCTTGATGCTTTACCTGCCAGGAAAAGGCTCATGATGTCAGTAGATTGCGATGATGACATGCTAACTTCGGGCAAGTTCAGTAGGAGTGCAGATGATACAAATGAGGGAAAACTTTTAAAGTATCTCCTCCTTTTTCTTCAGCATGTTGGTCTCACCCGGTGACACACACATGGATTCCAAGCTCTAATGTCTTCAAGGAAGACCAGAGGCCAAGTGGGAGAGCGGTTCTCTGCATCCTTTCCTGGCTTACTCTACGTGCCCTGACTGCCCCCTTCAGTTTTCCAAGTTCAGCTTCAATGCCCATCTCCTTTACTAAGTTGCCTCTCAATGCTCTCTGTAGAACTAATGTCTTCCTACTGTGTCCTCATAAAATTTTCATTTGTGTACCTTTAATGCAGGACTGTTAAAGTTTGCCTTGTTTCATAATGAGTTGTACACACCATCTCTGCCCTATTGGCTTGTAAGGAGCTGCTTCTAGTCATCTCTGTGTCACAGTGACACCTACACCACACGCTGCTCAAATGAGCCACTCAATAAATATTCATCAAGTGAGTAAGTAAATATTTGTTGGTGAAAATTAAATTGAATGAGAACTCCTTGGCCTCCAGGAAAGGTTCTGAATTTTTTAAATGGAGCATTGCTCTTTTCTCCTCCTATCCCTGTTAAGGTTGTTTCATAACACTTTCTGCCAAGAACAGCTCCTATTGGGAAAATATTAAGTGCCAGGGGAGCAGCACCTTCTATGATTAAGTACTGGGTGAAACTGTGGAGAAAGGAGGCCCCCATTTACCCCCAGTTTCAGAGGCAAGGACTGTTGACTTTATTTTCATGCTGCTCCTGCCATACGCCAAGTATTCTTCAAGTGGTGGATTTTGGAATTGTGTTTTCTGCTTTCCTTCCCCTGAGCATCCCCTCCACATGGGCCACTTCTACAGCCCATGCCCTGGATGGAATATAAGGCACATCAATGAAAAAGCAGAGTCCACATTTCTTATTTGGAACCTGGGACTCTGTGGTAACTAGACTTCATGCTTGCTTCTAACCTGTATGCAATCAGTAACTGGGTGAAAGAAAAAGGTAAGGATAAGTTTAGAATGGGGAGCACTGATTGGATTTTTCCTCTACAATCTGAGATTAACTTTATCATGTAAATAACTAATGGGAGTTCTCCAGATGCTCTTCTAAATTGCTTTCCCCTCTCAGGGATGTTATTAAATATACCCTATGTTGGTGCTGCATAGCAAAGACACTTTCCATGGGGAAAATTCCAAATTTAGCTCTCAAGCACATGGAATCATTCTTTCCATGGGGAAAAATTCCAAATTTGGCTCTCAAGTACAAGGAATCATTCTTATGGATGGTTTTAGTAGACTTTCAAGAATCCCAGCATCCTTTCCTCAACTCCCTGAAATTCAGGCTAAAGCTTCAGGAATGGTACCTCAGGAGACCCCAAAAAGGTGATTGTTCACAATGCCCACTCCCAAGTTTTAGACTTTATAGGGACTTAGATAGTATAAACTGTTGTTTAAAGAATAAATAAATAAATGAGTGAACTAATGAATGGATACATCAGACAGTGCATTGTTAGAGATAACATTTTAGCCCTTCTTGGTCATTTGGTTCCTAAATATCCTGACATAGACTCACATTTTGTTTATCCTAAATGAAAATCACAAAATGTTTCAGTTGAAAGAGACCTTAGTGGTAAGCTCTTAATACACAATTTTTATTTACTTTTAATTTTTTTAATATTTATTTATTTATGAAAGAGAGAGAAAGAGAGAGAGAGAAACAACATGTGCAAGACAAGAGGAGGAGCAGAGGGAGATGGAGACAAGCAGACTCCCTGTAGAACAGGGCTCAATTCCCAGGACCCTGAGAGCATGACCTGAGCCAAATGAAGAGTTGGACACTTAACCAACTGAGCAACCCAGGCACCCCTACACAATTTTTTTTTTTAAGATTTTATTTATTTATTTGACAGAGAGAGATGACAAGCAGGCAGAGAGGCAGGCAGAGAGAGAGGAGGAAGCAGGCTCCCTGCTGAGCAGAGAGCCTGATGCGGGGCTCGATCCCAGGACTCTGAGATCATGACCAGAGCCAAAGGCAGCAGCTTAACCCACTGAGCCACCCAGGCGCCCCACCCCTACACAATTTTTAAGAGTCAAGGTCTGATTTGTTCAAATGCCACTAGAAAAAAAAAAAACTGCTTCTCTGATCAACACATAGGTGAGGGCCTGGAGACCACCAACTCTGAGGAATCAATTAAAAGTTTGTCCAACATTAGACAGATCTCAGAGGTAGAACCAAGACCTCCAAGACACTGGCTTCGTGCTTCCTCCTGGACGATACTTCCCTTTGTGAGGAAAGAGGTGTTTCTGGGTACTTATTAAGTAAAAGGATAGTTCTCTGACACTAAAGTTAATGGGACACAGGCTTTAAGAAGTTTTGCAACAGACTTCAGGGTAGCCACAGAGTTGTGGGTAGGTTCTCTTTATAGAAGTATTCCAGCTAATAAATGAAGAAGGAATGATGGCATTAGACCACCAATTTGCAATAATGGGTGAAAGAAATAATGGGTCCAGACAAGGGCTGTCAGTCACTGCCAATAGAAAGACAGAGAATTGGTACCTCCTGACAGAAGTACAACTCCACATCACCCATGAATTACTCTTGCCAAAAAAACCAAAACCAAAACCAACAAAAAACTGAACTGGACTCTAAAGCAAGTCTAGAAAGCCAGTAATTACAAACTTATAGAAATACAAGAAACAGAGGAACTTGTCAAACTGACACCATGAAAATGGAATCAACAATATTCAGAATGTACAAAATCTATAGGCTCTTCAATGAATCAATTGCAAGGAAAATCAAGATGAGGGGGACATGGATCTGGGATTTAAAAATGTCTTAGGAAACATGTTAACCAGTTTCAGTGTATGGACTGAATAGTTCTGATTAAAATAAAGGGCACTTTTCCTCTGAGAATACACCAAATGACAGAGGTACACTAGTGCTCCTGGGGCCTTGGAGTAGGAGGCAGTGGCAATGTGGCCTAGATCATGGGGCTTGAGGAAGCAAGACCAAGCTGGGTCACCTGGGCAAAGGCATGAACACATGGCTATTTAACCAAGAGGTTATCTCTCTTTTCTTCTTGCCCATCAAGGAATCCTAAATCACTGGCTTCTTCCTGGGGATGTGCCTCAAAGATAAGATTTTGAAGATACGCCCATGTCAGAGCAGATGTGCGCTGCCCAGTGGACCAAGGTCAAGGCAACTGTCACCATCTGCAACTACTACATGACCATGTTGGTTGGTGTTAAGTGCGCCAAGGGGGTTACTACTGCTGTGCTTGGGGCCGTCACCCTGGCCACGCTCGGTGACTGGGGGGATAAGACAGGCAAGTACCACATTGTCCCTGCAAGGTGCCTGCCTCCACACTGAGCACCTCATTCCCCCTTGGGGGCACCGGTCTCATCTGTGCCTCTGTGGCCAGGAAGCTGCTGCTAACGGCCAGCATGGATGACTGTCACACCTCAGCCAGGGGCTGCACTGTCACCCCAGGCAACTACATCAAGGCCACCTTTGATGCAATATCTGAGACTTGCAGCTACCTCACCCTGACTTCTGGAAAGACTGTGTTCACTGAGTCTCCCTATCAAGAATTCAGTGGACCTCTTCCTTCAGAAGCACTCTAGAGTCCCTCTGCAGAGGCCCCAGACCACAGCTGTGGCTACTACTGTCACGTTTTATACAAAACAACATAAAGTGAATTAATTTTTTTTAAAAAGTAAAGGGTGAAAATCCTATGAAACAATCAAGGAAATCTGAAAGGTATTTTAAAATATTACAAAACCACAGGTAGCTTTGTAGGTGGAAAAATGGTATAGTGTTTCCTTTTCCTAAAGAATACTCACTTTTTGTACCTACACACTGCAACACCTAGGGGAGAAATGCTATGATATCTGAGATACGCTTCCAAAAACCTTGCGGCAGGCTGGAAGTGGGCAGACACACCAATGACACATGACTGGCAGTGAGTCGAGAACTCTTCAGTCGGGTGACAGGTCTAGGAGGTCATTCTCCTTATTTCTGTACTTAGAGCATGTTTGAAATTTTCCATAATAAAAATATTTTAAAGGGGTTTTGTTCAGAATTAGAACTAAAAAATAGCTTTTGCTCCGTTGTTAAAAGATAAACAAACCTGATAGGCAGGAAGGGATTTCCCAGGAAGTGCAGAAGCTTTTTGGAAATGCAGGGGACCCTCATTTTGAGTGGGGCATGAGGAATCTCTCAGAAGCAATAATAAGAACATCCGGTCTGTTCTGACCGAAGCCAGACTAGACCAGGACACTGCTGGCAGTGAGGGTGGTATCTCAAGGGAAAGTGTAGATTCACACACTTGGTCTCAGCTTCACTACATTATGGGTAATAAAAGCAGCCTAACCTCTGTATGTTTCAACTAACTCAGAACAGGACATCGTGATGTCTTTGGCAATGGAATGAAAAGATCATTCCATACCGCAAGATCAAAACCCAAATGGAGGGCACCAGTGCCTGCCATCTGAATGAGCTTTAAAATACCTTTGTCCTTACCCCTAAGATAGAGCATTCCTAAAGCAGATCTGAATGCTTCAGGCTGGCAAACAGCCTCTCCAGACTGCAAGCTAGCCCTGTAACTTGGATGCACTGGCTTGCGCTTTAAAATGGTTATTATGACACTAAGCTGCCCCCCAGACCATTTGTCAATTACTGCTGGGGTCATTTACTAAAACTGACATTTAACAACCCAAAGAAATAAATAAACCCATGAATGCCCAAGGTGCTTACGCAGACACCCGCTGGCAAGATTTTGTCTGAATGTCATGAAATCAAATATGTCATCAAATATGACAACTCCCGGGGCTGCCTGGATGGCTCAGTGTGTTAGGCCTCTGCCTTCGGCTAGGGTTGTGATCTCAGAGTCCTGGGATCGAGTCCCGCATCGGGCTCTCTGCTAGGCAGGGAGCCTGCTTCCTCCTCCTTCTCTCTCTCTCTCTGCTTGCCTCTCTGCCTACTTGTGATCTCTCTCTGTCAAATAAATAAAATCTTTAAAAAAAAATATGACAATTCCCTAAAGGGACCCTAGGGCAGGTAATGACCAGTCATCAATGGGTCAAATCAAAGCACAGGGAGGGATCCCAAAGCTTACCTCTGCCTTTGTCCTTCAAAAACCCAATCAAATGCAGCCATCATTTTTCATTCAGTTCACATAAAATCGAAACGATCTTTAATTCTGGGAGTAGGGATGATGATTTGACACCTATGAGTCATAAGTGGCCCTTTGTGAAGGGTCCCATGACAATGCAGTAGCTCACATTGAAACCTCAGTGTGTCCGACACTCTGTTCCCCACGGCACCTTATCCTCGCTGCATCTAGGGCAGGCTTCTAGGCCCTGGCCTAGGGAGTTCCTCATCCTCAGACCCAGCATCTTGCAACAAGTCTTAAAAATTCTTAGGCACTCACATATTTGCAATGAGATTATTTTTCAAGGGGAAACCATATATTTTTAGTTATTTGGCCAAAATGGGCAAAATGCTCCGGCTATTGAAATAGTGGGATCCCTCTATGTCATTATTGCTTGGCTAAGGCATAGGAGTGAAGAGTGTTTCCTTTGTCACTCCAATGAGCAGATCCACATTTACCAATCAGGATACGCTATAGTGGATGTCTTATAAGACCCACTGGGCGTCAGAGGTAACCCCAAATTCCTGCAGACAAAAAGTGGCTTTTTTTTCTATAATGATTGCATTCAGGGAACGAACAAAAAGAGCCAAAATTTTCAAAACATCTTTAAGAAGGGTTAAGCACCCAAATCCCACTAAACAATAATGGGATTTGTGTATGAAACATTACACTCTTTGAACATTTTTGAGAAGGCTACTCTCCTCTTTCCCCTCCGACTAATAACAATTCAACGTTATTTAACATAATCCTACTGACAGGTAATTTCTGACACGAAATTTATTACTGGCTTGCCCTTTGAGGGCATGTTTCACTATTAATGTTTCCTTTTAAAAGCTATAGCATACATTAGATTCACAGACAGAGTTTCCCCATGTTTTCCTTGGAAACCCCTACTTTCTGTGGTATTTTACATTGCCCAAGTCTGCTTTAACTCTGTATCCTTACACACACACACGCATACACACACACACACCCTCCCCCAATGTCCAGGTATACACTTAACATTGAAGCACTTTGTTCTACCATTATTAGGTTTACCTACAACTGAACAAGCAACATTAGTGGAACATAAATTTAAATCAGTTTGTCCTGTACCTGAGTATGCGATGGAATGAGCTAGAATTTAACATGATCACGCCTGGAAGTAAGAGCTGCAGATTGTGGATATTATCCATATACGGCCAGAAAGACCCTGCAAGCTGGTACCCTGATTGGTGCTTTGAGTCCCAATGCAGGACATACGAGACTTTCCGGAACACACTTGTGATTCTGACTCATTCAGAGAAACGGTTTTTATCGAGTGAGTCAGCATGAAGCAGGTATTTCCCTACCTGTGCTAACCATACAAGGGCATTGCTACCTGGAGGGTTAGGTCATCTGCTCCAGGAGGAAACACACACCATCTCTGCTTTTTCTGGAACTGCTTTACTGGCCTCATGAGCTCATAGGCTGGAGTTGACTATTTGGTGTCCTTCCTTTGAAAGAGAGGCATTATCTAAACGACTCCCTAGCTAGCAAAGCAGCCAGGGACAAGGGAAAAGAATATTCATTTGTTCATTCACAGATTATTTACTTATTCATTTGTTATTTCAGGGAGGTCAGTTTTGTTGAGCTGTAATTTACAGGGAGCAAAATCTGCTCTTTGACAAATGCAGACAGTCCTGTAATACCACCACAATCAACACAGAACAGTGCCACCACCTCAAAAAGTTGTCTTGCCCCCTTTGTAGTTAACCCCTCTTGAACCTACCATATTTAGTTTTAAATAATACCAAGATAACTTAGGACAGAGACATGAATTCACCTGCGGGTCGATTCATGGACGTCCTTGTAACTTATTCTCAACCCAGTGGCAGGGATTACGGGTGACAAGCTTCAGAGACCCTCCATAGCACCAGAAGACTGAGAACCTTTCGGGGACATCAGCTGACTCACACGTACCCTCATGATAGCCCATTTCTGTAGAGAATCACAGGATCATGCTACTCGGTAAATTCTTAGCCCTCTAGTCTTCCCCTAAGTTTAAGAGGAAAGACCAAGTTCCCCTCGGCTTCTCCCCTAAACCAAATGCTAATGGGAAAAACTGGAGCACACGTACTCTCTCCCAACCTTGGCCCCCACCTTTCTCCCCACAGATACACACATATTCAGTCTCTCTCTCCTTACACACATACCGCCCCCCCCCACACACACACAAGAGAAACAGAGGCAACACACGAAACTGCCAAAACAGTCTGTCCTCCAAGGTCGTCATTAAATCTCCAAGGCTACGACTGGCCCTTCCAGGATGGGGGATGAAAAATCCCCCATCCCGAGAAGCTGGAACTGATCCGAGGTCCTCGCACATTAGGGAAGAGTTAAAATCCCCAGGTTGCCGGGCCATTAGCAGCTCAGCCATCCATTTTTCATTTGAAGGAACCTTTTTAAAGGTTGAATTCTTATCTTCGGGAGGCCCGTAAATGCAGTTCTTGTGTTTTCATTGGGTTTATTTAGCCTGGGGGATTTAGGTCCCTCTGTTGAGGCAGTAAATTTTCCCCTTCGTGTGAATGTATGTGGTTAATATACTTAAAAATCCATCAGGCTAGGCTAACAAAAATGCAGCCGCCTTTACACTGCAGTTTTTGGCAAGGATGGAGTCACTCAGGATGGCTGTGCGGTGCTTATAATTGAATTGTGGTCACTAAGCCGAATGCTATCAATTTCTGTAAAAACCCAAAGCCAGATACCTCTGAGCACACCTTTCACCACCTTCCCTATGGCCCCTTCCCCTTACTGCCAGCTCCCCCCATTTACCCAGCTGGGATACAGAAAGAAACCCAAGACAAACCACCAGCAGGCATGGCTATAGCCTTTAAATGTGCCATGAGAGACTGAGTGTGGGACCTGAAGACAGCTGAAGACCCAAGAGTGTGGGTTACATGCTCTCGAGGCGGGAAAGGAAGAGATGCTCATGACAAGGAAAAGAACAAAGGTCTACTAGGGTACCCTTAGAAGACTTCCAACTCTTCTTTGAGAACAATGCTAACATTTAGCCGTCCGAATCAACACTATCTGACACTAGGGGCACAGATCCCAGGCCCCTCAAAATTTCTCTCACCACGGTAACCTCATACAACCTATAGGCCGTTAGCTGACCTCACCCCCTTCCACCTCTGACCTCATGTATGCGCCTCTCTGGCGCATAGTCTTCCTGGCACTTGTACCAGAGCCCAGTCGACCACAGGCTGGAGTGCACCACAGCTGTGGGCTTCAGCCAACATGCACGCAGACTTCACAACTCGGCCACTGCGGCTGCAGGCAGCCGACCAAACCACCACCACACACTCTAGGGCACCAAACTCAACAAGCTGGACTTTGTTCCTGACATACTGGAACCAAAAGGTGAAAAACAATTCATTGAATGAAGGCGGGACAGGAGGAAAGGAAAAAAACCTTCCATATGACTCTCCCTAACCTAAAGACAAAAGTAAACAAAGTAAAAATACATGCAAGGAGGCTGTTCTAAAAAACTACCTTTGGGCATCTGGTTGGCCGAGTCGGTTACATCTGCCTTCAGCTCAGGTCATGATGCCGGAGTCCCAGGATCGAGTCCCACATCGGGCTCCCAGCTCAGCGGGGAGTCTGCTTCTCCCTCTGCCCTTCACCCTGCTTGTGCTCTCTCTTGCTCACTCTTTCTCTCTTTCAAATAAATAAAATCTTAAAAAAAAGAAAGAGAGAAAGAAAAGAAAAGAAAATCCAGGAGTCTACTTTGAAAAAAAAAAAAAAAAGACCTTTTTCACTATGCTAAGGAATAGTGAAATATTTCTAATCCCTCCCAGGCATTGTATTTATTTAACAAATAGTATTCTAAATGGGCATGTGCTAACTGTAACAATTATCCCAGGGCTCAAGGTGTGCAAATGCCCATCCCATATGCCCTGAAGAGGAGAGAGAAAGCACTCTGGGCTCAACTACCAACCAAAGCAAATTCTGCTGAAAATGAGCTCCTAAAGTTAAAGAGCCTAAAGCAGGTGAGGTCAGGGCTGAAAAATTCAACAAGACAGACACTAGAAGCAGCGCGAACGGCTTCAAAGCAAAGACATACTGTCCCACAGAACTAGAACCCATAAAGAAAAAAACTGAGCCATGTCTAAAATGCATGAGTCAAAAGAACATGCATTTCTCAAAAATTAAACATACAACTTAGTCATTTAAAGTCTATTTAAATGCTATTTAAAGTCATACCTCTGACATCCTACTTTAGAGGGTAAGCTCCAAGAGGAGTTATCTGACTTTCTTATTATAACCACAGATATAGCATGATACACAAGTAGGTCAGATTAGGAATGAATAGTAATGACTATTATTGTTAATTAATATTTATGCCCAAAATTACAAAATCTCCCCCTTTAACTTAAGCTAATTTAAGAGGAAATGTAGAGATACCATTCTTCTTATATATAAGCCAGGCCATACTTAAGCTTACATAAAACCAATAGTCCCTATCATTAACCTTTAAGGACTTCCGGATTACTCATATGTCAACACATGTCAAACCATCAGGTTGGCCCCTATCCTGAGAGATTTCAGGGCCCTAGTTTTAAGAAAAGCTGTAATGGCCTCTGAAGGAGTAAACAATGAAATATGATTTTCTAAAATAGTTTTAGGTCATCTGTGTAAGTCTTGACACCCAGGATTCTAGCAAGTTCAATGTGCTGGGCTATGGAAAGGAAGAAAGGACAGGGGTCAAGAAAGCAGTGAGACTGGGACTGCTTTAATATGAACTTTGAGAGCAGCATCCTTAAATTCTAACCTGGCTCTGACCATAGGCTAGTTAGCAATTTCAATTATATCTTATTTCCCCTTTAACATTCTCCTCCCCACACCAACCTCTGTTTTAATAAATAATATAAAACATTTATGTCATTCTCAAAAGGATCTTTCTGGCATTTTACTGCTGAAGTCCTATCTTTCCATCTATACTCCTCTACCCCCACCACTATCAAAAAATCACAACCAAAAGAAAAGAGGGAAAAAAAAAAAAAACAGAAAAGCTGAAACATGTAAACATACATAAGGGGAAAAAAAAGCATTCCTTGTCCTGCCTTGTCTTAAAGAGTGAGGAAAGACACAAAGAAACATGAAGGACCAAAGGAGTTTGAGAGTTTGTGTGTGGTGCCTGTGTGCATGTGTGTGCGTATGTGTGTGTGTGTGCATGTGTGTGTCTGTATGGTGCAAGAGGAAGCCATATAAGATCTCCCAATGCCCTAATGTCATGATTAATAAACAAAGCTCACAGCCAATGACATTACCCAGGAAATACCACGTCCTGCGCTGTTCAGTGTTTGTTTCAAAGGGCAAAGTCTGGAGAAAAACAAAGGAAGCCGGAGGGAGGAAGAGAAATGCAGTTTAACTGTACTGCTGTGAGCTCTAAAAGCAAGCCAAATCCCAAGTCTGGCTTTTTTATTTCATTAACAAGAAGAGTATCTTTTCAAGTATGCACATCATAAACCTATGGGCACTGGTCTTCCTTTGGGTAAGTCGGGGTCTTTATCATTTCGTGGTTTTGCAAATAAAAAGGCATTAAGCCACTTCCCTTCTGATGCATCAGACTTCCAGAGTTTCATCCAAGTGAATTACTCTGAGCAAGTAACTCAAGAGTCCTGTGTGTCACTAAAACTCTGAGATCCACCTAGTTTAAGGTCTCCAGATCCATAAGGCAACAGTTAAAACGGGTATTATTTTCTCAAAAAGTAAATCCAGTCTCTTATTATGGATTGGGTTGTCCTGGCATTTTACATCCCTTGGAAGTCCCTAGAAGGCCTCATATGCCCCCAGTCCGTGTAGGTACGCACTGCTTTGCTCCTACTTAAAGGACCCCTGTACAACTTCTGCCTATTTCCCCTTACATTCAGCCTCATGTCCCTGCATTTTACATATGTCTAGATTAGTTTTATCCTCACACTACAGGGTTTTTGTTTGTTTGTTTGTTTGTTGTTTTATCTTTTTGGCTGCTTCTCATCTATTTCGGCCCTCTTACTCCCCAACCCTGACGCCAGCCGCTGGCAATAACCAGTCTGCTCTCTGTATCTCTAGGGTTGGTTTTCTTTTTTAGAGTCTGCACTGAAGTGAGAACACACAGTATTAGTCCTTCTCTGTCTGGCTTATTTCACTTACTTTATCGCCCTGAAGATCCATTCATGTTGTCACAAGTGGCAAGATTTCCTTCCTTGTTAAGATGGAAAAATATTCCAGTATATGTATCTGCGTGTGTGTGTGTGTGCGCCTATCTTTATACATTCATCCATCGATGGACACTTATGTTGTTTCCATGTCTTGACTATTTTGTAAATAATGCTGCCATGAGCATGAGGGAGCATATACCTTTTTAAGCCTCGGGTATTTTAAATAGTAGTAGTTTAGTAGTTTAGCTAGAACATCCCTGAAATGGGCCCAGCAAGATAATCACTTTATATTTGCCTCTAAAGTCTAACTAGAGAAATCATAACCTAGTTTTTCAAAAGGCTCATTAAACTTGTCACCCAATAAACTGCTATTTCTGACTACCATATATGAGTAATAGGAGATGGTATTCTTAAGACAAAAGAAAATAGGAAAATGGGCATATGGACCAGGAAGACCACGCCCCATCTATCAATGTCTGAGAAGGTTTACAAAGAACCAGTTCAGACTAGGAACATTTTGTAATGGAGAGGCTGGGGGCAAATGAACACGAGCCAAGTCTGCTTGTTGAGAACCCTTTTCTGAGGATGAGCAGCTATTCTCACACAAAGCTGAGCAGGTGCACCAGATGGGTCTTCTGGAAAGGTCATAAAAAGGTGTGCAATTTCAATGAGAGGACATGGGGATAACTTCTTAGGTAATTATTCACCCTTAGCAAGACAACAGTGAAATTAATATGTTAAAATTTTTCATCAAAATAATAGTTCTACCCACAGGCAAGGGATATCTTGAGGAGTAAAATGTAAATACCTCTAATTAAGTAGAACAATCCTGTTTTGTGAGACACATTATCTTTTGATGGTATTGCATGGACATCTTAACCTTATAAAACATGAAAAGTAGTTATTACTATCAAAATATTGCCCCAAAATATTGTCATGTCCTTTGCACTAAAGACAAAACTAGAGGACTATCAGGGAATTGGCAGTAATGCTTTTCAAATTGCATTCTCATTGTAACTTTTAAAAAATCTTTATTGAGATTTAAAAGACATATTACCAAATTTATTTGATTTTGAAAATTTAATTTGTATTAAATTGATTTAGTTAAATCTAAATTTATTTGAATTTATTTCAAATATACAGCTGCTGAATTTCAGCAGGTGTCTACACTTACGTCACAACCAACACAATCAAGATAACATTTTTGTCACCCAAAAATTTCTCTCCTGCACCTTTCCTGCCAGCTTTCTCCGAGGCTACCACTGACATGTTCTCTGTCTCTACAAAGTATCCTGCTTGTTCTAGAATTTCATGGAAGTAGAATCATACCGAATGCATTCTTCTGTGTCTGGCATTTCTAATCTCCATTTGCCAAACCCACTATTTTTCCCAAATCCCTGTGCCTCTCACTCCTGCCTCTCATCGTCAGGAAATCAGCTTTGACTCTGATAACAAGAACAGAAATGGACAGATGCCACTTTTGAGAAAGTTGCTAAAATAGCAGGAAACAAGGAGCAGGAAGCAGCAAAGGTCAACTCCAGTTCATTTCCTTTGGGGTATTAATTTTAGCACATTGTTTGGGTTTCCCCAAAAAGATATTTTTGGAATAAGGGAATTCCAAGCATGAAGGCCAAAAACAGAAAAGAAGAAGACCCTTTGGATGCTCTTTCCCACACATGCCTGGAAGTGTTGCATCTTTGCAAAAAGATGCAAATCTTGCAAAGAGATGCAAGATTAATGCTTGATGATAAAATCAGAAAGCAATTTGTGTTTTCTCACAATATCTAGAAGAATTTGGCCAAAATACAAAAGTACAAAGCATTATGGATTACTTATTTCTGAATCTACCAATACTCTTCTCACTTAAAGTAGAATTCTCCTGGGTTTACAATTCGAAATTTTCACTTGCCAACACTTAACATCAAACATGAATAATTCCTTTTTCTTATCAGAACCACTCAAGGGTATTTTTGGGTGTGTGTGATATCCAGTTCTCTCTGGACCTGATACTCTTCTATATAAACCATTCCAGGATTAGAAGAATCCAAATTACCAAAATTATTAGGCTAGTCATTTTCCTGATGTTCTTCAAGATCTTCCTGTATATCTCAACTTTTTTTTTTTTTAAATAAGAGAAGGATTTCATTTTCCTGTGTCTTACGTCTGTCTACAAACATCAGCTCCTGGGTTCTTTCCATATTCCCTCAAGCTGTTGTCACATAATGATTGAAAGAAAATATATTAATTCTTCCAGGGTCCTGGAATATAATATAAGTAATACATTAATTTGCATAATTTTAAAAATAAAGCAAGTGGATAAATTAGTTTAAAATGATTTATTTAAGAGTAATGTTTGTCATTAAGAACTCCTCCACTTCAAATAAAATAATTTTGATCCTAATGATAGGATTATTTTAATCTATGGTGGTATAACAGATGAAAAAAACTAAGGCACAAAACTGAAAACAACCAACATGATATTATCTTGAGAAGAACTGCAGAGAGGGCTATATTCATGACTTTTATTATTCTCTAATTTTATAATTTATTTACTCATTTAATATTTATCATTTAAAGCCAAATTATCTGTTGAATTCATGACCTAGACAGAGCAGTAGTTCCTTAATTGGACAGATTATCTGACCAATGAAAGAGCCAAGATGTAGATTAATCAAACCACTAAAATAGAGTGAATATACAAAAGAAGAAAGTTTTGATTTCTCGGAATGGTAAGTTGGCACCAAGCACTACTTAGTATGCAGTCTTGCCTTCTATTACCTAGTTCTATAGGGAACCATATATTCAAAAGATCAATGGCCATAAAAATGATCTCTTCACTAAACTTCTCAAGTCTAATCTCTCACCACATAAGTATCTGATGGCAGAAAATAAACCCAGATCTCATCATAAACAGATTCTTTCAAATATCTAAAGCCAATAAAAAGAAGAAACAGAATTTATCACATTTCTTTGGTATCAGGATGGGCGCAGAAGCAGAACGTTCTGGTGAAAAGAGCACCAAAATAAAAAATAGGTTAACTAGTCCTTGATTCCTCACTTCCTGAGCTGGGAACCTTGAATAAGTCATGACCCTTCCAGTCTTCTGTTCTACATCTGTTAAAAAAAAAAAAAAGTGTAGGTGGTGGGTATCATACCTGCCCTCCCTGGATTTAGATAACAAAAAGATTCACATGTAATGGTTTCAAAACTTTGAAAGTGTCACCCAAATGCAGAGGATTAGCACCCTTTTGTGCACACCTCTCTACAAATGCTACATGCTACATGGATTCTGACGTCAGCACTGCCCTTAAACTTGTGAAACAATCCAGCTCTCAGCCACAGATCTCCTGAGGACACATTCCTCCTTACATCAACAATGGTTAGACCTCTGTGAATACATTTACAAATTACCTAAAGACCCCTCAATCTACAGCAAAACCTTCTACACTCTATTTTCTAAACTAAAAGCACATCTGGCTGTAACTTACCAGCTAACTAACAGACTAACCAACTAAAAAAAGGTAGGGGCATAAATCAGCATTTTGAATGAGAAATGGAAGCTTCCCAGGTTTTGAACCAGAATGGGAAAAAAAAAAAAATCCAAAATCCAAATCCAAACTAGGGGCAGAAAAGGGCTGCATACAAATCAGTTATTATTCCTCAAAAACATCACACCCCTTGGAATACCTACAAGCTAAATACAAACTCCCACACCAGGATGTCACACACATTCAGACTGCAGTCACTGCTCATTAGCGGCCACTGCCGACAAAGACCTTCTTTGAGACAACTTCCACCTGGTTGGGAAGCCCAAGTTCTGAACAGTCTACTGCACGCAAATGCATCTCCTCCCGACTTTGCCATCTGGTTGAGATAGGAAACTTACAGGAATAGTGATAAGGGAGCCCGTGCTACATGGAACAAGGACTCAGATGAGGGACTGCCTGATTCCTCCTTAAATGTGATCAAAAGGCCTCCGTGGGTAGGCTGTGATCAAAACAAAACATATTGGGTCATACTGGCTAAGTTCTCAAAGGCTGTGGAAAAATTATTCTGCATGTTTTTTTAGACTTGGCCTAATTACACATAAAGGTTTCTGTCATTGAATCTTCATCTGGTAGCAACGGAAAACAGTGAATTTATGAGTTTTGGAGTGGTATGCAGTTGCTGACCTTTAAGGTGCTCACATTCACAGAGCTGTCGGTCAGTTGGTCTTTTAAGTGATTATCATTGGTGCCTGTAAGGGAATTACCTTATCATGTGACAGCAGTGTTGTGGAAATCAACAAAGTTAAAATCAAATTAGAAATAAATATACCTTTGATTTTTGAACTTTTTACTTTGAAATAATTATAGATACACAGAAAACTGCATGAAATGTACAGGGAGGTCCTGTGTATCCCTATCTTCACCCAGTTTCTTCCAATAGTAACATCTTGCATAATTATAGTACAATATCAAAACCAGGAAATTGACATTACCACAATCCACAGAATTCATTGGTTTTACATACACTCATCGTGTGTGTGAATGTCTATGTGTGTGTATATGTGTATGTGTGTGTTTAGTTCTGTGAGATTTAACACATGTATAGTTGGTACTATGACCAAGATCCAGAGCTGTTTTATGACCCTAAGGATTACTCATGATACCTCTTTATAGCCACCTCCAGTCCTTCCAACAACCCTTACTCCTGACGACCACTAATTGGCTCTCCATCTTTATAACTGTGTCATTTCAACAATGTTGTATTAATGGAATCAAACAGTATGCAATCTTTTGAGGTTAGTTTTTTTCATGAACTGTACTTCTGAGATCCATCCAAGTTATTGTGTGCATTAATAGCTTATTACTTTTTCTGCTGAATACTATTCCATGGTATAATTGTGCCACAGTTTGGTTAATTCTTCATCCACTGAAGGACATTTAGAAACATACCCTTAATCCAAATGTGTGAATTCTGACACAAATCAGATTCATAGAATAAGGTAAAGATTTTTCTTTAATGGAGGAAAACAGATCATACCATAATCTATTCACAAATCTATCCCTGATTATACAAGAATACCATGCATTCAAGTTACAGTTTTTACTTTTGGTGACCATATGAAGTTCCCAATAATGTGTCTTAATTCTATTGTACTTAAAACAAAACAGAACAGAACAAAAACACCTCTATTAAAAACTTTCTGCCCAAACAGATCTTTTTATCCTAGACTCTTATTTGTTCATTTAACTACAGTAATACTTCCATGACCTCCACAGAGTCCAGAATTAGCTGTTTTTTTTTTTTTTTCTTCAGATAGAAGAACTGAATTAGCAATCTCTAAGAGTACTGACTGGTTTTGATCTGCCTTGCTTAATCTGTCAACCATTTTATACACTGAAATACGCCCACTGTAACTAGCAGTTTCAAGTGTAGAGCTGTCTTCCTTTTGCTGTCATTGTAAGCCCTTAAGATACCATGCATATGAGCACCTGCTCCATGCCCAATGCTTGTGGACTAACTCCTCTATTCATTACAAATATCCTTTCAAACTGGTTCTGTTGGGGCACCTGGGTGGCTCAGTGGATTAAACCCTCTCCCTTGCGCTCAGGTCATGATCCCAGGGTCCTGGGATCAAGCCCCGTATCGGGCTTTCTGCTCAGTGGGGAGCCTACCTCCCTTTCTCTCTGCCTGCTTCTCTGCCTACTTGTGATCTCTGTCTGTCAAATAAATAAATAAATAAATATCTTTTAAAAAAAAAAAAATCAGCTTCTGTCATCATTTCCATTTCACAGATGAAGAAACTGAGCCCAGGAGGGGCTGAGGCACCTTTCTCCTGGTCACATATTTAGCAAACGATGGACACAGGATTCAAACCCAACAGGGCTGTTTCTAACACCTGCACCTTCAACACTTTTGAAAAGTGCATCCCTGTTTGTCTAGTTTGCCAAATGCCCTTGTTTCCAACTATTCCTTCCATTTTTGTTTTGTATTGCTCCTACCTCATGGTTTTTCTTTTCTTATTGTTATTGTATGTCTCTAAAACAATTCCTATATTACATCCCCCATACACTAAAATAGAAAGGATCTATTAAAGTTTACTCTGTAAATCCAGGCATCACTTCCTCTCCTCCCAAATAAAGAGAGATGAATGAAGAAGGTCTTAAGGATCCTCCAAGATGAAGACCAAGACGGTGGTTATTTGAAGGGAGATAATCCGGTCTCGGAGATTTTATAAGTTCCCTTCCTTTGGTCTTTGGTTCCCACATTTTGGATCAAATATACCCAAGAAGAAAGTGGACAGGGGAAAAGAAAAGAACATGAAGCTGGTGTTGGTGGAAATGACCCTTTACAGACACTCTGGCAGGTGTCGGGGGATAGGGGGGAAAGAGGTTGTTGCTGTTAAAACGCTTACCTAAAATGTGTTAATTTGGGTTGAACTATTTATTTATGAGTGTGTTATAGAGTCCCACAACTCCTCTAGAAGAGACACATATTTAAGACCCTAAGATATGTACTGAAAATATTTGATAGGTCCCATGCCCATCCTTCACACCTTTGGCTTTCATACAATATGGACAGTGCTAGTGGTACAATTTTTTCACATTTTACCTTTTATGTGTAATAAAATATAAATATGAATAGTTTGCCTTTGCCTTGCACCAAATCTTGAAACAAATAAAAACCTTTGAAAGATTGTCTGGCCTACAGAATTCTTCTCTCTCACAAATATTATATATTAGCCAGTAACTTCTCTTCTCACTGTTGTCCTTGGTTCTTGTATTATCACATCAAACAAACACATTTTCCTGCTAAAGTGAGTTTTATCACAAAGAGATTCTCAGGAAAACATGCTAAAAAGACTCTGCCTCTATGAAATTACTTGAGTCCCATGGTCTCATCCTCCTGGGGCTGCTCTGATTGGTAAGTCTTGCACGTGCGTGTTTGGCTGGGCACATCGAGCCTATGCCGGGGTAGTTTTGCACTGCTTCTCTACTTCTTGTTCAACCACACCTGGATGCAAATAGCATTTTCTTTCCAGACCACATTAGAGACTGAAAAAGAGGCAAGTGGCAAGGAGGACAGGATCCAAGAAAGGTCTAGGCACACAGAGATGTAAAGGGTGGCATATGGAACTGGAGAGGGGAAGACAGGCAGGGAGGAAGCAGGCATCAGTGTGATGTAAGGGCTACCTACACCCTTCACCAAACCCCTACTCCTACGCGTAAGTTCTTTGTCACAAACACCTCAGTCCCAACCCTCTCAATGTAGCATGCTCCCTTTTAATAGCTCAACTATTGAGTCCCCACGGACATCACAAGAAACAGAAATTAAATTGTAGGTGACATTTCTATAAAGGCAGGTCACATCACAAAAGGACAGACAATAGGTAACTTGAAGATCATTGTGGAATGATTCTCATATCCGGGCATTGACTCACTTTTCCTGATGTGTTCAATGGCTTACAAGGACAGTAAACTAATCAAAGAAAGAAGTTCTCACGAAAACAGTGTAGAAAAACTGGGCCTGCCCTGGAACTTTAAGAAACTAAGTTCCTCACTCATAAGATAGAAATAGATTTTAGAACTTTGCTAGTTTGCTGTAGTGTAGAGCTATGGACACCTTTCAGTTATACACCTAAAGACTCATCTTTACAGAGGCTATGCTGTGAAATGGGGCATCTTCTTTGGCTAGATAAAGTATCCGTAAAAGTCCTCCTGAATGCATCCCCCCTCTCTCCCCAAAATACAGTCTCAGCTTAACATCAAATAAAATGCTTGCAAATATCATCTTATAAAATTACTTTAATATTTCTAGACATCCTCATCAGTTGAGTTTTAATTAACGGATAAGCATAAAACCCAAGAATATGCATTTATGAGCTTATTTTCACATCTTTCCTAATTAGCATTGTTTGAGGAAGAACACCTCAAATAAAATGTGAGATAATACAGTATATTTGTTTCAATCACTCTCCTCTCTCATCTTTCCTGTATAGACTTCAAATAAACTTAAAATGAAACTTTAAGAGACAGACTTAAGCTCTAGTAATTTAGTTCAAAGTGGGAGCTTCAATCACCTCCTACAGATCAAATTGCTAACACAGTCTGAAGAAAAGGGAATGCTTCTAATCTTACATAATTTACTGTACGAAAGCAAACATCTTTCCATACAGAAAAATCTCAGCGAAATTTGTCAGTCCACAAAAGAGAAGGAATGTTTACATTGTATATCAGATCATACTGAGTCAGCAAAGCTATGAGTCTCATTTGCCTTTTCTAAGTCACTTAAGACACAAATAATGATAATGATGATGTGAGGTGTCCCTCATTTTTTAAAAAAAAGAAGATATTTCTTTCCATTAAAATATACCATAGAGCATAAAAATAATCCTGCCCTACTTTACATCAATACCCCCTTTATTGATTGATTGATTGATTAACTGACTATCTGGTGGGGGGGCAGAGGGAGAGAGAGACTCCTAAGTAGGCTCCATGCCCAGCACAGAGCCCAATACAGGTCTCAGCTCACAACCCTGAGATCATGACGTGAGTCAAAATCAAGAATCGGCCACTCAAGAAAATTGAGCCTCCCAGGTGCACCCAAGGTCCCCTTTAAACTCTGTAGGGAAAACTAACCAGTTGTACATACACTGCCCTTCTTAACACTCTCAGGTCACTGCACGGAATGCAAACTAGGCAACGTCAGCTCAACAGAGGTAACAGTTTTCAGATAAGTTCATGATAGATAGTGACATGAAGAAGGAGTTTGGCTTACAAGACGCTGAACAGCTAGTTCTGTGTTGAGGTGAATGATAACTACACTAGCTTAATCAACTCACAGTGCTAATTAACCTGGGACAAGGAGTGACCAAATGCATCATGGGAAGTTATGATAACAGTGCCCCAAGTGCCCCCATGATGGCTTTAAAAACATTTTGGGCGCCTGAGTGGCTCAGTGGGTTAATCCTCTGCCTTCAGCTCAGGTCACGTTTTCAGGGTCCTGTGATCAAGTCCTGCATCAGGCTCTCTACTCAGCAGGGAGCCTGCTTCCCCTCTCTCTCTGCCTGCCTCTCTACCTACTTGTGATCTCCCTCTCTCTGTCAAATAAATAATAAAATAAAATAAAATCTTAAAAAGAAAAAACAAAAAACATTTTGCCACACACAAAAGGTTCTGCTAAACCTCAGAATGATTACCCATCCTTTTCACACATCTTCTCTTAAATGACGTGACTCATAAAGTGCAAGTTCATAAATAAATAAATCTTACTTCCAGCTCTCTGTCCTGCCTTTTCCTTCACAGGGAAGTCAACATCAGTTTGCCAAAGAAGTATAATCCTAGGCTCATTTCCCTACCTTCTTAGAATTCAAATGTAGTGAACAAGTATTGTCTGCTTTCCCTCCAGTGGAAGGCAGTCTGTCCCATGAGATATGTTGTTTCTCTCCTTGCTGTTTCGCTCTCCCATGCCATAGAGTCCACCCTAACTCCCACACAGGCTGGGAATCCTTTCTAAGCAGAGCCAGAAAGGCTCAGCTAAGCTGTGGTTCATCAGGGTCCCAAGTCAGGGGATGGAGGAGGCTCCAGAGTTGAGGTAGGTGTTAATGTGGTCCTCAGATGGGACTAAGGACAGGACACTCACTCCCCCCACCCTATCCTGGTCAGACACCAGATTAAAAGAAACATCCAAATCTAAGTTAGATTCTTCCAAAAATTATTTGCATAGAATATGACTTGCATAGAGGCTAGGCCCTCCAGATACTCTATCTTTCTGGATCTGGCATCAAGTCTCTCTAAACACTCCCAAAGGTATTGTTATCACATTTTATTGGTAGAGAATGTTCTGGAAATGACATATCATTCAGAGTTCCTTGTGGACATCTGAACACTATTGTGATAGAATAAGCAGGACCAAGAGATCAGCTTTCCATTTGCAAAGAGGTGTGCTCCTCCCTTGTATTGCTCCGGAGAGAACGCCTGTTCCTGGTGGCCTAATGTCTACACTTCATCAGAATGCAGTCACGGAGGGTCAAGTCGAAGGCCTCATGCAACTCATATTCATCCATCCCTTGGGTTCCAGGACTGTCCCTTCAACATCCATTTTTGTAACTGGGAAAGGAAAAGAGCTGCACTGCTTACCCTGCCAAGGAGATAATGGATCCAGTAATTTCCGAGTTTGACTCAGGAAGGTTCAACTATCCATTAACCACATTCTTGAATTCAAGCTAGAACATCATGCATTTCAGGTTTCATTCTAAATCACGGACCTGGTGCCAGTGCAAATTTCACCAGTGAGCATGCAGGGATCAGCACAGTATAGTGCTATCTTGGCACCAAGACTTACAAGTCATTAGACAAACTGGGATCCTTTTCACTATTGAAAATCCATCACTATCAATTCACTATTGAAAAACCATCCTGTGCTAATAACAGTAAAAATAATAATAATAATAATAGCGAATACCACTGAGTGCTTATAATGGACATAATGGTAATACTTTATATATGCATTATCTCATTTATTTCTGGTGACAGCTATGTGAGCTGATTGCTATTATCCCCACATTAAGGATGATGTAACTAAAGCATGGAAAAGGTGAGCATGTTCAAGGTCACACAGTAGTTAATTGGCCAGGCCAGGGCTTAGGCACAGGTCCACACTGCTATAAGTTCATGCTCTTAACCTATTCAAAAGACTACACATGTGACCAAAAAAACTTGCTTTAGCTCAACAGGATGATAGTAAGAAACAATCCTAGTGCATCCTCCTTTCAATAATTTAATATGTACTGTTCAAAGTGAGCAATTGAGATGCTTCTAAGCATCTGTGACTCACTTCTTTTGGATCCCAGAGTGCTGTTATGGAAATAAGTTGCAGGGTAGATCGTACTTTTCTTATAATATATGCAACACAAGAAATTCAGTGCTGAAATATTCAGGGTGGTTGGCTCCTCTCTTTGCCCTTTGGAAAGAGTAAAATTTTCGTTTGTTTTATTTAGAGCATCTCTGACTTTGAAGTGATCACCTTTAATTCTGCTCCCACTGTCATGGCTGCTTGAATATTTAGTAAAAGCAATTTGGAGGGAGTGCACACTCATCATCACACATTCACTCATCATATTCCATGGAGCTGTTGCACACCACAAAGTCTCATAAAAATTGTACTATATTATCTCTGAGAAGAATCTTCCAGTCAGAAAAGTGGCCCCTTTGGGAGGGGTCATTGAAATCCCAATGCTTAGGTCTACCAGTTAGAGCGGGCTGCATGACGTTGTGATTTAGGAGGTCTTGGCCTAAACGCTGTGGTAGGCATGATGAAAGTGAGGCCAAGGATTGTATTTCCCAAGGAACCCAGAACACCATACCAGAGGTAGGCGTACGATATCCGTCTGCTGAACTTGTGACGCCAGAGAACTTCAACGGGAGTAACATGAAAACTGGCCTGGCCCCTCCAATTTCAAAAGCATCAGTTCCTATCCCCTTCGCTTTGATGGTGTGCAAAATAGGTCTGAAATATGATCTCTAAATTATTCCCAAGGTTGCTGCTGCCAAAAGAAAAGCCATAAGCCAGACCTTTTTCCATGTTCAATCTTCATCACCAGCTTTGAAATTAAGACCACGTTGGTGGGAAGGCTTGAGAAGTAGAAAGAGGAGGCCTCTTTTCATTCAGACCTTGGCTAAAGTTTAAAGTGATTTATCATTTTTGCACAGCTGAGTGCTTGCTATGTAAAGTGTGAGATATAAGCAGAACCCACCAAGGAAAGCAGGTATACCATGCAACTTGAGGTAGAAAAAGAAAGAACTGTTGAACTATTTAATACTTTATTTTAAATTATACCACTGAGTGGCCATTCATCTATTTAGATAGATAGTCTCCAAAACCACCGTAAAGTTTGAGTGAGCTGATTACTATGGGATGGTGATACCCCCAACTTTCAAAAATTTTCAGAAAAATTTCCCTGATCTTCCTAGAAAAGTCAAGCTCCTCTACTAGATGGTTCCATAACAACAGGCTTTAGAGGGTTACAATTTTAAGGCATTTGTATAAATATTCAATTAATGCCCATCACCCCCTCATGGGACTGTGCATTCTTTGATCAAGTCAATTTATATTTCTCTCCATTACTTTCCACAGAGCCCGGCACCATGCCTGGCACATAATGACAAATAAATATATAGATAACATAATGTTTTTATTATTTATTTACATCTATAAAACTATATAAAATAGATATGTATAATATATAAAATATATTTTTTCATAGAGAGCATAGACATTGGATGTGGGGTTGGAGGGTAGGGTGCTCAAGAAATATTTTTTGAATGACAAATACTAAAAAAACAAAATTTTTTTAAAAATGAAGGTTGTTCAAGGACTGAAGTAGGGTGTAAAGAGATCTTTGGCAACTCATGTTCCTGAACCATATAAAGTTCAGAGAATGCTGTGTCCTTATGTAACTAGAGTGGCTCGTAGACACTGTTTAACAGAAATTTTAAATTCTAGCAGATAAAACAGAATAAGGAGGAAGACGTAATTTAAAACTCTTTGTACATCAAGGATTTGGTTAGCTGGGCCTCATATGTATGAAGGATCCTGTCACAGGTTGGGCCAACTGACAGTGGATGCTGAAATAGAGTCTGAGATGAAAAAAAATTTATTAGGCAGAAAATGGATTTTTATCTATAATGTCAATCAGGATTTTAGTCTGCCTTGCTCTATTCACCAGGTGTACTCTTCAATAATTATTTACTTATTGTCTACAGAGCTCCAGGTACATCACATGCCCCATCTAGCTGGGTAAGTGACGTGTTAAAAGACACACAGGTATACCACAGAAAGAGGGCAGAGTTGGCCTGGGGAAATCAGGAGAACTTGAAACTTTTCTAGAGAGTTCATTGTAACTAGACCAATAACCTGAGGAATGTTTTGGAGACCAGGCAGTCTATGTTTATCCAGACCTTAAAGAGAGTGAAGTGGGCTGTAATCCTTGTAACCAGAGTTGCAGAGGGAGGTAACTAGATTTTCCTTTACCTTCAAGTCAAACAGGCATCACATTCCCTGAGTGTCTGAACCCACTTCTCCCCACTAATAACAGAACAGGGCTGTGAAAATAATTACCTGGTCTAAGATACTTTCTTTAATTAACAATTTGACCTTAAGAGAAAGAAACCACTGATAAGATTTACCTTTTTATTTATTCTTCCTAATTTTAGATATTGTTTAAGGTTTCAAGCAGGCAACACTGATACCAGTTTCCATTGTATAAGGGCAAAGTTGGCAGACTTCTCATCCTCAGGAGAGGAGTGCCTGTGAGAGACAGACGGGTGAACTTAACACTGCCTGCAGAAGAGACTGACAAACGGGCTTCCCACCACTAGGAGAGGAACCTGCATTCAGGGGCTCAGTGGAACCCCTTCACTCACCGGTGGTTACCCGGCTCCCTGAGGCTGGTGATAACCTCTCAGGTGTCTGCGAATGGAGTTTCTTCCTGTAGCTTTACTCCTTCCTGCTTGGCAGGCTTTCAGTTGCTAATGGACCCGAAATTAATGGGTCCTTCCTCCCTCATTTCTTTGGATGTCTGACAAAGTCAGCACATTCTGGGAAATGTGGCAGGTGGTCAGTTGTCACCTGAGGCACATCTCATGGGGTTGGGACCAAGCAACATCTGTCAGATTCCAGGGCTCTCCCATCAAGTAACTGGAATTACATGGAAGTAAATCCCATGCACAGTCACCATTATTGCTAGATTTTATTCACAGAAATGTCTTCATCCACTGATGGAGCACACGATCGCTCTTCTGGAGGTATCTTCTATGTGTGTACAAATTGCAACTCAACCAACAAGAAGGGAACTACAACTGTACACCTATGCTGCCCACGGTGGTAAGTCTGGTTGCATTGCCACCAAGGTCAAGGCTCTCTCGGCGAGAGGCTAAGACGTCCGCTGAGGCTCATACCATTTGCTCTCATCAGCAGTGACTAGATTTGTCCCTGAAATGTATGACTTGCTAGAGTGGTATATTGCAGTCATGTTGACGTTCTTCATACTGGACTACCTGGGCCGGGAGACGAGCCCTGCCATTTTATTATCTATGTGACCTTGAGGAAGGAATTTAATTCCCCTTTGCCTCAGTCTCCCAACTCTAAAATAGGAACTGTAACTGTATCCCCATTTTAAGAAAGAGAAAACTGAGACACAGAGGGATTCAGCAGCTCGGTCAGGTAAGCAACACGAGTGTACGTGGAGGGGCACAATACTGTTGTCTCAGTTCTCATTCCTGGGTCACCCTTTGGAGACATGTGGGAGGTACAGACTGTGGCACTCAAACAGGTTTGCTGTTCCGTCTCCTCCAGTAGGAGGCTAAGTGACCCATGCAGGGTTGAACTCTTGACCTCTGGAAGGTTTAGCACCGTGCCCTTGCCCGCTGAGCTAACTGTCTTAGACAGGGCTACTAACTAACAAGCTGTCAGTTCTAAAGGATATCAACCCCTCTTTGCTCCTTCATCCAAAATCCCTTCAAGATTTAAGTACACCTTCTAAGTTAATCTGTTTCAAACATTTGCTTAAGAAATAAAAGAAGTCAAAGTGCCCACTGCTTTACTCAAAGTTGAAAGTGGGGGTACAGGACTCGTCCCCCACTGGTCCTGCATTCTATCCCCCCCTCCACTGCCGCCCAAGTTCTTTGCAAGAAAAAAATTATGTTGGCCACAGTTGCAATCAGCTTTAATTCATTCTTTATTGCTGCTCTGGTTTTGTGTTATTTGAGCTGGTTTAACTGTTAAAAGCGTTTCAAATGTTCACATGGTCTGCATTAGGTTACCGAATTAAAACAGGAACAGCCCACCAAATGTAGCTTTCTGAAATGCAAACCACATGAGTTTGATTTCTTTGTGGTATAACTTTAATTGGGTTCAGAGGTCCCCGAGACTTACCTGTCTATCTGCTCCGTGACGGCCTGATCTGATAAGACTAAGCTGAAGGGGCTGAGGGACCCGAATTGCTCCAACTCCAGTTTCAGAACCAGCACTGCCCTTGCTGTCCCATACTCCATCCCATGTGTGACCGTCTGAACTCAGCTCAGTGGAAACTGCAGCACACGGTCTCCGGGCTTCTTCAACGTGCTGACCTAGCTAGCTAGCATCTGGCACGCGCAGGGCACGCAGGTCCCACGCACAGACTGCTGGGAAGTGGCTAATATAGCATCAGGGACATGTCAGAGTTGCAACTTTCCCTTCCCTATAACCCACAATCCATTATGCCTAATATCTGTCCTTTTCTGACTCAGATTGTCCCTCTTTGGGTCCCTCTTGATGGTACTTTGTGGCCAGTCTTACTTGGACCTTGTTCACCTTCTGGAAGAGCTTCCACAGCTTCACACTTGTCCCTTTATCATTTCTGAAGGCAAAGTGGAAGCAAGAAGTAACTGTCTTTTAGTTCCTAGAAAAGGCTGAACTTTCCCCACATTGGTTTCTAAGAAATAATCACAAGACTTACAGAAATCTACAAATGTCTGAGTATCATAAGCAGGGTTACCACACAAGCTGCTGTGAAAGGTGAGGCTTGGTAGGGAAAGAGAGAGGAAAATCCAGCCAATGTGTGGCTGGCCTAAAGTAGAAGCCATAGAGAGGAGAAGCCAAGAAGACTCCTGAGTTCTAAGCCTACTACTTGAAGGGATGGTATTAAGCTTGAGCAAAAAAGAAACCACCTTGTGATTTCAAGCTTCAAAGGAAGCCCTGGGAACCAAGTAGAGGAAACATGATATCCTTTGGCCATTGCTCTTCCCTTACTAAGGCATGACTCTGGGGACACAGGACAGGGACCTTGTGAGGAAAATCCAGGGGTTTTCCTTTCTGAGGTAAAAGGAGACTTCTCAGTTGATATTACACAGTGTTCATTTCCATTAAAACAGTGGGGGTGGGGAATGCACAGCTTAGTATTTCCTCAGAAGTTCATTGATCATTCAAAAGACTCATTTTGGTACTCTGAAAAGTACTGAATCCCTTCTAAATTAACTACACACACATATACACTTAACCTCTGGCCACCCACTTCCTGATATTTGAAGGGCAGTAAAAATCGTTAGTGTCACTGAGGCCATACTATGTGCCAGATAAATTATATCCATTATCTTACTGAATCATCACTACCTTGGAGGACAATATTACCTCCATTTTAACAGATGAGGGAATAGAGGCACTGAGGGATTAAATGTAACTTGCCCAAGGTCAAGGGAACTTGAGTTTGAATTTAGGTTCTATGGTGCCAAAACTCATTCATGTCCCCTATCGCCACACACACTGTCTCTCCTCTTGTTGCAGCAACAAGGGACTTAAGACGGGAAGAAGGAGGTGACTACAGAGATGGTAGAAGGAGCTCAGGTAGTCTGTCTGCAAAACGAGACCTTGAACATGGAAGCCTCATACTCCTGTTCTCTTTCTGCTCCTTCCTGACTCGAATAAACATGGCCAGGGAGAGGAAAAAACTTTGTGAATACTCACCACCTAAATGTGCTAACTTTAGACATCACAGAATATTTTTTATCTTCATGATTAGTTATTGATAATGAGAAAAGCCAAGAAAGAAAATCACATCCGTCATTAAAAGTGGCCATGAATACACTGGGGATCTGTGCCTTCACTCTCTATAAACCTGAACAACAAAAAAGAACCTTAAACATATCATGAGCCTTGTAGTGATACAGACACTCAAGTGCTCGGGGGAGGGGGGAAATCTGCAAGCTACTCTGACATGTTTCGAAAGATAAGATGGATTGACGCATGAATGGAGGACAGGTTAAGTATATAAATTATACGACAAAGCACGTGTAGTGGTGATATGGAATAGTAGAATCGAGGTAGTGATTCTTTAAGCTTCTTATATTTGAAAATGTTCGCAACAGAACATCAGGGGATAAGGTGAGTGATCACAGAGTGAGGCTCACGTTCCTGCGCTGCTGGTTTCCTGGCACCACACTTAAGTTGTAGAAAGTGAGCAGGCAGGTGAGAAAAGAGAAACTATATCCGGGGTCAGAAAGCCAGCATGAGCCAGTAATTACATGCCCCTTCCAGGGAAAACAGCAACTTGGAGAACAGTTTCTTGACGACTTTGAGCCCAGATCCACAATCTTGAGAAAGCCTCTCAGGCCCAGAAGAAACAACTACATAGTGGAGGCAAGGAGAAGAGGCAGGATTTCCACGTCACTGCACCTAGTGGCATAGGCAGAGCTGGAAATGAGAGCTGGAACTGTAAATGGTCCTTTTTGGTCCTGCAACCTACAGTTGGAAGGCTCATGGACCCTCAGACAAAACATGTCCTTAATAATTGATGTTTGTCGAATGGAAAAATGACTGACTGAATGAAAATATTTTGTTGAGTGGTAGTAAAGAAGATAAAAACACCGATTTATGCATTTATGTATTTATTTTAGAGAGAGAAGGCACATGTACAAGTGGGGACAGGAGTGGGGGAGGGCAGGGAGCGGAGAGAGAGTCTTAAGCAGGCTCCATGCTCAGTGCAGAGCCTGATGCGGGCCTTGATCCCACGACCGTGAGATCGTGACCTGAGCAAAAACCAAGAGTCTGGCGTGTAACCGACTGAACCACCCAGGCACTGCAAAGATGGAAAGAAACACTAGAAACACTTGTACAGCTCATTATCTCTCCTATAGCTCTCTTACTATTTAAATGAGGGAAGTCTGCATATACACGATGTCGCTTTTCAACCCTTCCATACCCAAAGGCATAAGTGCACTTTCACTCATATAGTCCTGCATATTATGTAAAGTGTTAGGTGTTGTAGGAGACATAAAAATGAATATGCCATGATATTTATTTTAAGGTCTAAGACGAACACCAGGTAGCTATAACACAAGGTCTGATACAGTTAAGTGCCATGAACAACAGAGATCCCATCTAGTTTTGTTAAGGTCTTTGACATACAGGTCCTTGGTACTACATCCAAGTCATCAGAAACTGCTCTACAGGTAATGGCCCCATCCTAGAGAAGGAATTATCTAGGACATTAGAGGCCAAAACGTGAACCTTGTACCACAAATCAGAGGCCTCTGGAAAGCCTAAGGCAGTTTCTCTACTTTTATTAGAAGGGTGGAATTATTCTTTTGTGTCAAGAATCTGGGTCCAGAGGCCTTCCCTAAATAACCCTGGAGTCCAGACTGGGATGGAAGGGGCCCTGTAGCATCCTTAGGTGAACTAACAAAACCAACTATGTCCTGGTGAAACCAGGTGACGGAAAACAAGTTGGGGAGTTGGATGGGGAAAAGACGAACTCAGGGCCTGTGAAGAAACTTTAGGTACTGAAAAGGAGGTAATGTTTTCCACCAAAGGGTATCCAGTTGGAGACTGGTCTGAGCTGGCTCTTGTTTTATAACCTCTCGACACATGTGTGTAGTCAAGGCTGAATTTAAAACCTATACCGTGAACCTTAGGAAAATAAACCACATTAAACAAGCACAAATTGAAAATATTACACAAGAGATTTCACAGGAAATTGGTCCAAATTTAGCCTTGCTCCTTATGTATTTAAGCCTCTTATTCGTCACTTAGAACTTTATATCAGGATTTTAATATGAGTCTGCCCTCCTCTCCCACCCTCCTCCCGATCCACCTCTACAATGGCCTGCTTAGTTTCACCAAACTGATTTTTTTTTTTTTAACTCCTGAAGAATCCTGCTACCTTTGGCCTGCTCTTTCAGTGCTCATTAACACGTGGTCCAAAACGGCGCGCTGCTGATGCCCAGCCCCGAGCGTACACCCCAACAATCCACCGCAGGACCTGGGCAAGCTTCAGTGCTTCCCTCAAAGTCTGTGACTCATGGAGGAAGTGTTCTGCATAGACAGACGCAGACACGAATTTTGCTTAAAAGATGGCAGCACTCATGACAAAGGTCATCAGCAGCAAACCGTCTCATCCAGTCTAAGAATTCTCTCACACCACTTCCTTTCTTCCATAGATTTTCATGTATTTAAGTTTGTTCTATGTACTTCAAGTCTCCTCAAATCCCTTTTTTGGGAGGAATAAAGCCCAATATAAATACAGAACTGAATATTTAGAAACCTATGCATTTAGCAATCTACTTTTTACTGTAACATTTGAGGTGGGTCCCGTAATCGGGGTTCATGACGCCCCAAGAGGCTCGCTGCCGGAAGCAATGGCTGGACCACTCCGTCCACACCAGCTCTGGCCTTTTCCCATCAGGAACGCCCTACGGGGGTGTGCTGCCAGGCACTCTAGATGGAAGCCCTCATGAGTCAGGCAGATGGGAAGAGTGATGCTAAACCAGAAGGCAGTTTTGTGGGATGGACAAACACACCTGAGGCCACGCTGGGGTGTCCCATTCTTTCCCACGTGTTGCTACCTGATTCTTACTGAAGTTTGCTTACAAGCCACTTTTTAGAAGACTCAGGAAATTAAAACTTATTTTGTGTTTAGGCTGATTTTTTAAAGTCATTCAAAGTCAGAGATTCATGATGACTCCCTACTTCTCTTTATCATGCCAAAGGAAAACGCTTGCTGGTGAATGTGATTCAATTATCCTGACCCTGTTTCTTCACCCTGATTATTCTCTACTTCTTATGAAACTGAGAAAGCTATGGAAGGACAGACTAAGCCCCATGAAGGGTTCAACGTTAGATCCTAGCACGGGAGAAACAGGGGTTGTCAGAGGGCTGGCAGGGACAATGACCCGGTTGCTTTCACTGGGCTGAACTGCAGGAAGTTTCTTCGTGGTTATTATTACTCTACAAAAATCTTAAGAACATTCTGGATCCTTCCTAGAGTTCTGAGCTGCTCTGGGGAACTCTGCGTCCTCCCTTTCTCTGCCCACCCTAGCTGCCACCATGCTCACGGATGGCGCTTTCATCGGGACTCGGCACCCCCACACTCCGATAGAAACATGTGTTTGGAAAACGCCCAGCCCGAGTTCCAGCCAATAAGAATGAAGACCGCAAGCGGCGTGAGCTCTGGGTGGTGTCACTTCGCATCAGCTCAGTGGTTTGGCCAAGGGCTTTGCTTTGGTTTTCTGGTTTATTAAAAACACTAAAGAAATCAAGGTGGCATCATGATTTGATGAGACCGTTAAGAAAAAGGAAACCCAGGATGGCTCTGGATCCAAAAATACAAAGTTCCTAAGAGGTAAGAATTCCAACCAAAAGCTACTAAGGGCAGGGTGAGGGGGTGGGCAAGAAGAGAGCTCTGTATTCATTCACTGAGGGGTGAACAGACTTCCCTGATGGAAAACATGGAGTTTTCTAACATCCAAAGTAAGTGTTAGTAGAGTCCCACTTTCACAGGTGTCTGCAGCCTGATGACCCCTACCTCGAGGCAGCCTCACGAAGGTATGTGTCTACTTGCCTTTAATACCCTCCCACTTGGGCTCTCGCTCTGGGTGGTCATCTCGTACCCCTCACCCCCCACCACAATGCTGGCGGTGTGGGCTTTATTGGATTTCTCGGAGCATTAGGTTTCTCGGAGCATATAAACTCCAGGGTTTTTCCTTTAAATCGCTCAGAGCCAGAGAAGGAGGCAGAAGGATGCTTCAAGAAGAATTAAGAAAAGTGAACAGATCAAAAGAACACTGCTGCCACATGTGTCACTTCCTTTTTCAAAAACATGTATTAGGAGAACAGCAGCTAAAACCCTGATCAGTCATGAAAACGAGCACTAGCCTGCTGGCTAAGGGGCTAAAAGGAATTAGTCTGAAGACAGACAGATACACACACACGTGCACGAAAACAAAACCCATCAGCCTGGGCTATCCTTCCTCCGACCAGTCACTGGTACCCTGGCCTTCAGGGTTCAGGGAACGTCATCGGCTCCTAAAAACTTCTGGAAGGTTGATTTTAGAAGCCTTCACACCTATGAACAATGCTGATCTCTCATTCATTGCAAATGATGGGGGTAGACAGCTTAATGGACAAAAAGTGCATCCTTCAGAATCCGGCAGAGACCACTGAGCGGAGGAAGAATGGTTAAAGAAAATCCCCACGCTCTTCCATTTACCTCAGAGTGGATTTTTATGGCTGTGTAGGTGGGCAGCCCAGGTAAAAATGTATCTCTAATGACATCTTTCATCAGAAGACATTAATGAGATCTGTTTGACTTAGAGAAGGCTTCTTCATTCCCTTTCCTCACAAATGGAGAATTGGGAGGTATCCCACAACACTGGTCCCAACTCCAAGATACCAGTTCTCCAGAGTAGTAGAATTTTTACTCTTAGCATTTTTTTTCTCTCTTGATGTTTATATCTGCACATCTGATGGAGCTGAATAAAGGAGAATAAAGTGATAGTTGTTTTTTTGTTGTTTTGTTTTTGTTTTTTACCACAATTCTATTGGCAAAACAAATAGGTCTATAATTACATGAAAACTTGCATTGGTTTCTTAGGACCGTTGTAACAAATTGCCACAGACTGGATGGTTTAAAAACAACAGAAATTTATTCTCTCAGAGTTCTGGAGGGTATTGGTCTGAAATTGAGGTAGTTAGCACTACCTTCCTTCTGGAGGCTTCGAGGGACAATCTATTCCATGGCTCTCTCCTAGCTTCCGGTTGTTGTTGGCAAACTTTGTCTCTCTCTGAGTTACAACCACATCACTCCAGTCTCTGCCTCTGCTGTCACACGGCCCTTTCCCTGTGTCTTCACATGACCTTCTCCTAAGGACAGCCATCACTGGGTATAGGGTTTAGCCTAATCCAATATGACCTCATCTTAACTTGATGACATCGACAAATATCCTATTTCCAAATAAGGTCAAATTCAGAGGTTCTGGGGGTTAAGGTTTCAACAGATCTTTTGGGGGACACATATGGTAACTAAAGGTAGAAATCACTGAATCTTGCCTAAGACATAGGACCTGCTGAGCCTGTGGAGGGGGAAGAAATCAGAGACACATACTTATTCTTCTAGGGATGCCAAGAGGCAGAGTTCAGACTGGACTGTGGGCAAAGTGAGGTTGTGAAGAGAAATAGTAGTGAAATCCTGGAGAGCTCAACTTCAATGGTGCAAGAGTGAAGGTCTACAGATGGAAGATGGAGGGTGAGGCCCAGGCGACCGAGCCCCCCCTGCCGGCTGTGACATTGCCTCTCTGGGCTGCGGGTTCTCAGGACTTCAGACCGTATGCTCCCACATGTTAATGTATCCTGCTGGAACAGTGAATTGAAACAATCTGACTTCCTTTGTTGTTGTTGTTCTACCTTTTCCTGAGAGATTAAAATGTACAAATTCCCATGAAGGCTTTAGGTTTTCCTTTTGACAATTTTCTTCCTTCCCAACCAGTTGCTGAAAGTCCTTTCATGTTTTACTCTTCCCCCATCACTCCAGAAACCGTGGCTTGTTTTCCCAACCCCATTTCTTTTCCATGATGGTGACGGTATCACTTCTTCTCTAGGAAGCTGGTCTTCAGGGTAGTACCTATGAAAGCATGCTCCTAACTCCACTTTTTCTCTCATAGTGCATAAAGAGTAAAGGATCTCTTAATTCTATACCATTCAAACTTCTTTCTTTCTGCAGGAGCCTTTATTGAAAGAAATGATTAGGTAGAAACTTGACTAGGTGAAAAAATGTGGAGGTGTTCTGGGTAAAGGAATACCTGGGAGATAGGGTGCCTGCTTACCGGGCCGAACTCCACCTCCCTAACCTCCCTAACCTTGGCAGCCTGAAGCAGGCTCTGCAGGGCCCAGCGTAGTGGATTCTAGCTGTTTCTATCCTAATAACTTATCTTCATAACATGCATGTAGATATCACACTATAACGTACTGGGGTCTATCTGCTCATCTTTTAGAGTAGGCGGTTTTGTTTTGTTTTGTTTTTAAATAAAAAAATCTCTGTGCAGCTGAGAAAAAAATCTATTTCCCTGATGTCATCATATATCAGACTGTGATGTCACCTCTTCTCCCTTGGGGTCTGCTGTCTAGTGTGATGGTCATTTCTGACAGTGCCTAGTTCTGTTTGGAAGCTCCCTAAAAACTCACCACACACACCACATTCTGGAACAATTAACAAAACGTGCAGGTTCTTTTCATTGCTTAACTCTAGAAAAGGACCTAAAATTAAGTCAATAGGTGGTGAGACAGCATTCAGTAGAAGAAACATCGGACCCATCACTATAAAAACCAATTAAAAAACGAGACTTTAGAAAACTCCCATCTTTCTAGAGAAATCCAATACTAAAACACAACGGATCAAATGCTTTCTACAGAAATATCCTTAAAATAAGCACTGCCCATGATAAGACTTGGTACAACAGGAACTCTGAATTAAAAAAGTAACAGTGGGACTTTATTAAGGACTGATACAAACAACACGCTCCACAAAGCTTTGTAAAGACGTGGTTCCTCGTGAAGGTTACCACTGAAAATGAACAAATTAAGGTTCCACCTTAATTAAAATCCATGCCAATGAAGACCATTTCCCTGGTCTTTCTCTCCCCTAAATCCCTAAAACAAATGACAAACGAAAAAGCAGCAACTCTACCCTAGCAGGAAAACTTACCCGAAGACAAGCTTTACTACTATGAAGAAAGTGTTGGATTTCTTTTATCTTTACAGTACTATTTTGCCATCTTTTATGAAAACCAGGACAGGAATGCTCCTTTGTAAAATTTTCCCTCTAAATAGTTTTCGTACATATAATGTCCAGGATCACAAATCCCTGAAAATCACTGCAGTGAAACTGACTTGTTTCTTATTCACACAGGGGCGTTCACCCAAGGAAGCCATTTAATGATGTGTTATAATAGAAGTCACTTTTCAATGCCTAGGATAGGGGAGGGGATTCCTCTTACTCACTCCACTGGGGCACAACATCTTGGAGAATGTGTGTACCCAGTTACTCCCATTCTTGACTGACTGAGGAGTATTTATCCCACAGACACGGCATCTCCCGCATGTCCCGCAAGGTCGCCCTGGTCTTCCCTGACCCTGCCTAGGAATCTTGGTTGGCTTCGGGATGGACAGCAGACTATTTGGGTGTCTGGAGAAACAAAGCTGACATTCACTCAGTTGTGTCAGGCCTGATGTGTCAAATGGAAGCTGCTGGCGGTTTTTTTCTTCTTCTGAATCAGCAGCTTTTAGGAGGCTCCTGAGGGGTCTGAATCAGCGGCTTTTGCTACAAGCAGCCACTATACAAGGAAGAGCTTAAGGGGAAGGGACAGATACCCCACACTTGAGGGCGTGTGCTGCTCTCTTTAAGTGCCCGCAGGCCTGTGACGGGTACAGATGTTGGCAAGGAACCAAGGAGTCTTATGGGAAAAATAACGTCTGGAAGAACATTTTGTCATGCTCTTCTTACTTTAATGACCCGGTGAGCCTTTTGCCAGACACAGATTCTGTTGGGAGCACATCACTCATTCAAAATACCTGGCCACATTCTAGCTGTGAAGGGCATGCGGGATGCCCACAGCACAGGTGATTCAGAAGGATATGGCAAAGGGAAAAGGAAACCATACAGACTCTGGAATCTGGAGAGTTTGTGCGCAAGGAGTGAAAACAAATCAGGGGAAAATGACGTTAAGGTGGTGAAGATTCTGCCTCTGAAATAAGCTTGCTGCTTCTCCTGCTCTTCCACATTTTCCTCTCATACCATTTCCAGCCCAGTCTCTCAGTGAAGACTCTACAATTACTTACTTTTCTATTTTTAATTAAAGGAACACAGCAGTGTGAAAGGAATGCTCAACTCCAGACTTGAGAAAAACCAAGAATTCCTCATCAAAAAAAAAAAAAAAGCTTTCTGGGTGCTGGCACTCATTCCTGCTGGGTTTGTATCTGATGAACTTTTCATTCAATTTGAAGCTCGATGTGTACGAAACCCAATGAAGTGAACCAAGAGAAGGACGTCGTCCAAACATGTTGAAGTACTTGTGGGTGATTGCTTGGTCCTTTGTGTGCTACAGCTCCTGTGAAAAGCCTCTGTCTCAGGCAGCCTCCAAACTGCCAACTCAATGAAGCAAATAATAATTATTCCTAATGGCAGTAATAATTATGGAACAGGGTGGACTCAATATAAGATTGGTTGTCTGTGGCTTTGGTGGGGCAGCCAATGTTTCACACACTCTTTTTATAAAAATCTCTTTCTCTCTCTCTCTCTCTCTCTCTCTCCCCTTCTCTGTCTTTCTCTCTCCCACTCCCTCCGTCCCTCCGTCTCTCTGTCTCTCTTTCTCTTTCTTTCCCACACACAAACACAGACACACACATATTTGCCAAAAGAGATCTGGACAAACTCACTCCTCTAGTTTCCTATGAAGTGCTTGACTACAGAGTTAAATTAAATAAACAGCAGCTATCCACACAATGAGGATGTATTGGGACATGTCTAGTAATTGACATCTCTCTCTTTCTCTCTCTCTGCCTCTCTCATTTTTCTTTTAGTTAAAAGTTTTAAACTCTCTCCCATTCCAGACCTTTGGCCAGAGCCATGGTCAAATGGCAGACACAAATAATTTGATGTCTTCTCCTTTCTTTCTAGGGGAGATGGGGAGAAAAGAGGGAGGGAAGGTGGGGGAGAGAAAGGGTTCTAGGGGAGTACCCTCGCACCCTCACTATACTGTGACTATAAACTGGAATCTCCAGGTAAATTAAATCCTTCTTCTGTGAAGCCCCAAACCCATGGTTAGTAGCAAAGCCAATTTCCTGTGAAATATTCACCCTCCTCCTCACATGGAGGGAATCACCACCTGAGTTGATTCTCCCTCCCCTGCTCTCAGATTCAGCTGTCACCACCTTCCAGGGACATCAGCATTAGCACCTAAGTATCTCATCCCACATGCCAATGATGTCAAGGGGTCAGAGAAATAAAAAGTGGCTCCTTCTGAAAACGTAATCCATCAGCCAAATGGTCATTTTCTAGATAATGAGGAAATTGTTTCAATTTTCTGAAAACTAGGTAAAGGAACTAATGTGAATCCATGTGAGTTTTTTTTTTTTTTTCTTCAAATCTTATTATACTTGTCTGTCACTGGGGCTCTTATTTAAAAACAGTTCCAAGGTGCTGGTATAGTTCATTGTCATGTAAGGAGGAGATGATAGAGACATTCGGGGCATCATGAAAAACCATGCTATGAAGAATATACAGAACGCACCCAGAAAAATCCTTCAAGCATTTTGAATAAAATAACATACATGTCAAACGGCTTAAATTATGTTTCAATAAGGCAAAATATTATGAAATGAATGTACACACACACATACATCTCATTTAGATATAACTGGACATTAAAATTTCCCCCTCTCCTTTAACACTGTACAGTTTTGTTGGGATTATTTTTATTTTCTTAAAAGATTTTATCTTTAGGGGCACCTGGATGGCTCAGTCAGTTAGCATCTGCCTTCAGCTCAGGTCATGATCTCAGAGAGTCCTGGGATCAAGCCCCATACCAGGCTCCCTGCTCAGTGGGAAATCTGCTTCTCCCTCTCCCTCTGTGATCTCTTTTGCTCTCACACTCTCTCAAATAAAAAACCAAAAATCTTTAAAAAAAAAAAATTTTATCTTTAAGTAATCTCTACACCCAACATGTGGCTTGAGCCCACAACCCCGAAATCAAGAGTTGCATGCTCCCCCAACTGAGACAGCCGGGTAGCCCCATTCTTAATTCATTATTCCAATGTTTTTAAGAGGCTATAATTTGAAATATGCATCTATAAAGCTGCATTTTTTTAAGTTTTTTCATTAAAAATATACCTTGGCTCAGCAAAGGGTTATAGAAAGACGTTAGAGGTGGACTTTGGTTTCACTAAATTTATAGGTTCATCAGAATGGCTCCATTCAAACAATCTAAATGATACTGAAGTGGGAGCAGCCTCTACTTCTCTTTAATCTAACAACTTATACTTTATCTCTTCAGATATTTAGTTTAAGCAGGCCACTGGGAAAAGTGAGAAGAAATGTCATGCTACGTAGTGATCCCTGAGAGTCTGCCAAATGCTTGGCCCCCAACCCCTACAGATTCTGAGAACAAAACTATCCATTTAACATATGTTCAGTAGCTTGGTGACTTGATGATGGGTGTCTCTTGTTGCACTTGTCATTATGATTCTTGTGTCAAAAATGTTTCTGGGTTTTTTAGAATAGACTTGAGGTCAGCTGTGAAGTGCTGTGCATTTGGTTTGTGAATTACCATATCTGAACCAATATACGATAGGTCTCTGGTTATTGGGGAAGTCATTTCTGGCATTTCAAAGATGTTTGGGGGCCATCTGTTCTCTGCAAAGTTCTGCAACCCTGCAAAAGCAACCCAAGCACATGCCGGCATGTCTCTACCCCACACTCACAAGGGTCCTATCATTTTACAGACTTTACCACTCTATTCACCAGCCCAAATGCACTCTGCCAAAGGGGGTGAAACTATAAAACTCCAAATTCTTTTAAACGTGTCTGGTACCATTAAGAATGTTTATTACTCTACAGGAATTTCACATTAATATTTACCCAAAGCACAACATACAAGGCAAATGGATTACTAGATTGCCTACTAAATTTGAACATAACTATTTTATGGAGTTTCTTCTTCCACAACCCGTATCAGCCAAGCAGTGTTGGGGCAGAGTGTTAGTCATGATAAAGAAACAGATTTGTTCCTAAGAGATAGAAGAGGGCACTCAGCAAGCAATCTAGTTTCATTCTTTATTTTTATAAGATGGAAAAGTAGGGCCCAGAGAGGTCATGGGGTCTTTTCAAAGAACTTGTGAGTGGTAGTCAGACCCACTAGCCATGGCTTTCAGTCTCCAGCATTGGCTTCACCCTGTGCCTCACTAAAACAGAATTTAACTGAATGTAACTGAAATTCATATCAAGGATTTCCTTTATATCCAAAATCCAAGACCAAATTAAATGTTTGTTTATGTTTTATTCTCATCCCACCAAAGGCAAAAGGTCCATAGAATTTATGTAATCTTTAACTCAATCCTCATTAGAAAGGATATAAAAAATTATTGTAGAGAAAAATCTATTTGATTTAATATTATTGAAAAATACACATGAGAGAACTTATTGAATTAATCTTTTGAATCCCAAGATGTCCGATTACATAAATACATGGCATATGCAATGGGTACCATGGGCTATCTGCAAGTTCCTATAACAGTCCTCTTAACTCAGAAAATACTTGTTAATCAGTTCAGATGAGAGTTATTTACACTTTAGGCACAGTACTTAAGAATATGAAAACTACAAATGATCAGAAATATCTACTTGAGACACTGCCACATTAAGTGGACATGCTCAGTCTTCAAAAGAGCGAAGTGTCCTACCTGTTACAAAGGATCAGACCTTCTTTATCTGATTTATTTCTCCTAACACACATACCTTGCAGAGCACAGCAAAGACTAATCACTTCCCCATGTTAGTACCCCTTTTGGCATTCACCAAGGAATGATTACACATAGTCCTGGGACTCTCTTTAACTCCATCCCAGGTTCCGTGTAAACTGACAGCGATGAGCCAGCAAGGCATCCGTTTCTGGTCCCAAGAACAGGAAATACTGAGCCAATCCCCATTAGAAGCTAAGACAAGTACAGAGAGGTACAGTTAATTATTGGATTTTGTATTATGGGAAACATATATTCTCAACCCCCATTGTCTAGTTATTTGGCACCTTATCCAAGGATAACTAGGATATCTAGGAAAACATTAAATATTGATATAAGCTAAAGTCCTCTGTTTCAAGTCTTCCACAAAGTAAGCTCCAAAATGATGATAATGCTAGAAAAGAAGACAGTGAATTGCATTTTCCCACAGAGTTGTTCTAGGCGTCTTGCATCAGACTTGTTTTATATCTTTCACTATTATGCTGTTGTTCAGGTATTTTTCTTGTTCAATCTCCAACAACAAGATATACAGCAAAATGACAATAAAAGAACAATTTATTGGGAAGATTAGTGCAAAGGAGGAAATTACACATAGCCACACACGTAGCACTATGTCTCCAAAGAAACTGCCTTGCAAGTAGTTCTCAAAATTAAACTTGTTATAAAAATCACAACATTGTTTAGTGCGGAATAGGACTTCAAGAATTTTCTAGTGATACTGCCCCATTTTACAACTGAAGAAACCAAATCTTGGTGAAGTTAAATTCACTTAGACCCATGAACAGTGCAGTGTAGGTGCCTGGCTTCTGGTTTTGGCTCTTGCCATTCATTATCAGTATGACTTGGGGCAAGTCACATAATCTCTGAACCTCACCTTACTCTAATGTAAAATGGGTATATTCATTCCCATGGAAAAGAATTATAAAATTCTTGTTATTTACCCAGGAGTTGAGCCTGGAAATCAGATCTCTCTGGCTACGTATGTTGGGACCGCAGTCTGACTGTACTGGCCCCCTCCTCCCAAGCATTCCCAAGCCCTACTCTGTTCTCATTCACAGTGGGATGTGAACACATTTGTGAACACATAAGTAGAGCTCTTACCAAACTCAGCTCCTGGAAGAAAACAAACCAAAAGAGAAAATAAATTTAAGACAGAAAAGTAGCACTGCATGAGAAGTTTGGTGCTGGGACTGACTTCCCACCAGCTAGTTAAGCTTTTTGTATACAGATGAAGGAACTGAGGCCCACAGAGGTGGAGCACTAGGCCAAGGCTGAAAACCTATTAAATGACAGAGCCTGGACTATCCCAAACCTGTGACCTCTGAACTCATGGCCAATACTTTCCCAAGACTCTCCTCTGATCTGACATAGTTTAGTTCTGAGGAAGCTCTTGCTCTCCAGGTATGTCTTTTCAATATGCTGCAGAAAAGAAAAATTGTCCAGGTTTATGATAGACACAAACCAAATGATCCTGGGCTATTTGTTCTAAAAGCAGATTCTCATTGGTGCCTATCTGTTTCCAAAAATGGGGTGGGGGGAGATACACATGGAGAGACTTAAATGGAAGCTTCTGGAACTTTGTGAGCAGGGCTTCTGTTCATAAGATCTGGAAATGAAATCCTCCTCCAAGGGGAGGAAGTCACAGGCAAAGACACCTATCCACAGCAGGAATCAGAACAAGTCTGGAAGCCATACTTCATTGGGTCAAGGAATAGGGGTCTTCCTTCAGACAAAGAAGCCAAATGCAGAGCAAACAAATGGATGAAAAAAGAGCACTCTCTGTGGTGATTTTGGTTTTTCTTACAAAGGAGGGCATGTGGCCAGTTGGTTTCTCCCAGGAGAGACCAACTCTCTGCTCCATGTGCCCAAGACAGTCCCTGATCTCCCTTTCTTGGGGGCCAGGGACCACCTGCCTCTTTCTCCTGGAGGACTAAAGCAGCTACTGGAGACTCAAGGTGTCTCCCTCTGCCCTTGACCATGCGGCAGGTGTGTGAAAGCACAGAAGCTCCTCACACTGGAACCAGACAGACTGAGCATTGGCCAATTCCTGTGGGTAAATGATTCTCCCAAATGGTCAGATAAGCTCATGTGTCTTCCACAGCACTGGGGTAGCTATGCATAGGAGTAGAGGGAAAGCACGTGCTTTGGAGTCCAACAGACCTACACTCAAAACTGTTCATTTCACTGGCTGAATTATACTCGACAAGTTACTTCTCTTCTTTGAGCAATAAAACTGGAGCAAAGAACATCTGCCTCCCTGGGCTCTTGGGCAATGATAGGAAACAAAATGCAATGCTAGGTCAGTGCCTGGCACGTAGCAGATGTTGGATAAATGGCAGCTTCTTTGTCTTCACGATCAGCCTGGTAACCAAGAGCTTTTCTAACAAAAAAGTTTGAGCCATTGAGGAGTGACCTCCAAGGTTCTATCCCAACAACACTAGCTGTTTATGGACTGTATGCTTGTGTACTCCCCAGATTCACAGGGTGAAACCTTACCACCCCCCATGTGATGGTATTAGGAGGTAGGGCCTTGGGAAGTAACTGGGTTTAGATGAGGTCTTGAGGGTGGAGTCCCCATAATGGGATCAATATTCTTATAAGAGGAAGAAATACCAGAGTTTACTAACTCTCCCCAACCCCAAAACCCCACCAAGCACAAAGAAGAAGTCAGGTGAGCACACAGCAAGATGGCAGTTGTCTGCCAACAGGAAATGGGTCCTCACCAAGAACCACACCTGCTGACCAAGGTCCCTGACCTTGTACTTTCAATCCTCCTGAACTGCAAGAAATGAATATCTGTTGTTCAAGCTACCAGGTTTGTGGTATTTAACCTTACCCCTCTAAAGTGGCTGAGATACCAGGCTTGCTGTGTTCCAGCTGAGGTGCTGTAGTACCAAGACACACAAAACTTGCCTGGAGAATCTGAGGCAGGAGCCAGATTCAGAGACAAGAGCAAGGATACTTTTCTACTTCTTGGAATACACAGCTCTGGCTCTGCCCCCTTCATCTGGCCACAATACCATGTGGTATTACAACTTCTGAATGTTAAGAAACCTTATATTTCCTCAAGTATCAGTACTTAATTTTTCGTTCCACACATAAAACTCTGTGAGTGGAAGGCTGCTGGCCCCCTTGTCAGAGGTAATTTCTCAAGGCTCTGCATGGGATTTAACGGGAGCCATATGGTTAAGTCTGTCAACCCTTTCAGAAAGCATCCCCCTGAAGGGCCCTCGTAAATGTTCTCGGGGCTGTGAAAGATCCAGCAACTTTCTAACAATAAAGCAATGTTCATAGCCATGATACTCAGCAAAACACAAAGCAGGAAGTAATGGCTTCTCTTCTGAATTCCTCAAGAGGGTCTTCAAGCTATCCTGGCAAAGGGCTATGGGCCAGTGACCTGGGACCTGCTGGTCTGCCTCCTCCGGCAGAAAGAAGACTGGCCTGGATGTCACTAACATCAGCCTGTGGTGGGCAGCGGTAGTCTTAATCATGCCCAGTTCAAGAAAACTCTTAATAGTGATTTCACACACCTACACATTTACAGAGCAAGCACATTCCTGAAGGATAAGCTGTCTTACTGAAGTCTTCCTTAAATGCTCTTTTCTGTGACAGCGTCATTTATGGACCTCCCATTCCCCACCCCCACCACCCCGAGCAACAATGACACAAAAATCTTCAGATCGATGACCATTCCCATCTCAAAGGACACCACCAACAGCAACAGCAACTCCAGCAACAAAGCCATGTGACTCCGGTAGAAAAGGTAGTACTGCTTTTGATGGCAACACATCTGAGATGTAACAAGCTTCTATTGCTATTGGTATTATTATTATTTTCCTTGGTAATGTCTGATGAGCTATGGCTGATATTCTGCATGATACATAGCGTCAGGGATTGCAAAGAGAAAAGAGAGAGAGGAGTGCAGAAAGGGTGAGAGGAGGCACAATTTATGATGAGTATTGACTCCTCTTTATTTTTACATAAAACAAGACTTCCTTCTATGGCATTTTATATAGATTTCTGGCTAAGTATTCGGTCGACACTGCCCGGCCACAAGCCCATGCAAATAGGATTTATGATGTCACACGAACATGGACACGTCTGTGCCAGGAATATAAGTGATATAAAATTGAGGAGGAATTTCATACATACATGGCTTCCTAGACGCATGCTGGTGACCGTATTTTCAAGTTTCCTGATACCTTAACTAGAATATTCCACAATGAGCCAGATAACTTCTGCCAAATATGGGCCTTGGTAGGAACACTTGTATATTTTGATGTTATGCACAGAACATTTCTATATTGTAAACTATTATGATCGAGTAATTTTCACCAATCACCTAGCAAGCTTGCTTATTTGCCCAGATCCCCAGAGAGAACAGAATCTGTAGAACATTTGGAATACAGAAAGAATCCAGGAAGAAAAGGCATGAGGTACTGTGGCAGTGTCTCCTACAACCGATCAGAATTCTGTACTCATGTCCATCCTCATGGATCTCCACGTTCTAGACTGTCTTGGTTGTTCTCTGGAAGAATTAGTGAGCCCGAATTACTTGCTTGCACTTACTCCATAAAGAGCAATAGGCTTCTTCAGGAAAGCTAGGATCTACTAAGATTAAGCCACCTTCTCAACTGCTTATTGACTCCTACAAAAACATCTCAGGCGGAGAGAGAGAGAGAGACAAAGAGAGAGTGAGAGACAGAGAAAGGGAATTTACATGACCACTACATGTCCATCTACCATTTTCCCCAGGTTCTGTTGACTTAATCCTGAATTAATGAGCCTGTTACATGATATCTAATAAAAATGACTGCAATAGAGATACTGCTTGGAATCTGCCACATATTTGGTCCAAGGCTGAATCGATTTCATCTATATTTAACACATGCTTGTTTTCTGTCTCACTTGTCTCCCCCACAGCCCATGGCTCAACTCTTTTTTTTTTTTTTTTCCCATCTGGAAAACTTATCTCCTAAAATGCTACCATCAATCAGCCAAAGACACTCTTCCCGACAGAGCGTCTGCCAGTCTGACTAAGCACAAGTAGTCTCTAGTTTGGGGATGCCTCCCACACTCTCTAGCACCATGTATTTTTCTAGCCTGCCTAACCACACGAGTGCGATTGGGGATATTTATACTTACCTCTAGTTTCTATTGGAATAACAGCATTACTTTGATGGAACGGGGCATAGGTATGTTGGAGGGGGCGGGGGGAGGATATGGGATGGCACGGAAGTTGCTTGTGCTGCTTATCTACCTTTACATTTCTTTCTTTGGATTTTTGCATTTCCACCCATTTTGTTCTACATTGGCTCAGTGCCTGCTCAAACAGTATGAAAATCAAATGCTTACAAAAATGCATGAATTCGGTCCCCAAAAACCTTCCCCAGACACCAGTGCTATTCCCATTTCCAAGCCTTTCCTTGTCCGCACCAATTCCCCATACATACAAGCCTCTAAAGCTTAAATACAGCAGAAAAGAAGGGTCAGAAAAGAAAGCAAAAGTAAGGTTGGCAGCAGAAGCCAAGCACCGGGAAAAGGGAAGGAAAAAGGGGGAGCAGGAGACAGGCGGCCCCCTCCCTCTCCCACAAAGTTCCAGTCGTGAACACACACCCACTGGCCACAGCAAAAAGCACTGTGCGTGGGCACAGGTGGGTCCCAGCCTCCCTGCCTGGATGCAGCTTAAGCGCTGAGCCTGAATGAAGACTTTCATTGCTGTTTGCTGTTTTTGTTGGCCAGTAGCCATGGCAAACATTTGCAGGTGGCTTGGCCAGATTTTGACACTTAAATATTTGAGGTTGTGATAAAAATCAGAATATTACTACAATATGGTTCTGTGCAGTCTCAAAAAAAAAAACAAAACAAAACTATCTGCAATTTCAAATGCTCATTTAAAGACACAGTCTCCAGAGGAAACTCATGTTTTAAAATAAGTACTCATTTCCTCTTTGCTGGGAGAAATAAAAGAGTCAACCATCCCCAAATGTTACCACCTAGAGTTTCATTCTGAATCCACTGGTGAGATGGGTTGGGTTGTTCCTTGCTGAGCCCCCATGGCCATCCGGGCAAGGTTTTGGACGGGTCACATGGGGAAAATGGAAATGACAGGATGTGTGGGTTGGAATCAACATGGTAAGCACGACAGGGAAGGATCTGAAGAAAAGAAACAGACTCCCTCAAGCTTGGCAATGACACAGAGTCCCCAAAGTGACAATTATCTCCTAGAACACACCAGGAGAGACACACAGCACCCCAGGATTGGGAGTAAATGAGAAGATGGAGTAGGTTGGGAGGTCCCATGTACCAGAGAAACACTCCCACCCATCCAGGCACAGTGACATAGCCTGGAAATGTCACCCAACGGTACAGCCCTGGGCCAGCTGGGTAAATTATTGACAGAGTCAACACCCATCTCAGAATTGAGTGCTAACCCTTAAAAGACTGTTTCACAAAACCCAGTCTTGTACTAACAATGGCTGAATACTAAGGGCCTCCAAGAGGGTAGTTGGGTTGGAGGTTGAGGGGGAGGCAGGAGAACTCCAGAGGGGAAGGAATGTTATAAAATTGCTAGTAAACTCCAACACATTTTATGTTTTTTTCCCCTTGAAAGAAAAATAAAATAATTATAATTAGCTGGCCTAACTGTGAATTGTCTGCCCAAAGGCAAGCCACTAGAGCGAAGGAGTCCCGGGACATTTAGATGCTGTCTTTAAAGAACCCACCCCACCCTCTTAGTACATTATAGGTTCTTGCTTTAGATGGTGGCAATATTTGCTCCCATAGTCATTTGAAAAGAAATATTTCACAGGGATACTAGCTCATTTAGTATTGGTTTCTTCCAACAAAGCTAAGCATTCGAATGGCCAGAGTAATATTCTGTTTCTTAAAAGGGAAACCAAATGTACCTATGACAGACTCACAAAACAGTCATTGCCCAGAGCTCTCATTTGTTAAGATGGGTCTTCACAAATCACAGCCCATCTGGGAAGCTGAGAAACGCTGAGAGAAAAAGTACCCCCTCTTCTAGGGCATTCTAAAAAGGAAGGAGCCAATGTCGTTCCTGGTGCTCGCTCTTGATCTGAAATTCTACAGGCATTAATAAAGGAGGGGAGGGGATAGCAGCTGCCTGGCTCATTGGTAAAGCATGCGACTATTGACTTTGGGGCTGTAAGTTCAAGCCCCATGTTGGGTGTAGAGATTACTTAAAAATAAAATCTTTAAAAAACAAAAACAAAGGGGGAAAGACACACTGGAAAATTGTGGGTCAGCTTTTAATGCTTTTTTTTTGTTTTAATCACCATATCCAATATTCAACTGAATATTCACACTAAATTCTGATGCACATACCAAGCACCACAAGTTCCCTTTCCTATTTTAAAGAGAGAATTCTGGGAATGTACCGCATGCAGTTCTCAGCTTCCAGCAATATAAATTTATCAGAGCTCTTTGGCTTAAGTTACTACCTTTTCTTCCTGAGAACCCGACTGCTCTTAAATCTTTTATTTCCTCTTCACTCTGCTCTTGTGAGGGTGGAAAGAAGACACACCACCACCATCATCCTGAAGATAAGGAAGCAGGCCAGAGATTCTGCATTTCCAAGAAGCTCACCGTTCATGCCCAGGCTGTGGGTCCTCAGACCACACTCTAAATAGCCAGGGGTTAGAGCTGTCACCTGAGACACAGTAGTGAAAATTCTTTGCATCTCATAATACAGAGTGTCTGGGATTCTGACAGGACCTTTCTGCCAATTTTGCTCAATACCGTACTCTTATCTTTTTTACATAAATGAGGGGGAAAGGGCTGGCTTTTTGTTTTGTTTTGTCTATTCCAGGAATGAACCTGGGCCAATACAGAGGAAGAGGAGAGCTAATAAAGAGGTATTAACAAGGAGAAGAAGCAAGGAAGAATCATCAAAGGAAGGAAGACTGGAAATACATGAAAGACCCAGGGGATGTGCTCAGCAGATCTTAGGAACCAAGGGATACACTCTTGGGGAGGGAAATGGACTCGTGAAACTTCCCTCTACCATCCTTAAGCATCTGGCCTGAAAACTATGTTCTCCTCTCCATAACATCCAAAGTGCTTTCCACAGTCATATATCTTGTCTGAAGAAGTGATGGCACAGAATGACTTGCTTTGGCCCCTAAAGTCCAGGACAAAACAGTCGCCAACCCATAGGGACTCCCCTCCCTTCTCCCATTAAAACATCATTCTACATGTCAGGTGATCTCACACCAACCAGGAACACCAACTTCTGTCTCATCCAGTGTGAGCACCAGAAACAAGGAGAAACTCCAAAACATTCTCTGAGCTCCAACCAGGCCCCAGAGACAGCCGAGGAAGTCTCCTTACCCGATCTGGCGGTTGGTAGAAGGTGCCTGTGTGATGACAGAGCTGGACTGGGGTGACGGCATGGCTTGCTGAATCACAACGCTGGTGTCATGGTTGGGCATCCGGGTGCTGCCAAGCTGGTGAGCTCCGGGCCCTGCCATGGCCCCACCAACTGTGTTATGCATCGAGATATTCTGCCCAGAGAAGACAGAAGAAAGGTCAGAAGAAGTCAATGTCTTATTGTGCTCTTAAGCTCTCAGAGGATGAAATTGAGAATCTGGTCATGTCAACTAAGTAAAGAGTTATGGCTTCTGGCAAGACATGAATCCATCCGTCTTGTTATAACTTACAACTATAAGCAGATGAAAAATAACTACCTACCCTAACAGTCAAGCATATAAGAAAATACCTTAAAGTTCACTAATCACTCTGTCGCCATCCTGATGTGAGGTTTATATCAGAGACATTTGGTGCATATCTTCCCTGACTTGGTGTGATATATACTGCATTTGAAAATGATTTCCATTCTAAGTGCACAATACTATGATTTACTGCAGAACTGCTCAGCAACCTGCTTTGAATGACACTCACACTGGGTTATTGTTTCTTTTGCAGTCCTAGGAGAGTGACCAATCAGCTATTTTTTTCCCCCAGGAAAGTACTACTTTCCCAAATCATAATCTGGGTACTCATGAAGCAGCCTCAGCTACCTGGAGAGTGAGGATGGATAACTACAACAGATGACTGGGTGTCTGGAATCCAATGCCAAGAGCAAAAGTTGCAACTTTCTACTGCATTTCCATAAAATCAATCTCGAATGATTTTAATGGAATAATGGAATACAGAACAATGACTGCTTGTTCATTCACTCGTTCACTGTCTTCCTCTAGAACGCATAATGTTTGTGTTCATAGCTCTCTCTCGTGGTGCTAGGAACACAGTAGGCACTCAGCAAACATACATCACACGAATAAACTAGTGAAGGCCTAAATGAGACATCTGAGTCACTTAAGGGAACTAACATCATGTGCTTATTTCTGATGACATAAATGAAGGTTTCTTTGTTTAAAATGCAAAAGTAAGGTAAAACATGCAAGGTCAAGCTGTCTTAAAAGACAGCTCTTCCTATTAAAAAAAAAGTCACTGGGACAAAAGAAGAGGATTCACATGGGGGTAGAGGAAGTCTCATCAACATGGCAGAGCTAAAAGGTAAGAAATTCAGAGCCTAAAAAAGAAAGGGAAAGTACAGGGTAAAGCCAAGCAAGTGGGCCTCTGTAAACAGCTAAGCACAGCTCCTCAGCTTAGAAGGGTAGTGAAATTCGAGAGGTCAGTTGGACAATGGGTTGAGGATGGCAGGAAAGAAATGGAGTGTCACTAGCAATTTACTAGAGGGAAAATATATATCTGTCTGCGCTTTGGGGTTAGCAAAGAAAAAAATAAATGTTACCCAGGAGAACTAGAAGTGGTTCTTTGAAGTTCTTCTGCAAAGAACAGGATTTCCTGCACTATGTGTTAAATGATGGTGATAACATATATGGTATTTGGGGTGGCTATGTCCATCACATTGCGCCTTTCCCAGATTTCTGATTTCTAAATCCTGACCACACAGTTTGTCAGGAGTCCAGATGGAAACTGGGCACCTGGCTTAGACTGTGAGCCGACTGTGTTATCGTGGGATCCCAGAGGCATGAACAGGCTTATATACACACACGTGGTCCAAAGGCTCCTCTTATACACTGGAAGGTTTTTCTGACGTGGGAAAATATTGGGGTTGGTCAAAGCAAGATGAAAGGAAATGGTGATTTGTGTTGGAGTGGCAGTGCAGGGATACGCTTAAGTTCTTTTTATAGGGTCTAGAGACTTGAACTAAAATAATAATGAAAATAAAGATAATTCTGTTACTTCTTTTGAAAGTGAGCCTTAACGTATTTCCCTGGGTCCTAATGAGGCCTTGATGAAGTCAACAGTTACAGATACTTATTTTTTCTCCATTGTTTGGATCCTCGGAGATATTCAACAATTTTTCATCTTGCTCACAGTCATCTACTTTGCTAAATCTCAGGCACAGAAGGACTTCAGACTTTCCTTTTAGAATTGTTTCTCTTGGGGCACTTGGATGGTTCAGTGGGTTAGGCCTCTGCCTTCAGCTTAGGTCATGATCCCAGGGTCCTGGGATCAAGCCCGGAGTCGGGCTGTCTACTCAGCAGGGAGCCTGCTTCCTCCTCTCTCTGCCTGCCTCTCTGCCTACTTGTGATCTCTGCCTGTCAAATAAATAAATAAATCTCTAGAATTAATTCTCTTGTGCTGTGCTATTAAGGATTATGTATGACTAGAGCTACATAATCTGAAATTTAAAATAATAATCTTTAAATTGTTTAAAAAAGGATATAAAATGTATGAACTCTCCTTGAGTTACCCTTGATACCTCTTTTCCATCACTTCCATAGGCAGACCCCAACTACTGCAAATTCAACCTACACAGCCTTCATCTCTTTCTATCTTTCTATCTTTCATTCTCTTTCCATTTTATGTTCTACCAATCTACACCCAACCAGCATCTAGACCCAACTAGACAGCGGTCTTCTAACTGGTCTGTCACTCACTATGGCTTCCCTTTCTCCTTTTGCCCATATACAGCCATGGTGATCTTTTTGAAATACAAAACTAATCACATCATACAATTCTCCTTACTCAACCACACTCCTCCACCCCCACCCTACAAGCTTCTTAGATGACTTTCATGGTTCAGAAGACATTGAGAGCACTCTTTGTGTGACCTACAAGGCCTATAAGGGACGATTCCTACCTCCCAGCTCATCTTATGCTATTCTCACTCTTGCTCTCTGCTCTTCACTCCAACTTTCTAGCATGTTCTTGCCCTCATACTGCTCACCTCCATTTCAGCACAGGGGCTTGGGGTATGCTATTTTCTGCTACCTGTGCCCTCCCCTGACTTGACCCTCAAATCTCAGATTAAGCATCACATGAGGAAGACTTCCTTGACCTCTATACTGGTGGGTACCCTCTCCTTTGCAGTACTTTTTATAAGTTCACAACTGTTTTGGTTTGATTAACATGTTTCTTCCTAGAGAACATAAGCACAATCTGAGAAGAGACTAAATCTGATTTTACTCCCCATTGCCTCTGTTGCCTAAATCAGTGCCTGGCATATAATAAGTGCTGAATAAATCCTGAGTGAGTAAATAAACTATAAAATGACATTCCTAAAATATTCGGTATGAGGAGGTCTTTTATTTTCTGGTCAACTTTTGAGAGTGCTAACTTTTGTCTGTTTACCTTGAGATCTCAAAGTAGGCTCATGGTAATAGAGTTTTGGATATTAAGGTGCTTGTTTGATTATGGGCTAGAGAAATAGAAGGGACCAGAGTTAAGATGAAACCCACAAACCTGGAATGTAGACTGGAAGTAAAGCCTTTGGGAAAATATTAAATGAGCCCTTGGAGAGAGATGCCAAGAAGTGAGCTCTGAGTCTTGAGCACTTTGACATAAAGGTTGGCAACAACTACTCCTTATCTCCAGCATGAACACCAGGAAAAACCGATCTGCGCTGTAGCACAAAGAAGTTGATTTGATTTCTTCAGGAGGCAAGCATGTTAAATGAAAGAAAGAACGACCTCTTTAATGAGAATCATTAAAAAGAATTTTAGAAACTATCCAGGACTATAACTCATATCCTCTTCCACCAAAATTTAAGACATCTCTTTGTCTCTGTGACCTCCACCTGAGATGGAAAAGGCTCATACAAGTTGTATTCTAATTCTTCAATAATCTCCTCTTTCTACCACACATGAAACCCACAAATTCTCCACACTCCTTCCCCCAGACCCAGAGAGTAATTTCAAAACGTTTTGGAAAAATAAACAATTAGGCAAGCATTATCATTTCACATTAAGAGAAGATTATTTTTTTTTCCTTTAAGCATTACATAGTAACTCAAACATGAAATTATTTTCTGAGTTCATATTTTCCCAATTATAGGTTCAAAACCTGTCTTCATTGATAAAAAGAATGGCATTTTACCTCTGGATAAATTAAATATCCAATTTCAAAAACACAACGAGTGACCACATCTTGCAGAGTTATTTTTGCTAGTATAGGTGCAGAGATTTGGAGCTAGCCAAACAGTGTCACCAAACCAGCGGATGGGGGTCAATATGCAGGGAAGGATCAGAAGTGTTCCTTGAAGCTCAGCCCCTGGCCTTCTCTTGTTCAACATTTTTATCAACAGCTTGGATGAAGATGTAAAAATCATGCTTGTCAGATCTACAGTTGACACAATGTTGGGAGGCACAGCTTATGTTCTGGGTAGTAGAGTCAGGTTTTTACTTGAGCCAAATTTGTGATCTAGCCTCCAAAAATGCTAACATAAATCTAGGTTGCTATAGGATAAGTGCAATGTCCAGATCAAGGGAAGTAATTATTCCACTGGAAAGCATGCTGAACTGACCACATTTGGCCACCACATTTTAAGGGGGAAATTGACAAATAGCAGGGAATGAAAGCAATGAAGGCATCCAAAATGCATCACCGGAAGAACCGTAGAAGAATCAGGGAATATTTAGTCTGAAGAAGAAAAGACTTAGAGGGTCATGCTAACTGCATTCAAATATTTGTGGGATTAGACATAGTCTATGCTGCTCCAGAGGGCATAATCTCAAAAAAATGGGATCATGATGATAAAAGCCGATGATGACTATAATTTGAGCTCTTATTTTGAAGCAACCACTATGGCAGATGCTTTATAAACTCAGCTCTAATCCTTGCAAAGACACTACAGGGTCAGCATATTTATTCTCAATTTAAGATGGTAAAGAGAGTAAAATTCCTCGCCATCACTAAAAATCTGCCATTCACCTCTAGCCACCCTCACTCCTTCTGGATTGATCCTTTAAAAATACAAATTTAATCTTTTGTCCAAAGACAAAACAAGCTGTCTTATAAAGCACTGAGCTTTCTGGCATCGGAGTTAAGCCAGTAGAGACTAGTGGCCATCTGTCAAGGATGTCACCAAGAGGATTTTTGCATCAAGGAGGGAAATGGTGCTACATGACCTCCAAGGTTTCTTCTATTGCTAAGATTCTCTCACTTACATGATCCATGGTTCATGCTTTGGCTCAGTGCTTCCAAACAATTAGTAATATGTGATAATGTTGGAAATACACTAGTTTAGGGGTTGGGAGGTCTGTCCTTGTTCTGGATCTCTACCCGTACTTGCAGTCATGGGACCTAGATAAATCATTCAACCTCCCCCAGCACTGTAGCCTCATCCCTAAAAGCAGGGGCTGGACTACCTTGTTTCCATGATTGTTTCCAGCTCGGATACTCCACAAGTCTCTCTCTATGTTACATTTTATGAGACCTTAAATACCCAAACAGACTTTTTAGACTCTGATTCATGGGCCTACAGACATTGATTTCTCTCCATAACCATAAGCTTTTGCAGAAATGAACCTTCTGAAAATTATAGCTTTATGCCAGACCCAAGGGATCATGATTCAAGAAACGGATCCAATACAAAGTAAAATTTCTCAAACTTCAAAGATGAAAACTCCACAAACTATTTTCACCTAAATTGTTCGCTTTTTGGTTCCAATTTCTCTGCATGTTTGTTTGACTTCTCACTCCCTTCATATCCTGCAATATTCCTTGCTCTCCATTCACTCTTTTTTTGAGACATAAAGGGTGTGAATGGGATGAGAACTGGGGGCATAATGAGCCTTGATTGCATACTCCGTGAGCTTGAGGTAGAGTGGTAATTGTCTTTCTACATGCATGGGCTTGGAATACAATATGCAAAAAAACAACCCAATGTATATGAATATACGTTCTTATAAATACCTATATAATTTCAGGGTGTGGTAATGAGGGATGAAGGGCAGTGGACCACAAATGGAAGTAAAAGTTGGAGCATACAAGGAAAAGGTTGTTGATTCCCATAAGGTCCCAAAATGTTATCTTCAAATCTATAGTCTGTCCAACTGCCAAGCTGTGGAGACTTTATGGGTTTCTCTATAAAGAGCCAGGGTCATCCCGACACGCGTTTACAAGTCGAGTTGTGCAATCCTGGAATTGTCTGCATCTTAATGATGCTCGGGCAGTTATGAAGACTTTCAGAACTTCCCAGATGTAAACATCCATGAATTGCATCCAAAAGATGTCTGAGACATTCACAGGATAACAAAAGTTCTAACCTTCCAAAAGAAAATAAGCTTTCTAGAGGTCTAGGAAGGATTTACTCCTCCTTCCACATGCTCTTGGGAGCTAGAATACCAGTGTGAGTATTTTGAATTCTACTAAGAGAGTAGGCTGCTCCATGACAGAGGAGACAGTGAAGTATTAGAGGGAACATGGTGGGGCTGGAGAGGAGATCAGGGACCATGCCAGTGGCCTCTCTCTCCATAACATTCTCCTTAGTGTAGCTGTACAGTAAAAGAGGAACCACGTAAGACAAGAAACCATCTCAGACAAACTTTGCAAGAGGGGAAGGGAGAGGAGAGCACAGAGCATTGTGAAAACACCAGCTGTGACATGTACATTTAAATTCTGCTTTTTCAGAGTTTGCTACTTATGCCAGAAGAATTCTAAAGGGAACCATAGTACACACGAAACCATGAGCACCAGAATAGGACTCAAGCTCAGATCAGCTCCCTATCCTCTGGAGCATATAAAGTTCTCTGAGCCATGCCTTCCTCATCTTTAAAATAGAGATTATCCTTTAATGGACAGGGATGTAGGGAGTCTTGTATGAGATGACACAGGCCCCAGCACAAGGCCAACTGCATACATGTACTTTTTCTCCTTTTACTATAGTGTATAGTTCTAAATGTGAAGCTCAGAGAGTAGCGTTCATTTTGGGTGGCTACTTCCCATGCCTGATTTTAACAGAAGTATTACTAATAATAGCTAGTGCTCATACAGCATTGCCATTTGTCAGAAAACTCATTTAATCCTTATCAGTCTAGGAGGTGGATAGGATGATTAATCCTCATTTTACAGATGAGGAAACTGAAGCACAGAGAGGTTAAGTAACTTGCTCAAAGTTATACCACTATGAAGTGGAAGAGCTCAGATCCAGGCCATCTGGTTTCAGAGTCCAGGCTCTTACCTACTAAGCCATACTGCCTCTACAGTCTTACTGTAAAAATACTTTCTAGTAGAAAATGACATGGCAAAAAATAAACTGTATCTAATATCTTTTCTAAGGACATTAAAAGAAGTTTTTAATGCTGCTTTGTGATCCTGAGAATTACAGTCATACCACTAACTTGGGTCAATGTCATCACCACCATCTTCATACCTACAAAAGCCTGGGACTATACCATTACTTCACTTCAAAGTTATTGATTAGTGATCATCTTAAGGTCATGTTGCCTGCATAGGTCTTTCTAGATTAGGTTACACCAAACAGGGCAGATTAAGATTAGGGAAGAAAGCTGTAACTCAAAAACTGTTGAATGATACTTGTATCAAACTATCAAAACAACCAACTCTCACTCACTCATTCTTTGATTTTAGTTCACCTTGGTCAACAGTTCCCAGAGTTAAGAAATAGGCTGAGAGATGGGGCGCCTGGGTGGCTCAGTGGGTTAAAGCCTCTGCCTTCGGCTCAGGTCATGATCCCAGGGTCCTGGGATCGAGCCCCACATCGGGCTCTGCTCAGCAGGAAGCCTGCTTCCTCCTCTCTCTGCCTGCTTGTGATCTCTCTCTGTCAAATAAATAAATAAAATCTTAAAAAAAAAAAAAGAAAAGAAAAGAAATAGGCTGAGAGAGAGATAATCTCTCCAAAGTTTGAATCAAGTTCAACTTCCAAGGCAACTTCCTTTACAGTGGGTAGAAAGGCAGCTTGCACACTGATGTGACCCTCAGTGGCCTTTACCTACTCACCCGTTTTCAGGAAGTAAGCAGCCCCGCCTCCGAGTGGGGTTCTAGACTCAAGTCTGCAGGATACAGAGCAGTATCAGTCTGACTGGACTGTGTTCTCCTCCTCCAACCCAGACCTCTGTCATCCTCTCTAATACTGGGTTTAGACAACAGAGCCCTGAACCATCCCTGTAAGAATTTTATAGCTATTCATTTAATATCGTAGTAAAATGCTCAAGACAATAAATGTCTTCTCAGGTGCCACCCTGGACTGTGAGAAAGAGTTTTTGGGTGTCTCTCAAAGATCCTGCTCCTTCCTGTTCTGATTCTTGGTGCCATGGACTGTCGGTGTCTCTCCTCTCACCTCCCACTTTATTGTCTTGGTTAATCCTGCTAAATATAATCATATGGGTTAAAAGGAAGGAAATGATGCCACTTCATTCAGGTTACTAGAATTATAGTTGAGCACATCCCTGTGGTTGATGCATCTACAGATATCTTGGAAATCAGAAACTACTCCCACTGAAAATATTGTACTCAGAGCTCACTGGTAAAATTCCTCATTTCTCAAGAGTTCTTCAAGAAAGCTGCAGCACCAGCCTACTTAAACACTTTTGCTGGCCATATCTCTGATGTAGGACTCGAGCTTTTCACAATCTAATTTCAATCAATCTTTCCCATCTTCTCCCCTCTCACTCACACACACAGACCTCAATGCTTCTTGACTATTCCACACCATTTCATGTTTCTTTTTTACCTTTGAACATAATATTTCCTCCTTGCAGTCAATCCAAGATCCAGTGCTGATGTCCCCTCCTCTGTGCAGCCTTCTCCCACTCCTTCTGACCCCATTAGCTGTTTCCTATTTCGTGCTCCCATAATGCTCTTTACACACCACCATTAAAGCACCTGACTTATCTCCACAACAGTTTCCTCCAGCAAAGATTACACCAAGTTCATCTGAGGACAACCAGTGTCTTCTCCTTAACGTTCACCTTGTAGATACACAATAAAATCAATTATTCAGTGAATAAAGGAAAGCTGTGTGCTTTTGAGCAAATTTATTGTTTCCCTTTGCTTCAGTTTTCTCATTTCTTAAACAGGAATAACTGTAACTTGTAAGATTTTTATAAATATTAAGTTAGGTAATACACATGCAGAACTTAGTACAATGTTGGACACATTAAATGTCCAATAAATGTTAGTAGCCATTACTATAATTATCATTACCATTATGATCACAACCAATGCCAACACCACCTCTATACCAGGTAGACTCAAGTAATAATTCCTTTGTCCTCCACTGTATCCCATAAATACCTCTTTCAAAGTTCTGATTACACATTGGTATGTTTACCTATTTTTAAGGTCAGTCTTCCCCTTCTAGCTGTAAAGACTTTGACAACAGGAATTGGATCTGGTTTCACATAGCTGTCCCTTGGGCCTAATAAAATATCTGTCACATAGAGTCTTACCGAATGAACATGTAGGGAGTGTAACTAGGGCTGTGGAAAGAAGAAAAAAAAAGTAAGAACTCTCCCAGAAGGCCTACAGTTTAGAGGGAATATGGAAATTTAGGGACAGAGGGGTATGAAAAACAAATGAATCTGAAAACTACCTTAACTTACACAAGCAATAGAGACAAAGAAAGACAATGTCATCTAGAGTTGATAAAGTCATGGCCTAAAGGGTGCAGGGCTAGTCAATGGGTCTGCGTTTTCCTGTGAGCGCCACCATTAAGCACATGATCTTGCTCAGCTTCTTAGTCTCTTGATTATGCCTTCATAATGACCCCCGCATCTGTCTTTTTTTTTGCTATCCCATGAGCTCCAGATGATCACCTCCCTTCCTGATCACACTAATAGCTCCTACTGTCCTCCTGGCTTCCACCCTTCTGGTCCTTCCCAGACCACTCCAGACCTCATGATCCAATAAACTGATATGAATCAGCACTTTCCCAAATGCCATACCTTAGCTCTAAAACCTCCCAGAGCTCCCCATTGATTACAATGCCAAAGCCCACTCTTAGCCTTGCCTTCAAAGACCCTATATATCCAGCCTCATCCCTCAGCCCTGTCCCCTGTATCAACCCTCACTCTAGCCACATTTCTCTACTCACTACACAACTCAAGAGTTCAAAGTCTCCCCTTCACACCTTTACAGGGACAGTCTCCAGGCCCAGAATTTGCTCTCTGCATAGCTAAATCCCATCCTCCAAGCAAAAAGAAAAAAAAATTGGTTGATAGTGTTTTTATCAAGTACAAATGAGAATAATATGCCCCTGCTTCCTTTGAACTATAAAGTAAAGATACAGTAATGATTTGAAAAGAGCTTTAACAACATATAGATTATCCTACCTCTTCTGATCTCTCTTCTGACATCCCCTCATTCTTGGAAAGATTGCTTTCTTCTCTTCATTTCAGGTTCACCTTAAACATCGCCTTCACAATGTCACCTCCCCAACTAAAGAATCCTCCCTGTTATTTTCTACCTCAGCACCCTAACCCTTTCCTTTATAGCCTGTCAGAAGGTGCAATGTTTATCATGGTTATTTCCAATGATATACATATATATTTTTACCATTATCGATCCTAGTTACATATGATAAATTCCTGGAAGGAAGGGAAAGTGTCTGTCTCACTTTCTCTTCTATCATTAGTGCCCAGCTCAGTGCCAACAATGAACTAGACAACCAATGACTGAGTGGAGAAATGAATCATGATTTCTGAGGTGCTGGTACAGGAATAAAGAGCAAGCAATTTACAACTCCCTCTTGTTGGACACATGGTCATCCTAAGCATTGAGATAGAAAGAGATAACTTTGGCTGATTTGAATCCTCATAAGTCCTATCAACAGAGGCCAGAAACAGCACAGCAGTCTCCTCAAATTGCCTTGTGTTTGGTCAATTCAAATCACTGGGTGAAGTGAGGCAAGACAAGCCTGCCTAAGTTACTGGAAAATAAACAGGAAAAACCAAAGTGAAGTGATGACCAACAAGGAAGGAACTGGGGTCCCAAGACAGGGATGGGCAAAGGACGTGACTGGCACCCATGGCATTACCAGGCTCACACTTCTGCATGGCACAGGGAAAAAAAGCTTCAGGAAGCTTTTCTTCCTGAAGCTTTTCTTCCCTGGTATAGCCACGCAAGAGGCAAATGGACCATTTCTTCCCTGGTATAGCAAGGCAAGAGGCAAATGGCCCATTCTAGAATTGCTAAACACATCTATCTTCCTTTCTTCCCAGAAAATGTAAAATTACCAGAAGTAAGAGTGCATCAAAAACTCACCACAAGGATGCTGAGGGTCTGTTTCCTCAGCATTTCAAAGAGAACCAAATACTTACTTAATGACCAGAAATAAAAATGTAGCACTCTTTCAAAGCTGCTAATGATATATTGCAGATCTACGAAGAGATTTTGTCTTTCCCTCCCCTAAGCCCTGCTTCCTCAGCTCTTCTCTCCAAGCCAAATGAGCTGGAAGGTAGGGCTGGCCGATGAGATGAATTTGCTTGAAAACTCCCCTGCCTGGAGCATTGGTTGGATATCTGCATTCCTGAATATTTGGCAACAGCATGCTCTTCACATAAAATAGAAATGTGATCTTCAGTGGGAAGGAAAATGTGCTACAAGATAGACTTCCTCCTCTGAAACAATAGAGAATAAGAGTGCTTGCCCTTCCTTTTCGCTTCTGGTGGAACCCGTCAGGTGGCTTGTCATGAATGGCCTTGCTTTGTAAATTGTTCGGTACTCACAAACAGAAGTTATTGCTATGCTGTGCTAATGATCGATATTAATTAAGCAGCATACTTCTACCCTGGGAAGTGGATGTTTTATTGGAAGACAAGTTCACTTCAATCGCCATTGCTTCCAAGCAAACTGAATCATAGCTACCGGTGTTTGTTGGAGACTAAAAACCAAATTACATAATGCAACACAGGATATCAGTGAGAGATTTAGTCTGTCTTATTTGATGAAATCCTAACAGAAAGAGATAACATTTTTATTCTGACTATACCAAACTAAACAGCACTTCTGGGTAGCATAGGGGCACTGGACACCGCTGGATACAACAGTCCTCAAAGAAGCCTCTGGAAAGAATGATTTTTTTTTTTTAAGATTTTATTTATTTATTTGACAGAGAGAGATCACAAGTAGATAGAGAGGCAGGCAGAGAGAGAGAGAGAGAAGCAGACTCCCTGCTGAGCAGAGAGCCCGACGCGGGACTCCATCCCAGGACCCTGAGATCATGACCTGAGCCGAAGGCAGCGGCCTAACCCACTGAGCCACCCAGGCGTCCCAAGAATGATTTTTAAAATAAGAATTCCTACCAGTAATTTGGGTTCTCTGGATCCTTACGGATCCAGAAAATACAATGGGCATCAATGAGATGGTTTCTATGCTTACAAGGCATACAAGGTATATCCCCAAACCTACATGATACCACCTACTACCAATCTGATCTCACTTTCTACCAGTCCCTCCTTATTCGTTCTGTTCTAGACATGTGCTGACCTCCCTAATGTTCTGCTAACATCCAGTAGCCTTGGTACTCACTGCGCCCCCACAAGAGGAAGGTTTCTTCTCATTATCCTCACAGTTCCTTCTGTCATCTCTTCCAAATGGTTGCTCAAATGTTACCTCCCAATGAGCCTTACATCTAAGGCTGGGCACTCTAAAATTACAACTGTGCTTGCCTGAATCCATATTTCCCTTACTTAGTTCATCCTTTCCCATTTATGACATCCATTCCTTCCTCACTCACTCCAATGCAAAAGCACCAAACCACTTCTGATCCCTATGCTTAAAAAAATATGCAAAAAAAAGAAAAAACACAGAAAATCCAATGACTCCACCAGCAGAAATCCCTTTTATTTCTTTCTCCCTGGGATGTCACGTTTTGCGAATACTTCTTTAAGTCTTGAATTTGTTTGCCCATACCAGTCTTTTGAAACTTTCACATTCCTTAGTTTCTAAAATCTCATTTCACTCTATTGCACCATCAGACACTACTATCTCACAGCATTGATAAAATTCTAGTCAAACAGAAAGAAAGTAATGCTTTTGTTAGTCTGGCAGACTTGCTACAGACCCATGTACAATTTCAATGAGAGAGTATGACTACTGTATCACTCCAGATGCCAGCAGGAAACAGCACACTCAAATTGCATAACTTGGGCGTGATTAATAAAGGAACTATTTGTAAAGGTGCGGGCAGAGTTCAGGGAAGCCACAAGCCATTGTGCAGTAGTACCCTGGGGCCAATTTCAGTAGGGAACTGTTAGTGTCCCTACACATACAGAAGTGAGAGAGGGGAGGGGCTACCAGAACTCAAGGGGGAGAGAAAGAGAGAGAGAGAGAAGTTAGCAGGACACCAGGGAGAGCTGTGGGGACAGGGCACCTGGCAGGACCTGTGACCCTTGGTCAAAGAAGACAACTAACAGAAGCAGCTGGGAGAACAGACACCAGGCTCCGTTTTCTCCCTCTCTGGAACCTGTGATGGTAGTTCTATGCTTACTGGCCCTAATCTAACAGGACAACACAGGTTAAAGGTCAGCCTTTCATATAAATGTAGTGATGCAAAGGGGCACATGTAACCGAATGTTTATAGCAGCAATGTCCACAATAGCCAAACTATGGAAAGAACCTAGATGTCCATGAACAGATGAATGGATAAAGAAGATGTGATATATATATATACAATGGAATACTATGCAGCCATCAAAAAAAAACATGAAATCTTGCCATTTGCAATGATGTGGACGGAGCTAGAGGGTATTATGCTAAGTGAAATAAGTCAATCAGAGAAAGATGATTATCATATGATCTACCTGATATGACGAATTTGAGAAGCAGAGTGGGGCACTGTGGGGGGAAGGGAGGGAAAAATGAAACAAGATGAAACCAGAGAGGGAGATGAACCATAAGAGACTCTTAATCTCAGAAAACAAACTGAGGGTTGCTAGGGGACAGGGGAGGGAGGGGGTGGCTGGGTGATGGACACCGGGGAGGGTATGTGCTATGGTGAACGCTGTGAATTGTGTAAGCCTGATGATTCACAGACCTGTACTCCTAAAACAAGTAATACATTATATGTTAATTTTGAAAAATTAAAAAATAAATAAATAGATGTCATCACTTGGAGAAAAAAAAAAGTCAGCCTTTCAGGGCAGAGAGCAAAGTGGAAAAGGGGAAGAATGGGCCTGGATAGAAAATATGTAGTACAAGTATATTGTGATTAAACTTGCATTATTTTATTTCATAAGCAATGTACTTGCATTAGAGAAAATTTAGGAGGAAAAAAACAAAACAAGCGGGAAGGAACAAAATCACCCATCATCCCAACATGCAGAAAAAAACTAACATTTTACTCTCTCCAGATATTTTCTCTATACATATGCATATACACACATATACATGCACACATTATAGTACATAGACACACATTATGATTTGCAAGAGAGCCAGAAGATCAGAAACCCCAGTGGGACATAGTGACCAGTCTGCACTTCACCTACCATGACTAAAAAAAAAATGTGATCGGTATGTTTATTTCCTTTCTCTCTAATTTAAACCATCTAAGGACAGGACTGTTACTAACTGAACTTGCTCTGCATTTATCTGTGTGCTTAACAAATCATGATGAGACTGATAAAAACAATATAAGGCAGAGCGATGCCTGTCCCACAGTGTGGCCAAGTAACCCAGCCCCACCCCACAAGGATGAGCCGGGGCAAGCACAGCTCCTCTGAACCCAGTTACACACCCTCAAAACAACGTCTCACTTTTAGGACACAGCTTCCAATTCATCTACATTCCTCCTGGTGCAACAATCAAGCTTGGAATAAGAACAGCTTTCTATGTGGGAGTCCCAGAGGGAAGAATTTGACACCTGGTGTCTCTGTACCATAGAGCCGTGACGGTGCTGAGCTCAATGCTCCACCGAAAGATGGCAGGAAAGTGAGAGAATGTAGAAGGTGCATTTTTCTATGCTAGACTGTCAGGATTTATGGGCTGGCTTGCTGAATAGAAGCATTACGGCCAATGAAACGTCTACCTAGATAAACTCCCCCAGTAACTTTTCAACTCTCGTATCAGAATGCCAAGTCTACAGGTCCTTGGTCTTTGGTAACTTGAAAATCCTATATTTTTCCATCTTGGCTTCCTCTTGTGCCATGGCTCTACTGACAATCTCAAGAAGGAACAAGTCACTGATTATTTGACAGACTAAGAAATAATATTTCTAAATCTGAAGTAAAGATAAGATGGGATCTTAGGGGAGTCAGGGACCCAGATAAGAACCACACCTATACTGTTGGATCTTTCAGTAAGTGGGTCCTTGGACAAAAGGCTTCGTGGCTCTCCCTATGTGCTGATACTCACATCCATAAGCTGATAATATATATGTGTGTATTCATTTATTTTTGCTCCACAGATAAGTCTCTGTTTTTTAAATATCTGAATGTTGTCTGGTTACTTTTGAAGAAGTCCAGCGGCAGGCCTATGTCAAGGTTAAAACACACCTCTTTTCCCTTCCATTTAGTGGGGTTAAAATTATCAAGACCTCTTCTTATGGGATGTCCAAACGACTGAGCCACCCAGGCGCCCCAAGGAAAAGATTTTTTTAAGGAAACATCTGAGTACCTGCCTTTAGAACTTTAAATGTGAAAGATGCTATAGGGAGCCTTTGATCCCAACTCCCTGACTTGACAGAAAAGAAAATGGAGGCCAGGGGAGAGTAGCCCACATCTAAGTGGAGGCTAAAACAGGACAAGAGTCTTGATCTCTTGACTCCTCATTCAGTGCTGTTTTGACCATAACAAATGATTTTAGAGTTTTATTTCTATGAAATGGAGGGAGTGACTTTGCGTTTAAATCAGACCTCAATATGTTGGACTAATAAGGTAATTATTTCAACTTGGGGATGCAAAAAGCTGGCAGGCACCCCAAAGAGGCAAGAGTTAGGGTCAACTCCAGAGATGCCCATCAACTCCTCACAATGACCATTAAGCGTTTAGAGTGAAGGGAAAGAGATTCTCTTTGACGATGGACATACTGGCCCCCAGGCCCCTCCAGTCTCCCTGCAGCCACTCGGAATCCCTGACAGCAGAAATTCTGAGGACCCTCTTACTTGCACTGGAGGAACAGGTTGAATCTCCCCAAAACACAGCACAGTTATGAGTCTCAGCCAGTGGCTCCTCGTATTTTCTCAACAAAAACAAAAACCAGCAAAGAGCTCCTCTTGTCCTGACAATTCTTCCTCACACTTAAAAGTGCCCAGCACAATTAAGACCATTTATTCTGTGCACACTTGGATAACACTCTGATAAAAAGCTGAGCCTGCAGAGCAGGGCTGCAGGGACAGGAAAACACTATTGCTTCTATGGTTTCATACACAGATTGTGTCATACTTAATGCTGAAATCATAAACTATATATTTTTGCCCCCTCCAAGTTGCCTATTGTGTGCTTATAAACAGGAACCTGGCAGCATGTCAGGGGTGCAAATTGATTTCCTTTCCCAAATAAAATTTTAAAAAGCAAATAAACAAGGTTATGTTGGCTAATGAAACATTACATGCCAGGCTGGGGAGAATTCTGTTAAAATGTATTTTCTAGAGCAACACAAAGGCAACACAAAAGGTCCGTAAAAGGTTCTTTCATAAACAACATGTTTACACAAAAATGCATTACTTGAAAGAAAGGAAAGTTATGGTGCATCTTCCATGATATATGTGGACTGTGTTTCAAGAAATAAATTAAGGATGGGTGAGAAGGGGAGTGTCCTACACTGCTACAGATTTTGGAAATTAACTGGAGCCACTCAGAAATAAGATGAGGTTGTTTTTATTCACACAATTGTTTGATCTTAGTGTTTTTGTAATTTGTCTTCAAGATGTAGGTAGCTCACTTTAAGTGTATCCTAGAGGTATGAGGAAAGCCAGGAATCTTGAAAACTGAATCTTGCCCGTCATGCTTGAAACTATATGACTAGTGAGCCCAGATGACTGGCATCAGTGGAAACTTCTCCTGGCCGGTGACCTGTTTCCCAGCTGGAAACAGTTTTCGTAATCTATGTGTAAGAAGTATCTCCCGGATCTTGTCCACCTCACACTTTACCACAGAGAATGAATTCTTGAAATCCCAGAACGAAAGCCATCCCTAGTGGACTATGAGGCCCAGATCCAATATTCTTGCAACCTCTCCCTCCTTCTACGATCTTCTTAACCTCCATGCTGATGAGCCCAGGCAGCAGGAACCCTGATGCATCCCGATGGACAGACAAAGTCCCAGACAACACGGGATGGAGCCTGAAGGATGGGGCTGAAAAGGGAGACGGGGCAAGCTCAAGACTGCCCAGCTGAGAGGGGAGCTTCTTCTTGGCCATGGTAGTGTCTGAACAGAGGGCCTTCTGCATGTTGTTCAGAAGCCCAGTGAGGCATCCTTCCCTCACAGTTACTGGTTGTCATCAGGGAATCAGTTTCTCGTACTAGAACCCAAGGGCACAAGGTAGAAAGTCCCATAATCTTGGGAGAGCCCTGATGATTAGAAAAGAAAAGGAACATTTTAATCCTACTCAGGGGCTTCTGTTCAAGCTTAAGATGCAAACCAGCTAGTTAGTCAGGAATAAATAAGAAAACAGAAATCCCAGAGGTGATCCTGACTGAGATCACGCAGACCTGAAGGCCCTATCCCAGAGAGTGGCATTGGGTGGTGACAGGGTGCAGGGACTAGGGGACGGAACAATGACGGAGATGGCGAGCTCTCTCCCTCTCGCCCTGGATGCACCACGCAACCTTGGTCAGGTCTCTGGGCCACTTGGAGCTTTCCTTTTTCCACCACTTTTAATATAAGGCAAACACTGTCAGTCTGATGGCTGAGTGATTAATGAGGTAACATTTGTAAAATGCTAAGAGCTTTCCAGAACTCAAATGCAAATATTTTAGACCAAATACTCTGGATAACAGTTAAAACACAAAAAGGGTTAGTCATCAGTTGGCTGAGGATATGAACCTGAGAAGGAACTACAGAAGGAGTGTGTTCTGAGAAAGGATCTGACTATGGTTGAGTGCACATCAGGGGAAGGAAAAGGAAAGGGAAAGAAGCTTTAGGGCTTGCAAAATCTAAAATAGGAATGACCTCGCTCCCAACAGAGGGCGTTGCACTTTTAAAACTCGGCATCTTTTGAACAACACCAAAGATAATTTAATTACACAAAATATTTTTCTGCACACATAATCCTATAGGGTACAACCCAAGGTGTGACAGTAGATCATACTGAAACCCTATTCTTCTCCCAAGAAAATGACACAGCATGATTCGATAGGGGTCACGCACCAACAGCTTTGGCACTTAGGACCAGCAACGTTATTTCCCCCACTTTCTGGGGGAAATGGGAGAATCCTATGAATCACTGGCAAATTTGATAACAGATGTGCTTCCCAGCAAATCCACACCAAGTACTCAAAAAGTAATTACCCCCTAAAGCTTGTCGTGTTCCTCCATACGTTTGGCATCAACTGAAGACTTCAGCTGCTTTGTTTTTATCTGACGTGAAGCTACAGCCTCGGGGTGATACTGCTTTAGATTATAAAGTCTTAACAGCCCCTCGCTTTAGGGCACTGTGTTTATTGATGCTTTGTAAGCAATTTACAGTCCCTTAATAGCACATTCACCACAATGTTACAGTGTTTAACTTGTTAAATTATATTTAGAGCTTCAGGGAAAATTACCTCACTGGCTTCACTAGCGTGGGTTATTGATATCATGCGGGAGTTATGGCGGCATCCACCTGCCTGGGGACGGCGACGAGAACATTTTACAGGCTGGAGTCAAAAGTGAAATGTAAAATTCAAGCAGAGAAGTCGAGGTGGTGAGCAACTGGCAGGAGAGAGGGAATGGGGTGGCGCTCCAGGAGAGGAGGTGGGGAAGGCAGAAGGGACAGAGGCAAGCGAGCAGGGTCAGCCTCTAACAGTTATTACACTGGAAAGGGAAAACAATGCCCATGGCGGCCATCTGGGGCATTGATTTAAGCCATCTCCGAGACTGGGCAGCGCTCCTATTCCTAACCTCTCTGCCCTTTGGGAAAATGTTCTAGATCAAGGGACCTGAGAGATCGCACTGACCTCCAACTGCAGTAGCCACTCATCCAATGGCTTGGTGTTCCCTTCTCTGGGGCTAAGATATTGTGAGGGAAAGAGTGGACATGTTCGTAAGTAAAGCCCAGGGAAGGAGGAGGAGAGGGCCAAGAAAGGGGAAGAGGAGGCACAGGAGGAAGAAGAGAAAAGAAGGAGGACAAGAAGAGGAAGGAGACACAATGGCAGAAGTGACAACAGCAAAAGCAGCAGGAGCAAAATCTTTATGAGAAAATAGAGACATAAAGTGAGCTAAAATATCATCAATCCTGAAGCTTAGTGATGTCATGAGACTTCTTCAGAAAAGCAGCCAAAGGCCAAGGTATTAAAATCCACTGCAGAGGCTGGAGCACAGGCACAAGAAACCAACCAAGTGGCTGATACACTCTGTGGTCTGAGCTCATATGACCTCTGCTGGCTCACGGCTGGCTGAAGGCTCCTAGCAAACCATCAGAAGTGACAAGTATCGCGGCGTGTAACCTCTGCAAGAAAACAGCATTCTCTCTTTCCATTCTGGAGGGGCTGCTCTAAGTTTCTTACGCTCAGGAGACTTAATACCAGTTAATAACCAGAATGAAACAGGCAGTTGACATTGCAGAAACAAAAGGCATCCAATGAAATAAACAACACTGCTCCCCAGGCTGTTTTGGTAAATATGACTATTGCTTGGAACTAAAGAGAAACATGGCAAGTTGTGTGTATTTCAAGAAACAGAGAATGAAGAGAGGGAAAATGCAATCCTGAACACAAGCATACAGTTTCCTATGAAAGAGAAGAGCTGCTAGGTGCCCAGAGTTGACTGTGTTAGAATGTGATCCCTTGAAGAGAAATTTCAGTCTTAAGTACAAATCAGAAAATCCCATTCTTGAATACTATGCAGCCATCAAAAAAAATGAAATCTTGCCATTTGCAACGACGGGGATGGAACTAGAGGGTATTATGCTGAGTCAAAGAAGTCAATCAGAGAAAGACAATTTTCATATGATCTCTCTGATATGAGGAATTAGAGAGGCAGGGCGGAAGGTCATGGGGGTAGGGAGGGAAAAATGAAACAAGATGGGATCATGAGAGATACAAACCATAAGAGACTCTTAATCTCAGGAAACAAACTGAGGGTTGCTGGGGGGTGGGGAGGGGAAAGCTAGGATGGTTGGGTGATGGACATTGGGGAGGGTATGTGCTATGGCGAACACTATGAATTGTGTAAGACTGATGATCCACAGATCTGTACCCCTGAAGCAAATAACGCATTATATGTTAATAAGAAAAAAAATTCCCATTCTTCCTACATTTGACAGATTTTAACCTTTGATCTAATAATTCACATTTAATGCAGTTAATGCATTAGTTAATAATTAATGCAGTTGCAGTTCCCAAATCGTGTGCCTGGTAGCCCCTGGGTGCTGCGTGGAGCTTTTCAAGTTTGAGGGAAACATGGCAATACTAGACATTTACTGGACACTGCACAAACTCAGAGGCTGTCTGTGTTTTCAGCATTAGATCATACTGCATTCCTTTGGATTATATCACAACTTTGCAAAGCTGGATTTTTGGTGGTTGCTGTGATAAAAAACAAATACCACGCAAAAATAAATGTGGGACAGAAGACAAGGGTGATGCTGTGATTCGATGGTTTGGGAAGTTGTACCAAGCCCAACAGGTACACACATCCTATCAGCAGGTCATTATGGTTATTTTAAAATAAAACAAAAGTGTTCTTTTTTATGGCAATACCTGTTGTTATTTATTTCAAATAGCTACCGAGATGTTTATGTACTTACTAAGTTGCTTGGACCTAACTACTTACTACGCAGAATGATCTCTTTTGGCCAAGGCGTGGTGTAAAAAGAATACTGAAACACAGAGAGTGCCTAAACTCCAAGAAAGTAGGGGAGCCTCTGGCCTGGGAAAAATGGATAGCAAAAATAATGTGTGGTAATATTTAACAAAGAAGTTAATTAAGGAAAAAAAAAACCCACATGATTTGTGTTAACTAGCCCTCAGGACAGCTGACCATGTGAGTATATGAAGAATCTGCTGTGTTTTCCAAAGGGCAGTAAAAATTCAGATGTTTCAGAAGGTTTATCTCTTGTGCTAGCTAGCATCATGGGGAGTTCTATGGTCTGAAGTTTGGCAAGTTGCCAACACATATAAGACCATATGTTTGATTCTCTCTATATCCATTTGGCCCTACCAATGTCCTGGCACTCAGTTATCTTATTATAATTATATTTTGTTTTTAGGGTGGTACCATGAAGGTCAATGGCAACTGTCATTTTATTGTGTAAGTCTGAGATATACAGACTTAACACACCTTAGGGGATATTTCACCAATGGCTAAGAAAACCACAGAACTCAGGTCCATTGTATTTCACTGAAACTGTGATCTAATGCCCCAAAATACATGGGACTAGCACGCACTTAATTGTCCAGGGTCTGAAAGAGGAAGCTAAGAAAGGCTAGAAAAGGTAAACGCAGAAACCAAAAGGAAAACAGAAATGTTCTTCGAAACATAGAATGTCACACCAATGACCAAGTGTTTCAGGTATGAAAAAGACCAAGAGAACAGTGTCAAGTTCATAGGCCAGTTTCAGAGTTTAAACTCAAGCTGATTCCCAGAGAAGGGAACTGATATGATTGCCTGGCCAAAAAAGTTGTCCCTACTAAAATTCCAATCAAAAATTTTCTGGAGAATTTGTTGAGGTCTTTTGATTTGCAACCAGGGAGTAAAAAGTACAAGATACAAAACACTAAAGATAAATTCTTAACTCTAAATATTCACTTTGATGTTATTTTCAAAAAGCCACTTCTGTGTACTCATTTTTTCTGGATAAAAATTAAGTGCAACATGTGTACCATCCCACCCATAAGAAGATATGATCCCTGTCTTCAAGAAGTTGGCAAGACAAACCTCATACACTTAGAAAAAGTTAAATGTCAAAAGAAGATAATGCCAGAGATGTCATTAGCCTGCATATGATTATAGGCCAAATGAGTGGTTCAAGAGTCCTGAGGTGTTATGGTAAAATTCATGGTAAACTTGGCTAGACAATGGTGACCAGTAGTCTGGTCAAACACCAATGTAGATGTTGCTGTGAAGGCATTTTAAAAATCTTATTAACATTAAAACCAAAGACTCTGAATAAAGCATATCACCCTCCATAATGTGAGTGGGCTTCATTCAATCAGTTGAAGGCCTTAAGAACAAAGACTAAGGTTTCCCAAAGAAGAAGCAATTCTGCTCAAGACTGCAATGTAGAAACCCTATCTGCATTTCTTCCTGCAGATCCTGGACCCACAACTACAATATCCAGGACTCAAAACATACAACTATAAAACTGAGCACCTGGGTGGCTCAATCAGGTAAGTGTCCAACTCTTAATTTCAGCTCAGGTATGATCTCAGGGTCCTGGGATGGGGTTCCACATTGAGCTCTGTGCTCAGTGTTGAGTCTGCTGGGCTTCTCCCCTTATCCCTCTCCTCATGCTCATCTCCTCCCCATGTGCACGCTCATTCTCAAATAAATAAATAAAATCTTAAACAAACAAACTACAAGATCAACTCTTGCCTGAATTTCCAGTCTGCCAGCCTACTTGCTCTATAAGCTTCAGACTTCCTAGTCTTTCCCCGCTCCCATATCTCTCTCTTTCTCTCCTCTTTCTGTACAGAGACAGAGATAGAGAGGTAGCTATATATCTCCTATTGGTTCTGTTTCTCTGGAAGACCCAGACCGTTGTCAGTTGCTGCAGTCAGGGAGGTCTTCAACAAGGAACTAAAGATGGATCTTGACGATCAGGTAGCACTTCCATGGGGGTGAGATTAATCACTGTTGTACTCACTGTTAAGGGATGAAACAATGTAAACTAAACGAAGATGTGGCCTCCTGACCTAAAGAGAAAGAAAAAGTGGGAGAGACAAACACTACAAGTAGTATTATTCCAAAAGGGGAGACTCAGGAAGTCATATTGGCCAAATACAGAACTTCAAGATGTCAAAAGAATTATTGTGAATACAAAGAAGGGTTCTGTCTGAATCCTTCCTCCAGCTCTGGCCAGGGTGACACAGCCACTGCAAACAGCTTCCTTGGCCTTTACTTCCCTTCCATGAATTCAAGCAAAGCAGTACCCCACAACATCCAAAAGCATCTTTGCCACCCTATGCAGACACTGTTTCCTAAGAGCAGGGACAAAAAAGAGAGTGAAGGGGATATGATCTCCACACTTGCATGAGTTTCAGGCAACACTGGTCTCAAACCTGTTCTAAGAAAAAAAGACATAATCTTAACTGAAAGGAAGCAATCTAGAAAGATACGTTCTGAATCTATGTAATAATAAAGAGTAGACTGCTTAGAATCTATGTTGGAGACAATTTGCCATATACTTCTCATATAGATAGAGGTAGATAGATATAGATATAGGGTTGGGTTTTTTTTTGTTGTTGTTTTTAAGTAGCACTGACTTTTTTTTAGGAAGCTATGGCTTTTTTCTGACTCCGTTACAATTTAAAAGTCATTGACTTTTTTCTTTTTCTTTCTATAATGTGCATATATCCTGAGAATAAACAAAAAAGAGGTAGTATACCCAGTAGAAAATAGATACAATATATGAATAAGAATTCAAAAAAGAGAAAGCCTAAATACCCAAAACATATATGGAGACATGTTCAAACTTACTAGTAATCAGAGAAATGCAAATTAAAATGAGAACAGCATGAAATAGAAACACAGATTATTACTAGGGTTGGTGCTGACATGAGGATTTAGGAACCATATGCTATCATAGTGTACATTTCTGTGGTCATAGTGTACATTTCTGTGGTCATTCTAGAAATCACCCAGGATCAATTTAAGGAATTAAATATGCATAGGCTATATGTCCCTATATTCTTAAGTAGGGCCATACAAAGATCATGGTCATGACCCAGCCCCCTTTTATTTGTAGGGTACAAGGCAAATATATAAATGGAGGTCTACATCCCACATGACTAAATTGTTTATAGTCACGAATCAACTTTTAAGTATGTTCACTTCCTATCTTGACAAATGTATAATCATAATGGCCTGGAAGGCCAGGTTTGAATGAACAATTCTTAACTCCTTATGGCTCTACCTCTACTTTCTAGCTCCGGTCCCCAACCTGCTCCTCTTTTCTTCCCAACCACTGACTATTTGTGCTAAGGGTGGGGCCATATGTATGCATGTAATTTATAAACGAAGAAGCCAAGACCCAGACAACTTACTGAGAAGACAGAATAAGTGGCAAAATCAGAGCTTGAATTCAGCTTTCCTGATTCCCAATCCTGCACAGCTTCGTCATTTTCAGTGGATAAAACTGATCAGATAATCACCTGTAAAATAATCCTAAAACTGAGCTACTGAGATGGGAAAAGGTGACTCTAGATGAAAATCACTGCCACATAGAGACTGAAGTCCACACACAAGCTCCATGGAGATCCCCTACCCCTCAAATAACCAGGTCTTTACCACCGACCACATATAAGTTCAGTGATATAGTCTGTCCTTGCAATAATGGACCCTACTTGGAAGCCCCAAACTGTTAGGACTGTAAAATGTTGTAGCCACTTTGGAAAACAGTCTGGCAGTTCTTCAAAACCTTAAACATAGAGTTACCATAGGACCCAGCAATCCTACTCCAAGGTATATTCCCAAGACAAATGAGGACTACATCCATATAAAAATGTGTACCCAAATGTTCACGACGCTATTATTCATAATAACTGAAAAGTGGAAGCAACCCAAATGTCTATCAACTCATAAATAAACAAAATGTGGTATATCCATACAATGGAACATTATTTGGCCATAAAGAGTGTTGATACATGCTATCAAACAGATGACCCTTGAAAACATCATACTAAGAGAAGTCAGTCACAAAAGAGCACATATTACATGATTCCATTCATATGAAATGTCCAGAATAGACAAATCCATGGAGACAGAAAGAAGACTACAGTCGCCTGGGACCAAGCAGATGGAGGATGATGAACTATGGCTAATGGGCATGAGGTTTCTTTCCTGAGGTGATAGAAATCATTGAAAATTGACTGTGGTAATGAATAAATAGAATGAGAGGGTTTATACCATGAAGTGCTATATAGCAGTCAGAAGCAATGAAAAAGTTCGCAACAAGGATAGGTCTTTAAAACAGCATTGGATGAAGAAAAGTAATAGCAGAAGATTTATCGTGTATTACCATTCAATAACACACATACACACTACTATATTTTTATAAGGTACATGCAGATTTAAGAAGATACGATGGGGGCACCTGGGTGGCTCAGTGGGTTAAAGCCTCTGCTTTCAGCTCAGGTCATGACCCCAGGGTCCTGGGATCGAGCCTCACATCAGGCTCTTTGCTCAGCGGGGAGCCTGCTCCCCCCACCACCACCTACCTCTCTGCCTACTTGTGATCTCTGTCTGTCAAATAAATAAATAAAATCTTTAAAAAAAAAAAAAAAGATACAATGATGGGACTCCTGGGTAGCTCAGTTGCCTGAGCATCTGACTCTTTGATTTTGGCTCAGGTCATGATCTCAGGGTAATGAGATTGAGCCCCGCCTAGGCTATGCACTCAGTGAGGAGTCTGCTTGAGCTTCTATCTCTGCCTCTCCCTCGCTTCTCTCCCCCTACATGTGCATGCAATCTCACTCTTTCTCTCTCTAAAATAAATAAATAAATAAATAAGGGCATCTGGGTAGTTCAGTATCCAAATCTTGGTTTTGGCTCAGGTTGTGATCTTGAGGTTGTGGGACTGAGCCCTGCATTGGGCTCCGCACACGGTCTGAAGTCTGCTTGTCCCTTTCCCTTCCCCCATGCTTATGTGTGTACTCTCTCTCTATCTCTCAAATAAATACATAAATAAATAAAATCATTTTTAAAAAATTAAATAAATGAAATCTTTACAAGACAAAAAAAGAATATATGATGAATATTTTGGAGTGGTTTGCTATGAAGACAAGGTAAATGGTGTAGGAACTAAAGACAGAAGACAGAAAATGGAACAGAAGTGGAGATTTTCCCAAACCCATGATGACAAAGTACTCTGACCTGCAAAATTACTGAATAATGTTGATTAACTCAATTCTGCACCTGAAGTTGGAAAGAAAACTTTAAGATAAAGAAAGCAAATGAGTGGCGCCTGGGTGGCTCAGTGGGTTAAGCCGCTGCCTTCGGCTCAGGTCATGATCTCAGAGTCCTGGGATCGAGCCCCACATCGGGCTCTTTGCTCAGCAGGGAGCCTGCTTCCCTCTCTCTCTGCCTGCCTCTCTGCCTACTTGTGATCTCTCTCTGTCAAATAAATAAATAAAATCTTTAAAAAAAAAAAAAGAAAGAAAGCAAATGAAAATTTTAAAAATATATGGCAGCAGCAGAGTGATCTTTTACATTTCTGTTTCTGAAAATCACATGAGCAGCCAAATGGCCCAGGTGCAAACTGCTATGGGAACAAGGGAGGGTTTCTGCCTCCTTTTCTGCATAGGCTGGTATGATGCTTAGGTCAGAAGAAAAGAAATAGATCTTCGCCTCCCTTGGAAAGGATAAGGTAGTGCTTGCACAACAAGTAGGCAATGAGTGAAGTAACTTCAACAAATTAATCACCCAGAGACATATCAGTCAAAAGATAACACATAGCCCTCAAAGTTCCAGAAAGCGCTTCCAAAAGTCAGTAAATAGATTAGTAAAGAAAAAATAAAATCTTCCTTCCAGTTCTTTCTTCCTTCCTTCCTCCTGCCTCCTTCTCCTTCTCTTTCTTCTTTTTTTTAACTTACAGTGTTTGATTTTGTTTGGTTTGGGTTTTGGCTTTGGCCAGGGGAATGAAGCGGACTTACTCGATTTTGTTTTGAAGGAAGGAATTTTTCAAAGATCAGAACTTTACTAACTTGAAGGATCCAGTTATCTCCACAATGGCAACTGATCTATGCAGTGCTGAAATGAAAGCTCCTTCTTCACCGTGACAGACAAAATGCTGCACCCCCCCCAATCTTTTATCTGCTTCTTCCTACCATCCCCATGGCTAATGCTCACAGAGAGGGGCTGACCCTGCCAACCAATTACATTATGCTAATTTGTCTGTTACTCTAACTCCTGCAGGGGCATTCACCACGCAGAGCAGTTTCTAGATTTATATTGTGTCTTGCCGCCTCTGCACATCAGCTAGGTTAATGGATCTTTCCACCCCACCCCCACACTCCCTCCTCGCTTCCAGCTTGAGCAGTATCTTCAGGAGGCAACAGTGTGCTTTCCAAATGACAGCTCTGCCGTCTCAGGGCTGTGCAGAGATGAGCCTGGGTATTATCCTGTACGTCACCCCAGAGTGCACTGTTTATCTTAGGAGACCTGTCCTTTGGAGAAACTTGTTTTCCTAGGAAAATCTACTGCCACTTTTTTTTTTTTTTTAATATACTGCAGAATAGTAGGCAAGTGTATGAGGCTGCTGAAGTGTCTGTGTTTAAGGAGTATGCATCACCTCGCAGGAAGTCTATTAGAGCAAAAGTTAAATTAAAAAGTCACGCATCCTAGGAACTCTGCAATGGACTGCTCTTCTGTTAAAAAGAGAAAGTGCTAGAGTTTTGGAAGGTGAGTCAGAACACACATTGGAGAGTGTAGACCTTTCTCCCAAAGTCAGGAGTACACTGAAAACCTCCTGTAACTAGCATTCCAACACAACACCCAAAGCTCACAGATTTCTGGAGTGACGGGATTACAAAACAGCCACCCTGTACCAAGCTATGAGAGAGAAAATAACAAACAACATGCAACTATCAAGCTATGAGACCAGTTCCTCTAAGTCACCTTTCAACGTCAATTCCATTACATTAGAAGTTTGAAATCTATTAGAAGTTTAAAATGTAAAGCTAAGTCCAGGAAAGATAATAGCCATTAAAAATCCAGCCACCTCCAAAGAAAGTTACTTCATCAGCTAAAGATGGTGAAGCAGCCTTAGAGTACTCATAAAACTCACCTTTTATCAAGGCAAAAATAATCACCCTATTTAATGACCACAGCACCCATATGAAGTACATATGACTAATCCCACTTTACAGGTGAGAAAACTGAGCTCTGATCTTTTAAATAACTTGCCCAACATGGCGATTCACTGATGGAGCTGGAATTCAAAATACACCCATTCTCCTAACCTCCATTCACTTTCTATTAGATCTACCAAACTGTCCGATTTTACAGATGGAGAAACTGAGGCCTAGATAAATCACCCCTCCCCCACCCAAAAAAACAAAACGGGAGCCAGAAACGCTCCAGGTTATATGACTGGGTCTCCAGGCACTGCTCCAGAGTGCCTCCCCAAACACTTTGCATACTCCTTGTCTCAACCCCTACTAGACCCACAGGAATGTGGCATATTGCAAGACAGTTTCAGAATGATCCACTTTTACATTAAACGCAAAATATAGGAAGTCATTTTCAGTACAAAAAAAAAAATCCATTTCCTTTTTCTCCAATGGATTGGATTGAGATCTGTCCTGACAAGATGCGGCCAAGGAAAGCCTATCTCTTCAAACTCAGGTATCCTTTACCCACACATTTTATGACCTAAACTAATATTTGAAAAACAGACTTTTGGGTAACTGACACTCTTACGTGGTTGCTACAAAGAGTGATGGAAAGCTACTTGTAATGTTATGGAACGATGCTTCAGATATATAATTAAGTATTTTTAAATGACACGGCACCAACAATCTCCTTTGACTAAAGAGAAAAGGAAGAAACAGAGAGATAAATGAAAAGACAGCCAAACAAATACATAATGTTTTTCCTGGGATGCTATGAATTATGGTAGATGAATAATTTTTTTGGAATGATATAAAAGGAAACTATTAACAGGGATCACCTGTGGGGAGAGGCATTCTAGAAAGGCAGAAGGAAAGGAAACTTTACTTTTCATTTTATGCCTTCCTGCACTGTCTGAAAGTTTCAACGTGCACACATTGCTTTTATTCTCAGAAAACGGCCAACAGACATTTGTTCCATATAACACAAATAACTAAATTTCAGCTGGGCCAGTGCAAAGAAGAAAGCAAGTACTGAGGTTCTGACAAGGCTAACAGGACCGCGTCTGAGAAAAGGGTCTGTAAACGAAGAAGAAGAAAGTTGTATGGACAAGAGATATTCATCATGATGCTGATCAGAGTAATTACCAGGGTGCAGAAAGTAAGAATCTGAAGGAGCAGCCTGAAGAAGAACAAAGATCCAAAATCCTGGGGAGGCTGGGAGGCCGCTCTGAAGTGGAAATAGCCAGATGGCATCAGCTGATTTGTTTTTAACAGGATTAAACATTAAGTAATGTACCCCCCAAAATGTACACCCAGTAAATTAAGGCTGTAATTCCATCTTGGTGTTATGGTGACATGAAAATCCACTCAAGCTTTTCTGTCAGGGTTTATGAAGTTATCAAAGCCCCTTGATGGAATTACAACACTATTATGTACAGCTGGAGGGACATTACTCCTTATCTTAACAGCAGTTAAAAGCACGGTGGCACAAAAGGGCACTAAAATGCCAGCTCCTCATTAGCAGCGGGGAAAGGGGACACATATACACACCCGTGCTTACACACATACACACGTGCGCGCACATGCACTCCTGACCATCTGCATTAATGATTATTGGTCTGAGTGCTTAATGCTTATGTTCTCCAGTGTCTCTTCCTCAAGATTTAACAGAATTGGTCCCAGACAACGCAGTGTCTGAAACAACCAATGTTCTCTCACCCTCTGGACATAAAAAGAACATTGGCAGGTGGTCAGTTTTGCTCCACAACACCCTTGCCTCCCAAAAGCCACCATAAACATAATAAGCAGCAACAATGACTTCAGATACTTAAAGATAAATAGTATCAGAGTTAGGATATGGATTCCATCTGGGTTGGAGTCTGACTCTGCCATCTACCGACTGTGTTACTTTGAGCAACCTGCTTTCCCTTTCCATGCTCAACTGCCTGTTGCATGGAAATACTAATGGAACCTCATTTTTGGTTGTTGTGAGGATTAAGTGAGATAATATTAGGCAAGTGCTTAGTACAGAGTCTAGATACAAATGAAGCCCTTGTCAAATATGGCTATTATTATAATGCCAGCAGCATTAACATCTTTATTTGGCAGCAAGTAAGCATATTTGACAATATAGGCAAAAACCATAAATAGCCTTAAGAGAGACACTAACAATTTAAGAACCGTGGCTGTATCATAGGTTCTCAGGAGAAACTAGAAAGAAGGATCAAGATAATGCCAACTTTTGAGTTCAACATAAAGAGAACGGCAAGGAGGCTTTTAACTATAGAAGAAGCCATTGACAATAGTAGTTTATTAACTAAAAAGTTGAATAAAGTGGGAGGGACCATGAAAACGATAGGTGTATACTTTAAGCATCTTGTTAACTTAAAATGTATAGACACGCACACACAGTGCCAATCTTCTGATGTAGGGCCAGTGCCTTTTCTGAGTGTGGGTCTGCTTTGGGCATCTGCAAATTCTTTCTCACATAAACCACACCCTGAATGTATAGTTAATGACTTCTAGTTTTAGGCTTTTAACAGAACAGTGAGAACTCAAAGACCACTGAGAAACAGTCTGAGTGGAGAACCTGTCTGTATTTCCCCAAACGTATTCACAATCTCTTACAGTTTTTGCGCATACTCAATTTGATACTATTTCTAAGCAATTCTCCTGTATTCTTTGCAAGCATTCCAATTAGGTCTTTCCTTTCATGCTCATATTTTATTCATGTATACATTATTTAATTAAGGTATGGCACTAATTAGATACAACCAGCACCGACGGTTTGAAAATAAATACAACAGATATCTGGTACACACACTAACGAGCTGGTGGTTGCAAGCATTCGAGCTGTTGTGGGCATCAGCAGATCTGGTTTAAAGAGAGAATAAAGAGTGTCAGTTAATCTGCAAGCCGGGCTCGGTACAGGTCCACCAAGGGAAGTTCCACCACGTGCTCCTGAATATCACGGCAGAGGGAGAAAGAGCCATAGGTTCCTCCATTATAACAGTTCCTACTGACATTCTTAAAATCCCACCTTCCCATTGAGAATCCCATTCTCAACTCTTCTTTGCCATTAATACCAGATACAACCCTATGATCTGTCTAATGCCAGGAAGGAATACCTGTGTGCAACCAAAGAACCAGAAGAAAAGCAATCTCTTTTATCGACACAGAATTTAGTGACATGACAATGATGGCAGTAGTGCTACAGGCTTACCACAATTATCTAACTAAATGGCATTTGGATGCATGGTAGGATGTGGACAGTGGCAGCCTCAGGCAAAACATGAAGCCTCCTCTGCTATCCCATGCCCCGCCTCAGGGCAAGAGGACCCTTTCACCCAGCCCTTCTAAACCTAGATGCCCATTCTACCTATAACCTCCCCCTCTCCCCTGGCCCTTTTCACCAGGCAAAACACTCTCTTAGGAGCCAATCAAAAACGCATTCACCCACGGTATAAACAACTAATGAAACTTAATGCTGTCTTTCCCAAGGGATTGTGCATTAAAACCAATAAACAATGTATCAAGGTAACATGCTAAAGGATTAAAATTATGCAATTAAAGAGCACCCAAGAAGATTTAGGACACTCAGAAGAATGATACCAGCCCCTTTGAAATCATCCTAGGTAGGAGACTAGGTACTCCACAGTATAAAATAGGTTGCGAAACTAGCACCAATAGGGTTTTGGAAATGCCCTTCAAAAAATATGTTAAAGTCTTCAATGTTCCTTGAAAATACAAACTGGTCTCTCAGGACCCAGCTTTATGTCAAATTTCTCTGAAAGACCCCCACATTACACGTGTACCATGCATCCTTGGAAACAGCCATAACAATTTATGCCCAATGAATGAGAAAGAATGTTGATTTCACTTGCTTTACGACTTGGGCGACGGTGGACTGGTAACCAAAAATGTCTGTGCTTATTTTCAGAACGATACCATGACGGTCCATCAGCCACCATTTGTTGAGTTCCCACAAGCTGATGATGGTGGGGTTTGCCTTTGGAGGGTGTTGAGGGCTGGGAACCCGGACATATTTTCAGCTCACTGGGACTCTGCCTTTCCTCCGACTAAAACTGAGTGGCTGAGGTGAGGCTAATCTGCAATTAGGGAAGATATCTCCCTCAGGCCTGAAGGATGGAGACATCCATGGGGAATGCCTGACAAAGATGTCAATCACAAAAACACTTGATTGCAAAATTATTCCTTCTTTTATTGGTTTAGAATGAAATATGAGCTAAGAATATAGATGTGAATTAGAGGACAGGCGGTTGCTAATATCTTAAGAAACAGAGACTTCCATTCAAGTCTCTTACCTAGTTTGCACTTAATCCTCTTATTTGTAAAACACAGATAATAATAGTATCTACCTCTTCAGAATGCTGCAAGACTTAAATAATATTCAAAACACATGCCTTACAGTTTAACAGCAAATGAGAACAGATAGGTTCAGTGCACTACAGACAGGCAGGGGATATTTATATTAAATCCAACATAATAACCAATAATCTAATTAGTAATTGCTAACATTTACTGAGTACCTACTATGGGTCAGGCACCATCCTAAAATCTTTTAACATGTTACCAAATCTAATGTAAACCCCTTTGAGAAAGACACTACTCTTATCTCCATTTTAGAGACAGAAAACTGAGGCACAGAGAGGTTAAGCAACTTGCCAATAGTATATACAACAGCTTTTCCAGTCAGGACACTAAAAGATAGCAGAGGAAAACTGTTCAAGTAAAATGCAATAGCAGGTTATTAGTTTCAAGCCATAAAGCAAGTGTCTGCAAATTTCAGAGAATTAAAATTATACTGAATGTGCTCTCTGATCACAATGAAGTTAAGCTAGAATCAATAACAGAAAGATGAGTAGAGAATTCCCAAGTATTTGGATCTGAAATATTATGCTTCTGAGTAACTCATGGGTTAAAGATAAAATCACAATAAAAATTAGAAAATATTTTAATTGAATGATAATAAAAAATATATATCAGAACTTGTGAGATATAGTATAGCTAAAGCTGTGCTTAGGAGGGAATACATAGTCTTAGCTACACAATTAGAAAAGAAGAATGGCTAAAAACTCAACAATCTAAGTCTCCATCTTAAGAAGTTACCAAAAATGGGGTGCCTGGGTGGCTCAGTCAGTTAAGGATCTGACTCCTGGCTCACTCACTCTCTCTCTCTCTCTCAAATGTATAAGTAAAATCTTCAAAAAAAAAAAAAAAGAAGTTACCAAAAAAGGGCAAATTACACTCAAAGGAGGTAGAAGAAATTTAATGAAAATAAAAGTAGAACTCAATAAAACAAACAAATATACAGCTAAGAAAACTGACAGAGCCAAAGCTTGATTCTTGGAAAACACTGACAAAATTGAACAACACCTAGCAAGACTATCCAGGGGGGAAAAAGGGACACAAATTATTATATCAAGAATAAAAAGTGGAACATTACTTCCATATGCCACAGACAACAAAAAGATAAAGAGAGGCTATTTTCTAAAACTTCATGCCAATAAGTTTGAAATTTTATTTAAAGGGATAGGTTCCTAGATAATACCAATTTAGAAAACTGACACCAAAAAAATAGAAAATCTTGACAGACGGAGGCAGAAGATACATTCTTCCCACAGTGTTTGGAGATACTGTTTTGTAAAGGAGGGGTATAAATATATCTGGCCACTGCTAAAATACGATTATGTGGCCATTATTTGAAATAGATGCAAGCATTTTCAACACTTCCCATGCCACTGTCTTTGGCAAAATCAACCTTTGAATACTCAGATTTTACTTAAAAGAAATTAAAATCCAAAGCCAAGTTTTCTCCTTAGCTTCAATGAGTGTAAATTAGTTTTAAGTTTTCTCCCCAAATGTCAAGGAAAGACATGGTCTCTAGATCCCTTTAAAGTTTTAAGATCTCAGAACTATGATGATGTTGGACTTCCCTCTTTTCCCTCAATCTCTGTAGACTATGGGAGAGTTTTTAGAGTTTGTTTACAAGGGAAGAGTCCTCATTTCATCTCGGGCGACTCTGTGAAGTAGACAGAAATATTACTGTAGCCCCATTACTGCTATTTAACAATTCAGGGGATTTGTTCATGGCTCCAGTAGGCAGTGATGGATGGAGTTAGAATTTGAACACAAACCCTCAGGTTCCAGATTCAGTGCTCTTTCCAAGAGCCAGAGGGGCCAAAGGCTAGAATATTCTATGAGTCAGTAACCTATTCAGAGTCAGCATGAAGTCTTTTAGAAAAACTGATGCAGGCATCGCCACGCGTCAGCTGAGGCTGGGGCACTGCTGTTTCCTACGGGTTTCAGAGAAGGGTGGCCCAGAATGATGACACAGGGGTCTTCTTTCCTTCGCAGTGTTATATAAAGACAGTGTCTGGTCTAGAGTGAGGCTTGCCCGAGTTCAAATCCTAGCCCTGCCACTGAGCAGCTACATGACTCTGAGCATGTTGCTTAATCTATCTCTTCCTCTGTTTCCTCATCTGTAAAGTGGGGGTGAAAGCGGCATCTGTCTTATAGGTATGCCCCATTGCTTGCTTTTTTCCTTTTAGGAGAAGTAACACAAACGCGCTCAGAGCATTAACAGGCACATCGTTGAGCTTTCGATAAAAAACAAGATATACCTGTCAGGCGTCTTTCCTTTTCCAGTCCATCATCACCTCCAACTTTATCTTGGCTTTCAATTTTAAAAACCGAAGTCTATTTTTGCTCACTGTTCTTTAAAGAAAAACATTGGCATTTGAACCACACTGTCCCTCTGAATACTTACATAGTGCCCAGAATAGAGGATTTACAGCTGAGCAAATGATGTTAGCTCCATTACAAATACTTTCAGGAAACAGCAGGGTGAGAGACTGCGGCAAGGGCTGGGTCTATGGGCCTCGCTGAAATGAGTTAAGGAACCATGGAGGCGACATATAGATTCCCTCCCCCCCCAGTACTTTTCAAATGACATTTTTAAATGTTTTACTTGAACCTGGCCACATTTCATTTACAGGGATTTATTAGTGAAAGGTCTAAATCTTCCTGTACATCAAGGTAAGGGATGCATGGTTAGAAACTCAAACTGGACCCCAAACTGCTCACCCAAAACAAAGACTGAACGAAACAGAAGGAGGTGAATATACGGAGTGTGACGTAGGAGCCTTGAAATTGACTGCTTGCAGCAGATGAGTTGTGAATTCTCAAGATTTCTAAACGTGACCCTTTTGCTGTGCGTTCATGTTTCTCTCACTACCCTCTCCCTCTTTTCCACTGACAGGAACGTCAAGCTGATCCCCAGTTCTGCCCCCGTTGGCCCAGCCCATCTTTAAATCGTGTTGCAAACCCCTCCAAGTAACCCCAGCAAGATGCGTCTCCTCCGTGTCCCTTCTGAGGCCCCCACATCAGGTAAAGCTGTCTCAGGGTGTAATTTTTAACGACCGCAGGCTCCGAATAATTGCACACTCTGCTCTTCTGAGAAACAGAAAATCTTTAAATGCATGTTATAGAAACTCCTTTGGTGGTTTGATGGTGAAATTCAGGGCTATTCAAACATTTATTGGACTCCACTGAATACACCAGAGTAGTCATCTTCTACCTCTCTAAATCTCAGCTTCCTCACCTGAAAAATGGAGCTAATCCTACCAACTTGCAGGATGATCTGAAGATTAAATCCAAGTGTAACATGTTAAGCTTCCAGCACAGTCATGAGACACACAGCTGGTGTCTGGAAGGGACCATGACGTACGTAGGTAAGAGTAGTACTGGCTTCAGAGAAAAACAAGCCAGGCTTAGTAGCTCGACTTCACATTTCTCTCCTTGCTGGTGGACTGACTGACCTTAAGCAAGTTAATTAACTGCCCAGTGCTTCAGTCTCATCTATAAAACGGGCATGAGGTAGCTACTTTTTAGGGCCCTGTGAGGATTTAAGTGAAACTAAACAATACTTGGCATGAAATACTACGACATGGGCCACAAGTAACACTCTCAAGGAATTTGTAAATGCTACGTACCTGGAGAATGTTAAGAAACCAATAATGGTACTAATACTATTAATAACCTTAATAATTTAAGATGGATGACTGTCTCTGAACTGGAATGCCAGAAGCGAATCTCACTCATTAAGTGATTCCACAAAGCTCAGGCTGGTCAGACCAGCACACTGTGGCCTCATGAAGCTGTTCAAACCCTGTTGCAAGAACTTGAGGTCTGAGCTGGATCAGGCCTGGAAACAGCCGAGACAGAGTTCCCACCCCTAGAATTACGGACTTTCAGACCTGGAAGGGAATTCAGGACTTGGCAGGCCAGCAACAAAGACAACAAGCCAAAGAGAGACACACCTCAACATGGAATGGAAGAGAAGCCAAGGAAGGTGAAGCCGACCCCGAGAGGGGATCGAGAAATACGGACGCCATGTTGGAGAGCCTTTGCAAAGTTGACAGCACGCGTTCTCCACTCTTCTCTTGAAGCTATTCTGTGTCTTTGAAATAAAAAGAAGGAAGCTGCACAGAGTGCTCTATAGGCTTCAGGTGCTCTCCAAGCACTGGCCTGCTGGTTTCTCCAGCAGGCTGCCTGTTAACACAAATGGGAATCAAGACTTTCTGTGAGCAGTGAATCGCGACAATAAACACTTTGGCTCCCACAAGAAAGACTCAGGATGTTGGAGGGACCCATTCACAGCTCCGGGCTTGGAACCCTGAGTAGAACTGATGTGTTTCAACCTTTTTTTTCCCTCATTCCTTCTTTTTAGACAGGAAATCCAAAGAACATGACCAGGCTTCCAAATGTACAATCTCAGTGGGAGGGAAGTTAGTATGGCCCAACCCAGTAGAAAAAGAAGCATGCTACGGAGATGACCAGGCATAGGAGGGCAGAAAGAAGATCCTTCCAAAGAAACTCATGGTCACCATGTCAGTAAATATTCTTTTCCTCCTTTCTTCCTTCTCTCTTCTCTCCTCCTTTCTCTTTCCCCTTCCTCCCTGTCCCTCTTCCTCCCATCCTTTCTCTTTCCTCCCTTCCTGTCTATTCCTAAAGAAAACAGCTTAACTCTAGAGGATATTTACAGGCAGCAGGGGACGAAGCCTACACCAGTCAGAGTATGAGTATTCCTGCAGAGAGGTGTGAGTCTGTTATCAAATCAAAGTGACCCAATGCTTCTGGCATGGCTGTCCCCGCATGGCTGTGGAGAGGGAATGAACAGGGGATCCCGCTACTGCCAAAGGCTTCACCGTTATCTCACTCACTCACCTAAGACTGGGAGGAACCTCAAGTGGGAGCTTCAACACAGAAGTCCTCTGGTAAGAAATAAATTGACAGGGAAGACTGAATTTCTAAAAAGAAGCAAGTAATAATGGAAGTGACGTGGGACATCGGGGGCTTGAGAACTCAGACTCCAACACCAGACCAGTGAAATTCAAAGGTGGACTTAGCCCCTTAGGAGCTGTGTGGCCCTAAGAAAAGGACTTGGTCTCTCTGTGGCTCTGTTTTCGGATCTCCAAACAGGGAGAAACAGTAGCCCCTGCCTCATAGGGTTGTTGTGAGGAGTAAATGAATTCACATGGAAGAACTGTGTAAATGGTGGTTGTGAGGATAAGGAAGAAGGTGTTGGAAAATCCAGGCCTTTTAGTTAAACTTTAAGTGAAGAAAAGCAAGAGAAGCGAAAGAGGAAGTGGACGTGAAGAGAAGAAAGTATGATCTGAGAATTCTACTCTTGTTTAAAAATTCTCAAAGTTGGAGAAAAGTGGACAAAGAAGGAGTAAGCCCCAAACACACACCTTACACTGGAAGGCGGGACTGGAAATATCTTGCTGCAGTAATAGTTCTGTGAGAGGCCCCCCAGTTAAGGGAGAGGTTGCCTTAATTGCTAGGTAGCTTACAATAGTGTTTTCACTTCCCTAAAGTAAAGGTGTCCACACTGTCCTTCCCCTCCACTGGGATAGGGAAGAGCATGGAGAGGGCTCTGGCGGGAGGAGTGGGGCGGGGCTGTGACATGGAGGCCGGAGCCTCCACCGGCCCTTCCTAGAAACCAGGGGCTCCCCATTCTCTTTAATAAAGAGTGCCTTGTCTTATAGGATACAGAGTAGCCTCTGAAAGAATGTACTCCAATCTGAGAACAAGCCAAGAGCCAGTGGGCAATTCTCTGGTAAACTGGAGAGGGAGACAATAATATGAAAGAGCAACTGAATCAAAATGACTTTTTCTTCATTTTCCTCTTTTTCTTCTAGAAATTCCTATCCCTGAGGCCCGAGGCACCATTGGTCTAAGATTCTTTTCACCAGAGGTTTTCAGGATGATACTGTTCACAAAGCAGATACAGATTTTTTTTTTTCAGGGATGAGTGACAGGCACCGGGTCCCCAGAATATAACTGAAACACCCTGTGCTGAAAGCAAATGTTAGTCCCAAATGTGACCTGTCTTGCGACTCATTAAACGTTTACACTTGTTTTTTTAAAGATTTTATTTATTTATTTGACAGAGAGAGACACAGCAAGAGAGGGAACACAAGCAGGGGGAGTGAGAGCAGCAGAAGCAGGCTTCCCCACTGAGCAGCGAGCCCGATGCCGGGCTGGATCCCAGGACTCTGGGATCATGACCTGAGCTGAAGGCAGACACTTAACGACTGAGCCACCCAGGCACCCCGTTTTTTGATTTTTAAAGGAGATATTGACCCGGCCTATAGGGCAGCATCATTTAGGAGAAGGAGGAAGAGGGAGGGGAGAAGGGGGGCCAGGGGATGAGGAGGAGAGAGAGAAAAGAGGGAGGAGGAGGAGAGGAGGTGCAGGGAGAGGAGGGAGGAGCAAGACGGTGAACATGAACCTCTTGGGGCTTTGGCTCAGGAGGGGGACCCCACAATATACTCAGCTTTGGTTATTGTTCCAAGAAGTAAAAATAAGAGTAGGAATTTCAAGGTCCTTCAGAACAGAGGAGGAGGCGTTCTCTGCCCAGTACAGGACTAAGCCCATTGAAAGCTTCTTAGAAAATGTCATGTAAAATGCAGAGCTCAAAATCTTATAAATATATCCTCTAGCCTTTTAGAAATTATGAATGGCAAACTTCTTTATCAAGTAGAGTTTAAAATATGTTGTCCTGGGTCGCCTGGGTGACTCAGTGGTTAAAATATGTTGTCCTTCAGGAAATCCTTGTGACACTTTCTGACAGGAATTCTCCACAAGATGACTTGACTCACCATATCCATATAAAGTGTACATATAAACGAAAGGAAAGGAGGATAGATGCTTGGTTGGGACCGATGTTGCAATTACTGTTCTCTTGTGTGTTATGGCCTCCAACAAGCTATCTAGCCTCAGTATCTATTCTGTAACAAGATTTCTTACTTATCCTCCTAATATTTATTATGTTCATATATTTGCCAAGGCTGAAGAAAGTAGGTTATGAAAGCCAGTCTTACCTTCGTTATGCAAGTTCTAAAAGGTCACCCCTTTCAATATGCACCCTAATTCAACTGTAAGACATTTCATGTCCTAAGTGTTATCTTCCCACCCCTGTGTTCTCAAAAATAGGGAATTAATCTTACTACATGCAAACACAGTTCTAAATTATTGTTCATGTTAACTATTTCCTATGAGATGGGTACTATTATTATTATTCCATTTTATAAAGGAGAAAACTAAAGTTGAGAGGTATAGCAACTTCCCCAAGATCACATAGCTGGGATTTGAACACAGATATCTTAGCTCAGAATGCTGTGCTCTTACCATTTTACAATCTTGCTGTCAGGTTACTGTTCACCAAGTAAATACAGTTTTGTTTTTCCAGGGCTGGGGTACCAGGTGCTGTATTAGATCTTTACTGTTGCATAACAAGCTATCCCCAAACTTAGTTTCTTAAAACAATAGATATTTGTAACTTCACTGTTTCACTAGGTCAGGAATTCAACAGTGATGTAAGTCAGTGGTCTGGCTCATGGTCTTTCATGAAATTACAGTCAAGACATTGGCTAGGGCTGCACTCATCTGAAGGTTTGATTGGGACTGGAAGATGTTTCCAAGGCGGGTCATTTATACAGCTGTGTTGGCAGAAAGCCCCAGTTCCTGACCACATGGATCTCTCCTTAGGACCATCTGAGTGTCCTCACAAAATGGCACTGCCTTCCCCCAAACCCTACAATGCCCTGCTTCACAAGCAAATACTGTAGTCTCAATTTAAACCATTAATTTTCCCCCAATAAAGTTCTGTAGGCTTTATTTATTTACATAATCTCTACACCCAATGTGGGGCTCAAACTCACAATCCTGAGATGAAGAGTTGCACACTCTCCCAACAGAGCCAGCCAGACCCCTCTCTACCAATGGAGTTTTAACCTCGGTTTTTAGTTAGTGTGTACACACCCCTCTTTATTAGCCTATTTTCAGAATTCTTATGTCAAAGAGAACTTGGATAAGTCTGTCAGATGGTGTTATGGGTCAAATCGTGTCCCTCCCCAAATTTATTTGTTGACATCCCAGCCCCCCTCTCTTAGAAGGTGACTTCATTTGGAAAGAGTCGCTGCAGATGTATTTAGTTAAGATAGAACAGGGTGGGCCCCTAACTCAATAGGATTAGTGTCCTTATAAAAAGGGGATATTTGGACAGAGACACACCCATAAGGAGAGCCCAGATGACAACGCAAGCAGAAATTGGGGTGATACTTCTACAGGCTAAGGAATATCCCTTGAGTGGAGCAAACCACCAGAGCTAGGAGAAACGCATGCAGAAGGAACAACCCTGCCAGCACCTTGATCATGGACTTTCAGCCTCCAGAACTGTGAGATAGTAAATTTCTATTGTTCTAAGCCACCCAGTTTGTGGTACTTTATTACAGTAGTGACAAGTGAACTAATGTAGATGTAAGAGATTTAAAAAACAAACAAACAAACAAAAAAACAGACATCTCTAATACCAAGGGATCTCTAAAAGACCAGAGGTGTTGCTATCCTGCATCCGTGGATGGACCATGGGGCCTTCCTCAAACTATTATATTGTTCTTTTTTCCTGCCACGCATTTAAAAAAAAAAAAAATTGACCTTCCAAAAGAACATTCCCAAGTGAAACTGGCAAAAACTGAGTGGACAGTCAAGGTTTCCTGATCTCGCCCAAGAAAGCGGAAATTTTATTACTCTTTCATGACCACAAGGTATTTCCTAAGCTCATTAAGCACATTTTTCCTGTAGAAGAGCTTGTCTTAATAAGGCCACTGCCACCCTGTGCCTCCAGCCTCTGTCATCAAACAGGATAAAAGGCAGAAATGCGGGTGAAGATGAGAGGGGGCTCTGGAGAGTTCCCACTCTGCATGTTTATTTTGAGACACACTTGTGCTCCGACACAACTGTGGTCAAAGCATTCAGAATCTGAGGAACATAAACAAAGTTAACATGGCCAAGGGCCAGGGTAAAGTTTTCTTCAGCATCTACAGGGAGGGCAATTTTGCATAGCCTTTTATATGATAATCACAGCTCCTCCGTTTGTATTGAACTTTGCGGCAAGAAGGAAAAATAAATAAATAAGGCTGACTAATGGCTTGTTTCCCCAGAGGCGGCTTTTTATGGGATCATATGTTTTTTCAGCTTTTCAGTCACAGTTTCCTGCTTGGACGTTAGGAGCCCTTGACATTGGCTATGGCTTAGTGCACTCTGGACAGCAGCCCGAGCCACCCCTGAGCGGCTGGAGAGGGGTCCAGCTGGACCACAGCACCTTCCCAGGTCACGGCAATGGTGAACCTTGTCCCCTTGGATGAGCTGCACGCAGTGGCCAGTCTTTCAACACCTTCCAGGTCAAGCCTGACCCTTCTTATCCGGTGTAGTGAGGAAAAGAGGGTTGGGTGGGTTGGGAGCCCATGACAAACAGTCCACAGGCATTCACGAACGCTAACAGTGTATCCAAACTGCTTTTGTTCCTGTTAACCTTCACCACTGCTCCTTCCAGCGTCAGAGAGGACTCTGAGAATCTCACGATCTTGATTTTAAATCCCTGCTCTCCCACTGGGTGACTAAGAACAAGTAACTGGATTTCTGAGCTTCATTTCTTATCCATTAAGCTTATGGACCTCATATTGGCATAAGAGATAATGTTCAGAAGGCACCTGGCTGATAATAGATGCTCAGTAAGCAGTATTATTATCAAATTGTAATCAAGGGTTCCAAATATCCTCACCATCAAGAAGACCTGCCCGGCAGATCAGCGTGTGGAAAGGTAGTGCAAAGTGTACCGAAGGCAAACATAGCTTGGAGCTGGGTTGAGTTAACAAACAAGCAGAAAACCTTGGTCCTCCAGCTCCCTCTATGTGGCTCTCACTTTATTTCACTACTTTGGAGAAGGAGGAAAGTATTCTGGAATGTTTTCTGTTTTGCTCCCACCCCCACCCCCACCCCACCCAGAGGGCCACAGAGCAGGGAGAGTTAGGATAGAAGAAGTAAAAGAGACCATTTTTGTTCTGCGCTTTTCCCCACCTTGGACTGGGTGGTTAAGGGAATGAAGAAGTTGATTAAAATGCACCACCCTCTTACTCTTGGGTAATTACAGCTTAATTATACTTCGAGTCGTGGTTTTATCATATTGAATTTGGGGAAAAGTCACAAGATGAGTCATGGAAAATTTTTTGATAAAATTGTGGAAACTTGGGACATCTGTGATTTTTTTTTTCCCCCTTGCCTCACTTCTTTCCTACTTTCCTGATCCACCCTTTTCTTCCTGCCAACAGGGATCCCTGTAGGGAGCCACAGGAGAAGTCTCTCTTCCCGCCCTCAGCATCTACTCCCTGGGCCTCTGGCTTCAGAAAGCCTCGCAGTCTGTTCATGCCTTCCCTGCATTCTTGGGGGGAGAACTCTTTCCAGGACGCTAGCCGGTCACACAACTCAGTCACAGAAGCCAGTTGCATGTGCCAGACCATAGCTTTAGGGTCACTCCCCTATGCCCATGTTGCTCACCAGCAATCTGTTGTCTTTTCACAGAACTCACACTCCCCCGCCTCCAGGTGTGTTGCCTCCAAACAACTGGATTGTCTCCTTGATTATGGGGACTTACTGCAAAGTTATTTGATGTACTATATTCTCATTGCCTCCCTGGGGTCCCACCTTGAAGTAACAGGCCCAGAACAGCCCTAAGGTTATGGAGGCTCCTCCCAAAGAGATTCTCAGAAGGATAATGGTCAGAGGATGATCAAAGAAGGGAAAGAGATACCACATTCTTCCATGGAAAGTGAGAAACACCCTATTCTGCAATGGCAAGCCTCTTTTTTCAATCTAAAACGTTTTTAAGGTATAATAATTATAATCAGCCACTCATTTTTATAGCACATTGAAGCTTATAAACGACTTTCACATAATTTAGAAGTAAAATGCTAAACAAGATTCTTGATGTCACGGCATCCTCAAAAACGTTCCTGCCGGTCATTTTTCTTCATCATGAAAACATTCCCCTTGATAATTACAGAACAATGAATGCAGACTCAATTATGCTTGTATTAAGAAGATCCGCTCACTTGAAGACAGAAACTATGGGCCTCAAGTTTCAAGAAATCTTTGGATACATCCACAATGTCAAAGAAAGTGGGACAAATGTCAACATAACTCTAACTTGAACTAAACAAAGCACACTTTCCATTTATTAAATATATTATTTTTTTAAAGGGGTGGGGGAGGGGCACCTGGGTGGCTCAGTAGGTTAAAGCCTCTGCCTTCGGCTCAGGTCATGATCTCAGGGTTCTGGGATCGAGCCCCGCGTCGGGCTCTCTGCTCAGCGGGGAGCCTGCTTCCTCATGCCTCTCTGCCTACTTGTGATCTCTGTCTATCAAATAAAAAAAAATAAAATAAAATCTTTAAAGGGGTGGGGGAAGGGTGAGGGAGGAGCAGAAATAGAGGGAGAGAGAGAGAATCTTAAGCAGACTCCACACTGAGTGCAGAGCCCAATGCAGGGCTCAATCCCACGACTGTGAGATCAAGACCTGAGCTGCGATCAAGAGTCAGACACTCAGCTAACCGAGCCACCCAGGCACCCCTAAATATATTCAAGTTAAGTGCTAGACCCTTTATATGTAACTATGCCTAAACCCGCATAATAAAAAATGCAGAAGGTGGATAAAAACGAAGGCTGAAAAGTAACCTGGCAAGGGCACATGACCAGTAAGTCTAGAAATCTCAAGCTCTTTCCATTACAGTCAAGCAAAGTGGGTCATGGCTTTGTGGGATATTAACAGCTGTTCCACACAAAGAAAAGAGTTCTGTGTTCAAATAATAAGTAAGAAAAATAAATACAATAATGGGTTGAACAAAGTTTCTTTCTTGTAGCATTTTTTCAGGCCTTTAAAATGTCCATGTATATTGTGAGTCCCCAGGAGAAGAACAGGACTAAACAAACAGTGAACGTATCTGACAATGCAAATTCTTAGAACAATGGTTTTCACAGTGTGGTCCCCAGCCCAGCAGCATTGGCAACATTGTGGAACTTGCTACACCCAGACTTAGTGAACCAGTCTAAGGTGGGGCCCCAGAATTTGTATTTTGAGCTAGGTCCAAGGTGATGCTGGTGATCCCGATGCAGTATATTTCTCGGGAGAAATTTTCCAAGGAAGTCATTTTGGTAAACACTGAAATAGAAATACTTGTGTGGCACTGACCTTTGAATATTGGTTCTAGCCGCAAATGGAAAGACAAGGGGACAGGCTTTTACTGGGGCAGAAAGTTGGTCTTTCCGCCTTACTTAGGAAGGGGTATTAGCAATTGTGCTTACGGTGGTCCCTAATTCATTCTTGAAAACTGGAAAGCCCCGTAGGCATGCATCACTGCAACTAACCAGATTTTCACAAAAGGGCAGGGTGTAGGCCTATCTCAGCTCTAATTTCCTAAGTTGCCTTCATCTGATACAAACGGGAAAAGTCCATATTCTGCCACTATTATAGATTTAATATTTCATAATTTTCTCATTTTTTTTAAAGATTTCATTTATTTATTTGACAGACAGAAATCACAAGTAGTAGGCAGAGAGGCAGGCAGAGAGAGGAGGAAGCAGGCTCCCTGTGGAGCAGAGAGCATGATGTGGGGCTTGATCCCAGGACCCTGGGATCATGACCTGAGCCGAAGGCAGAGGCTTTAACCCACTGAGCCACCCAGGTGCCCCTAATTTTCTCATTTTTGGTAAGGGATGCAAAGTGTGTGTCTAAATGTCAAGCGCCTGTCATCACAGGTATAATAGAGCACGGATGATTTAGGTATCATAAGTACAGAAGAGAGGGCCTCATCTGTAATATTTGCAACAAAAGAGAAAGCAAGAATTAATGAACTGAAGGTGCAGGGCGCATGTTCCAAGCTAGCGTAGACCTGTGCGTGGACCAGTATCCTGGCCTGGATCCCTAACACCAGAAGGACCAGGACTAACAGGCAGGCAGAACCTCTCCTGTGCATACCTGGCCTTGACACTCCCGGTGTGGTCAGCCCACATGGCTGCAGAGACGCTCTTCTCCCATCAGGCCAAACCCGCTTAAACCCTGAACTCAGCCATGACGGTGGATGTACCCAAAGAGAGGGTTTATTTTTTCTTTCCCAACAATGTTCTGTAGTCACCAAAACTCTGGTAGTCCTAAACACCCCAGACACCAGAAGAAGGACGTCTTTCCCAGAAGTGACTCAAATGCCAAAGAAGGCAAAATGAGATGGTACCAGCAGGAGCCGGAACTGAGGAAGAGGCGAGTGCGCTCTGAGGATGTTATGCTTTAATTTCGATTTGTCCCATAGGAATTTCTATCATATTGCTCTGAAGAAATCGTTCTTGGACGTTTTTTTCTGACCTGGAAGTCGGCCTACCCAACATCTGCCAAATCTTCCTAAAAATAAATAGCGGGTATCCTGCGTTACCTGGGCTGTGAAAGGAAATGCTGGAGAAGCCCTGAGACTTCTGATTTATATAAGAATCCACCTGTAACAACAGAAAAACTATCTCCCATTGGGTATGGATCATAGACCCTAAACCCACCTCTGAGCTATGACTAAAACCTTTGGAAGGCTTCAGTCTCTTGGCCCACTGCAGTGGTGAAAGGGACTTCTGAGTCACAACTGCCACCCAAAATCCAGGAAAAATTATGGGCGTAGAATATTTGCTTAATTTCCCATTCCAGCTTGGCATCAAAGTCTCAGCAGCCTCTGATCCTTTGGTGCAGGCAGAGCAAGGAGGAAAGGACAAGAATCATCAAGCACCGCTGCATATCCATTACAACAACTGATACAGGAGCTTTGTTTTATCATCACCAACAACCCACAAGTTGGGTTTTATCACCCTTTTAAAGATGGGACGATCAAGGCTCATAATGTTAGGTCACTTAACCAAGACCTACCACTGACACCTACTATTCTCCCCACAAAACACACACACACACACACACACACACACACACACACACACACACACAGTAATGGGCTTAGAAATCCTTAGTTTACCCCATTATACCATTATGGCACAAAGACGTTTGTTACCCTTGATTGTAAGTGCTGGCATTTTCAGGGATATCTTAATGTAACCCAACGACTGACACATATAAAACTTTGTTAAATGAATAGAAGAATTTCTCACTCAAAGCCTTCTTGCTTTCAATTCAAGATTCTCTGCACAGAATGGCTATTAACTGACAACCATATTATCAGATACTTTGTATCCTCAGTTATCATGAATGAACACATTTCTTGAAAAGAAATTGGATAATGGAACTGAAGAGGCACCTCTCTTTGGAGGTAGAGGTATTTCCATTCTCCTTGCTGCACAGAGAAACCAGGCAACGTGATCGTATGTGCAAGGACATTCACTCACTCCTTCATTCACCCACTCCAACAAGTCTTCATGAAGTTCCTTCTGTGTGTACGGTGGGCGTCATACAAGGGGATAGGGAGAGCCTTGCGAGAGCATGGCTTACAGTCCAGGGGGAGACAGGAAAACACAGCAAACACCAGAGCACAAGACAGGCAGTTAGAAGGCCATGAAAAAATACTTGAAAAACAGCATAGGGGGCGCCTGGGTGGCTCAGTGGGTTAAGCCGCTGCCTTCGGCTCAGGTCATGATCTCAGGGTCCTGGGATCGAGTCCCACATCGGGCTCTCTGCTCAGCAGGGTGCCTGCTTCCTCCTCTCTCTCTGCCTACTTGTGATCTCTCTCTGTCAAATAAATAAAATCTTTTTAAAAAAAAAAAGAAAAGAAAAACAGCATAGGGATTCAGGAGAGGCCAAGGTTGCATCAGGTGAGGGGAAAACAGACAGTGCTTCAAAGAGGTGGTGGCACTTGACACAGGCTTTCATGGATAGGTTAGATTTGGTCAAAGAAGAGGGGAAGGGGAAAGCCTTCCTGGTGGAGACAACTATACGGGCAAGTACACTGAGGTGGGGAGGCCACAGATAGGTTTAGGGAAGGGAGACAAAGTCCATTTTCCTGGAGCAGAAAAGACACAAGAGAAAAAAATGACACAAAAGCGAAAACTGATACATGAAGTCAGGGTCAAATCATAAAGAATGGAGCCACAGCCATTGCCATTTCGGCCATACATACAGTCCCAAGGAGCTTTGAACCCATCAAGAAATCCAAACATTCCCTCAGACCCCAAAACTAGCAGCTCCCTCACTAGAATGTGGCTTTGGCGCCTAGCCACCTAGCACAGCACCTGGGACATATTAAGCCCTCAGTAAAAGTTTGCTGGATTGAATTGGGAGGACATAATAGAAACATTTCCACTGGTGGAAGTTAAGGGTGAAGAGACGGTACACAGCAATGCTGTCCTTTAAAATCCAATGTTTAAACATGAAATATTGCCCACAGCCTATAGCCCAGAAATTACTCTTTATCCTACTGTCAAAACTCCTATGACACCAGAAATAATGGCATAAGCAACCCCCTGAATCTCAAGGCATGCCCTGGGAGACCATAGCAGCATTCTAAGTATGCTCTTCTAAGAGGCAGTAGTTCCGAGTACATATTACTTTACTAAAATCTAATGTACATTCCAAGTACAACTCCATGTGACACATACTCATTTTACTCTGGGAAAAGAGTGGTCACTTGGACCAGGCATGGAAGGAAATGTCCCGACAGCAAGAGGACGTTGCTCACAAAATGCTAGAAATGAGAGCATTGTCCCATGCCTGGTTTAGAACTGGAATAATGGGTTTCGGTGAATAGGGAATTCACGGTGGACTGCGTACCCTTGAAGTTTCGGGGCCAGCCTGCCGTCTGTAGTCCCAGAGCATGGCAGAATCTGGAGCTGAGACTGGAAGTCTAAATTAGAATACTTAAAGACCAGGATATACTGGGTCCATCCCAGAGTCGTTCATGTGTTTGTGAAGGTCAAGCACAGCTTGATGTTTTGCAAAGCTTCCAGTGAACAGTTTTCCAGCAGCAAATTAGCATGTATATTAAAACGTACATGCACCATAAGGAAATAAAAATGGGAAAAGGTGATCTGAAGTAGCAGGAGGCATGTGAAACTATCCAGCACACAGTTCTATACACAAATACTGGATCTGTAACCTCCTAGCTTTGTGGCTTTCTGCCACTCGTAAGCCTTAACTTCTTATTATGGAAAATGAAGATAAAAACATGTATCTCACAGGATTGTTGGGATGATCAGGAAATGATATAAACGAAATTTCTACCACTGTGGGGTGTCTGCGGGGCCTCAGTCAGTTGAGCATTCAACTCCTGATTTTGGCTCAGGTCATGATCTCCACCGAGCCCTGCACAAGGCTAACGCTCAGTATGGAGTCTGCTTGTCCCCCTCCCTCTGTTTCTCTCCCCCTTCAGCCTCTCTCTCTCCTTCACAAACAAACAAATAAATAAAATCTTTTTAAAAATTCTAGCATTGTGCCCAACAAACAGCAGGAACCCAATGAACGGTGGTGATTTTGACTATTACTAGTTTCCAATCACCACCTCTAATGATTTGGTGTCATATTTCTAAATCTGTATAAAATGGGATTTTCAACTTTCTCTATCTCTAAACTCTGTTTTCATAGAAACTTGGAAACTGTGAGTTGGAAAGAAACTTAGGAGTCACATAACCCAACCTGGATGTAATCCTAAAGGATAAATTAACATCCTTCCCTAAAACATCTTTCTGGCGCACAAGCTCTCTCTGTGCCCCAAAAAACAGCCCTTATCTATATGGTCAGAAACAGGATTCTGGAGGAGTACCGTGGACGCGCTTTGAAGAATGGCAAGGGGGATGCACAGATACATGACTTCTCCGTGGAAGGTAAAAGAGGTCTAGTCTTTTGGTAAAAACTCTTGCTGTTTTTTTTTAAATCTATTAAATACAGTGATTGATGCAGTAGAAGAGATTATAAATAAACAATAAGTCATGCAATTATGACTGTTTGAATTTTGGCAAGATAATAGAAAGAGCAGGGGTATGCTCAGGAAATAATAGAAAAGATCTGCAAGGCACCCCTGCAATTAGTGATCAACAGAACTTGGCTCGGAGCTGGAGCCCCAATATGGCTCTCATTAAAGAGCCTTGGGACCTATCCCTGGGGCAGACCTCTGCTAGCTTGGGGAGAAGTGAGGTAACCAAAATGTCAGTGTGTGCGCGCACACACACACGCACATGCGCGCACACACCCATACTCAGATAATCTTTTCCTACGGTATTATAACCACCTGGGCTGAAATGACTACCTTATGCCAAGTGAAGACCAATCCATGGTCTTCCGAAACTCTAATTGAGATGTTTCCTGTTCTCAGCTTTTGGACTCTTTCCTTTGTAATACCATACACACACACACACACACACACACACATGCAGTGCGCGCACACACACACTCAGGCATTGTGTGAAGGGCGCCTTCACTCATTTTTCCTTCCCCCTTTCCTTTCACCTTCTTTTATTAATGGTAGCTCTTAAAGAGATAAATGCTCCCACACAAGTGATACCACTTAAACAGATAAATAGTCCACACTGGAGAGACACAGAGAGCATGCAAGAAAACCTTGTCTTATTAGACTGGAAACAGACACACTATATTAATGCAAAAAATCAGCATATGGTTCTAATAGGCTTTCTTAAAATGATTTATCAGCTGTGATTAAGCCCTCAACCAGCATGTCTATCTTCATAAATAAAGCAAAAGTGCACCTTGCTCTCAAATGTATCTGCAGTATCTTATTACCCAGCCCTGTGCGGCGCACTCCATTTACAACATGGCTCTGGGGAGCCAAGAATTTGTGTGCAATCACAGAGTGTGTGCTCTAAAGAGACTGCCAAGATTTAGGACTCTTATCTCAGAGATAGTCTTACTAAAAATCCATTACAATGAAGGCTTAGCCGTGCTCTCTGTGCCATGGAGCTCGGCACGGCTAAAACATGAACAGGTAATTAAAAGGCTATGCCTGATTTTGCAGTGAGCCCGGTGACACGGAATCACCAAACAGCTGTTGGGAAAGGCATCTGGCACTCGGGGCAGGTCCCTTCTGCCAGGGGGACTGTAGAAAATGAGGACCACTTTAAAGATCAGATCTGGTCTCTTTCTTCTCTTGTGCGGCAAGGAGAGGCAAACGCAAATATTAGTCATCTCGGTTCCGACCTCATTCTCCCGCTGGCTAATACGTCAAACGGTCTCGGCGGCAGACTTGAAAGAAAAAGTCTCTGCAGACACCCTGAGCAGGGGGGATGAGGGAGTAAGAGCCGTGACTTCGAAATGGAGGAGGAGGAACCGGATCGAAACATGTGAGCGCCGTAAGTCAGGAACGGATGTTTGAAAACTGCACTGAGTCAACCATTTTACACTCACGGGGTATGGCTCTGCTGGAGTGGTATGTGCTCTTTGATAAAAAGCCAGTGAGTCCATCCCACAATGCATCCAAGCCAAGGGCTTTAGTGGCTAAGACCCTTTCAAGCCTTTCCCCACGTGCACACAAAGTGCCATTCATGGCTCGCACGGACCCTTACACACAGATCACAGCCACATCTGCCCCTTTCTCCCTCTGAGCTTCCCAAGCGCCACCGCCCCACGTGTCCATGCACAGGGTGACTGCAGCACAAACGGGACCTCTCAGTCCTCTTTGCCATGTGATTGAGGCAGGCCCTGCAGTAGCGTTGTGAGATTGTGTCACGGGGCAAAATATAAAATCTCAGAAAAGAGAAGGGTGTTTGGACAGTCCCCCCAACTGATCTTCTGTTAAGAGGCACCAGCCCATTGTATCAAGCGCACTCAGGAACCCAAGCCTGTGCCTGTAAGTCCTCCATTAGAAGAACCATGCTAATGGGGTCAGAGCAGCTCCTCTCCCCTGTGATTCCAGCCTGCACCCCTGGCCCTGGCCAGCTGTCTGGCAATATGCACCTCTGCTTATGGGGGGGGGGGGGTCCAAGGGAAGGCACGTGTGTGTGGATCTGTACAAATCCATCACCACGAATGGTCGATTCGTTCTTAGGTTCACACTTGGTGGGCAAATCAGTGGCACCCTCTTCAAAATCAGAGGGCCGCAGGTAGCTCTATTTGGACATTAAATGTCTGTAAAAGCCAGTGTTGGACCCTGTAGGCATTTCTAGCTCCTGATCAGAATGATGAGGAATTATTCCCAAAGCCCGGGTTGCCCACTTTGTCTAAAACAAGTACGCACATATGTGTGCATTACTATGATATGGATAAAGACAAAAACATCTAGCAGAGAACTAGAACAAAAATCCGTTGTGCAGGAAAGAGAAGCTCCTTCAGGAAGCAATGTCCCTGCTGCGGTGCTGTCTCTGTGAATGTGGAGTTGGCGGATCTGGCCCCAGGACCCTCTTTTGACCACTTATTTCAATCAACATCAGAAAGAACATTCAAGGTGAGATGCTCTAGTGACTTGTGCATCTAACACCATGTACCTAAGAATGAGCTTTTTTTTTTATTCTCCAGACTTTGTGTTCGAACTATATGTGTGCGTATAATTCCAAAGTTGTCAGAAGGCCCAGTTTAGCACTGAGAAAATGAAGTCATGCATGACTTTTAGAGAGTGATGGAACGGAGTTGGGTTTCTTGCCCCCGTCCTGAATTCATTACTTCTCCTCCACCCACGCCAGGGCTGTTAGGAATAGCACTGGGAGTGCTGGGAGGCCATTTTCAGGTGGACCAGCAGCACACGACTCCCACCGTACACACCACACTTTGGCACATCATACCAAAAAGGGCCCACCAGAATTCTGGGCTGTCTTCTTCCCTTCTGCCTCTTGGGGACCAATCAATTGGGGCAAGAAGGGTGGGGCTCACATGCACCCCAGGAATGCCCGCCCCTCCCCATCCCTGTGCCAACAGATCCAACAAAAGCCTCACGTTTGTCAATCTTCTGGGAAAGTTCCTGAGCTCTGTGCATGACAAATCATACCAAGAGAAGCCAGGAAAAGTTCTCCGAGAGGGGCTGCCACTCACAACGCCCAGTGCCATCTCATCTGCAGTCATGCCCCATGAGAGCCACACGGAACACGACTGCTTCTCTTCTCTGGGGAACCTGACTGCTTACAGAGCCCAAATCAGCCCCCCACCCAAATATGAAGCCACAGAAAAGGGAGGGGCCCAGAGCCAGCTCAGGCGGGGCTCAGACAGCACCGGGATCAACTTCTTAAGTTTTCATGTAACAGATGGTATGCTCTGCACATCACTCAGATCCCAGGGATGCCTGTGACTACAGCCATACTAAATTCAAAATGTGGGGTTCAGCCCCACTCCACGGAGAGAACTGGGGACACCCCCACAGGGCCAGACAAAGAAGGGAGAGCTTGCAGGTGGGACTATCCCTTCTTCTAGGTCCAACACTGTCAAATGAAACAGCTCACATTCGCCTTCAGGACAAAGGTCAAAATGTCTTCAACATACACAACAGTCTGATTTTGCCAGTGTGCGTGCATCTTGTTAGAAAATTCGTGCTCAGAGGAGATGCTGAGGGTAAGGCCTCTCGGCATTCCAGTTCACTCTAGAGCCAAAAGAGACAACTGGCCCCGTCACACGGAAGAGTCACAGGTTCAAACAGGCTAAAAATAGCCTCTAATATCCCAGAAAGCAAAAAACAAAGTGAAGCCCTGCGATGTTCTGGAAAAGACGGCAGCTGAGATCCCGTCATATTTGGGGTGTGAAGATCACCCAGCCAAATATCAAGGAGCAAGCAGGGGACGTTTTGTGTGCCTACGGAAGAGAAGCCTGACCGCCTCTTCGATCCAGCCAGCTGGTGAGCCCCGCCGGGTCACCAGAACAGCCAGTTCCCAACAATGTAAGAACGTGGTACAAGTCATTCAAGGGGGGCAAAAAAAAAAAAAAAAAACCCTATTTCCTAGGCCTTTTGGCTTTGGTGGTAGTTGGGTAAAGAACAAAGAAAATGTCCTTTTAGGGGGTTTTGAGGCTAAAATCAGTACTTGCACCACAGGCTTGAGTTGACAGCCAACATGCTGGAAATATGGACAGGCGGAATGCTCGGAATGCCACTTCCTGGCCTCAGCCTTATCAATATGGAAATAACTTAACAACACGCGAATGCTGAAGCAGGGTTCCCAGAGTAAATCACTCCCATACCTGCTCCGGACTGTACTTAATGTTCACCTGGATTTATGAGACGATGGAGGCACAGACGCTTGTAACCATTATGTTATTTTCCTATTCTCTTTTTACAATGTCAGTTTTTTTTCTCACATCTCTGCGAGGGGCCCAGGTAGGTCATTCATAGCTACAGATGCACACAGAGTCGAACATGTGGGCCAATTTTCCAAATGTGAGTGCTGTTTTCTGCCTAGAACGGAAGCTTCATCTTTAAGTCATTTTGTTTTAATCCGGCCCTGCAAACAGCTCTGTTTTCCTTCCTGCCTTTGGGAGCATTCATGCAGGGCCTCCCAGAGGACAGCGTGAGTTTCCTCTGCAGATGCAGAAAGCCCCCCGTGCCCAGGTACGCACCCGCCTCCCCCAGGCCTGTATGGCGAGTGGCGAGGCCTGAATTACTCACAGCTGGAAACGGATGCCTTCAGAGGAGGGCATCTAGTGACTGTTGTGATTCTGCTGGGCTTGACAGGTAACGAGTGATTTTTAACTCGCTGAGAACCCAACCCAACCTGGAACAGAAAATTCACCCTGTTGAGAAAGTCTCCTGCTGGGAAAAGCTGTCCTGTTCTGGGCCCTTAAAGCTGAGCTTTGTAATCATTTTAGGGAGAGGCCTCCCAGCCAAATAATTCAATTGGGCTAATTTTCAGCTACAGGAAGGCCGCCTGATGGGAAGGCAGGGCGAGCAAGTCATCCTCACGGCCGAGTCTGGGCTGATGGCTGTGCCTGGGGACCTTTGGGGCTCTCCTGTGTTTGGGGCTATTTTTGGGGTCCTATTTTCATCATCCCTTCAGAGCTTCCCCATCCCTGCTTTGGGCCTTTTAGATGCATTCCATGCACAAGAGGTCACAGAATCAGGACTATGTCTAACAGCTCCCAATGCACTCCTTTCTGTATCTCTGACCTCCCACACTAACCCCTCTCCCTCTTAACAATGGCAATATCTGGAGGAACTTTGGACTTAACTACGGGTCAGAAGCAAAAGAGCAGCAAGAACAATTCTGGTCAGTTTTTATGTATTTAAAAAAATGCATTCAATGTTTCAAGACTTAATGCTAGGTATTTCACTGAAGTTAGGTGAGTTGTCAAAAAGTTTCTTGGAATTCACAGCAATAACCCAGGAGGAAGTGATGATGGTCTAGACTTGAGGGGACAGAAAGGGAAAATAAAGAAAGGAGGTCCCTTTTCTTAGAAAGGTGCTGGAACCCAGTGAAGGGGGCAGAGGAGGCTGGGAAGGCAGAGCTGGCTCCTGCGGTAGGGGAAACAGGCCTCTGACGGACTGGGTGGCAGCTTGGCTCAGGGAAGCTCTGAGCACAGTTTGGGGGCAGTTGAGAGGAGCAGAGGTGTATTAGATGGGAATGTGGGTCTCAGCTGGAGAATAGAGGCTAATATTCAAGTCTCAAGACTCGATGTATAGTTGAAGGAACTGTCAGGAGGGGCTGTTACGAAGTCAGAATTTATGAGTTTTCTGAAAAGAAGGTGTAAACAGAAACCACCTGGGAGTGGATGCAGCCGGTAGACAAGGAGGCAGAGACAAAGCAGGGAGGTGGGAGAGAAGCCCTTCGGCCGGCTCTCCACCGTGGGGGCCTAGCCACACTCTGTCTCTCTTGATAGTTCATCCCTCTGCACTTCGATGGGGAACACAGTACTGGTATAACCTCCCATAATTAATCCCCGTGAACTAAGGGGACTGAAATCAGATGATCATGAATAACACGCCCAAAATGTCATACGTGGGCCTGAATATACTTCATGAATATATAAGTCCTTTTTGATCATTACTGTAGCCTCTCACAACTGAACAGGAAATCCTGATGCAAGAAAATACTATTTTATTCCACGATATTCCCAAGTAAGCAGTTTTCAAAATCAATGCCCAGTTCTCTCCAGTAACGTTCCTGTTCTATCTTAAACAGTGACCTTCCTATTGTATCTTAAAGTTCTACCTATCTTCCTGCTCTCAGCGTCCGAGCCTCCCAATCTCTTCCGCCTGGTAGCTTCGATTGGAAACCTGAGTACCTCATAGGAGACACCCCCCCCCCACCCCCGTCGCAGCACAGAGTGAGTGAAACCCTCTCTTGTTCTAGCTTTAGCCTCTGGAAGCCTTGTGACAGATTCTCCAAAAGACATCAGGCAAAGACCTCTCTCTTGCCGGGACACATGCCATGGGATAACAAGTATCAATAAGACCTATGGGAAAAAAAAAAAAAAAACTTAAATGCTTCATACTGAACTCAGAGCACAATAAAACCTGCCACTCACAGGCTGAGACATTTATCTGTAATTTCTGCACTGCCATCACCCCCTTTTAATTCTGATTAGAACACAGGCTAGAGGCAGAGCCATGAACTGCCAAATAATTCAGCTTTAGAGATTAGATCCTCAGCTTTAAGAGATAACATATTTTTTTCTCCTCAGTGTGAAAGTTAGGTTGTGAGGACTCATCCATTTGAGTCTAAATTATCCAAATATATAAATTCTCCAAGGGAAGAGATGACCAAACCCCTGGTACCCCTCTAGGTCATTATTCCTCCAAACCGTGAGCCCGCCCTCATCATCCACATCAAATACACTCAATATCAGGTACTCAATCTTTGCAAGGCAACAGACCGTGCATTTGCCACTTGGAGGATACCCTGACTTTCCAAAAAAAAAAAAAAAAAAAAAAAAAAAAAAAAAAAAAATTAAATAAACCAAAAATCAGTCTTTTAAAAAAGAATTATTTATTTACTATTAGAGAGAGAGAGAAGGTGAGCAGCGGGAGGGGCAGAGGGAAAGAGAGAATCTCAAGAAGACTCCCCTCTGAGCACGGAGCCCGTTGTGGGACTCAATCCCAGCACCCTGAGATCATGACCTAAGCTGAACCCAAGAACCAGCTGCTTAACCAACAGAGACACCCAGGCGCCTTGCCCCCAAAAAACCCTGTAAGTTTTTATTTCCCACTCCATTTTAAAATTGAGGCAGAGCCTCGGATCACATCTTGATTTGCTAGCACACATGGCAATAGATACCAACTCTAAATAACCTCTGGTAAGACCGCACACATTAATCCTAAATTCTAGGAGCTAGAACACATGAAATAGCTTCTGGTCTTTTCCACTGGTTTAGTCATTCCCCTGAGTGGGATGCAAAGACCAAGCCAACTTGTCTTCCAGTATCAAAGTTTACTCAAGCTGAGGGCATAGTGTAAACCTAGAAGGAAAAATCTGGGAAGAAAAAGGAAAAAAAAAAAAGCTTTACATTTGGCATGTCCTGAGATGGGATGACAAAAATAAACCTTGTAAGATAAAGGTTAGGTTTTCCAGGGGGAAGAAATAAGATTGTTATCTCTTCAAGCATCGCAAGTGGGTGTTTCCTTTCAGTCATGCTGATTAAAAACAAAACAAAACACACCAAGATCAAAACCAGTTTGTTTCATCTCCCAGGATTTAGCAAACATGATGACATTTTCAAAACCAGAATAAAACCAAGTTTTTAAGTTTCGGAGAGTCTTCTCCAGACTTCCGCAAGAGGGATGGACTGTTTTACGCCAGTTCCATAGAAGCAACAGGCTAACAGAGCAGCTGTTGCGTGTTTGCTCCACTCTCTATCTTTCCTATCTTTCCTTTCCCATTCAGCATTTCTCATGCCTTCCCCAGAGGGCAGGCGTGCCAACTAGGGACTAACTGAGCTAGACTGTGTATGAGGGCAGAAGGCCTCCCTCTGCGTACCCTCTCTCCCCGAGTCACTGGTGGTGTCGGGTAACACGATTTCCAGGTACAGAATTTAATCAGATTGAGCAGCCTACGTTTCTGAGCTAAGGCTGACCTGGCCATGCCCTGTTCCATGACTCCTACCCAGCTGGGATCCAAGATCTTAAGATTATAGCTTGTCCCTTGTTCCCTTGTGTTCAACAGTCAGGACCCTCTGGGAATACACTGCACTTTTCATCATTTGGGTAGGAATTCTAGAGCATGGAAATGTCCTCATTTGCTATTGCGCCATCAGCATAATGAGTCAAATTTGGGTCCTGTGGGAGAATGGCAGCGCTCAGCACTTCCACACCGTGCTTTTCATCTTCAGGGTCCTCAACCACGTTAGGCTGTAACGTTATATTTCTCTCAGCAAGACAAAGGGGTTCATTTCTAGTCCTCTCAACTGCCCTTCCTTTCTTACACAGACACACAGACACACACACACACACACACTCCCACACCACTGCCATCATAAGATGAAGTTCTATCCTACTTCCTGGACAAGCATTATTTCTTCCATTTTTAAAAAAATCAAATGTAAAAGGTCAATTCACCATCCTCTTGCTTTTTCTTTTTAAAAATCTTTTTGTTTTTGTTTCTGTTGTTTCCTCTGACCGTGGAACATGAAATCAGCAGGATGACTGCACGTTACTGGGTTCTGCTGAGGATTACGACTAGCCTCGCCACACTTGATTTGATTCTTCACACTTCAGGGCCTTCTGTGTCATCTCTGGTCACTAAGGAGAGCTGAATACTCTTGTCTCAGAGGTTCTGGAGGGGTCTGCCAAACTCCATGCTCAGACCTCTTTCCAATTCCATCTTCAGTCATTCCAGGCCCAGGTGATTCCATCAAGTCTCATATATTGAAACACCACCTACAAGCCTGTGACTCCCAAATTGATATCTCCAGATGGGTCACTTCTTCCTGATTTACAGACCACTATATCCATGTGCTCACTCAATGGATATAAGTCAAGAAACAGTCTCCACGGTTTTTCCCTCCAATCTGCTCCTCCCACGGGCAGCTCCATCCTTCTAGTTGTTTAGGCCAAACACCTGGTCCACTCCTGATTTCATCCTTTCTATCACTCCCCAGATCTAATTCACCAGCAAATCCTGCTGGCTCTATCTTCAGAACAGACCCAGAATGCAACAACCACCCTCTCCTCCATGTCCCCCTTGGACCAATCTGCCATCATCTTCAATCTAGAGTCTTCCATCAGCCTCCGGAACTGGTCTCTCTCTCTCCCTGCTACTGTCCCCCAACAACTGACTTTCAACTCAGCAGCCGAAGTGAATTTTCTAATATATAAGTCAGATTCTATCACTCCTCTGCTTGAAACTGTTTCTGGTTCCCCATCTCATTTCTGGACTCTGCCCTCCCGTGTCCACTCTTCCACATTATTACATCCCCCCTCTTTGTGATTCCTCAGACTCACAGAGCATCCTCTAGCTTTAGGGCTTTGCATTTTTTACTCTCTGCACTCAGAACACTCTTCTCCCTGACACACACCTGCTCTGACGCAGAGCTTCCGGCCTCTGCTCTCCTGCTTCCGGCCTCTGCTGCCTGTCCACTTAGCACCAACGCCCTCCCTGAGCATCCCCAGCATTGCCTCTGCCCCTTCCCTGCTAGAACACGCATCACCTTCTGACATGTTATTCATCTTATGGTTTTTGCTTGTTTGTCTTGCCCACGAGACGTAACCTACCTGAAGGCAAGGTTTTGTTTTTAACAAGCTTTAGTCCACAATGTATCCTTCAATGGCTCGGACAGTGCCTGGCATGTGATGAGCACTCAGAAATATTTACTGAATGAATAAATGAAGACCACAAGTTTCTCACCTATTTCAGGACGTGGATTAGCCTGACTTCTAAGCCATAGACGAACTGAGATTTGTGATGCTTGTTAGTGATGGATGCATTTCCAAGGGAAAAAAATCTCTCATTAAAGAGTTTTGAAACCATGAGCTTATTATACTTCTGTGGAAGATTGACGTAACTGGAATGTGTTGCCTTCTATATGTAATATAGATACAGATATTAAGGCTTTTTCCATTGTCATGACCAGCATCTAGCCTGTCCTCATTCTATACATACATTGGGATATACTGAATAAAGAGCTTGTATTCCCACTTTTTAAGCAGGGGATGAATAAATGAAGCAGGAGCTGGGGGTATCAGGATTAGAGATCGTCCACAGAACAGAATTTTCCCCCAATTGACAGCCAAGAGGGTTAAGTGAGGATCTATTCTCTCTTTGTTCCTGAAAAGAATTTTCTAGACCAAGCTGCAGCTAGAAAGTTAAAGGTGGAGGGAAGGACTAGCACAATTTTTCCACAGTTTTTTAAATAAAATAATTAGACTCAGAGGAAAAGAAATTAGAAGAAAGTTGGAGATGGAGAATTAAAAAGAAATAATTATCTGAATGCAGAGCAAAATGAAGGAAGGAAGGAGACAGCCTTCAGTAATAATAAGGTATGCAATGAGTAGAGAGCTTTTATTCCGAAGATGACTAAATGAAGCAGGAGCAGGAGGTGGCAGCGTGTCAGGGATGTTGGTAGTTAGAGAAATGTGGTCAAAAGTTTAGATAAAAGTATGATGGTAGATTGAGGAGTATCTCCCAACTTTCCTTTACCCAGTTGTGGCTTCCAAAGAAATGCTAGGCAGAAGCCATCAACACAGCCCATTTGACTGCTGGATAAGTCATTGTGCATTAGGTCTCGAGAAGTTACGGCCACCCAAGGCTGATTTGGCTGCTGGTTTAAAAGATGCGAGGGAAGAGGAGAGCTCAACAGCCTCAATGCTGTCCACTTTTCAGTGTGTACAAGTAAAGTTGGGTTTTGAGAAGGTGATCTCTTGAGACACCCAACCCAAAAACCACAAGGGAAGCTGGCTATAGAATTCCCCATCCGAATAGCCGTCACAAAACCAGCATATGGTTAAAAGCAACATTCAGGCTAAAATTAACAACACAAGAAACAATGTGTTGGTGAGGATGCGGAGAAAGGGGAACCCTCTTGCACTGTTGATGGGAATGCAAACTGGTGTAGCCAGTCTGGAGAGCAAAATGGAGGTTCCTAAAACTTAAAAACAGAACTACCCTACGATCCAGCGATTGTGCTACTAGTTATTTACCCAAACGATACAAAAATGCAGATTCAAAGGATGCAGATGCTCCTAGATGTTTATAGCAGCATTATCCACAAAAGCCAAACTATGGAGAGAGCCCAAATGTCTTTTGACTAATGAATGAATAAAGATGATGTGGTCTGTGTGTGTGTGTGTGTGTGTGTGTATCACTCAGCCATCAAAAAGAATGAAATCTTGCCATTTGCAATGACATGGAGCTAGAGTATATTTGCTAAGTGAAATAAATCATAGAAAGACAAATACCATATGATCTCTCATACGTGGAATTTTAGAAAGAAAAGAGATGAACTTATGGAAAGGGGGAAAAGAAGAAAGGGAGAGAGGAAAATAAACTGTAAGAGACTCTTAAGGATGGAGAACAAACTGAGGGTTGATGGAGGGAGGTGGGTGGAGGATGAGCCAGGTGGGTGATGGGCATTAAGAAGGGCACTTGTAATGAGCACTGGGTGTTGTATGTAAGTTATAAATCACTGAATTATACTTCATAAACCAATGTTGCTGTATCTGTTAACTAAAATTTAAATTAAAAAATAAAAGCAACTTTCAAAAGATACTTTTTAAAGGATATTTTTAATACGTATTTAAAATATGTATTTCTACAACTGTAATTGTCTTTTTTCTCTATGTTGCTTGCCTGATTATTTTAATTTATAAAGTTAATTTATACGCTTTCTCAACCCACAAGGACTCAAAAGCAATTCAGGAAAAAAAAATGTATAGCATAAAAATGTTTTTTAAATTAAAAAAATCAGGACCAGAGGAAATAATAAACTAGAACTGAAAGTCTAGTCTGAAGGGAAGTAAAATATGTTCATCACAGTGTTCTAAAAAGTTCTCAAAGTTAAGCAGTAAACTCAGCTTTCTGTTAACCGAGCAGTCAAAGCGAAAAGAGAAACAGAACCAGTTACATGATTCTCATGTCCACACAGAGAAAATATTTCAGTTCCTTAGGGGAAGTAAACGATTTCCTGGAATTCAGATCTGCAAGAATTTCCTCCCATGGGGCATCATATAGGAGATCATGAGTACTACGTAAAGGAGAACATCTAAAACCACGCCCCTACCGTAGGTTTCCTACAGCTGTCCTTGGTAAATGTAGGAAAATCAAGGACATACACTTCAGTTAAAACCATTCTCTCAAAAATGAAGACAATATAAACCAGTAGGAACGAGCATATACCTTCCTTGCAGTTCAGTTTAATCTAAGAAGCCAACTGTGACTATCTTGAGGGAATGAATGTACCTAATCCCTCAGTTTTTTTTCATATGCCACATCTACCAGAACTAAATGTAGAACTCAACACAGAGAAAATTTACTAGACGTTTTGGTTCTTGTCTTTGTAATTTTCATCTTTAAAAAATACATTTCTATTGCAGTGAAATATAGAATGTATGCCTTTTTTTAAAAAAGCTATTTATTTATTTATTTATTTATTTGACAGATAAGAGATCACAAGTAGGCAGAAAGTCAGGCAGAGAGAGAGGAAGGGAAGCAGGCTCCCTGCTGAGCAGAGAACCTGATGCAGGGCTTGATCCCAGGACCCTGGGGTCACAGCCTGAGCTGAAGGCAGAGGCTTTAACCCACTGAGCCACCCAGGTACCCCTCCTTTTTTATTTTTTTTTTAAGTTAAATTTTTAAGTGCTCAGAACAGTGCCTGGCAAGTAAGTGCTAAAAAAATATTCATTTAAAAAGGTGAGGGGGAAGCCTTTCATGTCTCTTGAGGAGTGGGGGAAGTGGCTGTATAAATTAATTATACATAAATAAAATGAGCTGATTGAGGTTTTATACCTCTCTGTATCCTCCACCAATTATCATGATTTTTCCGAAAGCAGCCCAGACTTAGGGCAAGCCCTTGACTGTTTTAATGTGGGAATGTGACATAAAAAATCTGGTGGAGGGGGATTACTACAATTTCACGTAGAGGAGAATTTGAAGGTTTTGAAATATCAGAGCCTTTTAAAATATCTTCTCCGGATGGAACAGCTGGACCTTCAGAGTCCATTACAACCTAACCAGCCCTTCCTTTCAACCCACTTCCGCATTTTAAGTCTCTGTTCATGGAATGCGTCTAATTTGTTCTTTGGTACATTGTGGGCATTCAGTAACGCTCTACGGTAACAATGAAAAAAAATGCTAAAGAGTTTCATTATCACATTTACTTGTGACCCTGTTTCCTTTTCCTTAATCTTGCAAAGTGATTTTAAAATGCAAGCACAACATTAAGAGAAATTGAATATATTCTGGAGGCATGCATAAATTGGGTTTTCTGCATTTGTAAGAACAAATAATCCACACGTATATTTAAACCATTTTTCCCAATAATAACAGACGTTCAATAATATGACTGGGACATAACTGAAAGTGGTGGAGGTCTACCGGGAAGATTATGGAAATCAGACAATGAAAACCTGGGACAAAAATCAGACAAAACCTCGTCTCTTACTGCTACAATTATTCTTTGCCTCTTGTCTTCTGTGTGTAACACCCATGTAAGGCTTCCTACGAAAAACTTCGCAAAGTAAAACAACTAGTATTGAATACAAAGAGTCTATGTGTTTATCCAAATCAAGGTTCAAGAATCAGGTAAATTTTTTTTTTTTTTTGCTTGAATTTCCTATTTCAGATGTCTGTTTCTCCCATGATGGAGAATCAGGGATTCATCTTAAAAAAAAAAAAAAAAATAGACGAATACATGCAAATGGATAAAACACTGTTTTAGGGCAACATTCGCACCAATCTGCAGTGCCGTCGAAGGTTCCACACAGAAGATTCTCACGGGGGTTAGGGGAGGCACCTGACAAGGTGTCCATTCAAGTCAACCTACCCGCTTGCTGCTCTCCTCCTCCTGAGCCTTCCTGAACTCATGTTCTAGGGAGCAGTCCAGCTCATTGAAGAGCCCCACTTCCTCGCAGTTCTTCAGGAACCTCGTTGGAGTCGGAGTCTGATCTGAAAACAGAGATCGAGTGATCATACATGGGTTCTTTTCCTCAAAAGCCAGGAGCAAGCATGAGCTCAATTGACAAACCCCCTCCCCTCACCCTAATAAAGATGCCAGCTCGTCATCTTTAATTTTCTACCCTTTTAAATAAGATGGCAATAGGGAAGAAAATAAAACCACAAATCTCATAGGAGGAATACAACGTGTAGCAAGCTGCATATATGAGCAAACTGCCAGACAACCGCCAGGGAGCCCACCATCAACTTTCTGGGGTTCCTATCACTTGAACACGTGTCACAATGTGTGGAATGACTTCTTTTTCCAAAAATGGAAAAAAACATGATTTAGCGAAAATCAGGCCAAAAAAATCTGCTGGGCCAATGTCAAGCTTGACTTCAGGGAGCTGGGAGTTAAAAAAAAAAAAAAAAAAGGTTTTGTAAATGTTTATATCAAAACAAAAAGAAACAAACAAGCACATTAATTCCTTTCTCTTAATGAAAAAGGAAAATACAGCAATTCTCTCTCTCATTTTGAAAGTCACAGAGGATGATGAAAGTTTCCAAGTCAAACACATTCAGCTTTCATCCATTAAAAATATAATTATTAATTTCATTTTCCTTTGCTATAGCCAAAGGAATGTTCTGAGAAAACTCTTTAAAAGGAATAGAATTTCTTTCATATTCTTGACTGTCTAGCCAGCCTACTACTTAGGAGAGTGGAGGATCTGAAGCTGCTATTGGTGGCTTAATTTTTTTTTTATTTTTTAATTTTTTTTATAAACATATAATGTATTATTAGTCCCAAGGGGGTGACTTAATATTTATGTGGCTTTTGACACATAAATATTGCAGTTTACACAATGGTTTCACACACATTCTCTATAATCTAGATCTCACAAAATACTGTCAGGTAAATGGGGTAGAATTACACCTTTGTAATCACTAAGGACGGTTATCTCTCCTGAGTAACACTGTATGCTGTCCTTGTCTCAGAAACAGCAGATGGCCATGCCAATCATTTTGCAAATGAGGAAAATGGAAGTCCTGTGTGATTCAGGGTCTCATTCAAGGTCTTCCAGGTAGATGTGATGATACCAGGATTAAAACCAAAGCCTTGGCACCATTTCCAATAGGCACATGCATTATTCCCACCTAAGGCAACAGCACACACAGTGAGACTGATGATGGCACTTGTCCACCTAAAGCCATACTCAGTCCCCAAATCTCTTTCTTCATAGTTCTTGAACACATCACTACCAGGCAACTGAAGAGGGTCCTTTAGTTGAAACGAATGTGCCATTTCTGCATGCTCTTTATACAGTCCCGTATGAAGAGGAACTAGAATCATATTTACTTTCCTAATTCATACAGAGAGCAGTTAATCCCAGTAAATTACCCATTAAGATTCAAAGAAATAGCTTAATATTCATGAAGCTCAAAATAGCTTGATAGCTCATATGGTCAGCCCTTCTAATGTAAGGTCTTCTGATTCCCTGCAGCTTTTCTACCTGTTAAATGCCCAGCTGGTTGACTTGAATTTCAAAGCAGCAAAAATCCCCTTCTGCATTCTTTCCCATTCTTAGCCCGAATTCCAGATACTGAGCTCTCTTCCTCAATATACAGAGAGCCTACCACAGATGGTCATAAATCAGACATCACAGATAAAAGCCATGCAAAAGTTGGGTTTGGTTGAAAAGGGTTTTTTAGCACATTAATTTATTAAGATTCACACATATATACCTATGCCCCTATATATATATATATATATATATATATATATATATATATAATACATATATGTATTTATACACATATGCATATATATAGTGTGTTATGTGCTTATAAAAGATAAAGTTAGTATTTACAAGCATTTTGCAGTTTATAAACATTTTCACCCAGCCTGTCTAGAGTCTAGATCTCACAAAGTCTGAAGAGGTAAGTAGGCACATATTATTTTAGAAATAGAGAGATAAGTACCTTGCACAAGGTCACAGTTCGTAAACATTTTATCACTGTTAAGTCCTCTTTCACCTTCAGACATAACCCCTTCTCAATCTAAATCCTGTGCTTTGCCCAGACTCTCCCCAGGAAAAGACAATGTTGACAACCCAGAAATCTAGACTTGAAAACTGCGTGATTTGGGGGAAATTACCTACTTTCTCTGGACCTCATATTCCTCATCTTTCAAATAAAATTCTAAAGTTACATGTTTCTGTGAATCCTAAAATCACCACCGTGATGGGTTCTCTTCAAAAATCACTGTATGTAGGTCAAGGGGAGGGGCGTGGGCAGCTAGGTGAGCCTGTTGGTGGGTATTAAGGAGGGCATGTATCGCATGGAGCACTGGGTGTGGTGTACAAACAATACACCACAAATTTCCAAGAGTGGAAATAAAGGGATATGTCTGCATTTGTGTGTGTATATGTGTGAATGTACATATTCTTCCATTGAGTGGGTGCTTATTCCATGTCAGGCATAATACTAAGTGCTGTGTATGATCCATCATCTCATTAATTTTCATACCAACCACATTTGGTAAGAAATCTTCTTACCCCCTTTACTGAGAAGGAAACTAAAACTCTCCCCAGGCCCCATTTAGAAACTGAGTCACATAACTGTATTGGTAATTGACAATCCTAACCCTCCTCGGCTCTTTTAAAATATCTTGGAATCGTTTGTATCCCCCTATAATAGAAGCATGTTACAATCCTACAGACCTTCTACTATCTCGCAGGTCATTTTGTGAGTAAAAAACCCGAGAAAACAACCCAGGACAGAACTGCCATGTTAGACCATTGGTCATCAGTAGGGATTTAGTTTGCTGGGTTTTAATTTTTCTTCTGTTCCTCTATATTTCTCTATTGGAGATGTACAGGTTGAGGGCCATGATTCCAGGTAGAGAGAACAGTCATCCTAGTGGGGTCCATAGCACTCCTGAACTCTGAGATGAGTTCATGAGATGGGCCATCAGATTGAATTCAGACTGATGTTTGGAGGGCAAGCCCTAGGGAAGTTGAGAAATGTCTTCTGTCTTCTCTCAGCAAAATTATCCCTTCAGCAACAGGAGCCATGGGCCCTAAAGAGAGTTGGTTCCCTCCTATCCCTAGAGCAGAAGACCCAGATGGGGGCCACAGCTTTGTTACTAAATGCAACTTTCTTTGCTGTGTGATATAACAAGGGGATAGCAAAACATATCTATATCCACATTTGGAAGAGATAAGGCACACTGTTCTTAATTTTTAATTCATTTTCTTCTTGTGAATGAGCTATTCTTTCCAGTTACAACAGGAACCAGAAAATGGAGCTTAACTTTTATTTTAACATTTATAGAATTAATACAAGGTCTCTAGCTGTCTTTGATCCCACATGGTACCAGTTCCAAGTAAGCCAGGAAATGAGCCAATCTTCAAAAAGGGGACAGTTAAATCTATCAGCAGCTTAAATAAAAGAGTCAGTTTCTCAGCCACATGAATGCTTTGTCAAATAAATATTCCAGCTGAAATTAGACCTGATGTAGGTGAGTAATATCCATGGCCATAAATTAAAATTCTGATAAACCTCACCTTCTTTAGAACCAAGGGCAAGCACCAGCCATAGCCACAGCCATTTCTGTATGGTGAGTAACAGGGGCTGGTGCTCCGCTGGTGGATAATATCTAAGGTGTGTTCAGTAGTAACAGGCCCCATCCAAGGCCTTACAGGAACTGGCTGCAGTGGGAACTCAGAGCCCAGATGCTCGTTGGAGGACTTCTGCTCACCTTTCTTTCAGTATTTCCACTTGCGTGAGGACCAACTGAATGCAAGAAACAAAGAACCCCAAATCTCAAGCTAAACTCAAAGTTTGTAACTTTTGAGTTTGGGCTTTACTTAAGTTGAAAGTACTTTGTTGCTATTACCTTTGCAAATCCAAATTGGCCCTGCAAAAAAAAAAAAAACCTGCAGGCTGCTTTCTCGCGGGGAGATTGCAAAGAGCACAGCTGCTTCTCAGGTCACCCAGACAGCTGGGACCCGTGCAAGTAAGGCAGCTTAGCCACTTTTACCTGTCTTATATGTCCTCAGAATTCTTTTACCACTCGGACAAGATTGGCAGCAAAAGGGATTTTTTAAAAATCCCTTGCAAATGTCATATTTCAATATCTGTCTCCCTTCCTGGAATAGTGAGTCTGTACCTCAAAAAAGGAGCACCTTTTCACAGACTGCTGCCTCTGTAAATAGCTAGGTAGAGGATTCCTGCCATGCAGAGACCCCACTTGTGTATTTACCTGAAAGAGTGCCAGAAGCTTGACATGATGATTTGGAAATTCACCCACCTGCTACACAACAGGAAATCCCGCACCCCGCTACCTCTGGGAAGGACAACACATATGTGGCTATAGCTATTAGAGGGGGAAAAAAAAAAACTCACTAACTTTTCTAATCAGTCCCTAGTCTGCCTAGCGTCAAGTGCTTCAGCCCCAGCAAGTCTGATTATTCCAAAGTCTAAATGACAAGCACAAAGCTAAAGCCTGAAACCTGATTCTTCTTTTAAAAAGTGTTTAGTCTGCTCTACATTTAATAATAGGTTGCTACCTTATTTCGTTTCAGAGCTGCACTTGAGTTACATGTTTGTCTATGTTTCATTTTCTTCAATGATAAAAAGACAAGGCAACAAGTCATCAATTTAAGAAAAAAAAAAAAAAAAAGTAAAAGTAGAGTTCTCATAATATACCAGAGAAGAAGAATGCAAACTTCTGAAGCAGAATTTTCTTTCCCATTGATCTAATATTCTCAATGGTATCACTAAAGGGCTATGCTAGGTAATTTTACATCATTTTGTGTTAAATTGACAGTGACTGGGAATATTATAAAAGCCCTACTAATTCATACCAGTTATAAGAAAGATCAGTTTGGATTGGTGACCATTCTAATTATAGGGTATTTTTTTAAAGGTATTGCATTTTTATTATTTGCATGACTCAGATTCAAACAACAAAATGCAGCTTAATGGAACTCCTCAAGAATGCTGCTCAAACCAAGAGAGAAAAGCATTGGGATTAGCATATCTATTTTAGTTAAGAGTTGGGCTTCTCAGAAAAGGCATTTTTCTCAGGCAGTTCTAATATTCTTTCTAGAGTTACATTTATCCTGTGAATTTTTCAGCAAATGCCTTCTTTAAAATTTCCTTAGTTCCTATCCCTGTGTGAATTTTAATAAAGTCTTAATCAGGAAAGTCTACATTAAGTGAATTTTAAAATACACCCTCCTTTATAAGGGGCACAATCACTAACTGACAGAATTCCATGGAATTGTAGATAGGCTCCTTTACAATAAATGTGCCTTTTACTGAGTGTGAATACACAAAGGAGCAATGGGGTCCTCTCCATAACACTGAGGTTACTATTTCCCTGCATCTATCCAAGAGGCAGTGCTTCCATGGCACAAAACAAGGCAACTCCAGGTTTTTAAACAATAGCTGTGGAATGTTTAAGGGTTGCCCATGGCTTGGGTGATCCAGGTCCCTGAGAGACGAGACACACTGGCAGACCTTTGGAATAGAATGTTGCGATCCACTTATGGTCAAGATGGAGAGCTGGCAGACTAGATGCCCTTAAGAGGGCCTTGAGTCAACTAGAAAATTCTCTGACAAGGGCATCTCCTATGACACATGGCTCCAAGAAGACACAGACTGAGATTTAAATTAATCAGGTAAATAATCCACCCCTACTCACTGTCAGCCATGGTCTAGCCAGAGTGTTCCAACAACAATCAAAGCACAATTTTAACTGACGTTAGAGGAGCTGAGCCAGTAGAAAGGGTTATGAACATTGGGATCATGTCTCTGCAAGCTAGGTGAACAGAGGGGATCCAAGGAGAATCTCTTATCAAGCCCTGCCCTGGACTGTGGAAGCTAAAGCTTCAAATTTCCACTTACTCCCTAATTGCCTTTGTCAAAAAGGATTGCCTTCCAGATGGAATAGACTGAAAGCCAGGTTTTCCTATATGAAAAGGCCTCTGATCAAGGCCTCTGAGGTGTTCAGGTGAGTTGTTAAAAAAAATTCAGTTTTACTTGACCAGTTAGAAACATGAATGAGAAGCTAACTTCTATAGAAGCTAACTATAAATGCCCATTGCCACTTGTCACAATGGAGGGGGAAATCTGATTTAAAAACACACTCTTTGGGGCGCCTGGGTGGCTCAGTCAGTTGCTTCTGTCTTTGGCTCAGATCATGTTCCCAAGGTCCTGGGATCAAGGTCCACACTGGGCTCCCTGTTCAGCAGAGGAGCTGCCTGCCACTCCCCCTGCTTGTGTGCTCTCTTGCTCTTTCTCTCTGACAAATAGATAAAATATTTTAAAATATATAAATAAATATAAAACACACTCTTTGTTCCCCTATATGCTAATGTGTCAGTATAATCTCCTTCTGAAAACCTTTGACTATTTTTTTCCATTTGATGACTCCTGAAGAAATATGCCAGTAATAGAAGAGAAAACAGTTCATAAATGTATATCCAAACATAAATCTAACACTAAAACATGTTCTTAGTACATGAAGCCTACAAAATCTAGATGTACAATGAGAGAATTATACACAGACAGGAGCTTTGGACAAACTATTTATTCTCCCGATCTTGTATGCTCATATGAAAAGAGTGACCAGGATTAAATGACATAATGTATATAAAGCAGGAGGCACGATATAGGCATAAGATAAGGCAATAAATGGTAGCTACCATTATTATCATGCTGCCCTCTGGTGTGAGCCATTTCCACCACCCTCTGTTCCATAAAGATCTGAATAATTTCAATAGTGAGAAATCATGGTGTACCTTTGCCATCAATGGAAGAGGAGGTAAATATGGCCCCTGTGTGTGTGTGTGTGTGTGTGTGTGTGTGTGTGTGTGTGTGAGACAGAGACAGAGACAGAGAGATTTACTTATTTAGTCAGGATTCCAAAATGAATGTGGAGTGAGATATGTCACCTTTTCTCTGACTTCCTCTTTAAAATGCCCATGGATAGGGGCATCTCTGTGGCTCAGTTGGTTAAGTATCAAACTCAGTTTCAGCTCAGGTCATGATCTCAGGTTGTGAGATCAAGCCCTTTGTTGGGGGCTCTCTCTCCTTCTCCCTCTGCCCCTCCTTGCCCTCTCTCTCTGAAAAAATAAAAAATGATAAAACAATTAAAAAATAAAATGTCCACAGATTATTAAGTAGGTTTGTAGCAAACAGCCATGAGCAATGGCTCTGGGTTCTGAAATTATCTAATTAATCATGATCAGTCTCTTGGAACACAAGTGTTCTACTCCACTGAACAACAATCTTGCTTTCTCCAGGGCGAGAATTAGGTTTAGAGCCTGGAACTAGAGACATTCCCTAATTCTAGACTTAATCCAGGGACACAACTGGGTTCAGAGAAGAGCTATTTTATCATTTGTGATAGATGCTTGGAATGCTTGAGGATGCCTGTCTCTCTCACATCTCTTCTGTGTGTGAGCTACACCATGTCCGGTGGGATGGTGTCACCGCTTTCAGTCTTCATTCAGAAGACAGGGAGAAAGGTCACTTGAGCCCACCATGCTGAGCATCAGGTCTCTGTTGAAATGCTGCTAATGCGGAGAGGCCTCTCCTGACCTCCTTTAGCAGCTCACTGGGCACCTGTTTCACTTTGTCATGTTCATCTTCATCAGAGCACTTGTCACTAACTCATACATTCTTGTTTACTAATCTCAGGGGAGGGGTGTTATGAATGATCTCTCTGCCTCCCCACCTCTAGTAGAATATAGTAAGTTCCATGGAAGAGAACTTGGTCATCTGTCTTGGTCAGTGCAGCAACCCCAGCACGGAGCACAACAGGATTTTTGCAGACACGTTCAGTGTTTGTTGAATGAATCAATAAGTGTAAATGAATGGGCAATCTCAGCCCCTCTTCCCACACCTTCCTGCCGCCTGCCCTCGTTTCCCTCCAAGCACACACCAGTTGCCTTCGGCACTAATTGGGCTGTGATGTCTGGTGTGATTCATTAGGTATTCGAAGGCATGGTTTCATGCATCCCCTTCTCAGGCTTCCTGGGTTTAACCTTTTGAGGAAAGGTGTGCAACACTCTTCACTTCCTTTTCATGAAGCAAAATTCATCATCTTCTAGATCACTATTTCCACCATACACCTCCACCACACAGAGGCACACACGCATATTCTTCTAATTTAGATTTTTTGCTTATTTGCTTGTCTGGCTATAAATAAAACTGCACTTTGATTCGTATTCTGGTTTTTTCCTGTACAGAACTTGGGAACTCTGTCAATAAGTGAGGTGGGAATTTCTGACAGGGCAAGATGTAGAAATTCCTGAATACCTAGCGATGATACCATTAAAATAGACCCAAATACCATACTGTTTCGCTCTAGTACAAAAATTTGATCATAATTTTCAAACCAAACAGATCTCTTGTCACATAATGGCTGATAATTTTGCAACCCATGTGTTAAAGTATATTGTCCTCAGTGGGTTCCCATTTCAAACTTGGCACCTAAAACCTCTGATATCATAACTGCCCTCACCGTGAAATGATTTTCAGTTGCAACAAGAACAGCTGAAGGGAAAGACTAAAGCCCATCATCGTATCAGGACTCCGGAAATGTACCACGAGGACCAAATAAGAATGGAAGGATCAGGGGCGCCTGGGTGGCTCAGTGGGTTAAGCTGCTGCCTTCGGCTCAGGTCATGATCTCAGGGTCCTGGGATCGAGTCCCGCATCAGGCTCTCTGCTCAGCAGGGAGCCTGCTTCCCTCTCTCTCTCTCTCTGCCTGCCTCTCCATCTACTTGTGATTTCTCTCTGTCAAATAAATAAATAAAATCTTTAAAAAAAAAAAGAATGGAAGGACCAAGGTAGAAGGGGCTAGAAGTCTTTGTCCTCAGAATCCACCATCACCACCCCATTCATGCCCCAACTATTGCTGTCCCTCTGGAATGAGGTTTTATGGTTACTCTCTATCCGAACGAGCAGACTCATCTTAATGAAACATTGTAACTGTCACTTTTACTACTCTGCCTTACAGCATGTCAAAGATCATTTACAATCGTTTTGAGTTGTAGATTGTACCTGGTCTAAATAAAGTGGACTTTATGGCAAAGCTAGGAAATTATTTCAGATCTTCATAACTCTTTGGATACTTACCTTCAAAAAGTCTGTGGCATCTTAATTATCTTGCTGACTGAAATATTTGCAATTAATGTAGGACAAAGTAATTTTCCAAAATACAAGTTAACCAGATATCCTGAAATTAGTAATGAACACTCCTACCATACTTCCTCTTCATAATATGTGCCAAACTCCAATTCATCCGAAATGAAATTTTGTGTAATTGAATATTGCTTGGGGAAAAAAAAAAAAAAGTGGCCTAAAAAGGACCTGAAGAATTTTGCCCTACTGATGCTTGCTGATTTCAGGTTTAATTTATATTATTTTTTATTGTTTCTGTTACTTTCTCTCAAGCTGTAGGAAATCCTTCATCCTTAAGATAGACCACAAAATAAGTTTAAAGTACATTCAGAAATAAAATTCTAAAAGACATTTCAGTAGATTTTGGAGCCTTTGATAAATTCAAACCTAAATAAATCAAGATATAAGACAAGTAAAACTTAAGTCACATTTGTAATCACAATCTAATATGCTAAAACTAACATGAGATTTGAGATACATACATCAAAGTCTTTCTTGGAAAAAAAAAGTAACAAAGCAAAAATACCGAACAGCCTATTACAGTGTAGCGTGGACAACACTGGCCCATGACATAACATAGACCTCCGTCACCTAAATGCAAAGTAATGAGCTGCACTGGACAGCTGTTTCTGTTCCAGCAAGAAAATTCTATGACACTACAAGCATGGAAAGTGGACAGAAAGTTTAAAAATGTAGCACCTAATTTCACTTGGAGTAAGAAATGGCCTCATACTAGCTTCAACACAAACCATGAGAAAGCAGAAGAAAAATGCGCCATTATTTTATTCATGCTATTTTCCCTCATATTTATTTCTCCCTTCATTTTCTTATTCCAAGTTTGACATAATAAAAATTAGAGAGAATTTCCTCTCAATAATTTCCCAGCTGGCACTACAATTACTGGCAGCAATGTCTTCAAGCTGACAAAGATCTGGTTAAGAACAACTGAAAAGTTGCAAGAGCTTAATCAAAAGCCTGTTTATAGGCAGCACATAGAAGTGTTCACACATCCTTAATTCCTTTTTTTCAGACCTTTGGATGGGGCTCCTTATAGGGCCACCCCAGCCGTTTACCTGAAAGATACTGCCTGGTACTTACCACGAAGCAGTAATATCACCACGTAACCTAACACCCACCTCCCACTCTCCTCCCACCAAGAAGCCTATTTTTGGAATTCTATTTGGGAAAAATAAAAGGCAAACTTATACATTTAAATACTAGGAGCCGCGCACAGTCTACAACCCTCCTACTTGCATATATATCTGCTCCTTGTTGAACTATGAAGTTACACCACATTGTAAATGATAGAACAAACTCAATGATAAAATGGAAAGAATGGACCATCCTTCCTAACACTGCTGGGCTTTTATAATGCTTACAGAACTTTCTGAAGTTTCTGCATCTCTGTTTCTAGACTTAAGGGAAGATAAAACTATTTCTGAAGAGCTAACTAGTTCAATCCAAACAAACAGGCTGAGAGAGAGGTGGTGGGTGGCAGGGGAGGCAAGGGAAGAGGCTGCCTTTCAACTAGAGATTCTGCCAAACCACAACACATCTGCACCATTAACAAGTCACTGGCGGGACTGTGAAGACGTGTGGATGGCTCTGTCTCTAGAAGTATGAGATCGTGCGTATCAGCTGCTGAAACCAGACAAGGCAGTCCCCGCTGAGCAAGTCAGGGGGCTAGGACTCCGCATCAAGGACCCTCATCTTTGCCCTGTGTGGGCAGCTTGGGAAGGCTGCTCCGTCACCCTAAGCCCCTTCTTCTCTATCAGTAAAATACGAGTTGTAATATTAACCTGCCTGACAACACTCTTACAGGATTTACTAATATTAGGGATAATAAAATAGTTGTAAAATTTAAGTGTCATAGAAATGCTAAATTATATGAGCCGGGCCTGCCAGGGCAGTCCGTTTCTCTTCTGATATCATTTAAAGCATATTTACGGGTGTATTATCTCTTTCATGATGCCAAGGAGACAGTGGCTTCGTGACATATTCCTAGCCTAAGAAGGGTAACAGGAAATGCTTCAACTACCCTGCCAGGGATTTGGGAAAACTTTCACTTACCTTCTTGCACTAGATCTTCACAATGCGCCTGTGGAATAGACTGGGCAGACAAAATCATTCCCATTTTACAGAAAAAGGAACTGAGGCCCCAAACTGTTCACTAGCATGGCCCAAGGTCATTTAGGAAAGACCCCATGCTAGAGTTCAAGTTTCCCCACTCCTGGCTCTGCCCGGTTTTAATTCACTGCACCACCCATCAAAATGGGAAGGAATGGTAATTGCTTGATGGATTGATTGTGATGCTGATTTATTTCTGCTCACAGCTGCTGAGCCCTTGCTTTGGTTCCCTACATTATCATCTTATTTAATCTCCCCCTTAGGAGGAAGGTACAGTTTCTTTAAAAAAAGTTTCACTGATCACCTCTGTTGCAAAAGAGAGAGAGTGTACATGCTCCTTCTACTAGAGCCACATACCATTTTCCTTACAATTCTCATGCAAAATAGATCTTAGCCCATCCTCTAGTTTAGCTACAGTTCCACAGGTACACTACACTGGGGTGTCCTCAAGAACAGCAAGCACACCAATCTTTGCATCTCCCATGCTACTCGTAACAGCACAGTATGCATCATAGATGCTCAATGAAGATGTTCTGCTTGACTGATTACAGGTATGTGATTTTTAAAAAATACTTATATGGAGCCAACTTCCACAGTAATAAATATTTTACATTCCTGAAAATGAGAAATCACAGCTCTTTGGTTATTTGAGTGAACACCACATTAACTGATTACACTTCTGCTTACCATTATTTGAAGCCTCTGCTGTACCTTAAAAATATACGTCTTCAAGGCACAGAATATGCCAGTGGAAATCATGCTATGGTAAAAACAAGTATCTCCCATGCGGCTGATGCCCTCACCCAGAGCCTTTTTTCCTGATGGCTCCTTACCTGATAACATATTGTCTGTTTTTATTGAGGGGAACTTCAAAGTCATTTCATGCTTGTGCCTATGAATCATCAGATGGTCCTCTGTTGGGAAGCGCTGTCAGACAAATAGAAAAAAAAAAGGGGGTGGGGGGAAGGGAAAGGAGCCATTCAGTTTTAAAATATATATTTGCCATCACAGAGAAAAAGTTGTATTCAGCATTGCACATGTGACAGGCAAAACAAAAAATTAGTTCTGAAAAAGTGTGAAAGCATGCTAAGTTAAATGCCAAATTATTTTTTGCAAGCAAATGTGCTGAGATGTTCCTTTGAATTGTACCCAAATATATGTATCATTATTTCCTTTACAGTTTACCAGGGGCTTAAATAGGTTGCAGTAAAATCTGACTGAATAGTAATATGAAATAGGAGACCTTTGCCTGCCATCATCTCTGACTCCCCACACCTTCCCCAGGAATTCCTTGCATAGGCCTCTACTTCCTAAATAGTCTTTGAATATAATCAGCTGTGAAGACTCATCAGTCAACTAGGTATTTCCTTAGGAACTAGAGGTTTGCATCTGGGGAAGACTTTAAATTTGTGTTTAGTTAAAGAATAAGTAAGGAAAAGGTAATGAACAATGCTGAAAGTATTCAAATATTCTATACAATAGAACTATGCTATACCTTCGAAGAATAAGAGTGTTCAGATGAATGCTTATATATATTCACAAGAGAAATTAACGATGACATCATGACAAAGTAAATTCTCTCATTTTTACCTATATATGAGAAGAAAATATGTGCAAATAGAAGAATGAATTTAGACCTAAGTAGCACTGGAGTTTCGCAAGATTATTTGGAACTTTTGTCTCATAGTTACTGTTCTACGTAACAGTATAAAATAGTATACTACAAAATAGTATGAAATAGTCTAAGCCATAATAAGTATGCTAGATGTTTTCTATAGATTAGCCAGAAGCAGGAAAAATGCATGAAGTAGGAAAAGAATTTTGATTCATGTCAGACATTAAGAATTACATGTCATGCTTAACTGTTTGACATAAACACCTACAAATATGCTTGTAACATCTGTATAGTATGTTCTGTTCATGAAGACCTTGCACACTGCACTCATTATGTGATCTTTTAGAAGTATACAGATGACTTATAGTCATATGACAAATAATTTTTAGTATTCTATACTCTGTACCATGTAGTAAGCCAACACTTTATTTTTAATTTTCGGAGAGTGATATTACAGTTGTTTAAAATGCAGCTCTCAGGGGCGCCTGGGTGGCTCAGCGGGTTGGGGCCTCTGCCTTCGGCTCAGGTCATGATCCCAGGGTCCTGGGATCCAGCCCCACATCGGGCTCTCTACTCAGCAGGGAGTCTGCTTCCTCCTCCCTCTCTGCCTGCCTCTCTGCCTACTTGTGATCTCTGTCTGTCAAATAAATATATAAAATAAAATAAAATCTTTAAAAAAATAATTTAAAAAATAAAATGCAGCTCTCAAATGTTTTCAGTTGTCTGGCTTCTGGTCACATGGTAGGATTGGATTTTCTGACCCTTTTGTGGTTAAGTGGGGCCATGTAACTAGTTCTATCCATGGAGTCATGAATGGAAGTGACATGTCCCCTACATGTCAGCACCTAATTCCTGGTGCAAGACCCTCTCCCCTTTAACATGGCAATTCACAATATTAGAAATAGCGACTGCTCAATTATCCTAAAGCTTTGAAGATTTACGAAAAGCATCTCTGAATTCTAGATGATTAAGAAGAGGGTCCTGCCAAGTTACAATAGAAATGTATGCCTGGCAATTGAAATAAGACTTTGCTGTTTGAAGCCCCTGAAGCTTTGAGTTGATTTGTTACTGCAGCACATCCTAGCTTCTCCTCACTCAAGCTGGTGTGTTTTAATAACTGAACTTAATAGAGCATCTGCTCTACCAAGGTCAAATGAAAACACAACAAAAGACAATAAACTCTGCTGAACATTTCTGAATCTTTGACAATTTAGAAAGTCTCCCAGAGCTTCCCAGTTCCTCAGGATAGTCATTAGAAGTTTCAATTACCATTATATACTGTGGTAGAAATCTTCTCTGCAAATAGTACAGATTTGTGTTCATGTGAATGAGGGAATTCACTGGGCTAAATCCTCTGGAATATTCTGAAAGTAGTTTGGGGAATAAATATCACTTAGTTATTTGTCACATGTATCATATAAATTGGAGCATATAGAATCTGCAAAGCCTGGCAACTATGTCAAGTTCTAACTACATAGAAGTCTGATTTATAAGGACATGGGGTTTTGCTGCAGCTTCATCTGTTCTCTTGCTCCTTTATCACACCTTATAATGACTACATCAAATATAAGACACTACCATGTGTGGTTTAGAGACAAGTTAAACTTCTTAGTCTTTCCATTAAAATCCATATTATAATTTTTATTGGGATATATATAATCAAGAAACAACATGGTAGTATCCTACATTTTGTATTTGTAAGCCACTTTTTGGTTCCATAAAATAATAGCCTAAAACAGAATATTAACCTGATTACTTACTAAATAACAATAATTTCCATAATATGTCATATTAACTATAAATACCTCCTCAAAGAGACAACACAGAACATCACAGGGCTTTTTTAATTTAGCAGGAAAAAAGCAGCAAATTTTATGTAACCAAGATGTCCAGTCTATTACAGATACACAGCTGAGAGAGACCCCTTGAACTCAAAGCATGTTCACGCCAAGGGCAAAGGAGTGGTGAAATTAACAATGGACTCTGTGCGCTCAGGAAGAGCAAGAGAAGCTTCTCTACTCCTGGAACAAAGCTGCATACAAAAAAACCTCCCTGGTATTGTAGACCATTCCTAATAGCACCGAGCTTCTTTCCATGAGGGAAAAGGGGGAAATATCCTTCCTTCATTGCCAAAGTAGCATAGGCACTGGTAACTCACATTTGCTCCCCTTCCCAATCCCCAGCCATCATTTCTTCCCCATGCAGGACCCCAAGTTCTGGAAGGTCACTACAGTAAATGCCATGATTACAACAGCAGACTTAATTGTGATTTGCTAACACCCCACCAAGAGACCCTTGGAATCACTAGGCAACTGCTACATTTCCTCAATTCTAATGCATCTTCAAATTGAAAGATGCACACATTGTTTTAAAGAACTTGTCAAAAAAGAAACACTTTCATCTTAAAAAAAAAAAAATACACCAAGTTTTAGATGCAGCTTCGCAAGGGGTTGAGGAGAAAGGCTTGGAGTTTTTCCTTAAAACCAAGAAACTATGGAAATCCTCAATTCTCATTTTGTCCAACCAGTTCACTCACAGCCTTCTCAAGGAAATGACCTGTTCAATGACCTGAGTTCAAGGTCATTAGAAATGCACTCCTCAACCTTCACTACCGTCTCTACCTCAGAATTCGCATGTAACTTCATAGTGCTGCTTCCATTCCTTCCTGCCTCAGAGAAATAGCACCCCCTTCTCCCTCACGGGCTCTTGCACACCCTTGTCTTCTGGGGGTTTGTGCTTCGGTTGTGGATCTTCAATCCAGCATGCTCACTTCTCCTTCCCCTTGACTAAATCCTGCCCAGCTAGCCTTTCATTTTAAAAATGAAGGCTGCTTCCTTCCCAGACTACCATTATATCACTGTTTCCCATCATTCCCTAGTGCTCTTGAAAGAGTTCTCTATGCTGGCCACCTCCACTTCCTCACCACCCACTCACTCATTAATCCCTTCCAACCTGGCCCCCACCCGGACTTCTCTCTCATAGGTCACCCGCCAGGACCCAACTGCCAAACCCAACAGCTTCTGCTCAGCCTCTCACTGTCCCGGCTCTAGCAGCGTCTGACACCAGTGACCACATGTCTGTGGCATTATTTATTTATACCCTGCCTGATTCCAAACAGGAGAAAAGACAGCTTACAGCAACACATAAAAAGGAATGGGAGAGCATCAGCTAAAAATCAGGGGGCCCCCCCAAACGAGAAGGGATCTTAAAAAAGCAAAACTAAAGTCAAAACGCAAAATCATCAGGCGGCAGTCATTCTCAACTGGGGGCCATTTAGCAATGCCTAGAGACATTTTTGGTTTTCACAGCTGGGAAGTGGCCACTGGGACCTAGAAGGTAGAGGTCAGGGATGCTGTCAAACATCCTGTGATGCACAGGAGAGCCCTTCACAACAAAGAATTATTCTGTCCCAAGAGTTACCAGTGCCAAGCTTGGGAATTTCTGCTACACGATTACAGCAGCAGTAATAGTAACAATGGTGAACGTTAATTGAGCATTTATTATGTGTGGTCCTTACACAAAATACGTGTAGTATCTCTTCTAATCTTCGCAATGATTCCACTTGATGGGAGCTTTTGGAGGCAAAGAGGTTTACTCTCTAGCACGGCATGCCAACTTCCCCTCTTAAAGTTTAGATAAATGGAAAAACTGTGGGTTCTAGAAAAGTTATAGGGGGCTTATTGTCCTCAAAGAGGAAAACAAAACAAAAAACAACTCAGCTCTGATGATGAGCTGTTTCACCAGTAATCCAGAGGCCCCGTATCAAGTGACTATTGTAAAAGCAGCATCCTCCCTCCCCTTTCTGAAATAACAGTCCTGAACATCTGGTGGGCAGGATGTGTCTGGCTGACTTCCAAGGGAAAAGTTAAGGATGGAAATGGCTAATGCTGATGTATTTCAGGGGCTGTGAGGGAAGCAGTTCAAACTATTCAAAGTAGAAAATAGTAATAATGAGGAGAAAGATGGTGATGAAGATGAGGGCAGCGGTGGTGGTGGTGATGGTAGAGGGAGTTCTCACAATATCTTAGTGAAGAAACAAAGCCTACATTAGGCGAGATTGCCAAGTGAGAGCTGTTTCCCTGTCAAAAGGCAGCTACATCCCTGGCAGAACAGACCAAAGGATCCCCACACTCACCTGAGAGCAGCCTGGGGCACTGCAGACGAATGGCCTCTCCTGCTCTAAATTCATCTTGGATTCCTCATAAATCTGTAGGGACAGGGGGAGAGGGAGGAAGGAAAACAGAAATCCATGAATATCCCCTGCTTCTACCTAAGAAACTTGAGAAAGGCAATTGCTCGGAGCCCCTTTCTATGCCAATCCCCAAATTAGACAAGATAAACATGAACGCAAGCCTGGGTCCCGCCTTGCTGAAGTTCGCCAGGCTTTCTGCCGTCTGCGCTCCTATTGTTTGCCTGAGTGTAGATTTATTGTACTTTGAAGAAAAATGCCATGGGGCTGTTGCAGCAGAAATTCTGCCTCTGGAAAACCACCTGGACTGTGTTATTACCCGTAAGACTGCACCTGAGCAAGATTCCAAAGCAAAGCTCACACCTGTCCTTTGGAGCTGGCTACTTAGAAAAGCAAGGTAGGGGACAATAAACAGGGTTAGCACCAATGTGGTGACCAACCTGAGCAGCGGTCCAATAATTCAGCCACGATCACCCTGCCAGTCTTCGGATGTGGGAGAAACCTTATGTTATAGTCTCTGTCCCATGTTACATTCCAGTGTGCTCCCTTCTTATGTAGGGAGTAGGTTCTAAGGTAAGTTTATTGGGCAAAAATTGAGCGTCATCAAAATTACCTTTACAAGTCTTCCCAAAAACTGACATAAGTACATACACACAGTTTCATGGTCACTAACCTACAGTAACATAAAACAATGCTTTTTGACAAAACAAAGGCGTTCATTATAGGAACATCCTCAAATGACTCCAGAGATGTTCACAGGTTTTTGTGGCTTTTTTACACAAAAACATTTTTTAAACATCAGAAAATACTATGGAAATTTAAGTTTCACAATCTAAACCATTTTCTAAATCTTACTTTTTGCTAATTTTAGAGTTGAGTTTAAATAAGCTACATGGGCTGCTGATGGGACATGGTTCTATCAAGGGACTAAAAACTATTGCTTTATCTCTGAAGCACAGGAAGGATATTGCTTCCTTAAAATGATGTCTGTAGGTGATACCAAAGGAATCGCAAGTCACCTTTACCCTGGAAAGAGGGAACTCTGCTTCTACTCCAGAAATAGCTACCCTTCCTCCAAGGAAGCTTTATTGTCTTGCAAAAAGCCCCAATGCTATTCTGTTGGTCACTATACCCTTCCCCCAGACACGAACAGACTTTCTTTGGGGAACAAGTGCATGCTTTCACTTTCTGAAAGGCAGAGCAGAAAGACTTGCCTTAGATAACACTCCTAGTCAGATATTAAAGAACAAAACAAATTTACACACACAAACTCTTCTTCACGCTGCCTCCTCATTATTCAATTTTTACTAAGTACTACCCTTTCCACTCTCTATGTCTGGAATGACAGCCCACTCACCCATCACCTACCAACACAGTAACTTAGCATAATTTTACAGCTTTCCTGGATCAGGCACACACTGTGTAAATTACTTTATTACATTTAGAATAAGCGAAAAACACAAATATCTTTAGAAGCTTCCCAACTTGTCCTTGTCTGAGGAGAGTCATGAGTAATTAAAATAACTTCTCAAATCTCATTATTCATTTGATTTTGCCATCACTTATCACAGAGCATCTCTCCTCTCCCCTGTGAAGGCTGACTTACTCTAACCCTCAAAATAAAGGGTTAGAAAGTGATTGTGATCCAAGATAGAAAAAAAAAACAGAGTAATTGGGTTATCCATTACTTAAGTATGCTTTGTTTTTCTAGTAAATTTTTCAATGCTTTCCTGGAACATTTCATGATCTACTTAACTACTGCCTGATCATTTAACTGCTTTGGACCTCGATTTCCCCTTCTTTACAATAAACCTATGAACATAATCTTCAGCTCCTTCATTTCTTTTTTTTTTTTAATTAACATATAATGTATTATTTGTTTCAGGGTACAGGTCTGTGAATCATCAGTCTTACACAATTACAGCACATCCCCTCCCCAATGCCCGTCACCCAGCCATCCTATCCTTCCCACCCCCCTCCCCTCCAGCAACCCTCAGGTTTTTTCCTGAGATTAAGAGTCTCTTATGGTTTGTTTCCCTCCTGATCCCTTCTTGTTTCATTTTTTTCCCTCCCTATCCCCCACAGCCCCCTACCTCTCAAAATTCCTCATAACAGAGAGATCATACAATAGTTGTCTTTCTTTGATTGACTTATTTCACTTAGCATAAAATCACACTGGTCAGTTGGGAGGCCTGTAAGACATGCCCGAATTATGGAGGAAGGTCTTCATATTTAAGTGTATGGTGTTTGGAGGTGGGGTGGGGGAGGTTCTGTGAGCAAGTATTACCAGTACTAACATTACCAGTACTAACATTAACTCTTCCCTATTAAAAAAGGTAATTTGCTATAAGGTGAGTCTTTCTCAGCTACCACATAAGAGTTTTAGTTGCTAAGGTAACCAAAGAATGCCAACACTAGTAACTACTAACCAATTTTAACATTACCTGATAGTAAAACGGGAAAGTTCCATATAAATATATTTATGGCGTACAGCTAAAAGTAGTAATTAGTGATAATAATTAGATTAGTGCCTAATGGAATTAGATTAGTGCCTAATTAATGGAAGTGGTCAAGATTGGAAGTGTCACTACTGAAGGTTAAAAGAGATTCATCAAAAATCCAAAGTGAGGAAAGAGCTCAGCCAAGCCCTGCCAGGTAAGGGTGGAAAGAAAGCATTTTTCTACCATAATCACAACTCCACTCCAAACCCTACTTCACCAAAATGCTGACTTTCCCCACAAATTCAAGCCTATAATGGTAGGAGTTCAGCATTTCTGCTTGATATCACCATTAGCTGCTTTATCTTAATTATTGGTTACCATGGGCTGTAACCAAGGTGTAATGTACACATGAGCCGCAGTGAATACCACCAAATTATTCTACAGTGTTGATGCTTGAAGAAAGAATAAGCTCCAGGCATGCAGATTTACTCTGCCTTATTGAGCCCTCAGAGTATGGATATTATATTTAGAGGAATATGACTAATCTGAGAAACATAGTCAGATTTCAAATAGTTTAGATTTCCGTCATCAATATATTCAGCTGGCGATCACTGTCATTTTACTATTGTATTTTTTTTTTTTAAAGATTGTATTTATTTGACAGAGAGAGACACAGTGAGAGGGGAACACAAGCAGGGAGAAGCAGGCTTCCACCAAGCAGGGAGCTCAATCATAACCTGAGCTGAAGGCAAACACTTAACAACTGAGCCATCCAGGAGCCTCTACCTACTACTGTATTTTTTAAACATGAATGAATTGGTATCCATTTATTACATGCTACGGATGCCATGGACCAAATGCTTTGGCAACACAGCGTTGGAAAAAAAGTCCTAAGGTAAAACGGCAGTTGCTAAAATAAAATGGGCTTAAGTGATTAATAAAGTCTGAGGTGAGTGGGTGTGTATATATAAGTGTGTGAACCTCAACTGCTTTATTTTGATGCACTGCGGTTCCCACATTTCGCCCTCTGCAAACAGCACGCCCTTGCTCATTCCTTGCCGCGTGGGTGTTTGCGATAGTTTTACTAAATGGTACCACTCTACCACATAGGTTTCATTACTTTTATCAACTAGTACGATCTGGTCTGATGTATTAGTGAAGGACCATTGGCTTATTTTTATGGCCTATTATTAAAGTTCTTTCCTAGCAAATAGTGTAATAACTATTCTCTCAACAGACTCCTCCGAAAGACCTGCAAATACTCTTACATCATCCATCAAGTGGGGCAAATCCCCCAGCCATGATTTTGGCCACATTGTTCTGCATTAAGACCTCAGAAGTCAGGCCTCATCCTCTGATTTCCCATTCTGTTGTTTTACCAGCTGGGACATTTTAATGGACCGAGTTTTGTTTGGCAATTGCCATACCCCAGGCTCCACTGCATCGAGCTGACGTGGTAGGCGTTCAATAAATATTTGTGGAATGGATAATGAATCCTGAATCATCATAATAAACCACCCCAAACAGCGTGCCTTTTCTTCACTCCTAAGGCAGTGGTTCTCAAGCTTTTTGGCCCAGAACCAAGTTTTCAGCAAGGCAAGAGGTTGTGCAGACCCCTTATTCCCCCCATTCTCGGTCAGGATCAGAGAAGAAGTTTCACCAGAGTTTGTGGGGAAAAAAAATGTTAAAATGGCTTTTGGTGAAAACAACGAGACGAGGCTAGTTTTCATTAAATGTCACGTGCAAATGTATTCGTTCATTATAAATTCAGTCTGCTAGTATTGCCATGGACAGTGAAGCCAGTAAAGTCCAGCCTGTTAGCCATGGACTGGCTCCTTGTGATCCCCACAGAGCACCCATTGAGAAATACTGAGTGACCCCATACATTTGGTTAGATACAGTCATAATTGTAGCAGACACTGTCTAATCATTTAGGAGTTTCTAAATAGTTCTATTTTTTTCTTCCTCTTCTCCAAAGTTCAGATTCAATGCTCACTTAGACCAAATGCCTATGAGTCTAATTTCCCTTCAAATTTTTGGAAAACAACACAAAACCCTAATAATAAACCCTAATAGTGCATACAGTGAGTAGAGGTTTTTCCTAGTTGACAAGGAGATGACAGGCTTGATTTACAATTCAAACCCTCAACTGCCACTGGATTCCTTGGCCTTGAAATGAGCAAGAATCTCTTTCATTGTTCAGCATTTGACCCCACAAATTCCTCCTGGTCTAAAATGGGAAATCTTCCACAATGGCTGACGCAATCCATTCAAATGCTTTGCCGGGCCTTTAGAGATATACTTGGAATTACCATTTCATGAAAGGCAAATATTGCAAAAAAACAAATGTTACTAAAAACTTGGAGAATCTGCACCAAATACCGTAAATATGTATTTTAAACAAGGGCAACAACAGAGCTCAAAAGGAAAAGAACCCCATCATCTCGGTTTGTTGAAATCAGCCAGGAGTGCAGCTTCCCTGTCTACATCATAGTTACTGATCCTTAGTTACCATCCAACTCCAATCTTTGATCTCCAATCTTAGAACGGCACAAATTTCTTTCGAAAACAGCAGATGGAGTCATACAGTGATGCAGGATTTGGAATATTAAGACACTAACACTGTTGTTTTTACCTGAAAATCCTTATGCACTTTTGTCAACACAGAAAGTTATGGAGACTTCAAAGCTACAAACTGAAGTTGTGCATATAAATGAGCACTAATAATAATACTGACACGTCCCCATCAGCTATGCCGTTTTTAAGCTGACCATCAATGCATGATAGATCTGAAGGGGGCGGGACTCAAATTTTAAGAATGATGTTAACATCTGTCAGCATTTATTGGCTTACTATGAGTGTGGAAAGAGCCTTCTTGTCAGGACTCATGTGAAAGAGACCTCACTACCTTGCGGAGGTTACGAGACTGCAGAAGGGGTTTTAGAGGGGAAAATAAGTCCTTCCTAAAGTGCCAAGGACAGCTTACAAACAGGAGCATCCTGAGTTAGTCACACTGTGTGGGAGTCCAGATCAGTCTTTTTTTTTTTTTCTGAAAACAGAAGTTGCTTATTAACTAAATTAGTTAACTGCACAGCAAATTTGTACTTCGTGTTTCTGAGGGGTAAAAAAGCAAATATTTCTCTCCATGTATTGGCCAGAAAGGCAAACAGCCTCACATGACAATAATAAATGCACCAAAAGCACGCTCTAAATTATTTTATTCTGAGATGTCTGATTCTACTTTAACAGCAAAGAGGCAGGATGGTTTTCCCAATGCCTGCCTAGCTCCTGGAAGGGAATTGTATATTCAGTTTGGGGGTAAGAACTTTCTTTCTTTGTGAGGGACATTGTTATCTTTCATTACCTTATTCACTCATCTGTAAAACAGGACCATTTCAGTAAAACCCTGTAAAATCAGACCATTCAAAGACCTATCGTTGGAAAAAGTAAGCCACAGAAGCTAACTGCAAAATGACACTAAAGTAAATCCTTTTATCTCAAATATACTTCTAGTTTTCTAACCTTAATATCGTAACTTCAAACAGAAAAATAAACACCCTTTAAGTCCAAGAAAATCAATTATTTTGTGTGTCCTTGTGTCTCTCTCCGCGCTTCTGTGTGTATCTCTCTTTTCTTCTGTGTATATCTTTGTTCTCCAAAACTCTCTTTTTGTGCCTATTGCTCTGCGTCTCTACTTGTCTTGTTATGTACATCTTTCGCTGCCTCTCTTTGTATGTCTGTCTCATATACACATGAACATGCACGCGCACACATCTTATCAGATGTGTTCTTACATAGCCTCACTGGTAAAAAGATCTAGTATGCTTGTTTCCTGTCTCAGTGTTATTCTTGAAGTGGGCTGCAGCTAGAATCTGAATTTCATTGGGCTATTATTATTTGCAGCTGTGTGACCTTTTTCACACCCACACCACCCCCCCCACCCCAGCTTTTAAAGTGACATTTCAGCCCTCAAGCTTGAAACGCCTTGAATGCTGCAATTTTCAAACCAGATTTACACCGGGAACAAGAGTGACAGTGGGACCATACCTTCTACACGAAAATTTCAACAGAACTTGGCGAGACTCATATGTGTTGCTGGGCGGTCTACAACCAGAACTCTTCCCCGGAAGTCCTAAACTTGACACATACTGCTCCGGTTACATATTACCCTTCCATTCAAACCAGCAAATCACCACCCTTAAAAGACATTCACTATCCCCTGGTCCTCCCAAAGTTCAGATCTTACACCTGAATCAGAAACTTCGTTAGGATTACTTCACACAACAGCATCATGCTACGCTAAGGGGTTGTCCAAAGTCCCCTTTGAACTAGGTCCACTGTTCCCAGGAGGAAGTTTTCCAAATAGCTTTTGTCTCTGGAAACTCACCCAGGCTTTACTTCCCGAAGGAGGCCCTACGAGGAGAGTGTTGGGGGCTCACGTCCTCTCATGTACTTCTGAAGAGGTTTGTGGTTTTATTTATGTGGCGCTTATACTGTGTATGAAAAAACATTCCAGTGGGATTGGGTTTTCATATGTTAGATTCCTCTTTCTTTTTTCTTTCTTTTTTTTTTCAAGTCTTCCATATGTTTCTTCGGGTATGAGGCCTCTTTTCATAGTTGCTGGCTAATTTCTACTTATGTTTTGCACAATCCTGTCTTACAGCTTTCCTATCTACGGGTTCAATAGTTCAGAATGTATTTGCTAAGCATTGGTGTTGGGCATTAGACGTGCAGAGCTGAATAAGACACGCAGTGCTGGTGTCTGTCCCTGAGAGTGGGAGTTTAGGTCCTATTCCTCTTCTTGCTCCCATGAAGCAGAGCTTTTGCACGTGTGTGGTTTTTTTTCTCATGTTTTGTTGTTGTTGTTGTTTTTCCTTTTTTTGGCTTTTTGTTTGTTTGTTTTTGCAGGACAAACTCCATCTCAAAAAAAAAAAAAAAAAAGTGGGGCGCCTGGGTGGCTCAGTGGATTGAGCCACTGCCTTCGGCTCAGGTCATGATCTCAGGGTCCTGGGATCGAGTCCCGCATCGGGCTCTCAGCAGGGGGCCTGCTTCCCTCCCTCTCTCTCTCTCTCTGCCTGCCTCTCTCTCCATCTACTTGTGATCTCTCTTTGTCAAATAAATAAATAAAATCTTTAAAAAAAAAAAAAAGTTATTTGGCATGGGTGTGGTTAACAAAACACTAGGATAGAGAGTCTCAGGAAATATTAAATGTAACCAAATCACTTGATTTGTTTCTGAGGACAACCTCGGAAGACATGCTGAAGGCAGCAAACTCCTCCTGTTTACCTGCTCCCACTATGAATACATGAATACACTAAAAGGAAAAAAGTTAAATTGGAATGCGAGGTGATCTAGGGTTTAGTTGACATTGTCATCTTTACCTTTCCAGAAAGTCTGCCACTGCAATTTAAAACACTTGCCCCCTGAAATCCTGAAAGGAAAAACTCTAACAGCAAAGAGATTAAATGCAAAACTAGATCTCTTTTTTCTTTGAATCAAAAGCGGCTTGCCTATCAAAAATCAGGAAAAAGTCAGCAGTATAGATTTTTCTGCTCCTTTCTTGCTTGACTATAGTAAAATCTGCCTTTTTGAAATTAGAACACATCCCAAGTAATTCTGCTCTGCCTCAGGGTAGTTTTTAAGACATTCTGGGTACATTGGTTTTTAAACTTTTTATAAACAATGAATATTTTTAAATAGCCTAGAAAATCACAAATTTCTAGTTGGTTTTCTTTGTTTACATTCAAGTGATTTTTATGGGGTAGAACAGTTTCCTTTGTATCTCTGTTCTATATAAGTATCCTTGTATCTCCAAGCAATACTATAGGGTTAGTCCACCTGAGGTATGAGCTGAAGTAATACTTGAAACCTTGAGCTTCCCTCTTGTGCATGAATCTGAACTACAAAATGTGAGACTGTATATAAACACAGTGGTGGTCACACCGGACCTCTCTACATTCTGCAGGGCCTGGCAAGAGGCTGTTTCATCATAAAATTACGACTACTGACCTACTATTAAAAGACATTTATGCATGACCATATGGAACAAGATACTTTTGCTCTTGACTCCAACAGAAAGCTGGGCGTTCCCCGGGTCGGGAGTTGTGCTCGGAGCCCGCCATATCTCACAGTGTCATATACAAGGTCAAAATATGCTCAGAGACTTGCTTCAGATTCCTAACACACTGTATTTCAAATGTCAAGCCTGTAAACATCTGACAGTACTAGGAGGTCACTTAAAGGCCATGTGAAGGCAAAACCCTAATGTCAGCTCACGGTGCTGCCGTCACTCTAATGGGGGTGCCTTTCTGAATACTAGCAAAAGGCACTAGCAAATACTTTTTGAATACTAGCAAACGGTTTTCATCTGTGTTCCCAGAGAAGGCATCTTTTCTTTGCATGGTCTGGTAAGGGGATGCAGAAATATATGAAGCCAGTTGTTAGTTGCCACCATTCCTAGGGATCCCCACTGGCGTTTAACGGGTGGAGGGCAGGGCTCGGAGGTATTCTGCAACGTGCAGATCTGATAGCACAGTGCAGCACTCAAGTCTCCCGACCCTACACTGACGGTGCAGGCTCTGCAAGAGTAGCAATATTATGAGCACCACGGCCCCTTGGCCCATGCCACCCCCATTCCACAGATAAAAAGGAGGTAAGAGAATAGTGAGGAGTGAACGATAAAAACAAACCCAGCACACACTAGAAGAAATGAGCACAAGGGACTAAATGCATATCCACCTCTCTATACTTTCCAAAGAGCTCCTAAGAACTCAAACACAGTTACGCTTAGGATGGGGCTAAATTCGATGCCAACGAAAACGTTATGAATATTCAAAAAAGTGTGTGAAATTCTCATTCCCTCTCTGAGAGCAGCAGGGGTGGGGACTGTTGCTGAAATTTGAACGAAGCATAAGCATACCCTTTCAGGTTCAATCCACAGAGCAGTCAGATGAGTAAGCTGGTAGAAGGAAAAAAAAAAAAAAAGCCTAGGTTTTTGGGGTTTTTTTAAATAAAGTACCTGGTTTCGCTCCCTACAGTCCCCACTCTCCAGTTAACTTGCCACACCGTTTTAAGCAGTGTTGACTCAACAGAAGCAAAATAAAGCATTGGCCCAAGGTGGAAACAGGGCTCTTGCTCAGATGCCTTTTCACTCCTGATAATTGCCTGTTGATTTCATATTGTTGCTGAGGATAGTCCTATCCAAAAGAGCATGTTTTTCTTTTCTTTTTAAAATTTAAGGACAGAACACCACAAGCTTCTAGATTCTGCTTTCACATTGCTGGTACCATCAGCATCAGCTCACAGCACACTTATTAGGGAACACTGGCCTCCCAACCAACTTCCTATTAAGAAAATGAATTAATAAGCCTAATACACACACACACACACTTAATTTTTTTTTCTCTTGGCCTATTTTCGTACTGAGGAGTTGGGGGGTGTGTGTTTATATGTATATATTCATAAACACATTACAGAGATGATTTCATCCCCATAAACTGCTTCAACCCTCAAAACCGATGCCTCATCCCTAATGTCATCCAGAGGAGAATACTGAGCTCGCAAGGGGCAGAATAAAAAAATCCAAGTCCGCCTCTCAGCACAAAGGCCACCACAGTTAAGGATCATTAAATTTGTATTTTAGAAGTACAGAAATAAGCTGTATTTTTTAAGGATCACTAAATCGTTTCCATGGGCTAGAAAAGTCCTTAATGCCTTTCTCAACTTCCTATTAAACAAAAGAGTCACTCACTAAAGCCTACAAATCCACTAAAACTCCCTGGAAAAAGGACACGGAAAGAAAAGGCCTTTTCCTTGAACCACCACCCACGAGAGGTTACGCTGTACCAGACTCCCAATTCATCAAAAGGTCCAAGCCATTCACAAACAAACGCAGGGGCCAACTCCTTCTTTCCCCCAGGGCTCGGCCCCCAGACAACAGCACCATTTTTCAGTCAACACTCCAAATCAGCACAGAAAGGGAATGCCCTGCTCTCCAAAACTGAGGGCCCCTCCCGAAGCATGAATGTGGTCTCTTTGCTCTGGAGGTGTAGGTCAGGCCCTGGGAAATACCCTGAACCTGACTCTTCCAAGAGAAAAAGTACAAGGGGGAAAGGGTGCAGGCAGCACCCAGAGGGGATGTGAGGGCGGCCGATCAGACATTTGCACTGAAAGCCTGGGGAAAAGGGAAAGGGGAGGGGCAAGTCCCCAAATCCACACGGGTAAACTACAGTGGCTCAGGAAGGAATCCAGGGATTTTTTTTTTTTTTTTTAAGATTTTATTTATTTATTTGACAGACAGAGATCAGGGATCTTCACAAAGCATTGTTCACAGGCTGCTTCAGGGAAAGTGGCCTGTGGACAGTGATTGATTACCTGTCACGGAAAGCTTGTTCAAAAGTGATTCAACCTTGGCATGCATTGGGGGTAGGATCAGAATCTGAGGACACTGGTCTCATTCATTCATTCTTTCCTCGCAGAGCTGCTGAGAACCTACCACGCTTGAAGCCCCAAGCTAGGAGCATCAGGGCTCCGCCAAAATAACCTGTCCACTGAGCCCTGACCACCCAATAAGAAGGTGAGACCTGCCCAGAAGTCTACAGAGGAAGGTAGAATTCGAGGCCAAAAAGTCGTTTTAGCAAAGTTCAATGGGAGTCCTGAGGCCTTGAGAGCACAAGGCTATTTCATTAATTACATCAAACACCATATCATCTCCGTTCACAGCTAAATATTTCTCATAATAGAATGCCAATTAAACATGCGTGTACATTACACACACACACCATGGAGTTTTCTCTTAACTAGGAATAAGATTTTTTATTTTTTTTAAAACTTAGCTTTCTTTTGCTTTTAGTTTTGATGAGTAATATTATATTATTTGTGGTAAACCTAATAATGTGTCTAGGGGACCAGATTTCACATCAGAAAGTTGATCATGAAATCTCAGTTTGTTGCTCACCAGCTGTGTGATGTCGGGCAGCTCAGTGCACGGTACAAGGCCAGCACTCCAACCCCTGAGCTACGGAGCCGGCCAAGTTATTTCTCGTTATTCTGAATATCGGACTGATATCTGAACATTATTTTCTCACTAAAAAAAGAGATTATAGATAGTATCGGCATGATCTGCCTCACAGGGACGCTGGGAGGATCCAAAGGATGATATCTGGGGAAGCAGTTGGTACACTGTAAAGCGTTGTATAATAAAAACAGTTACTGTTTTTATCACACAGTCACCTTGTAGGAAGCTCATGGAGCTGCTTTGGTGCAAAGTTACACTGACACTTGACAGCATGTGTAAAGAGATTAAAGATTCTGAAGGGTGTTGAAGGTGATGATTAAAGGCAGCCTGACCTTCTACAATTCTCTGATAATCTAGCAATTATCAAGCAAAACATTACCTATGAGCCTTTTATGGGAAGGCTCCCAGGTAGAATTATTTTCTTTGTCTTCTAACTGGAGACAAAGTTAGAGATGCTGAGAAATGCTTTGGAGTCGGTCTGTGCTCAAACCCTAGCTCTGCGACATACCAGCTGACCCATGAGCTTGGGCAATGGGTCACTTGACTCTGGGATAAATTTGGGTATTGCTGGCGGAGCAAATCACCAGACACCCTGCCCTGGGCTTGGCGGAGCCAGAGCCAGACTGCATATGAATTTGTTTATCTCCCCGGAACATTGCTCCTGACCACAGAAATGCAGGTAAAGGACTTTGCTGGGCAAGTCCACCCCTTCGTCTGTGCCTGGTAATGCTGTTCTTGCAGTCCAGACTCCATTCACACTGAAGGCAGGTAAGAGTGGAGTTTGGAAGGCGCCCAGGGTAAGCCAGGAAACTCAGCATCTCCTTGTCAGTAGGTGCTTATGGGCTGAGCTGGAGTCTTTAGAAATAAGACCAGGAGAGATGATGGTGGTATCGTCTCCTTTCCACTTGGACTATCAAAAAGGAAACTGAATCTTCTTTTTGTTATTAAATTTTCTCTTGCAGATCATGTTTTTTTTTTTAATCACCTTACTGCTTATTCCTAGTCCCTCTCTTCCTTACTTTCTCTCTCTTCTCTCCTTTTCCTTCCCCAATTACCCCATGTATCATTTAATAGAAGTACTTTGACTAAGGCATAGGCTGTGCAAGTGAGCTGTGGAAAAAAATATCTGGTCATATCATCCAGTTGGAAACGTGCACACATGATATCTCAGTAACAGCAACATTTCTTATCCTTGGGATGCTGGAGAGTCCAAAATGAACAGTCTGAGACTTCTATCCCTGAAAGCAGGTGGTCGCCTCCCAATGTGGAAAGGTCTGTATGTGTAGAAACCCTAACAAATTTTGAGTTGTTTAATGCTTGGGAAGAGTCAAATTTTTATTTAATAAAAATCTCTCTCCTGTGTACCACTACATACAATGGGTCAGGCATTTGGGGGGGGGGGAGGCAGGCATTTTTAATCTCAAAAAAGCATTTTCCATTGAGGATGAAAGAAAACCTTGATTAGATACAGCTTTGCTTTATCTTTTCCACTGAGTACTTCTGTAGGAAACATGGCCGGATAAAGTAGTTCAAATAGGCGTCAGGATGGCAAAATTCCCAGTTATTTCCCAAACCCTCAGTTTTCCCATCCACCTTTGCATGCCTACATTCTGGTCTTTCCTAAGTGAAGGCATTATTTAAATAGTGACATCAAGCTAATGTTTGTAAGATGCCTCAAAGACCGTGAACACAAGTTGAAAGTAATAGTATCATCATTATTTCTTTATCTGTCCTCTACTGTTTCCAAAGAAACAGAAACAGCCACTTACACACACACACTTACACACACACACACACACACACACACACACACACACACACACTATCCCGGACACCCAAGTTAACCAAACTCTCCCTCCTTCCCGTAAACCGCCAATCAGCCAGTCACCAGGCAAACAGCTCAAGCACCAGGCAAGGAAAACATGTTATTTTTCTGGGCATGCCTTAACTTCACTGCCTGCAAAACACAGCCCCACGGGGCACATCCCACACATCACGGGATTCAGGCTCTCCTCTCTCACTGGAAACCAAGAGTTACCCATCAACGCCTGCGGACACTGAGGTCAGGATTTGCCGGCATGCGCCCCGAAGTCCAAGCTCATCGATTCTCTAGCTTTCCTACCCAAACCGGTACTCACAGCCAAGCCATCTCTGCAAGGCCTCTCCTGCTAATAATGTACCAAAGAAAGCTCAGAGAGGAGTAGCATAAGCGAGGAAGCTCTTCAGAGAGGCTTAACCCCTAGCCAGCAACAGCCAGTGCAGACTTTGTAGAACGAAAGAAATTTGCTCAATGTCAGCGCGAGGCAGTGAGTCAACCTGGATGTCTACGTGTCCCTGAAACAGGCGGTTCAGTGAGTAAAGGCAGGGAAAGAAAAGAAAAACAAACGGCAAAAGCCAGCTCCAGATAGCCCATTAAAAATGAGGCTGTTGGGAGCCAAATCCCACAGTACACACAAACTACTTAAAAAGCACACCCCAAAGCAATCGTCAGGAATCTTCAGGCTACCCTGCCACGGGCCAGGGTCATGGACCGAAAGGTGACAATGAGACACTCCCAAGAACATCTGGTCTACTAAACCAGCACTGGGCCCTTCTAGACAATGGACAGCAGCCTCTGTCTTCCCTCATCAGATAACCCCAGATTCCCGTCCCTGGTCTGGCTGCTTCACGCAGACCACGGAGCACAAGCCTCGTCCTCCCAAGCCCAGGGCAGGGGTTAGGGTTTTAAGGCAGCTGCAAGAGCCACCCTCTTTCCTTATTTCCCCTGTCTTCCTGCAGGAGACTGGTCAGTCTTCCAGCAAATGCCTCTGGAGGACCTCGTTAGGTTCGTGGGTGGGGGAGGAGTGGGAACGGAGCCAGATGAGGTCCCTCTGCTCACAGAGCAAACGAAAGCAAAAACCACAAGCACACAAATCAAGTAAGTGAACAAGCAAAACAGCTGCACATTTGGGAAGTCCACTGAAAGAGACCTGAGCAATCTGATACAGAAAGGTGGACAGAAAAAGCTTTCCAGGAGGTACACTCAGGGCTGTGTCTCAGAGCAGACCACCTGGGTGCTGAAGAATGTCACAGAACAGCCTGAGGAGAGAAGCCGAGGGGAGTTCCAGGTAGAGGGGACTGCAAAAGCAAAGAGCTTGGCGAGTCTGAGGGACTGGAAGAAGGCTCATGACGCTGCAGGGTGACTGGTGAGGGACAGGGGGACCCAGAGTCACTGACAAGCAGACGGGCCTCAAATCAGCCAAGGGTAGGATTTATAAGATTTCTTCGAAGAGTTAAAGAAAACTGCTGAAGAATTCCAGGCTGTGGAGAGCGGGACTCTACGTAGTTAACTTTTCTGCTCCTCAATCCTCACGTGAAACATGAGGACCCTAATAACTTACTTTGGGGCTGTGGCAGGGGTTAAAGGCATCCCAGGACAAGACACAGGCCGAAACAGTGTAGATGCTCAGCTTCTCATAACCTAAACAGCACAGCTTGCTCCTGCAACAAGGAAGACTAGACTCCCCATCCCCAGGTAAGAAGATTGTCCAAGGAGGGAGAGGTAGATAGAACACACTAAAAAATAAAGAGCCCACCTTGGGATTAATTCTTTCAGTCACCATTTTAGTCACAGCTTGAGATCACACCGCCTGGTTTCAAACCATGGCTCTGTGACCTTGAGGAACTAACTTAACTTCTCTGTGCGTGTTTCCTCACCTGTATGTGGAGATATTACCTACTTCATAGGCTTGTTTTAAAGATTTATATGTAGATACAACATAAATATATAATCATTCATTATCCTATATGGAATATAGAATAATTTCTGTATCTGGTATCTACTAATAAACATTATTAGTTGTAATTATAATAATAATAATTACTTTTTTTCTATCAGAAGGGATTCTGATTTGTCTTTTTAAGAAATGTTTTTAAAGATTTTATTTATTTATTCAACAGAGAGAGAGACAACAAGAGAGGGAACACAAGCAAGGGCAGAGCAAGAGGGAGAAGCAGGCTTCCTGCTGAGCAGGGAGCTCCACACAGGGCTCGATCCCAGGACCCGGGGATCCTGACCTGAGCCAAAGGCAGATGCTTAATGACTGAGTCACCCAGGTACCCCTTTAATTTTTTTTTTTTATTTTGATTTGTCTTTCAAAAAAGACATTGAGGCCTTTTCAGTCCCATACAGCCAAATTTAGGACGATCTCAACTACTTTATTTACTTTTTCACTTTGACAACTAAATACCATATTTTAAATTTATTGGTTAAAAGAAGATTTTCAGGGGCGCCTGGGTGGCTCAGTGGTTTGGGCTGCTGCCTTCGGCTCGGGTCATGATCTCAGGGTCCTGGGATCGAGCCCCACATCGGGCTCTCTGCTCCGCAGGAAGCCTGCTTCCCTCTTTCTCTCTCTCTCTCTGCCTGCCTCTCTGCCTACTTGTGATCTCTGTCTGTCAAATAAATAAATAAAATCTTTAAAAAAAAAAATTTATAAATAAATAAATAAATAAATAAATAAAAGAAGATTTTCACTGGCATGGAGAAAGTGCATCAAATATCATTTTTTTCTCTCAGTAGGTTATATTTGTTTTATGGGTTCGGTTTTTACAGAGCTGAGTAATTATTTTAAATGTAAAAACTCGGTTTATCCGTTGAAAGTTGGTCAAGAAAGTATGGCAATTGACAAATCATGTTTTATCTCAAGCTGTGAATTTATTCATAAAGGATACCTTGAAGGATAGATGGTAAAACATTAACAGATTAACAGTGATTGCATTTGGCAATAAGGTTATACATTTCTTGTATTATTTTAAATGATTATTTATTTTTGAGAAAGAGGGTGAGAACAGGGGAGGAGGAAAAAGGGCAGAGAAAGAGGAGAGAGAGAATCTCAAGCAGACTTTGCAATGAGCGCAAAGCCCAACACAGAGCTCCATCTCACCACCCTGAGGTCACGATCTGAGCAGAAATCAAGAGTCGGCCACCTAACCAACTGAGTTACTCAGGTGCCTCCATGTTTTGTATTTCTCTATATATTTTCTATCATGAACGTCAGTTGTGAACAAAATAAATCAAAAACTCAGTGAAAGGGGCACCTGGGTGGCTCAGTTGGTGCAGCATCTGCTTTTGCCTCAAGTCGGGCTCCCTGCTTAGCAGGAAGTCTGCTTCTCCCTCTGTTCCTCCCCCTGTTCATGCTCCCTCTCCCTCTCTCTCTAATAAATAAATAAAATCTTCAAAAACAAAAACAAAAAATCAGTGTAAGATAATATATCCGAAAGCCTGCGAGGATGGCAGAGATACTGTCAAAAGTCCACGAGCCTGCCTTGCCCTTTGCAGCTACCTGTTTCACCGTGGGCAAATTTCTTCCTCCTCTCTGGATTTTAGTTTCCTCGTTTATGAAATGGACAAAGCAGTCCTTTTTACTCAGGGCTGTGGTAAAGATTGAATGAGGTATATGGTGAAGATTCGGTAAATCACAACTCATGGCACGATGTAGACTTTAAGAGTAGCTGGGTTCAGATCTTGGATCATTCATTGATTAGCTGTATGGCCTTAGGTAAGTCCCTTAACCTCTCTGTGCCTCAGTTTCTTCATACTATACAATAATGGCACTTGGCTCATAAGGGTCTAAGAGTCTATGAGGATTAAAGGAGTTAACATATGTAAACAATTCGGAACGGCGCCTGGCACGTGGTAACTGCTGTGGTAACTGCCAGTTCTTATTACTATTATGAAATCTGAATCTAAAACTTCTGAAAAGCATATGGTTACACAATCATGTAAATATGGTTTATTTTATGGTGACAAAAATAACAAGCAAGAATAGCTTGTATTTTAGTATAGCTCGTTGGCAGAGACACTAATTTTTATTCATGTATGAACTTGTTATGTTTATGTGTCCAAAAAAATCAAGGTCCTAATTTCTTATTTGTTTCTATCTATTCATACACAAGCTATAATTTCAGGACTACTCAGCACACGCTTAATTGCCTGAGCTAATTTCTCCAATGAGCATTTTCTTTGCCATCGTTCTGTCTTTATACTGTTCCTCCAGTGCAGAAGAGCACTCAGTAAGTCTGCATGCATACAGGTTAGAGTGTGTAATCACAGAGTATGGCAATCTTTATTGGAAGCCTGTCTTCGCCTGGAACCATGCTAAGCACTGGACAGACCTAGATGAAAAAGAAGCAGTCCCCAGATAATAACGCAGTGGTCAGAGTTCAGAGTAACACAGCACTGAGTCTGGTCCTCCCCTTGTCCTTCTATTCTTTACCACTCATAGCTCTGTGTTCTTGAACACATTGGTAATTCCTCTGAACTTCAGTTCCTTCACCTGCAAAATAAGCAATAAGTAATAATAACTATCATATATGTTTGTTGTGACGATTAAATGAGAGAGGCTGCCTATAAATCACTTAGCCCACGGTAAATTCTCAACAAAGTGAACTATTGCTATATGGTCTCAAAGGGGACAGACACAAGCTGGTAACCACCTGTCTATGTGAAAGTGAGATCAAGCTTCAAGGAAGACTCCGAGAGCACAGAAAAGGCAGTGATTCAATTTACCTGCAGGAGTCAGAGTTTAGGAAAATGGAATCAAGCTAGTATTCTTAGCACCTTCTGTTCCCCACTCTGGAGTCTGTCCAAACCACTGCCCATGATCCTCGGTTAAGCAGATATACTACTGTCTCAGAGTCCTGACTCTATGTCTCTAGACCCAGACCTGATCACAGCTGACTCAGCCTTCACTGAATGAGATGGTCATAGTTATCTTTTCTGATGCTGGAGTCTATTCAACAACACCCCAAAGATCTCATCATCCCGATCCAGCAGGAGGACCTGCAGTAATCGTGAACTTGCCCTCTGAGCCACTGGGCGCACCCTTTAAGATGCCCAGCAGCATTAGCAGACAGGCACTGGTCCAGGCCTCTAAAGCAGAACTAAGTCCAGAAATGGGCTTCCAATCCCAAAAATGAGCCCAGCACCTCGTGCCCATCATTTGCCTGCCATCGCCGTTTGGGGCCTCATTTCAATTCTGTAAGAAAGCTTTCCTAATCTGCAACTCATGACTTCTGTTCAGGGCACCAGGCTCTGTTCCCAGGCTCTGGATCTGGAGCTACTCTCTGCCACAGCTTCTTGAATTCCAACCCTTGAATTAAACTGCCTCTCTCAAAAGCACTGAATGACCCTCTAAGGCCACTGGCCCATCTTCATTTGTGTACATTGTCTACAAACTTCCTCTTCACAGGGAACTAAACCCATCTCCCTGTAACTTGCAGCCAGGGGGTTCATTCCCATCCTGGGGGCCATCGGGACAAAGTGACAGAGCTTCGCCTATCTGCAGGCCGCGCAGAACTGCTCACCACACCCCACTCCTGTTGAACAGACCAAACACCTCCAGGTCGTTTCTGCTGCTTCTCGTGGGCCACTCTCTTTCCTAGGATGCCAACTTGATACGGGCGTCAGGATGATGATGGCTTTTCCGTGTCACCCATCCTAGGGGACGTTTGCATTTGCACAACAGTTTCAACAGAGTAGCCCCCAAGAAGAAAGCCATGAGGGGAAACTCTGACAGACAGGCAGGCTGATGGGAGCTCCAGGGACTTCTACATCCCTCGTATCACCCCCACAAGAGCAACTTGTCGTCTGTCTATAGAAGGAGAGGAAAGAACTGCAAGCATTACCGGGAGCAGTAACTCCTCCATTTTCATAAATCCTCAGTGTCCGCATGATCTCATGAACAGGTGCCGTCTTCGGATATCCCTACTGCCAGAGTTATGCCCAAGAATGCACAGCAAACAGTAAATACAACTTCTCAGAACCAAGTCTGGGACACATTAGATCTTTTTTCCTTTCTAGATGTATAAGAGGACAGGGAAAAAAATGAAAGGATAGAATAAAAAGTTGCGTTTATGTGTAGTGCCCTTGTCCTGTGGTTCCAAAGACTGGAGTTAGTCTGTATAATGCCACAGCCTGTCCTGATGACCCTCCCTCACTGAGAGGACACTTCTCCTGGATGGTCTTCCTCTGCCCCTCCAGATCTACTCTCCCCTGCATGTGTTAGGAGGCTGCCTCCAGATTCCCTCGACTGGAGGGTGGAAGATGGGAGAAATCAGGTGTCTACTGCCTATACCGCCTCTCTGTTGGGGTTTGGTGGTGGTGTCTCCACATGGGGCGGGCAACCACCTCTCGAGTGGGTTCTTGCCCTTGGCCCCCTGGGAATTGTTCCCTGCTGTGGCTAGACACTAGTTGGCCTACCCACAAGCTCTAAAAGTAGCTCCTTCGTTGCATTTTCTTTCCTTATCCCTTGGAGGGCGCCATCTGCAGGGACCCAGACTGATACAGTGGTCTCAGTTTGAGAAGACCTTTCATCATGTTCCTATGCCTAGATTTTTGACCTACGGCTTCAGGATTCTCTAGGGAGTCAATGGGCCAGATAGATGGCATTCGGAATATGGATGTTCCTGGACAAGAAATGTCAGACCATTTAGGACATATTTAGAATGAGGTGAAGAACTTGTTTGCAAATGTTTCCTCATTAAGAGACTTTGGCCTTATGATATGGGAAAGCTAAACCCAGAAGAAGCCAGGGAAGACAACAGAGATTTACTGCTGTTTATTTGTCCTCATCACAACCCTATCAAAAAGGTATTTTATGACCCCTAGTTTACCGACGAGAAAATCTGAGGAAAACAGCCTTCCCAAGGACCCAGCTAGAAAAAGGGGAGCCAGGAACCAAGGAACACACATCTTGCCAATCCCACTGCCTGCTGTTTTCCACAACCTGGCCGCTTTTTTCTTTCAGATTGAAAGGTTCCCAAAATAATCAGTGAAAATTCCCTAACAGTCCACGATAGATCTGACTTCATCTTGAGAAACATGATTGTTCTCAATTTTCATTCTCAAATTTCTCAATTTTCATTCTCAAATTTCTAAAGCTAAAGACTTCGTGAGTTTTTATTTTTGTTTTCCCTTCAGTCATCTATTTAAAATAAAACTGATCAGGGAATCACTAGATGGAATTTATTAGGAAGACCACAAAAGAAACATAAGAACCTATTGATTTTACTAACGCTTATTATAGATGAAGGTGCCATGATGCCCTTCAGGTCTGTTTTTATTTCGTTTCTTCAACTTGCCCGAGTCTGGTTTCTCAGTTGTCCTTATTGTGACTGTTCCTGCCCCAGTGAGGTGCTGCAGGTTCTGTGAAATCATCACCTTTACAGCTGTGCTTGCTCATGTAGGGGGAAGAGAAACACAGTCTCTCCGCTTCCTTTTTAAAACCTGACAGTCACACTTTCTCCACTTCAAAGCCACACCATATGACCTCAGCAGGCTGACATAAATGGACACTCATGCAAGAGATTATTCATTCAGTGGCTTTTTCCAAATGGGGAGAAAAAGAGCTGTTTGTTAACCTTTGTGGAGTTTAACAGTTTACAAAGCCATTTTCCATACATTAATTTAATTTGGTTCTTGGAACGATTTATGAGATGGATGTACTTTTTTCCCTCATTTCTGCAGATGACGAATCTGAGACCTAGAGAGGGAAAGTAATATGCCTGAGGTCACACCACTTGTGAAAAGCAGAGCTAGGACTTGAATTCGGGCCCCCTACTCCTAAACACTAAGATATTCTTAGAACAGAGCAGAGCGACCAATTTGCCAGTGCTTTGGGATGTTTCTACACCTGGGGGAATTAATCTAAGTGCCAGTGAGTCCTAAAAATACACCAGTGACACAATATGCAAGTATTGCTCTAGAAGGCCCTAGGCTCTGGGTGTTTCCAAAGATGGGGACTAAGTTGTCCTCTCACCGTGGAGCCTGAAGAAACAGCATCAAGTACCTTTGCAGAACATTCTGCCCTGGATCCAACTGCAAAACCTTCTGTGCGATATCCCCCGTCCAATGAAAGAATTAAAGAACACCTAAATATATAGAAATTAAAGAACACCTAAATATATAGAAATATATAGAAATTCCAAGTTCATGAATTGCAAGGATTAATGTTATTAAAAGACTACACTACCAGAGTTGATCTTTAGATTCAATACAATTCCAACCATAATCCCAGATGCCTTTTTTGCAGAAACTGACAAGCTGATCCTAAAATTCATTTGGAAATGCAAGGCTCCCAGAATAGCCAAAACAATCTTTTAGAAAAAGAACAGAGTTGGAAGAATCATATGCCCCACTTTCAAAACTTGCCACAAAGCAGTAGTAAATAAGATACACAGATCAATGTAATAGAGTTAAAAGTCAGAAATAAACCTTTACATCTATGGTCCAATGTCTTCAAGAAAAATTCCAGAACCTTCCAATGTACAAAAAAATAGCCTTTTGTGGCGCCTGGGTAGCTCAGTGGTTAAGCCACTTAAGTGGTTAAGTGGTTAAGTGCCTTCGGCTTCGGTCGTGATCTCAGGGTTCTGGGATCAAGGCCCACATCTAGCTCTCTGCTCAGCAGGGAGCCTGCTTCCCCCTTTTTCTCTGCCTGCCTCTCTGTCTACTTGTGATCTCTCTCTCTCTCTCTCTGTCAAATAAATAAATAAAATATTTTTCAAAAAATTAGTCTTTTCAACAAATAATGCTTGGACAGCTGGACATCCACATGCAAAAGAATGAAGTTGAACCTCTGCCTCACACCATATATAAAAATTAACTCAAGGGGTGCCTGGGTGGCTTAGTTGTTTAAGCGACTGTCTTCAGCTCAGGTCATGATCCTGGAGTCCAGGGATCGAGTCCTACATCAGGCTCCCTGCTCGGCGGGGAGTCTGCTTTTCCCTCCAACCTTCCCCCTTCTCATGCTCTCTCCTCATTCTCTCTCTCTCAAATAAATAAATCAAATCTTTTTTAAAAAAATTTAACTCAAAATGGATCATAGAACTAAATATAAGAGTTAAAACTTTTAAAAAAATATTAAGACTATAAAACTCTTAGAAGAAAACATACATATAAATCTTTGCAATGTTGGATTTGGCAATAGATTTTTTAGATATGAAACCAAAAGTAGAGCAACAAAAGAGAAATAAATTGGACTCATCAAAATTTAAAACTTTTGTCCTTCTAGGGACATCATCAAGAAAGTGAGAAGACCATGACACAATGGGAGAAAACATTTGCAAATCATATCTTTGACAAAAATCTAGTATCCAGAACAAAGAACTCTTACAACCCAATAATGAAAATAAAAAAGTAACCTGATCAGAAAGATGACAAATGTTCTGAATACACATTTCTCTAAAGAAGATATCCAGATGGCCAAAACACACGTGAAAAATCTTCAGTAGTATTTGTTACTAGGGATATCTGAATCAAAAGCACAGTGAGATATCACATCACACCTACTAGAATGGCTAAAACTAAAAGACACACAGGTGTTGGTAAGGTGGAGAAATTACAGCCTCTCGAACACTGCTGGTGGGAAATGTAAAATGAAGCAGCCCTCTGAATAACAGGTTGGCTGTGCCTAAAATGTTAAACACAGAGTTACCAAATAATCCATTAATTCCATTCCTAGGTCTACACCCAAGAGAAATGAAAACATGCGTCCACACAAAAACTCATACACCCATACATGAATGTTCATAGCAGCATTATTCATAGTTGCCAAAAAGTGGAAACAATCCAAATGCCTATCAGCTGATGAGTAAATAAGCCACATGTAGTATATCCTTATGTTGAAATATTATCTGGCCGTGAAAAAGAAAGACATACCCCAAAATGCTACAGTGTGGTTTAACCTTAAAAACATTATACTAAGTAAAAGAACAAAGACCCAAAAGCCCATGTATTGTATGATTTCATTTACATGAAATATCCAGAGTAGGCAAATCCATGGAGATAGAAAGTAGAGAATATGGTGGCCAGGGGCTGGGGTGAAGGGAGAATGTAGTGACTGCTATTGGATATGGGGTCTCTTCTGGAGGTTTTGAAAATGTACAAAAATTAGATAGTGGTAATGGTTGTGCAATTCTGCAAATATACTAGAAAAAATTCTGAATTGTACACTTCAAAAACTGTACACTAAATGTCTGTGAATTATATCACAATAAAGCTTATTACATATTCTTTAAGTCTACAAGTGGGTTCACTACATTTTATGCCAGTTTTTCAGCTCAGAAAATGGCAGTGGATTTACTAGTTAAGCTTTCTAAGGCCCATGCCTTCTGAAACAAAATCAGGACACATTCTAACATGAGAGGTATTTGTTTTTATATTTATTTAAATGAAAAGCTCTACATATTCAAGCACAGTGAGCCATTTTATAAATCTGTTGGGAATATGTTACGGTGACACAAAACTGGAGCGGTCACAGAAAATCCTAGAGGTAGGGGCTCAAATAGGTCAACCATCAGTGCACATGAAATATACATATTTCACTACTCGAAAAACACACTAATTTCTAGACTGTAGCCATGATGAATTAATGGAAAACTGTGACTACCAAACGGTGTTTATGCAGGAAAATAAATATCACTATTTTCTACACTAAACTCAGAGTATGAACATTTAACAAGCACCAACTCTTAGAGCAAATACCCATCCAAAACACGCAATAACCAGAACATCTTGTTTTGTTGACTGTTGTCTAATATAACATGTGCTCCATAAGCAATGCTGAATGAATACATGACTTTTTCCCTCATCAAATGCTAAGTCTTCCTTCTTGTTTTTGTCTTTCCTTTGTCCATCTTCTCCTGTGATTACACCTCAGCTAACACTGAGTACTTTTATAAGACCTGCATCTCCCTGATACCCCTCCCTCCCACTTCTTTCATGCCTTCTCCTCCTTTCTCTGACACCCTCCTCCCTCTCCAGCTCTCTCTTTCTCTCCTCTCCCCAACCCCATCTGATTCATAGTCAAATCCTCTCAATTCCACTTCTCTTAAATCCAGCCACTTTTCTCCACTCCCACTGCCTCCATTTCAGACAAAACCATCATCGGCTTCACTTGCTTTTTTGGAACAGCTCACAGTATGAATAGCTGACCTTTATGAGGTGCCTACTGTGCCAAACGGCTCTCATTTCATCCTCGGGGTAACTCTACTGGGTAAGGGTTATCACTAGTCTCCATTTTAAAATCAACTCACACAGTCTAAGCTGCCAACCCCCACACCGCCTCCCAGCTGACAGCTTAGTCTGTCAGACTCCATGGCCTTCAGTCCTGCCTATCTCGCCATCCTGCCCCAGCCCCGCTGCATGGCCAACATGGCTGCCACAGGGATGCTTCTAATACTCAAAGCTGAAACCAGCACTCTCCTGCATACGACCCTTCACTGCACTCTACGGTAAAGTATGAGCCCTTTAATAATGTTCTTCCTGATGATGTTCTTCCATAACCCTCCCATCTTATTTATTACCAATTCCTATGAGTGCTTTGGAAACCCCATAGCTGTCACCACCTCCACAGGAGACACTTCACCTGAAAAAAGGAGTAAAGAAATCCTCTCATGTGTTCCCTAGCCCCTCACCCTTACCCCTGTGAAAACTCTTAGAAGGCAGAACATCAAATCGTCAGAGTTAAAACTGCAGGCTCTGACTGTTCACCTTCAGTTCCAGTCCTGCCATTTACCAGTGAGGTGACCTTGTACAAGATTCTTAACCTCTTTGTGCCTCAGTTTCTTCATCTGTAAATTTGGGGTAATAACAGCGCAAGTATGCACCTTACTGAGTTGCTATAAGGTTTACATGTGAAGCAATTATATACTGTAAGCATACACATTAATAAGTAAAACTTTGGGGGCGCCTGGGTGGCTCAGTGGTTAAAGCCTCTGCCTTTGGCTCAGGTCATGATCCCAAGGTCCTGGGATCGAGCCCCGCATGGGGCTCTCTGCTCAGCAGGGAGCCTGCTTTCCCCCTCTCTCTGCCTGTCTCTCTGCCTACTTGTGATCTCTCTCTGTCAAATAAATAAATAAAATCTTTAAAAAAATAAGTAAAACTTTTCCCTCTTAACCTTTTTTAATTTCTGTCTCTATGATTCCTGAAAACTTTCATTTTCTATGTATAAATTTCATGATATTAGTGTGATGTCCCTACATTTCTAAAATGTTTAATCTTTTTCAAAATCCTTCATCCTCAAAGCCAGTCCATGAAATAGACAGAACAGATTACTTACTTTACAGAGAGGTTAGATGTCTTTATAGGTCAAAAGAATGTAGTGGGACCATCGTAATTAGCAGGTAGTCAGGTTTCATAAGCATGATAGCAGTAGAAGACACAGCATTGGTGGCAGAGACTACAGCTAAAGAAAAAATCATCATCTTCAAAGTGCTATTTGAGCCACTTACTTGGCTTCTCTGAGCATCATTTTCCTTACCATAAAATGGGGATAATAACATATACTTTATAAGACTGCAACGGGTTTAAACAAAATAACGTATGTAAAGTATCTGTGTTCAGGGCCGGGAACCTACTGAGCACCCAGTAAAAATTATTTCATGACAACAGGACCCCACAAGGACAAAGTCATTGAGCTGGTCAAAGGGAAGGCCAAACACAAACCCAAGCTGGACTGTATACTTCCCACCATGACAGCCCACCCTCCCATCTGAACATTGCATGGACTTGTTTTCAGTAGAACACATTAGTCAGCTCATCCAAAAATGTGTACCGGGCCTGCCCTCTGCTTTGCCTGGAGTGGGGGGGCGGTGATGGGGAATGGAAGGATAGGAGCACAGAAGAGGGAATTTAATGCAACCCATGATGATAAGATTTCAGGACCTAAAATTGCCCATGATCCTTGCCTTTATGGGCGACCTGATGAGAAACACCAGTGCTACATGATCTGATCCAACAACGAGTCTCTGGCAAGGGAAAAACAAAGGCCCCATTTCCTCATTCTTACTTCCAGTGCTTTCTCCCTCTTCCGAACAGAAGAAAGTATCATCAAGAGGCGAGCTCAGATTCTGACTGATGAAACAAGGAAAACTGGAAGCCTGGACGAGGGATGAGAGGGGTGGGGACTGCAGAGGCGACTGAATGCCAGGTCCAAAGAGGGGCTGCCTCTCTAGAAACGTGACCACAGCAAGACACCCAAGCTCATTTTTTCAGGACACCAATAAAGCCAGATTCCATTGGGGTGTTCACGCAGAGCAGTCAGCAAGGGAGTGGAGGCTCGAACGAGCACAGCCCATCTTGGCAGAGAGGGTGACAGGGTGTGGGTGTCCTGTCATCAGATCTGCATGATATCGACCCAGCCCATTACCTCAGCAAGAATCGCATCACTCAGGGAGCATAAGAATCAGGCCCACCGGGGTCATCACATCCCACAGCAAGGCATTAAAAGCCTCTTGCCTCCCTCCTTCGAGGTTCCTGTAGGCCTTTCTATGGGAATTGTTATTCCCGTGGCCACTAGGTCTCAGGCACCACCTAAGTATTGAACCCGTGTTAACTAACAGAATTCCCACAACATCCCTTCCAGGAATGCAACAGCATCCATATTTTACTGGTGACTGAGCTGAGCTCAGAGAGGTGAAGTCATCGTCCATGATTACACAGTCCTTGCAAAGCTGAGATTCAAACCCAGGTCACTCTGAGATCACAGCCCGTGTGTTTTTTTCTACCGAGCTACCCAGCCTCCCAAATAAATTCAGGACCTCTCTCTTGACAATACCCTTTCCTGTCTGCCTAGGTTCAGAATTATACAATCTCAACAGGAGTGAAAGGCTTTTTTTATAATATTCCTGTAAATTTGAATCCAGCTTTACATAACTTTTCATTGTTTGTTTGTTTTTTTAATTTTTCTTTTTTTTTTTTTTTTTATTTCCAGCATAACAATATTCATTATTTTTGCACCACACCCTGTGCTCCATGCAATCCGTGCCCTCTATAATACCCACCACCTGGTACCCCAACCTCCCACCCCCCGTCCCTTCAAAACCCTCAGATTGTTTTTTTAATTTTTAAAACACCACCCAAGTCACCGTCATTGCAATACTAATACTCACTTAGTGAATACTATACGCTCAGGCATCTTGCTAGATGCTAGAGGATACACGATCTCGGGCCTTCCCCCAAGACCCAAAGCTAAGCCTGATCTGATGCAACGATTCTTTAAGGAGCTATCCCCTGAACTAAGCATGTCTCATTCATCTCACTGTTACCGTGTCCTAATCTTCCATCCCTGGTATTTATTAGTGTAATACCAGGGCTTCTACATACCCAGAAAGCAAGACTTGCAACTCTAGACTTCTCTAAGTCTTGTCTCCCTGTTCTAGTGGCCTAATTAGTAACACTGCTTCCTCTCAAGGTCAGGGTCTTGCCGTGCCCTTTCACACCCCCTTTCCAGGCCTGGAGTCCTCTCCAATGGCCCCAAATCTGATGCAACAGCCACCATCAGTGGCTCCGCAGTCCTAGTGTGCCTGTTTGTTGGGAAACCCTGCCCCCACAGGTTAGGTCCCCATCGCAAATCTGTCATGAGGACGGTGACCAGTTACTGCCACGTGCCAGGCTTCCCAGGCTGGCAGGATGCAACCCCAGTTCTAAGCCCACTTGCCACCGATCCCACCTTTGCTGGTGGCTAGGTTGTACTCAGCAGAGTCCCAGGGCAAGAAGAAATGGTCCGTTTGTTTCTCTGGCTGAAAGCTAGTCTTCTATAAACAAATTTTTCTGCATATATCTAACAGACCCAGGCATATGCACATAAAATCCAGTCCCTAGCATAATCTATTACCAGGAATAGTTTTCATTCATTTTGTTTACTTTTTGTGTAGCACCTTCTCAAATTGAAAAACAGATCTGAGGGGCATGAGACAGAGAGAAACTACTCTCAGGTCAACTAGTGCCCAATTCCACGAAGGTGTACAGACTGCCACATGCAGGACACAGAGGAGGACCCTGTCCCTTGCACGCTCAGCAGTCTGCTAGTCAGCAGAGACGGACTTGCATTCCTGAGATCAGTAGAGCAGTCCAAAATCTAGCAGTCGTAAAACAGAGAGCTTTACTCAGCAGCGATTGCTCTGGCTGTAGCCAAACAAGAAGAGAGCGTGTTCCAGGCACAGTTCTGTTAAGAGAGGCCCGAGAATAAATAGGTGAGTTTTGACCACATGGAAGAGAGAAGACACAACACCCATATATTCAAAAGACCCGCTAACCTGCCTTTCTGCTAAAGAGACATGATCTTTAGAGTTTTTCCCCTTTCCCCAAGAACCGCACAAAGATGTTAGAACTATACCACCATCTAGGGCTCTCTGGTGGGGAGAATTATTGTGTTACCAAAAGGGTCTTTAAAAGCAGCCTCTTGGCTCAGGGAGTAGTGCCCCCATTAGTGGGCAGTCCATCACAGTGACGCTCCCTCCACCGAGGACCGTCGTCACACGGCTGTCAGTGACCAATCCATAACCGTAAGTGAGAGCATTAAAACAGCACAGCACAGGGGAGATTTGTTTTCCGAGAGCGAAGGAAACAAACTAGGAGACAATCCTCCAAAGACTGAGCATTCACCACCAGTAAATGCCTGCTGGAAATTTATATGCTGTGGGTGTAAAAGCAGTGAAATTCAATCATCTCAAAGCCACAGATTTGTAACTTGCACTTATGTAAATATTTATGGATTCTTTGGAAAAAAATCAATCCTCTCAGCCTTTCTCTTTAGTATACCCTTTGGAGGGAGATTATCTCCCCTCCTCTCAAGATGGGACTGTAAACTCTCGCTATTGGTAAAGAACATTAAGTCAGCAGACTGCCTACCAACAACCTAAATTCCACTGATGGTTTTACTCTATGGATTATAGCCCATCCTCCTCCCCAACACCAGCGAGAGGACACAGGAAATGGGGTCCTCTGTGTGGCCTGGCCTCACTGAGACTGCGGAGGTTCAAAGTTGACCAGGTCATTAATACCCTTTACATAGGCATCGGCCATCCCTCCAATATTACAGAGAAATAAAATGCACACAGTTCTCCACTGGTATCTACCAGCCCGTATCTTCATGGCCAGAGCTATTACAACAGCCTACTAAACATCTCCTTCCTGACTGCTGACCTCCTGGATCCCTCCTTCACACTCGCCCAGTGTGATAGTCCTAGAACCCTGGCTTGACAGTGCTTTGCCCCCTCTTCAATGTCCACCTGAAGCATCAAAACCCCAAAGCTAGTCTGAGCTCTTTAGCAGGGCAGTTAAGCCACTCTCCTCCGGTCCAGCCTTGACCTTCATCCCCTGAAGGCTCATAGTTGCATCAGTCCTACGTCTCTGAAATCCTGAATCTCTTGCCACGCATTTTTAGCAATTAATTTACAAACGGCATTCTTCTCATACTTGTAAGTGGGACACTCCCTTTCTCTCTCTATGTTGATTATAATCCTGTTCCACCTTCAAGGCTTGATTCAAATGTCACCGTAAGAAAACCTCGACTCCCCATGTCCCCCATTGTCCATTCCCAAATCATAATAAAACACTCACTCCATCTGCTCACCTGATTCCCCCACCAGATAGGAAGTACTTTCATCCTTGTGCATCTCTGTGGCTCCATGGAGTTTAGCCCACATAATAGGCACTTCCAAATACGTCAAAGGATTGACAGATGCCTACTAGTAAGCGAAAAATTTTAATGCCAACACACATAACTGATGGCTTGAGGCAGGTTTACCTCCCACGTGCTTCCTCTATCAAATGCTACGCTTAAAGCTGCTGTTCATTATCTGATTAAAAGAACTAAGTTGGGAGGGGAGGACCTGGGTGGCTCAGTTGGCTGGGCATCTGGCTCTTGGTTTGGGCTCAGGTCCTGGTCTTGGGGTCCTGGGATTGAGCCCCACATCAGGCTCCACACTCCGCGGGCAGTCTGCTTGAGGATTCCCTCCCTCTCCCTCTGCCCTCCTCCTGCTCATGCACACACACACTCTCTCTCTCACTCTCTCTAAAATAAATAATCTTTAAAAAAATTTTTGAAAAATAAAAGAACTAAAGTATGTCTGGATGCATGTTAGTGGGATGGTCAGGTGCCACTGCACAACTACAGGGGAACCCCATTTGCGGACCAGGGAGGTGGAGTGCTAAAGCCACTATAAGGGTATCTCTTTGGCACTCATGAAGAAAGGAGTGTGGAAGTGGAAGCCAGTATGCTGGGTCCTCTGTCGCTGACCCACTCTATGTCCAAACACATTTCACTATAATGGGCCAGATCTTCCCAGGGATGAAAATACTGTTGAGGTGGCACTCCAGCTCTTTCAAACTATAGAACAGTACTGACATATTGGCATCTCAGTCCTCCAGAAAGGAACTTCACGTGCTTAACAGCATTTGTCAAGAATATGATTCACTCCAGTGGGATTGGGGACCCTGAGACACAAACACTGATGAGTGAGCGTCATAGTAATAAGCGGAGAGAGGAGCCCCAGGGAGACGGGTCATGGCCCATAACCAATCACGACACAGACTGGCCCCTTTGCTCAGGCTCAGGTGAAGGTGTGCTAGCCACAGATGTTGTGAGGTGGCAGCGGGGGGCAACACGGCCAACACAGATGAGGAGGGAGAATGCAGAGAGCAGTCGTGGGAGAAGCCTGAGAAATGCTCAGTGATGACAGAGAAGCAGGGACTCCAGTGCTGGTGCCTGTCACAACTGTCGGAAGCCTACCTTCAGGCTAATCAAATGCCTCAGAAGCAGGGGTAGAGCCACTTTAGCTGCAACCACAGGGGGAGAGGGTGTGGGATGGGAACGTGTTAGGGGAGACGTGATCTGGAAGTTTCTACAGGAACAGGAAGTGGAGGAGCGTCTCAGCCACTAGCCTGACCCATATCCTCTCCCAGCAAGGTTTACAAAACCCCACTCACCCCACCCAGCAAGGTGAAGAAGGTGGCATTTTCATTTACAGAGCTTTTCTTTTGCTTTACTCCAATTGCACTGGGGGAAACCTGCACCCCTAAGGGTCTCATGGGTGATGACCTAGTCAATGGCACCAGACGTATCCAGAGCAATGGCTCATAGCAGGATAGGCCCCACTCCTCGAGCGTTCTGAAAATTGCTGGGTGCTTCGTTTTGTTTTTTTGCCATAACTGGAGGAAAACTGAGGGCATTTACTGGGTGGGGGTCAGGGAAGCCAACTGTCCTGTAATAGACAAGACTCTCCTCGCCCTGCACCCACACACCCAACTCTCAATGCCATTCATGTAGAAAAAAAGACACTGAAAATTATATGAGAAGCTAACTCCATTTTATAAGTATGAACTAAACGTATTTTTGCATGATTTTTAAAATTTTTTTAAAAGATTTTATTTGTGACAGAGAGAAATAGAGAGCAAGCACAAGCAGGGGGAGTGGCAGGCAGAGGAAGAAGGAGGCTTCCCGCTGAGCAAGGAGCCCAATATGGGACTTGATCCCAGTACCCTGGGATCAGGACCTGAACTGAAGGCAGACCCTTAACCGACTGAGCCACCCAGGTGCCCTTGTATGATTTTAATATATGCTGGCATTTTTAGAAATGTAACCTGGAAAGAGAAGATTTGTTTTCATTTGGAATTTTACGTAAGTTGTTCATCACCTAAGAACATCAGAGTTGCCAACAGAAGGCCATACATCTGTCACATTCCCGGATGCACAGGGTAATCCTACACAAAGGCGCAAGGACTCCACCCTCCGTTAACTAAGTCTTCCAGAGTAGTATCACCAAAATGCTGTGTTGCTTTCTCCATTTGCCCCAGTGATCCACTGTCTGCCTTTCTCTGTTCTGTTTTCCTGCATCAGAAGGCTGAACTCGATGGACTGCATCTCCCAGGCTCCTTTGCCCTCTGTTTCCAGCATTCAGCCAATGAGAGACAGTGGCAAGAGATCAGAGGGTTCGAGGAAAGAGTATACAATCCTCACTCTCTCTCCTCACCCTAAGGTCTGGACATTGTTTCCTCCCATCTTCCAGCTCCAGCCCACAGGATATCTGCTAGCTTAGGGGTGGAATCAGCATCTACCTGTCCCTAGTCTCTGGTCCCTCACTATCTTTGGCTGGTTCCCATAACCCTGTCCTCACTTTCAAGTCTTTTCAGTTAAACTCTTTACCGTGCCATCGCCTTCCTGTCAGGATTCTGAATGCTGTAAATACATATTATTTTATTAAAATTACATTTATTTCATGTCTCTATTACCTTATATTTAGGGTATTTTTTAAAATCATGTGTCTAGGATGGGGTTTTTTCCAAATTTTTTATTTTTTTCTCGAGAGAGAGAGAGAGCAGGGATGGAGGGGCAGGGAAGGACAGAGGGACAGGGAGAGAGGGAATCTTAAGCAGGCTCCACACCCAGTGTGGAGCCAACATGGGGTTGGATCTCACAGCCCTGCGGTCATGACCTGAGTCGAAATCAGGAGTCGGATGCTTAAACAACTGAGCCATCCAGGCCCCCCTAAGGTAGATTTATAATTTACAAGATTCACTTCAAGATTGTAGCAGTTTAGGGACACCTGGGTAGCTCAGTTCTTTAAGCAACTGCCTTTGGCTCAGGTCATGATCCTGGAGTCCCAGGATCAAGTCCCACATTGGGCTCCCTGCTCTGTGGAGAGTATGCTTCTCCCTCTGACCTTCTCGCCTCTCGTGCTCTCTCTTTCTCTCAAATAAATACATAAAATCTTGGAAAAGAAAAGACTGTAACAGTTAATTATAAAGTATTTTTCTAAAGATGGATCATTTGGATCTAGTGGAGCTAGAGATAAAGAAGACGTGGAATGAGGGAACATGACTGAGCAACAGCAGGCAAAGAGCTGGGACCACGTACACTAACATCCATGACAGGAAGAAATCACGGGTCCAAAATGGGCTGGAGTTACTCAGAAGTAGACCAACAGATGATGCAAGAAAAGCAGAAGGTGGGGGCAGAGACCTATTTCCGTGTCGAGAGGAACTGGCAGCTAACAACAGAACATGCAGCAATGACACTTACGTATAACTTGGAATTGCTGTAGATGTGTGTATTCACATACGTGTAGATGTCCAAATACATGATCTGTTTGGGAAACCCTATGAAGGTGAGTCAAGAACATCAATTCAGGGATCCTCCCAAAACCATCAGTTCTTTTTAAAGTAAGGCAACTGAATTGTATCTAAAGCCAATCCTTATTTATATTCAAGTTCCCAGGACCCAGGATGGAAAGACCAGGTTAGCAACACTCTCTAGAGAATGATATCTGAACAGGGATGCTCCTATAGGAATGCCGTACTCTGTGCACACATAACCTTGACCTCCCCACTTGGGCCCTCTCGAGGTACAGCCATAGTACCTACATGCACATACACACCGTGAAACCTCTGGATAAATTCAGATCCCACTATTTTTCAGCTACAGCCCCATAACCAGCTTCACCTAATACTAATTTTTCAGACAGAGAGAGACACACACACACACACATACACACACACACACATGTATTTTGGCAAAGTACCCGAATGGCACCCCAGAAAAGTGGCTGGAATCCAGGTCAACTGTAAAAGACCAGAACAGCCTGGGTCCTATTTGTCTGTGCCCAAACCACAGAAAGGCTTACAGAAAGCCTAACATAGCTGCTATAACTTTAAGTCCGAGGAATGTTAGATGCCAGCCACAATACAGATTAGTTACTTTCCAATAAATATTTATTTAATAAATGCACAAATTAAGGGGAAGTTCCCTCAGGACAGAGATTTCCAGACAGGGGCCCTCCCAACTGGATTTTTTCCCTCTCTTTCTTTTGTGCACCCCACACCTGTGCCATGGACCCCTATAAAGGTCTCCAGATCACAGCTAATACTAGTACTTGTGAAGCATAATAGGAGAATTGATTACTCTTTTTGTCCAAATCATCCTGATTGGAGGCACAAAGAAAGAGCTGGGTTCTCCCTTACAGACCTGGCATTCGCTATAGTCACAAATGGTGTCTACTCACCACATAGCAGGGGCTCCCTGCTCCCAGGGTTATACTACCTTAGGGATCTGCACCTACCTCCTCATCCAGGAGTCCAAATCCCCCATCATATTAAAACAGAAAATTACCGTTTCAAAGGAACAGATTGATTGTAGAGTATAGATGTTACAACCCATTTTCAACACTTTGCTAAGACTTGAGACAAATTGAAAGGGCCAGTTTTCATCTCCTGCTCCCCAGGTTTCTCATCCCCCATCCAAGGTCCAGAGACAGGCAGGGAGAAGGGGAAGGAAAGTTATGATGAGGTGGGCCTCTGGCTGAGCAAATTCAGCTCCCACAGCAATCATTATCTGGGGGAAATTATGGTTTAATGTCAACCATTTGAGTTGTTGCCAATACCCTTTTCTAATCTATGTTAGGCATTTCCTAATGGCGTATTTTCTTCAGCATGAGAAATTGTAAGGTTGGCAAATTATCTCTTTTAATATTTCACATAACATACAATTCGAGTATCAGAACAGTAGTTTAGAACAGCAGGCATCACCCTTTTGAACCAGGATAATTTTTGAGATTTTCCAGGCTCTTCCTTAAGTAGCTGTTTCTGGTGACGTATTATACAAAGCCCTCAGATACCCGCTAATTGATTTAAAACCCAGTTAGGCACATTATAAATGCCCTTGGGCTTTTTATTATCTTGGGCCAAGAGAAAGCATCAGAATCATTATTATCACTCGCAACGGGATCCATCAAACAAACAGCATGTACTATACTGGCATCCTCCTTTGGGAAGAGAAGACCAAAAATAAATAAATAGACAAACAAAATGAAGCTCATCAGCAAAACCAACTGATTCTCCAAAATGGCAGCTTCTTTTATTACTGTGGGGCACATATGATTTCATTCCAGTGGTCTGAAAGAAGACCAAAGATGCAGTCTCATCACTGGCTGAACTTACTTCAAGGACTAGGTCTTTAAATTCTGACAGTTCCAAAGTCTAAGAAAACTCAGCAGTATTTTGCTCTATTTCACTGTGAAGTGTTAGGAAGAGAGAGGAGAAAGAAGTAGGGGTACAAAAAAAAAAAAAAAAAACACAGAGGGAAGGCCGACAGGCACATTTTTAGAAGAAACTGACAGTTACTAATCTTGGTCAAATAATTTTAAGCAACTGATGAAACATTTAAAAAAGGAGATCATGACCTTGATGTTAGGAATATTCCTGTCAGACAAGCAAGTAATGAATGACATTTAAGTCCCCTCGAGAAGGAAACAAATATGTAATATGACCAAGCAATAAACAAAAACTATAGTCATAATATATACGCGCTATTCATTGGTTTTCAACTTTTAACATTACCAACAACACAGAAAACAGAGCAGTGGTTGCAAGAGAGAATGAAAAGGTAAATCACCCAAACAACATGAAAGTAACTATGGCACTGACAAAAGGTGGAATGTGGAAGGGAGTAGGATAAGGAAGAGGTCCTCAGGGGACTCAGAGCCTCAACTTAAGAAATTGATTGGTGGGGGTGCCTGGTTGGCATAGTCAGTTAAGAGTCCAACTCTTGATTTTGGCTGAGGTCATGATCTCAGGGTCGTGGGATTGAGCCCCAGGTCGGGCTTCACACTCAGTGCAGTGTCTGCTTCTCCCTCTCCCTCTGCTCTTCCCATTCCCCCCAGCCCCTCCCATATTCACTCTCTCTCTCTCTCTCTCTCTCAAATAAATAAATAAAATCTTTAACAAAAACAAAAAAAGGAATTCATTGAAAGTTGATGGGACACAAAGGGAACATGCCAGTTACAGTGCTTTTTATTCCAATTTTTTATGTAAATTCCAAATAGTTAACATACAGAGTATTATTAGTTTCAGGTGTAGGAAGCAGGAACTCATCACTTACATACAACACCCAGCGCTCATCACAGCACAAGTTATAATTCACAACACAAGTTATAATTTAAAGGCAGGGGCAACCAACAGAAGGAGTAAATGTAATAATGGAACATTGAGAGAAGACTGGAGATAGAGCTCAAGTCCTATTTTGAAGTCAGAGACTCAAGAGATGTAGCAAAAAGATGATAAAGAAAGAAACATGGATATAATCATGTTATTTAGAGTCTGGCAGTCACTTCCAAAAACAAAAACAGAAACAAGACCAGTTAGAATAGATTACCTCTGGCAAATGGCCAGAAATAATCATTTTTAGCTTAAGTTCTTCTACTTTGCCTCCATATACACATATTACAAGGAAGAGGAGGAAGGAAGAAGAAGAAATTCAGCCAGGATGGAGAGCCGGAAAATGCCATTTTAAAGAAAGTAAGAGGGGTTGGGAAATGGTTAAGAATTGGTTAAGAAGCCAAAGTTTCATTTCTGCCATGAAATGAAAGCCAACAATAGTTGTGTGAGGAGAGAAGAGCAGAAAGAAGCCCAAAGACGTGATCATAAGGCCTGTGTCCCAGCCATGGCTCTGTTCTTAGCAGTGTGACCAGGAGCATGCTACTTCTTAACCCCTTTGGGCCTCAGTTTCTACCTTTATAAAATGAAAAGGCTAGCCTAGATCATCTCTAATGCCACTAGGGCCCAGGGCTCATGTTTCTAGGTTCCCATTCAAATCCTGAAAACAGAACCAAGTAATTTTGAAAGAAACACTTCACATGTTGGTTGTTGGGTTTTTGTTTGTTTGTTTGTTTCAGGATTTGAAAGCAAATCCAGGGATAAATCCTACCGTTTATCAATCCCCCTCCCACCATCCCCACTGGAGCTCAATCAACAAAAATATTCAGGGCTCTCATGTTGTCAGAAGTCATAACTGGCAACCAGTCAAGAAATCCAAAAAATTTATAAGTGAAGGGCCCATTTCATTATCTGAAAAGTCCTCCAAAAGACACACGAAGGAAGTGGCAAAATCTCCAGCTAAACCCAGCAGCTCCATATCACCAACCAAGCTTCCTGGGCCCAGATGGGAAGTGTAGTCTGGGGAATGAAGTGCCTGGGGGCCAGGGAGCTTGTCAGAGCCAAACGAACTCTGAGGTGTCCAACAATAAATTAAGCAGATCTGAAAAACAGTTGGAAGCAATAAAAATGAAACCACACATACACCACCCCCCAAAAAAGTTCACTCACTGAAGTGGCTTCTTGCTGCTTCTTGTCTCTTTCTTTAGTAGATTCCAATCTTTATAAATATCTTCTCCAAGTCAAAGGAAGGAGCCAATGGGAAGAAGAGAAGGCCTGAGGTGTGCCTGAGGTCGGCTGGGAATGTGAGCTAGTTGTGTAATAAGAAGCCATCTTTTGGAAATGCCAGGGAAAATAAAAGACCCTTGAGTCATAAACTTCTTTATCTTGCTCTCCCAGCTCTGAGGTGCCCCTCCTGCAAACACACACAAACATATACCTCCCACTCCCCACCCCCAGCAGGGGCATGTGGGGGGTCCGTGTTCCGGGGACATGCCAACTCAACATTCTCGGGCACTGTTTTTTCTCCACCACAAACACGGTGAAGGATCGCTGAGGACAGGTTCAACTGAAGCTACATTAAGGCTACATTAAGGGGATGAATGCCCTAAGGCACTGAGTTGGTTGGTCCGCATTTCCCCCTTTGTAGGTTTATAGCAATAAAAAGAATAAACACATATGACAGGACCATTCAGGGTTAAACTGCCTCTGGAAGAACACTATCTTCCTTTCTTAGGATCAGTCGCAATGGAACATGCCATCATAACCTGTCATGAATGGGAAGACTCGTGGAAGAAGGGTTACAGAAAATGGAACTAGCATTTGTTGAGCAATTACTACGTACGCTATTTCATTAAAAAAACCATATATGTGCCAGGTACCAAGCTTATACGTCCAGAGATAACCACTACTGAACCTCAAGGAGGGCCTTCCAAGCCCTGGGTTACATGTGTTTCCTTATTTGCTTCCAGAAGAACTCTTTGAGGTAGGTAGTATGGCAATCTCTACTTTCCCAAGCGAAAGGTTAGACACTTTCCCAAGGTCACAGAGCTGGCAAGGAACAGAGTCAAGACCCAAGCCGAGCCAGTCAGACTCTACTATCTGGCCCATGTGGGAATAAGGAACGGCCTTGCCTCTGAGGTGCTCATGCTTCAGTAGGGAAGCTACTGTAGCTCACACTGCCTGGCACGTGGCAGCAGGCACTCCATAAATGACTTTGCTTATCTCCACGGGCACCCTTAGGAAGCAGGGGACATGACTGCTATTTTCTCAAGAACTACGCTCAGAGATGTCACCCAGCTATTAAGAGGCAGAGCAAAAACCAAGACCCCAAACTGTCTGGTTCTTTCATGCTCTCAGCTCTGAGAGAGAGAGGCGCGATGAAGACTTCACACCCTAGCATACAAGGAACATTTGGTTCATATTTTCACTGGTGTCATATTTTGGAAGCTGTCGGCAGCCACATCATCCTGCCAAGTCAGCCCCAAATGCTCCAGTGTGTGTGTAAGGCTTCCTTGAGCTGGGGGGAAGGGGAACCCAAAACAAACAGATCAACCAAAAACAACAACAAGGAAACCGTGGGCAGAACCGTCAGAAGGGACTGAGTGGGAGGGGGAGAGGATCAGCACTGAAGGTTCCTTTGGACCCACATGTGTTTCTGGGCATCTTTCATCGTTCCCTCAACAAAAGGTGCCCAGGCGGTTCTAAGGGCTCCAGTCGGGGGAAAGCGGCAGAAGCGAGGAATTCTGGAAGTAACGCTTCACATGTTTTTAGTGGGGTTTTGCTTAGTTTAGTTTGTTGAGGTGGTTTTCCCTCTGCCATGCAGAAGCCTCCGGCAGTTGGGGCAAAGCAGCAACCATTCCCTCACCGTAAAAGTACCCTGAGAGAATACTGGCTTCCGAAGGCTACTTTCATTCTTAAATAAAACCCTTTCCCCAAAGATTCTCATTTTCTTCTTCTATAGGACTTCACTGTTGAGGTACACAAAGGAATTTCCTCTTTCTGCAGCCTGGTCTAAAACCAGATAGACAGAGCCTGTCTAAAGAGAGAATTCTTTTGCAAGATAGATGGCTCTAGAATCATCTGTTTGTGAAAGAGGCCTGGCTCCATCACAGAGAGTTTCTGTATCACCTTTTCTTCTTGTTTAACATTTAGGGTTTGGAAAAAAAAAAACAAAACAGAAAAACCTTGACAGTGATAGCCTCACAGGGAAAAGTCATGTCCCCACTCTGCTGTGGGTTTGGGGTGGCAGAGTTCTCTCAAAAATTCTTTCTCTCAAATTCTTCACTAATTAGATTTTCTCTGGCATCAAAGGGAGTTGAAATAAGCTCAGGAAATAGGGCCAATTGCTTCAGGGGCTGAGGAGCAGGCCAACAGGAGAGAATTTCTCACCATTCTAGGTTAATCCATGAATAAGGTGGCAGGGCTAAATGAGCTGAAGTCAGGCTTCTTTCCTTCTTCTTCTTCTTCTTCTTTTTATTTATTTATTTATTTTTTTAAGGTACAGCTTCTCCTCTGACTAAGATGTCAGTAGAAGAATGTTTCCCCTGAAGATACTTGGTTAAAAGAGACAGTGGTTAACCAGCTAAGGTTCACTGTTTCCTCACCACAGTTCAAAACTAGCTACCAACCCTCTTCACTCCATGTCCACCTTTATTATTTTCCTCAGAAAACTGGCAAACTAGTTCCCTCAGGAGCTCCTACTCAGAGAGAAGAGAATCTGCAGCCTGGGAGGCATTTCTGTAGGGTGGAGAAGACCTCTTTGTTTTGAAAAGATACTTCTAGTCATACTGTTGCCAAGACTTTTTCTTCTCCCTGGATTCCAACTTCTTAATCACTGAATATTTCCTGATACATAGATTCAGACACACAACAAGAGGAATCTCACAAGCTAGCATAGGTGTTACAAAAACCTACTACATGCCATTTAATGGTATCATTATACAAACATTAAAGAAAGATAAATGACTGGTAAAGGGGGCAACCAGGACAAAGAACCTTCTGGATTTTGTACAGAAACCAAATTATTCCCAAGTTACCAAACTGAATTTTCCAGAACAAAATTATTCACACTGAATCTAACTTCCAGTGACCCAGCACCACGGTCTTCTGTGTGCTGCTAAATATGATCTCAAAATGCCATTCTGACTTTTGGGAATCTACCACTACCACTCCCACACCGCATGCAAGCCTACTGCATCTGGGTGTCTAGGGCTGGGTCAAAGCTGCCGAGTAAGAACCTGATGGCTGGAGAAGCACTTCTTCCAAAAAGTCATTATCATCTTAAGTTCATTTCTGTTTTTTATCATTGGTCATTAGGTGGAGAAACAAGATGGCCCATGGCTTGGACAAGGCAAAGGATACAAGTTAATGGCTTGGAGCTTGTGTTGACTTGCGTCTTCTTGACCTCTTAGCTATGTGACCTTAACATACACACGTGCTCAATAAACATTTCTGGAGTGAATAAACGACTTAATTTCTCCAAGCCCACATTATTCCTTGTCCATAAAATGGAGACAAAAACTGTTGGGAAAAAATTCTCCTTGGATCTCTATTACATACATCTGAGAAACAGAAACTTTTGTTTCAAAATCTTTTCAAAAACATTTGTATGGTGAACAGTGTCAGAAGGTAGTCTTAGTGTGTCCCTCTGAGGCAGAAAGCAGGTTTGCTTACTGCCCAGTATATTCAAATATTCTCTCCCAAGGGGGCAGAGGTCAGGCAAGGAGGCTTACCACAACAGAGATTGGCATTTCTAAACTCCATGCACACTCAGCTTCCACCTGGGCCACACTCCACATCACCTTTGCAGGGCCTGGGGCCAGGGAGACTGATGGCAAGATGAAGCCACCACCGCTTGCCTGCCTTGAGTAATAAAGAACTTTGTTTCCATCCCAGAAATCTCATCACTTCTACCAGCCTCCAGGAAACTTACAGGCTAATTGATTAGTTTTCATGCACAGTAAAATCCCAGATCTTCATAGTTCTTGACAATAGTAATCTCTACCTCATAGTGTTGTGCACTTTAAACGAGATAAGCATGTACAAAGCTCTGTGGTGTCTGGTCCAAAGTAAATATTCAATTAAAAGTAGCTTCTATTACTATCCTATATAATGAATGAATGATCTTTTAATACATATATATTTAATATATATTCTATATATATTTATATTATATATTATATATTTAGATTAATATATATTTTAATACATATATATTAATACATATATATATATTCAAAGAGCATATCCTCATACATGCACATACTCCAATTATTCAGTAAGAGAATATAATCAAAAGTATGAATAAGTGGTCATAAGAATATGAGGAGACCTGGTTATGACTCAAGATAAACTTTGATACATGGTCCCAACTGTACAGTGATGAATATGGTTTCAACCTCACACTATGCCACTTCGTGGTTAAAATCCATAAAGAGCCAGATTCATATTCTGGTTCTTCTACTCACAAACTATAAGACCCTGGGTAAACTATGCAGAGGAGTTTTATCTTCTCAAATGTAGAAATTAAAAGTATATACCCTTCGCCAGGTACTACGATGACTAAACAAGATAGTGGCTTGTTGGGGCACCTGGGTGACTCCATCATTAAGCGTCTGCCTTCGGCTCAGTTCATGATCCCAGGGTCCTGGGACTGAGCCCCATGTCAGGATCCCTGCTTAGCCGGAAGCCTGCTTCTCCCCCTCCCTCTGCCCTGGCTTGTGTTCCCTCTCTCACTGTATCTCTCTCTGTCAAATAAATAAATAAAATCTTTAAAGAAAAAAAAAAGCAGCTTGTGAAATATTTAACACAATGTTTGGCACATAAAAAACATCCACCTGTTATTTTATTCAGAGAACAACAACATCAAGAAATGAGATGTGGGGGCGCCTGGGTAGCTCAGTGGGTTAAAGCCTCTGCCTTCGGCTCAGGTCATGATCCCAGGGTCCTGAGATCAAGCCCCACGTTGGGCTCTCTGCTCAATAGGGAGCCTGCTTTCTCCTCTCTCTCTGCCTGCCTGTCTGCCTACTTGTGATCTCTGTCAAATAAATAAATAAAATCTTTTTTTAAAAAATGAGATGTGACTCTATTTGCAGAGCTATCTGTATTTTCCAAAGTACTTCTACGTTAGCTCTCTTAACCCTCTCCATAATTCTGGGAGAATTATGACAAGACAGGTATGAACCCAATTTTAAGGATGAGAAAACTGAAGCTAAGGGAGGTTAAATGGCTTTCTCGAGAGCAACGATTAAGCAAATAGCAGACATTTTATTTTTTAGAATTTCTTTCTATGTGCACACCACTAGAGATAATCAAAAGGTAAAGATCTCTCTGTGCTTTTGAGTAACAGAGCCACATGTTACCAGGAGCTGCCGAATGCATCTGGCCCAGCTTAACAGCCTTATGGGCTTGAAGCTCTCAACCAAATGCAAACTTTTGGTGTGTTTGCATTTAGGTTTTGCCAAGAGTAGATGGCTTTCTATTTTTAAAAAGGAAGGGAAAAAGAACATTGGAAGGTATTTAAATCAAGCTCTAAAGTCTTTTTGGACACCAAATGACTCTTAGAAAACAACATTTTGATGAGTTAAGTATAAATGAGTCAAAAACATATGGACTGAATTTCCCTTAAAATACACAAGGGTCTAAAAATTAAGGGGAGGGGGAAATGCATTGATAAAATACATTTGGGATTTTATTGAAACCAAAACATTTACAAAACCATTACACATCCAGATTCACCCAAACTTCATGTGTTCTTTTCTGAAGGCCATGGCCAGTCTCCTTGGACCTCTCCAGTAGGCTGCCAAACATATCCCTCATGCCAGAAAAAAGTTACTGGACTCTAAGCCACCCCACAGCCAGGTTTGGATCCTGTCTTATGTGTAGTTGAGGGACCACCTTCAGCCCAAATGGTCCTAACTCCAAATCTCAGTATTTCAAAGAACCAGCCTCAATCAAATGGTTCTGTGTACCCCATTATATCGAAGGCCTAATAACCAATCCTTGCCTAAATCGTTTTATAAGTGGCTATTAAATTAAGCTTCCAACTTGCAATCCTAAAGCTAGTAAACCATCAGATTACTCTCCAGGCTTGTAAAATTAGCTAAAGATGAATTTAGAAGCCCAGGCAGAGGCTGGCATCGAAAAAGACTACAATATGTCATGAAAGCGTGGGCCCTATTGCAGCAGCTTCCTGCAAACAGGAATAATAAGCATGTGATATTAACTGAAGCCCTTCATTTAAGGAAACGGAATCAACCAACTGGTAATTAACAAATTATTCTTAAACAGACTTCACTTAAAAATTAAGTTCAACTACCATTTTTCTATAGTCAGGAAAATGCTGACTGGTACTTAAAGTAAACACAACTTAGGCAGATGGTGAGATCTCACAGGGCACCAAACCTATACTTAAATAAATCAGCTTTGTCGGACTGGAGTACCACATGGGTACTCAGCACAATCCATGGGCATCTCTGCAAGATTTGGAAGCAATTTATTGTCACGTGACGGTGATAAGTGAGAGCTCTAAGTTTTCCTGTTGGAATGTTCCACACTCCTGAGACAGATAAAGTCTACCTACTGGAAGGAAACATTTTTCAAGATATCCCAGAAGTATGTCCTAGAAGGAAAGATGATCCCAATCCATCTGAGTACAGACAAGCATTCCTGTGAGTTTGTTCATTCATTCATTCATTCATTCACTCATTCAAGAAATATTTATGAAAAAGAAGAAAAAGAAGAAGAAGAAAGAAAGAAAAAAGAAAGAAAGAAAGAAAGAAAGAAAAAAAGAAAGAAAGAAAGAAAGAAAGAAAGAAAGAAAGAAAGAAAGAAAGAAAGAAAAGCATTTACTAAATATTTACCCCGTGGCAGGCATTTTGCGAGGTCCTGGGTATATGAAGCTGAACCATGTTCACAATTACTCACACAGGCACAGAAAGACAGAAATAATAAAGCAAGTTGCTAAATGCTATTATAAGGATGCTTTAAGAAGCACTTAGGGAATCCTAAGAGAGGAAGAGCAAACACCACTGGAAGGATTCAGGAAAGCCCTTGCCTGTGGCAGAGCTATTATAAGGGAGAGGCAGCCTAGGGTGTTAAGAGTGACAGTCCTGAAGTAACAGGCTGCACGGGTTCAAATCCTGACTCCACTATTTACTGGCTCTGTGATTCTGAGAAGTTTATTTAACCTCTCTGGGTCAGGTTCCTCCTCTGCGAAATGCAACCAATAATGGGAACCTCTTCCATTGTAAAGATTAAACGAGTGCCTGATACATATTAAGTGGTACTATCTTAGCCAGATATTACAGGAACTTACCCAACAGAGATCATGCAGAGAGAGTACACCAGTTAGCAGAACAGCATGTGTAAAGAGTGGGATGAAAGGTCCAATAGTTGCAATTACGATGAAAATGTTAGTATAGCAGGTTCATAATGTATATGGGGAAAGGAATCAGGTATAGATTAGGTTCATACTGTCAAGAGACCATCTACATCAAGCCAAGGAGGTTATATTTTAGCAGAAGTACAGTTGACAGCCAACAAAAATCTGTTACAGTCATCTCTGGTTTTCCAGAACATTCTGCCTCTAATGCAGGGCCTTTGCTGGCCTGAGTAAGGTCCCATGCCAGATGTGAAGACAAAGCATCACATTAAGGGTCTTTTTTTGTTTTTGTTTTTGTTTTTGTTTTTATCTCAAGTAGAACTGTCTGTGGTCAAGGATGACAAAGTAGACATTGCCACTTTTAGTTGCTTACCAAGAAAAATTTTGGCGCACAACTGAAGGACAACTGTTCCTACTTCCTTACGTGGCTCTCCAGGTTTGGAGGTACTTAAGTTTGGTTCTTCCTCCATCCCCGCAAAACGCTGGACCTGGATTTCAAAACTCACTGTTGGATGTATGTTTGTAGCCAGTCAATTTTATTAGCTTTAATGATGTTCACAAAGCACAGAATGTTAGAAGTTGAAGGGAATTTACAGCAATTGCTAGGTCCAGTTGGTCCCTATTTGGGGGTCTCTGGATTCCTAGGCAGTCTGTGAAAGCAGTAACAGAGATCAGTTCTATTTCCAGTATTTCTAAAAGCTTACCATATATTTAACCATTTAGTCATTCACAAAAATGCTTTCACATGCCAAGTAAAATGTCAACTTTCTTTACGTCAGCTAGAATTTTTGATTCAGGATGGTAACATCCGTCACTGCATGTTTATCACAAGTTCTGACTGACAATTACAAATGCTTTAATTTAAAAAGAAAATGTATTAAGTAATATTTATCTAGTGGAAAAGATCTGTCAAATGTAAAAAGGAAAACAAAGAGGTCCTTTACAGGATAAGGTGGGAATCAATGGTCTCTAGTCCATCCTCACCAGTCTGTCCCAAAATCCTCCCTTAGCAGTAACTGGCTGGTTTGTCCTCAGACCTTGATAGTGTGTCCTCACTCCCGGTCCACCTCCTGCCTGTTTTTAAAATGTAAAACCTACTCTTTACTGGGAATGTCTTTCGGAAGGGAAAAGACAATTCAGCACGTTTGGGGTTATCTAAATGTCAAAGGAAAGCCTGAACATCAACTCTCAAGAAATGAATGAGTTAAGCACTATCTACTCTTTGGTGAAATTCTATTACATAACAGTCAATGTGTCTCTAGACAGCAAGGCCTTTAGGAAGGATTCTTGTGCTTTGTCTCTTGCACACTCTACCCAGTAAACACTTAAGGCGCTGCATAAATGATGCATCACAATGCATCCCAACCACAAATGGATCCTGAATAAAAGCCTTTTTGGATAACTGGAAAATATCGCACAGGGATGAATGCCAGTGTTTGTAAATGCACCCTGAGCCTGATAGTTATCAGATTCTAATCTTGCAAATGTTATTCTCTTTTCTGTTCCAGAACAGATTTGGGACTGTACGCCCAAAAACAACCATACAAAAAATATAGAACATGTTCATCCTTGAATGACTGCACTGAAGAAGGAGGGTGAAATGACATGGTTTACAGTTGACAGGCCTGGATCTCTAAATAGAACTATTCATAACGTGATGACTAATAACAAAAACAGTTACAATTCCATTTAGTTGGAAGATATTACCAACTATACCTTCAGTGTCCTATTGCTAGGCGAAATGACCTATGTTTTTATTATACTTTTTGAAATCCATGGCCACGGAAATTAGGGTTTGGGGTGACAGATAAAACTAAAAGAAAAAAAGTCTTGGGTGCCTGAGTGGCTCAGTGGGTTAAAGCCTCTGCCTTTGGCTCAGGTCATGGTCCCAGGATCCTAGGATTGAGCCCCGCATCGGGCTCTCTGCTCAGCAGGGAGCCTGCTTCCCTCCTGCCTCTCTGCCTGCTTGTGATCTCTGTCTATCAAATAAATAAATAAAATCTTTAAAAAAAAAATCCCATATTAGCAAAGGGTAATGGACATAAGACCTATGGAGCCAAGCATTCCATGGTATTTTCACCATACAGATAGCTTCATTGAAGAAGATGGCATGGTGGTTTCTCCTGGCAAGTTTTTCAAATTATGTGTACAGTACAATAACTAAGAACACAAGGAAGGGAGGCACCCATGACAGAAACTCTGGCTCTGCCACTTATTAGCCACATGATCTTGGGTAAAATATTTAGCCTCTCTAAACTTCAGTTACCCCATCAGACTAAAGACAACACCATCTGCTAAATAGAACAATGTAAGTAAAGTATTTAACATAATGCCTGGCATATAGAAAGCAGTAATCCAATTAATTTATTAATCTATTTCCTCTGCGTGAATAGGCAGTAATATGAAGTCTTTAGCCACACCCCTTAACAGGTGCTTGTCTGTCATTCAGGTAGGGAGAATCCTTTCTGCTGATCACATAACATTGTGAAAAAGATCTGAGTTCGCTGAGGGAAGCTGTCCTACTGACTCAGTGACATCAGGACAAAAGGAAGATAAAATCATGACTGGACTTCACCAATCTGGAGACCTTCCCATACTTACTCTTCTAAAACTGGGGCAAGGACAATTAGGAATAGTTCATCATTTGCTTTAACACAACCTTTGAGTTGCCCCAAGAGCACAGTACACAATTCCATTTTTGTAATTTTATGTGGCAGAATAGAGGCAACCTGCTCCCACAAACCCCATCACCTTGGTCACACATTTTTAAATGTGTGGTTGGGCTGGTCCCACTTATCACTGATGGAAACTCCACTTGGTTAGGAAAAATCATTGCCTCTAAGCTCAGGCAAATACTTGGCCATCGAGAGTCAGACTCTTTGTACTTAGCATAGTTATGAGAGTATAATTCAAGTCTGAAAGGAACTCAATGGCTTAATATTTTGCTCCCCCTCCAGAAACCCATCTTCAGAAGTTCTTGTTACCGCCAACCAAAGGAATAACACATAGATAAGTAATAATCTGGCCACGTTCTGTGCCCACTCCCCAAGGCGAACACTTTGGGGAGAAAAACACTCCCTCTCCTGTTCTCTATCAGGCACACAAGGAGACTAGTCACGAGCCAACAGATTGTTTGTAGCAGCGCTGAGGTCTCCGATATGTTGCAGAAACGTCCCAAAACACGGGTGACGAAAGGCCATAGCACAAATGCACACAAAGCACACAGACTACAGACTACAGAGGGAGACTACAGACTACAGACTACACAGACTACAGAGGGAGACCTCTGCAGCTCGCACAGCAAGGGCAAGAAGCATTGATTTTCACTGGAGAGGACAGATCAGGTTACAGGAATGCACACATTTAATTTTTATGAGACAGAGAGCTCACAGAAACAACAACAACAAAAAATCCCACTTTGCGACACATTAATGCAGCTGGTAAGGGCAACTCGCAGATAAAACAAAGAGAAATGCTTAACTGTATTATCAAAAGGCCTTTGAAAATAAACTGTAACGCCACAAGCCACTCTGACATGTTCCATGATGCTTCTAGTCTCCAGGCTGGAGAGATGCTGGACCCAGGTCACATCCCCAAATCCTCCTTTTTTATATAAATACATAGAAATGTTATTACTCACCAATTTTTGGTTTCCCTAAAGAATGCTTCTCATTTTCTGGGTAAATCCAAGAGTCACCAATCCTCCAGCTGCCAGCCCCAACCCCGGAAGAGCAAGTAAGCAAGGCAGAAATGTGGTTTCATACCAGAGCATCTTCCTCCACAAATGTAATTTACAGTGGAGTGTTTGGTTCATCTGTCACATGAGAATTATACCACCTCACCAGTTACCCTGAAAATAAGTAAGTGCTCCTCATTCAGGTAAATGAGATCGTTTCAGAAATAAATTGACTCCACCACTAAAGCTTGCCTTTTGCAAAGAAAATAAGTGTTTGAAATGTTTCTCCTGATGAAGGTGATGCAGCTGATGTTACCTTGAAGAGGCTGGTCCTATGGCCCTCACTCATAGAAAGGCCAGCCCAGGAGAAGCTAAAGGCCACGGGAGCTGGAAACAGCTGGTATTAACTCCTTTTAAGTCAACTCTCAGCTCTTATCAGTATGCAAAATCTCCCTGGCAGGAATGGAGAGGGAGAGGTCAAAAGGCACATCTCCACAGACAATCTTACATCCGGAAATAAAAGCACCTTATAGAATGAACTGAATTTTTACCAGCCCACACAAAGATTTTAACCATCCACTCCCTCCTACAGAGCACCCCTCATCTGAGCTTCACGACAGTCCTGCACATTTGAGAAAATAGTATTTTTCCCATTTATAGGTTGGGAAACTGAGGCAGCATGCAGTTACCCAAGTAACCAGAGACTCACAGTCGGTCATAAGTTGAGTTCAGGGTCAAGAACCAGGTGGTCTAGGCGATAATGCCAGCACTCACTGAATCTCTGTTTTTAAAGGAATCACAACACACAGTTTCTACTCCTAAAGTGCTTATGACCTAATTAGAAAAATAAGATGCTCACACGTTAAATTAAACAATGCCATTGAGAAAAAATTACCAATGCTCAGTGTATATTCTTTTCACTATTTTCAGCTCAGAGCCACATTAATTTTATGAATTTACAAGCTGACAAAAAGATTCCTAATAAGTTAACACACAGTTGCAAACCAAAGACTGCACAATGAAAGCCAGAGCTGCTGTTCAGAACACATCATTTGTTAAATTATTTGTGCCCACATGACCCTCCTGCTGAATACCTAGGTAAACTGTAATACCTAGTCTTAGGTATAAACATTTATCAGTGACCAGATGATACAGTTCACACTGAAGGAAAAACAAGTTTAACTTGGTTTTAAAACCCACAGTCTCCAATTTTTAGCTATTTCACTACTGAGTTACAATGAACTATGGGGATCTAAACTTTACTAATTCTTTTGGATTCCCACTTCTCGGAACTCCAAACTTTCTAAACACTTCCAACCAACTTTCAGATTTCTATATTTTAATGAATTCACTTAGAGTGGGCTACATTGAGCATGAAGAAGCTATGAAAAAAAATTGGCAACAAGGTCTCCACAAATCCCTGGATCAACACCGGGTGTGAATCTGGACAGATGATTACAATTCTATAAAAAAGAGTGAAGAATTAATAATCTAACAGTTATAATAATTAGCAATTATATTTTCAGAGTCTCTAAGAGTAATTAATTAGAGCATACCTTTGAGGTATGATTACCTCCATTATAAAATGAGGCAGCAGAGATGGAGCCTAGATGAGCGAATTGCCTCTGGCCAAAGGCAGGAAAAGAGAGCGGGCTGTCAGATACCTGAAATTCCTGAGCCCCGCAGCCTGACTCGCTAAGCCCGATCACTCGCTCACTCGTTGCTGGCATGGGGAAGCTCAGCCTTCACGTGGTATCAACAAGAAGCTGTCTTTTTCCCTCTGTCAACTACCCTCTCCGCTGGTGCTATGGACCCCTTCGGTTCTCACATGAGATTCTTCTCAGACTGTGGTTTCCTTGGTTGGCAGGCTGCCACCCAAAACTGTAGTTGAATAAAATGACATAAGTAGAAGTCTGGATCTTTTAAGATTTTTATTACTGTAGGCAAAAAGGAGAGATGCACAGAAAAACATAAGGAAGATTGCTCTAACTGAACCTATAACAAGCAGGAATAATGTGACTCTAAATGTAATGTGTTTACACATTTGCAGGCTTATATATAAACTACACACACAAATGTTTTTGAAAGTATACGGCTGTATTTGTGCCTCTAAGTTTTAAGGATAAAGGGTGCATATTAAAAAGTGTACATTTCAATATCTGAAATATTAATACCCTGGAGGAAAAATGACCAAAGCCACAGACAGACGTGAACAGACAATGACAAATTGCCAGAGCAAATAAATGGAAATAATGTTCAATGTTCCTTTTCATAAATAAAAACAAGTTAAAATAAGTTTTGACTAAAAAATTGGCAAGTATTTCCTTTTTAAGGACTATCTAAATCCTGGTTAAAGGTGAAGTTTGATAGGTACTCTGCATAGCGGTGGCGATGAGGAGGCAATTGGTATAAGATGTTTGTAAGCAATTTAACAGAATGTATCAAAATCCACTTGTTAGAATAATTCCTTTGGAAAAAATGAGAGATGGAGCAGATGACGGGTTATGTGTAGGAAGGTTTACCACAATATTATTTATTATCAGAGAAAAATTCAAAATAGACTATGTGTCCAATAATAGAACAGCTTAAGGACATTATGACAAACAGAAGATTATACCATCATTAAAACTGTATTTTCAAGAATTAAATCATGACCTCCGGGAAATGTTCACAAAGGAATGCTAAGTAGGAAAAAATCCAAACACAAATCTGCAAATACCCTAAGAATTATAACTAGATGATATGGATGAATAAAGACATAGATTATACGAGACTATACATCAAAGTTACCAACAGTGATTACCTTTGGTTAGAATTTCTTTCTTTATAAGTTTCTGTATTTTCCATGAGTTTTTAAAATCAGGAAACAGTACATTTCTCTTTAAAATTTTTAAAAAGTAAGGGAATCCTTAAACTTGAGATATAGTTTAACTTTTTTTTTTTTTTTTTTTTTTTTTGCCATGTTGGTGCAAGCCAGCTAAAATTCATCTTTACTCAGAAAGGAACACAACAACAAGTAGATTTGAGCATTAGGACTGGTTGATTTTCCCATGTTAAAACTCTGGAACATACCCTGCCTAGTGACTCTTTCAGGAAAAATAGATTCCCTTTTGTTCCTCTTTGGGGTATTTTTCTCACAAGGTCAGCTTCAGGGGGAATTTAGAGGAAGGAGAAGTTACCAAGACCACTATTTTAAACGGTGTGTTCTAACTTCAAAATCATAGAAGACACTGCCAAATCTGGGTGTCTGCCGGCTTAGAAAAAAGCCCCAGGACGACACAGAGGCAACAGCCATGAATGATACAACAGAAAAATGAGGGCTTCTTGTTTGAGAAAATATGCACCGAATATGCCAAAAAGACTCCTACACTGAATGTTTTTCTGAATGAATTTCTTGTAAGTCCTGTCACATGAAACTAATGTAATACTAGGAATCCCTATGCTATGAGGACCTCGTTTCAAGTGCACCCACCCCACTGCTTTTGTCATTGGCTGGTAGAAATACACAACTCTTCAACTCTATTAACACACTGCATAATTATAACATCCTATTACAAAGCTTCCATGTTTGTTTTATTATTGCCCAAGCATGGCTTTTAGTTCATAGATTTCAGAGTATTAAAAAAACCAAACAGCTAGATGCAGTAACTAATGCAATCAGAATCACTAAAAAATCATAATAACCCATAGCTGTTTGCGGTCACCGGAACTCTGCAATGGCTCTCCACTGCATGTAGACTGAAATCAAAACCCCGAACACAGCTCAGCACACCTCACCTCCAATGTCACCCCATAGCATTTGCCCCCTTGTCCACTACACTTGGGCTACACTGGTCTTCTTCCTTTTTCTCAACCATGGCAAGCTTATTCCCATAGCACTAGGTCTCCTCTATACCTGGAATGTTCTCCCCCTTAATCTCCAAATGATTGAACCAGGTTTGTTTTCAAGTATAGGTTAAAAGTGATCAAGTGAACAGATGAGAAATCAATCATGTGAAATGACAAACTGAAATTACCATTTTTTACTCTGATACTCTTCTTAGGAGAGACTGCCCTTGGTTTACCACTAATGTTTGAAAGTGCCTTATGAATGCTTTCTTGAAAAACAGAAAGGTTGTAAACATCCAAGCATGAGCCCATGCTGAAAGTATAAGAATGAACCAGGATTCTTTACTGGTTACAACTCAAAATCAAGAAGGCTCTAATACCAGCTTCCATTGTCTTCCCTAACTATGGTGTCTTAGGGAAATAGGCTATTTCCCCTACGCTTATTTCCTTTATGTCTTTCATTTCAAATAGTGTCCATTATTAATGCTATAGATACAACATTAACTCCAAGTATCATTTACAAGTACTGTGTAGCAGGCAGTCTCGGAATGTCCCCCAATGATCCCAGTCTTCTAATGCATATGTGTGTCATCTCCTCTCCTGAATACAAGCCAGGCTTAATGACTTGCTTCTAATGAACAGAATTCAGCACATGTGACGGGATGTTATTTCTGAGATTATATTAGAAAAAACGACTGTGATTTTTATATCTCACTTTCTACCTCTTGGAATCCTTGCTTTATTCATAGCCTTCCAGCAGCCACATAAATGAGCTCTGTGTGCATCTTCTGAGACCTGCAATGGCCACATGAGTTTAGAAGTAGATCCTCCCCTAGATGAGGCTTAAGAAAACTACAGCTCTGGCCAAAGTTTTGATTACAGCCTTGAGAGAAACCCTGAGCAAGGGGACCCAGCTAAGCCATAACCAGAGTCCTGACCCACAGCAACTCTGAGTTAATAAATACATGTTGGAGAAGGGTGCCTGGGTGGCTCAGTCAGTTAAGCATCCAATCTTGAGTTCTGCTCAGGTCATGATCTCAGGGTCGTGAGATCAAGCCCCACATCAGGCTCTGTGCTGGGCGTGGAGCCTGCTTAAGATTCTCCCTCTCCTTCTCCATGCCCCTCCAACCCCACCCCTACTCACATACACATTCTCTCTCTCTCTAAAAAAATAAAAATAAAAATAAGAAGTTAAAAAAAATCTTTTAAATAGATATATGCTGGGGACAGGGGGCCTGATTTGTTAAACAGCAATGGCTAACTAACACAACTGTTTATAACCCAAGCTGCACACCTCACATTTCTTTTTTTGTTAGTGAAAGAAAATTTAAGCTCCCTAAATTATAAGAATAAAATCTTAGGTCATATAGGGATGAAGGATATTCAAAACTAGAAATAATGAATCAGGATTTATTCCCAAAAGAAATAATAACTATATTTGGTATACCAACCATAATAGCCACTCATAATTTATATACCATTTTTCAGTCTAGTTAGCATTTTCACATAAGTGACCATTTACTCCTCTTACAAATGCTATGAAGTAGGTATTACTGGGATCTCCATCTTATAGATGAGGAGAATGATACTCAGCAGATTTTATGAGCTCCAGAGAGCAAAGACCTCTCTCTTGTTCCCCATGCTTCCTCAGTGTCTCACTCTATGTCTAGCATTATAAATGCTCAATACATATTTGCTGAGTAGATGCTTCTCACCACAATGTTATCTATAAAGTTGGTGACCTTATTTATATCTATAAAGTTGTGACCCTGAAGTTCCCCAACTGACATACACATCAATCAATCTCTATAGAGACCCATGTAACTCATGAAACAAGTGTATGTGTTTCTCAAACAATATAGGCACCTCTGAAAGCTCACTCTAGCTTTAAACACAGTACAAAGATCATTCTCTAATTTAATCCTGTTTTTCAAACAGTTCTACACTGCCAAAGACAGAGACCTAGAGCTCTTTTACGAGCAAACAACTCTTTCTCAGTAAATTAAATCTCTTCCCTCAGATATCATTTCCTATACTGTCCCCAATGAGGCTGGAGACAGCAGACCTTTCTAAGAGCCACCAAAGGAAATCCTCACCCAGTTCAGATCCCTTCTTGCCCCACCACACTCCCACCCCTCCCCTGCCAGCCTGGCCTTTTTCCCGGATAAACATGGCAGTAAACATGGTGAGGAGGAAGTAATAGGTGTTGTCAAAGGTCACTATAAAATAACCCCAGGCAATGTTAGATAGAGGTGTCCATAGAAATGCAACAAAGAGGGGGTGCCTGGGTGGCTCAGTGGGTTAAAGCCTCTGCCTTCAGCTCAGGTCACGATCCCAGGGTCCTGGGATCGAGCCCCGCATCGGGCTCTCTGTTCTGCAGGGAGCCTGCTTCCTCCCCTCTCTCTCTCTGCCTGCCTCTCTGCCTACTTTTGATTTCTCTTTCTGTCAAATAAATAAAATCTTTAAAAAAAAAAAAAAAAAAGGAAAGAAAAGAAATGCAACAAAGAGGCTGACAAGGAAACAGGAGGTGGGTTATTTTGATTAGGAAGTTTATATAAGTCTTAAATTCTTCTTCTTTTCAAAGTTTCACAGTCTAGTGATCATTCACTCTAACCACAGCCCACTCCCTTCTATCACCAAATAAGAAAGTGTTTCTTCACAAAAAAAATACATGGAGCCATTAAGTAATCAATTAGTCTACGTTTTAAGAAGATAAGAAAATCATTAGGTATGATTAATCATGAAATCATATGCTTACAAATAGAGGAACTGTAATATATCGTGTGTAAAGTAGTAAATTAATAGCAAATATTCACTAGTCACTCAGCAAATATTGAAGAATATTCTTCAACACTGTCTGCTATGTGTCAGCACTAGATGTTGGGAAAATAGTGATAAACTAAATATGCATGATCGGAATTCAGATTCTAGCGGAACATATGGATTTCAAATTTTAAAAAATTAAAAATCACTTTAAAAAATATAAATCTAAAAAACTGATAAATGCTAAGAAGCAAAAGTTCGGGGTAGGAGGAGTTTTTAACAGGGAAACCTAATTTAGGTTAGGAAGCCAGGAAAAAGCAGGCATAGTCTCAGCAGGAATGGTCAAGGCAAAAGGACAGCATATGCAAAGGCCCTATAGCTGAGAAGGGCTTGGTGCTTTCAAGGACCTAAAACTCCAATGTGGCTGGGGTCCCCTGCATGAAGAACTACGTGTTGTGAGATGAGCCTGGCCTAGCTGATGCCAAGACTGTGATCCTGACTCTCTACCTGTAGCCCAAACCCCCTCCCTGAATACCAGAGTCAGCATCCCCCATCTACTGGACATCTCACATGTAACACACCCATAGCTGAGTTTCATTTCTCACCCACCAAACCATCTTCCCCATCTCAGCTAATGGAACTCCAACCTTCCAGGGTCTTGGGTCAGTAACCTCAGCATCCTTCTCCCTAGGGTCTTGCTAACAGCCAACCTGTCAGCAAGTCCTTTCAGCTTTACCTTCGAATTAAGCCAAATGCCTTCTCACCACCTCTCCCATGATCACCCAGTCCAAGCTGCCAGTCTCTAGCCTCCTAACACATCTCTCTGCTGCCACGCTAGCCTACACAAGCCCACTCTTTGACTACAAAGAAGGTCCTTAGAGGTGATGGATTCTCTTCTCAAAACTACCCAGTGGCTTCCTTGTTGCTAAAATTAACATCCAAGTCTCACAGCATCGTATGTGAGTCCACCCATCACCTCCCACTCCTTCCTCACCACCACCATGTCTGCATCCTTGCAGCCCCTTGAACATACCAGGCCCTTTGTGCTAGCAGATCCTTTGTCTGCAAGTTCGTTCTCCACACCCCTGCAGGAAGGGCCCCTCCCTCCAGCCTCTCTACTCACATGTCAGAAAGGCCTTCCCTGACTCTCCAGCTGAAGGAAGAAAGAGCTCACGGTATCTATTTACCCAGTCTCATCTTTCTTTTTAGCACTTACTGCTATATGATGAATTATGTATTTACCTATTTGTATAGAGATTTTGTATGTTGGTTCACTGACATACCCTTAGAACCCGGAAGAGTTCTATCTGAAAAGAGCAAAGGTACACCTTTAATGATGCACCTTGTTGGCCTACCACGTGGCCATCTCCAGAAGTCCTATTGTAATAAAAATACAAACTCCCAGAAAATAGATGATTTAATATCTTAGCAAGATTGAGAAGCAAGAGAACAAGAGAGTATCTGGCTAGGAGGAGGAGCATGAGGGCCAGGGTTTGCGGAAGACAGAGCAGTGTCTTCCACAAGACCCTGCTTGTGGGGGAGATGGGCAACCCTGAGCTCCTTGACAGGCACTGGAGTGGAACAGAATGTGCCCAGAGAAGAGGGGCAGAAATAAAAGGAATGAAAGTATGAGAGTGCCCAGGACGAACTGGAGCTCTGTCACATTTGTACCCAAGCTCAACCCTCAAAGAAGGTAGTTTTAGCCAGCATAAGAAGAAGGAGTTTAAGGTCTTCAGAGTACCTATTTCCCCTGCTGAAAGATTGGTCATGTGTTTTTTTATAATCCTAAAAAAGAATGCACAACAAACTTAAATGTGAAACACAGTGGACAGTTAAGAAATTACGGTCTAGCAATTCCATGGAATATGATGCATAAGCACAGTTTTGAAAACTACGTAGCAACATGAAAGAATGCCTGTGGTATAGTTTTAAGTGAAGGAAGCAGCCTTTAAAAAGGAATCTGTGTTCTAATTAAAACTATTTAAAAATTATTATCTGGACCAGGTAGGGAAGAGAATGTAAAAATGAAAAACCAATGATTCCTTGGGGTTGTGAAATTCTCTGTGATTTCCTAATCTCACTCCATTTTCGAAGTTCTGAAATATTATTACAATAGTTTTTTATGCTGTAGGGACAGCCATCAACATACCTAAAGACTCTCCCTAGACTGGTCTTCCCAGGAGCCCTCGCCAAACATCAAACGTCTCCCTCTGATAGTAGGAAATTCATGACAAAGAACAACATCCAAGCACCCCTATCATCAAATCACTCAAGATTATTTATCTACTCCATATAAAGAACTATATGCTAGGTTTCTATAAGGGAAACCAGCACCGAGCAAGAGTCAATTCTTGCTTTTATAGAGCTTATAATCCAAGAGAAGGAAATTATGACAAATATAAAAATAACTATAATAGAAGATATTTTTAATCATAACAAAAAATATTAAGAAAATATTAAGGAATTAATTCTGCATTTCATTTTTGAGAGATCAGGAGAGGAGTTTGCACAGGCACATGGTGAAGGGGTGGGAGGAAAGGGTGTGCTGGACAAAGACAAATGCCGCAGGGAAGAGGAGAATCTCAACCTCGCAGAGAGGCACCCCACACAAACAAGAGTTTATTATGGATCTGACTTGAATATGGGCTATACCTACAGAGAAGCTGGTTGGGATTGCCCTAAGGGGCTTAAAACAGACATTGATGAAGGCTCTTGAGCAGAGAAATGAGACATTTAGAGCCACAGAGGAGAAGGATTTATTTCATAGTTACAATGGAACGAGTCTGAGCTCAGGGACAAGACAAAACAGTTCTAAACCCCAATTCTTCCATTTACTGGTTACATTTCCTTTGTCCCATTAACTGATTTGTCCCTTACCCTCTGAGCCTCACTTAACTTATCTATAAAAAGGAGTAAGTCCAGTTCCTAGGTATTTTGGTCATGAAGGTTGACACAGTAGATTGAGAGAGCAGGTTAAGAGAGACTAGATAAATAATTCTATTCCCCTTAATTCACTGTTCACAGAAGGAAGAGGTTGAGAAGGAGACAGGGCAGAAGAACAAAAATCACAGGACTTTGCTCCATGGGGTCTAGAAGACTTGGTGGTGACCCATTCGTGATGGCCAAAGGGAAAGACAAAGTCAGCAACTGAAGTTCAAGTTGTGAACCCAGAGGATGATGGTGGCCCTTACTCAAATGGGTGTGTCAGAAGGAGAAATGGTATAAAGATTAGTTCCTGTCGGGACATTTTGAAAATTAGGGAACAGCAGCAGACAGTCTAGGAGGAAATGTCCAGAATGAACCTAGAAATCAGGGCTCCTGGCCCAGGATATAGGTATGGGTTGGAGACACATGGCATATGCTCTGAGACTTTCAGTAGTTGACCATTCCTATTTCCAGTATCTGTAATGCTTCTACCAACATTTCTCCATACTTATCTTGATATATTCATCCCAAACATGTAGAGAAGTTATTGGATCAAAATGCCCTATTTGCATATAACCTAACTACATTTAGCATCCTGTATTTTTCTCCATGATGTATTATTTTTTTAACAGCTTTCTTGAGATATAATTCACATACCATACAATTCATCCACTTCAAGTGTACAATTCAATGGCCTAGGAATATTCACAGATCTGCGCAAATAGTAACACAATAGTTTTGGAATATTTTCATCATCTCAAGAAGAAATCACAAAGGGCTTAATGGTCACCCCCAAGTTCCCAGTCCTACCCTCAGTCCTAGCAACCACTAATTCACCTTCTCTCTCCATGGATTTTCCTGTTCTAGACTTTTCATGTAAATGGAATCATACAATATGCAATCCTTTGTATATGACACTTTTTCTTAGCATAATGTTTTCAAGTGTCATGCATGTTGTAGCATGTGTCAATACTTCTTTTCTTTTTAAGACCAAGTAATATTCCAATATATGGGTAGACCACTTTTTGTTTATTCATGCACCAGTTAATGGGCTTTGGGGTATTTCCACATTTTGGCTGTTGTGAATAACACTGCTATGAACATTCATTCACAAGTGTTTGTGTCGACATATATTTTGATTTCTCTTAAGTGTATACCTAGGAGAGGAATTGCTGGGTCACAAGGTTTATGTTTTAACTTTTTAAAGACCTACTGAACTATTTTCCAAAGTGGTTGTGCCATTAGGCAATCCCACCAGCAATGTATGTGGGTTCCAATTTCTCCACATCCTCATCAAAACTTGCTATTGTCTGTCTTTTTTATTATAGTCATCCTACAGGGTACAAAAGTGGTAACTCACTATGGTTTTGATTTGCATTTCCCTGATAACTAGTGACACTGACCATCTTTTCATGTGCTTATTGGTCACCTAATTATCTTCTCTATAGAACTGCTTATTCAGATTATTTGCCTATTTTTAACTGGGTTACTTGTTATTTATTAGGATATGTTTTTAAAACACAGAATTTTGTCCTCTATGCTTTCATTGTATAAAATAAAGATAGCACATAAGCATAAATTATTTACACCTAGAAAAGCTGATTCTTTTTCCCTGCATTGAAAAATCTATGTTCAACTGTGTGTGTGTGTGTGTGCGTGTGTGTGTGTGTGTGTGTGTTGTATATGGAAACTGGTGGCTATTGTCCTTATGAATAAGCATTATCACATCAAAACAATGATTACGCCTGGCAGGGTGACAAACTAATTGTATTTAATTCTTTGTTCTCAAGGTTAAAAGTTGGTACCGCTCTTTTAGCACTGCTCCTTCATATACTCTGAAGATAAATTCAAGGCCAAACCAAGAACAATGTCCATGTTAGTAAATTCATTAATCAATGTGTATATATCTATTTTAAGGCACAGCTTGATTTGTTGGCTTTGTCCATACCTGGTAATGTGTGTATCCCCAACTCTGAAGACTTGTTCCATGTTTTGCTGGGGGTCCATCAGAAATTTATTTTTAACATGTGTTAAAAAATGTCTGGTTATGAACCACTTCATTGCCAATCTGCCAGCTCCTGAGGGATCCCACTACTACATGCCCTGGGTGCTTCTTGAAAGGCTTACCTACTGCTATGGATTATATCGTGTTCCTGTCCCCAAATCCCTAGTACCCTAAAATGTGACCTTATTCAGAGATAAAATCTTTACAGGTGTCTAGTTAAAACGAGGTCCTTGGAGCAGGTCCTAATCCAATATGACTCATGTCCTTACAAAAAGGGGAAATACGCACATGGAGACAGGCACCCACAGAAGGAAGATAATGCAAAGAGATGCAAAAAGAAAACTTCCACCTATGAGCCAAACACAGACTCAGAGTGATTTCCCCTCTCAGCCCTCAGAAGGAACCGTCCCTGCTGCCATCTTGACTTTGGAATTCTAGCCTCCAAAACCATGAGGAAATAAATTTCTGCCAGCCACGCAGTTCATGGTGTGCCGTTCACAGCGGCCGCAGGAAACGAACACACCTAGCCACGCACTAGACCGCACTAGACCCACTGAGTGCCTCAGCTGTGCTTGCTCTGGGAGGCGAGGGCCTCTCTCCCTGGAGGCTACTTTCCCATGGAAATTAGCCAGACTGCGCTGCCTATAACCCAACGGCTGCCCCACAGTTTTTAGTTATAGCTGCCCTCTGAGTATCTGCTCACACTTTGCTATTCTCGTTCTAGGACTCAGACACATGTCCATGGGCACTGGGTTGGAAATCCTCCATTCCTCTACCACCAAAAAGGAAAATCCAGGCTTCAGTACTGGGTCAAACTCTTCCTGCCTGGCTCCCTCTCCTCTTAGAATAAGGAAGGCCCTCTTCCTTCCTCTCGTCTTCCAGGAATCAATCCCCTAGTCACATTGGTCTGTTTTTTAAATCTGGCACCACTGTAGCCAAGCCACCGTCATGTCCGGCCTGGACTAACCACACTAGCCCCCTGCCGGCGCTGGCTGCCTCCAGACTTGCACCCTCACAATATTCCGTGACACTCACTATTTGGGGTCTCCCCTACAGGTAAGTTCTAGGAGGGAAGGGACCATGTCTGGCTTTGATCATGTGTCCCTAGTACCTGGCACATAATAGGTGCTCAGCAAATATCCAATAAAGGAAGGGAGAAAGGGGAAGAGAGAGGGAGAGAAGAAAGAAGCGAGGGAGGGAGGGAGGCAGGGAAGTGTGGGCTCATATATCTCCTTACATAAACTACAGGTCTGTCTTTTCTCATTTGAACATACCAGTTGAGTATATACTTACACTAAGGCAATCAAGTCAATGCAAATAGACATGTTCAAATAACGCCACATGGTGTGTTTTCCAAATTAAATGATACAGCTTTCTATACACAGGGCCCATCCAGAATCAAGCCTGTCTCCAAAAAAAAGAAGTCATTCAGTACCATGTGCCTGTTGTCCTCCCTGATTATCCGATGGATCAGAATCCCACTACACACCTGTCATCCCTCTGCATCCACCAGAAATGCACAAGCCCTCTTCAGATGGTTGCTCCTGCCATTGAGTTACTAAAACTGCTACACCTAAGTCTGAATAAGCTGTCTGTGCATTCTGTCACGCCCTCTGGGGAAATGGGTACAGGCAAACCTGCCCCTCTCTTTTTTCTTAAATTGTGTTTAAATACACGTAACATGAAATGAACTCGGTTAACGATTTTTAAGTGTACGGTTCAGTAGTGTGAAGTATATGTACGCTGTTGTACCTCCAGTCTCCAGAATCTCCTATTGTTTTAAACACTAAAAAACTACAACTATATAAAGGAACATAAGACTTCCTAGGGAGACCTCCTAAAATATCTGCTAAATGTTAAATAAGCATCCCATTTACAACCTTCCTTTTAATGATACTATAGTTTGGGACACCTAGGTGACTCAGCTGCTTAAGTGTCTGCCTTTGGCTCAGGTCATGATCCCAGCCAGGGTCCTGGCATTGGGCCCTGCATTGGGCTCCTCCTGCTTTTCCCTCTGCTTGCTGCTCCCCTGTTTGTGCTTGTTCTCTCTCTCTCGCTCTGACACATAAATAAATAAAATCTTAAAAAAAAAAAAAAAACTTTTTTTTTTTAATTTAAAAAATAAAGATACTATAGTTTTTATGCTTTAGGGGGAAAAAAAGCACATTTCCTGGAAATGGTAAAAAAAATATCGGGTTAAAGGGTTAACTTGTCTGTCTTAAGACTGTCCCTCCCAAAGGGCATGTCAAATAATTACATGTAATTTTTTTTAAATGCCTGATTTTTGCAAGTGCTCCTAAGGCACGAGAAAAAAAAAAAATGTTCATCTTTGCCAGTGCTGCCTCCATCCAATGAGCAGACATCACTGTTTTGTTTTTTTTAATGTTTTGAATGATTTGGAGATTAGCATGGGTACTTAACAAAAAGTACAATTTCAAATTACATGCTGCTTCACTGTGCCAAAACACTGTGCGCCATCATCTTTGATGACGTCCACCAGCACAGCACTAAGAATGGTGGTTGTTAGTCATCTGGCTTTGCAAAGCTGGAAGACGAAATTGTAAACAATGTGTGCTTAACCAGGCCATATTAGAAAAGAAGAGTGTCTCAAATATGGTTTCAATTTTTTTAAAAATCTAGCAATATCTTTCAATCAACAACGTGTGCATCTAAATCAATGTGACAAATAGATGCTTGCTCAATCGAGGAACAGTTCATCCATGGGCATCCTTTAAAAGATGATAATCACATTTGCAAATATATATGCTAGTCACATCCGGGTCCGCCCTGGCCAAAGTTTTTATTTCTATACAAGCTTAACCACCATAACCACAGATATGTGTGGATACTAAAATTGCTTTAACTTTAGTATAATGCTTAGAAGATGCCCCGAACTAACCCATCCCTGGCACAGGTCACAGACTGCATGATTAATCATAGCTTCTAGCTCGTGCGTGGAAGACCAAGAGTTGCGGACAGAAACTGTGTGTAGCTAAGTTCAACCCTAGTGATGATTAGGAGAAAACAAAGACAAAATACTCAAAAGCAGATGACGACTCCAGGCCAAGTGTGAAGACAGCACATTGGTAAAGCAAGACCTAAAATGTTTTCCTGAAGATTCAGAATCACTCTATCTTGCTCTGTAAAGGAATGTCCCAAACCCTTTACTCTCAATCCCTAAAAGAGTTGCAAAATTTACATTTTTAATCTCATTGTCTTTCCACCAAGTCTTCAACAGTCCATCACAAAGTAGCCTTAGAGAAAGTTTCCCTAGATACCACTAAAAACACAGGTTTGTAACAGATGTCTCCATGCAACTTTTAAAATAGCTCCCACGTGAAGAGGCTGATAGACCCAGATGTACTTGTTCATCAATCCAGGTAGCCTGGAGCTGGGAAGCAAGAGTTATTAGCAGAGAAATCATTTAAGTGCAAATAATACATGCAAAAGCATCAGAAAAAAAAAATGTTATTTGTAAATTCAAAGACAGGCGCAATTGTACACACAATTGGAAAATCCCTACCTAGAAACCACCCGGAGTAGTGCTTATCTTTAGGCACTAATAAATGGGAGCCCTGGTCTCACACCCTTCTAATTAATGAACATGATGCCTTGCCTTGTCAACCCCTCAGTTTCCTCTATTAAACGGAGGTTAAAATTTTTCCAGTGAATAACATGACAGAAGACACAAACATATTCACCACAAAATGTACAGAAATGTGCCATTCTATACTTAAAAATGATGGTTGTAAGTTATGTTTAAAAAGCACATGGCCACACAGACATGTACTTGGAAACAGACTGCTATGCAGGGGATAAGGAGAGAGGTTCGGGGTGGAATGACTCACAGATTCGGGAATGCAGAGGCTTTCAGCAGCACAAAGTCACAAGGGACCATCCTCGAGGTCTCTCCTCCCCTCCATAAACAAGACTGTTTGTTGACTTGGAAAGAAGATGGTGAGGAGTTTAGAAATCATTGTTTTTAATTTTTGGTTCTTCGCATCCTTGTACTGAATGCACAAACTGGCATATTGTTAAAAATGTATTAAAGGAGCACATTCTGGTGGGCGTTGAGAAATACTGATTCTTCTAATATTTTACAGGATGACAAAGAGAATAAACTAAGTCAAGGAGCTATAACTAACATCTTGACGTGAGCAAAGGGCAAGTCTGTTCTCTACAGTGACACAAAGCTTGTTAAAAGCTTAGAGGGAAACACGAGGGGATCCAACTGTCTTAAATGCAGTAAGATTTTTCCCTCCAGGAAGAGCTAAAGTCAAGTAGTACCTGGGGCAAAGAAGTAAACTAGCAAAATAACCGAAATGGGGCAATCTTGACCTTTTCCAGCAAGGAGGGTTTCTAGAGAGGCTGTATACAAATCAAATCGAATGTTAAGATTTGGAGGGGAAGCCAGCCATTTAAAACCATTTAAAATATTTGAAAGTCATGCAAAGCAGAGTTCATCTGTGGCAAAAAGAGTTGTGTTCAAAATCATTCAATCCGTGCACTTTAATTTTTCTTGATTATACTTCCTTAAATATTTTTCGTAGTGTGCAGCATCCCTAGGACAACCACTTGCTGCTCTTGAACTCAACGCTTTCCTGAAATCCCTTTCTATCAATAGGTCATAGAATGTTAGAGCAGAAGACACCGTAGAGATCAGTTACAACTGCAGTTCTCAAACCTGGCTATATTTTAGAGACTTTCAGAGCTTTTTACAAATACAAAGGCCAAGGTCCCCACCCCAAACCGATCAGATCAGAATTGGGCGTGGGGAGGAGTATCCTTACTTTTTACAGACCCCACAGGTGGTTCTACTGGGCTACCAGGATTAAGAACCACTGGACCAGAGTGTAGATTTGCATTGTCTGACACCACTGTCACTTGGCCGACATGCGGCCACAAGAGCACTTGAAACGCAACTGGCCGGAACTGAGACCTGTAATTCACGTTAACTGTAAACTACATGCCAGATTTCAAAGACTTGGGACCAACAACAACAACAATTAAAAAACAACAACAACAACAACAACAACCCACAAAGTATCTCTTCAACATTTTTATATTGATTATATGTTGAAATACTATTTCAAATACACTGGGTTAAATAAAATATGTTATTAAAATTAATTGTTTTTTACCTCCTTAACGTGGCTGCTAGAACATTTATAATTACATGGGTGGCTTACATTTATGGCTCCCACTGTTGGACAGTGCATTCTTTTATCACTCATGAAGAAATTGAGGCAGAGAAGCATTAGGAGTTGAAGGCAGCACTTTGAGGATTCACTCTTCTAGTCTTAGTCTTTTCCTGTGGCCATGAACAACACAGTTTTGTAGAGCTGCGGCAGAGCCTGGGATGCCATCAATTCGATTTCAAACCTTTCTCTCTTTTGTCTTGCTACTTATTTCTTCTACGATTGGATATTAAAATCTGTTTTCCTTCATGGAAAAATGTCCCCTCCCCCGTTAGGCACACACTCGTGATTTGTCATTGTAGAGTCACTCGTGAAAGCAGAGTAACCAGAACGGATACTTAAAATAAATCTAGAAAAACATCGGTATAAGGTAAATGCAGAGAATGAATGAAGAAGACCCTCAAAGCTTTTAAGTTCTGGCTTCTGTTTTACCATGTTGCAGTTTAGTAAATAACCTCAGAAAACCCTCTGCATCCTGAGAGCCATTTTCAACACAGTCCCTGCTCAGAATTTAGAAGTTCAAGAACTGAGAATACTGTCCTTCCTCCCAGAAGGCCGTGTTTTTCTGGACAATGCTGTCATTGCAGGAAGGCAGATCGGGCTCTTCATGAGGGCCTGCCACATCACGCCTAGCCACCCTGGTGGAAACAGACCTCATCTTCAATGCTTTCTCCCCTCCGGTGCAAGGATTAGGACCTGGACATTCAGAGGCCAAACAGCATCATCGCTTACTTAGAGAAGAAGATCTTGTTTTGATAAAATAAAAGGGTCCTACCAGATCTGGCAATGGGAGATGAGATGTATTTCTTCTTATAATCAGCTAATTCAAACAAAAACAAAGATGTTTTTTGTTGCGTGTGGTTTTCCCCCTTGGGAAGCCAGCAGAGAGAGAACTGCATAAAATTGGCTGAAATGTGTTGTAGTTGAGGAATCATGCAACACAGGGGCTCCTCAGTGTAATAAGAGAATGAAAGAGACCTAAATTCTGATATAAAGTGTTCACACAAAGAGCTGGAAAGGAACACTACGGGTCATGCCAAATAACACATACAGTAGATGAATTCAAGATTTCTATTGAGATATTCTTGTTCCCCATCCTAAATACAGCATAACCAAGATGTCATCTTAAATCAAATGTGTGGTGTTCAGGAGCCCCCTATATTGCATGCATGATTTCTATTAGTTATGATTAGTCAACTTTGCCAGGCAAACCTCAAATAGCGTACTTCTAGACTCAACTCACTTCTGATGCAGTAACATTTCCCTCCAAACTCTCTCATATACACTGACCTGGAAAGATAAAACACTGGAGACAGACTCTGGGCTTTACAAGTACATCTGCCAGAGTGAAAGTAACACTTGTTGCTCTATTCGACACAAAGAAAGATGATTTATTTTAACTTTAAATAATTTTTCAGATCCCTTCTTCAAAGGTGATTAAGAAAACAAAGGAAGTAACAAAAGTTCCTGCCTTATCATAGAGAGGTCTTTTAGAACATCTTTAAGCTCTGTCTGATTTTTAGTCTCAAATGAAATCTGGAGGGTGCTGTTTTACGGGGCATGTCTAATAGTAATGAAGGAGAATAAGAAGAATGGCTTTCCAATAATGAGGTCAACACAAAAAAAATTAGCATTACAGAATAGAAACTACAGTTTTATGGTCAGGGGACTCATTCAAAAGATCTGATAAAAATTGTCTTTGAAAGGTTAGTGATCAAAAGATTTAAAAAGAGCAAAGCCTCCGAAGCCATGGGTTATGTCTCATTCATGACCATTTATGGCAGCCTGGCTCATGGAAAGAGAACCCGACCTGGAGGCCGGGACCTGGCTTTTCGGCTCATTTTGGCACTCTCTAGCTGTAGGCCTCAGTGAGCCAGGGAACATAACCAGGCCTTCGGTTCTTCTCCGCAAAATGACAAGGTTGGTCTTTCAATGAGAAGACCTCCTTAGCTCCAACTCTGTATACATGATAGCAAGCTTTTCTAGCTCGCCATCAGAATCCCTGGTCCAAAAGGAATTCTTCCTCTCCAAGATGAATTCAAGCCAAACTCCAACATAGTAGTTTTCAATCCTTGTTAATTTTCGGGTAAGAGATTAGAACTGTAAACCTTGAGGAAACAGAAGGAAGCAACTAAAATAAGTGTTTTTAAAGTATTAAGTTAATTCTGATCTAGTTTTCAGAAAATATAAATGAATAATAGAGCGAGTCTGACAGAAAGAAATACAGAAATGCCAAAGAAGCATCTTATACATTCTGAAATTTATCCAAACTATGTAAGTTTTATTTTGAAAGTCCCAGAGTCTCAATATGAGCTTCAAAAATTCTACTCTTGTTTCTGATATACTGCTATCACTACCTGAAAATTTGTAAAAGCCTTCTTGTTCTTTTTTCTCCTATGTTAAGTCCATGGTTTGCGATTTCCAACAATGGAATACTAATAGATCCTCAAAATCACTAATTGCCCATTTTTTCCCTAATTACAAAATATAAGAACTTTTAACATGATGTCATTTTTAAAGTGTCAGATTTTCTATTTAAAACAATGCCACAAAATAGATAGCTTATTTAGTTTACAAATAACAATACAAAAAGGTTCTTTAAGTCTGTTTATCATATCGGAAAGTGCTTCTTACACTTAAATGTTTGAGGCCATTGCCCTCCCCAGTTCATTACCTTATCTCAGTTGCATAATTTCTTAAATAGCCTTCAGAGAGATAGTACTGGATATACATTTTTAAGCACTAATTTATAAAAAGCATTGGTAGATTCCCATAATACAGCTAGTAGTCAAACTGGACAAGATAATGAATTGACTGAGATCATTGCTCCATCTTCATCCAAGAAAGCTGCCTCTAAAAAAAGATTTTAAATTGCTGTAGAAATCCAATTTGTAAGAAGCAAAAGAAGTGTATCGATGGGAAACACCAGCCATGATCACATTAATTTTGTGACTAACAGCACTGCTTTGAAGTGAAGAAGGGGGGAAAAAAAAAGATGACCAACATAATAAGTCTGCTCAAATCCCCAATTTTAATCTAACAACGCAATCAGAAGAAAACCAACTACAAACACAAAGTTCACGTCTTCAGGATACAGCAAACATCGCCAACCCATGAAACAATTTTCAGCTTAATAAGAAACAAACTCCAAGGCTAAGGAAATACTATAGAAAGTGATGCATCCTTGCTAAAAGGCAAATTATAGTAAGAAATCAGGAGACCAGGAACTTGACAGTGGTACCAACAGCCATGATCGACTGGTTTGGAATCCGAAGGTGTGGGAAACTGACAATTAGTTGTATGATAATCTTCAGCCTACAGTAATTGAAGAGCTATAGAGGAAAAGTCTCTCGGGCAAACTACCATTCAATTAACCTCCTGTTCAAAGCTGCAATGTCACAAAGATGGGCCCATGTTTTTGTGGGAATGTTCTAATAAACTACCTACTCATGTAGAAACTATATAAGGTCACAACTGACTTCTTATTGACAGGCAGTTTACAGGTATCAACAATTTACATTCAAAAACAGCCTCAAGATATTATCAATTGAGCAAACATGTTTACCCTTAGTAAAGTTGAAAAATACAAGTCGTTCTGCCTCAGTCAGGATTTTAAAATAACAGATCTATATAAAATGATGCAAAGGAAAATGAGGACATTTACAGGGAGGCACCAGTGAGTTCTACGATTGTTTTCTTTTTAAGTTTTAAAACCCAAGTAATAGCTGATATTCAATCAACAGCACCCTACTTCAGGGGAATACCTATCGAGGTCTGGATGTGGAGAATTTTTTTGTTGTTGTTTTATTTTCATTTTTAGTTTTCTTTTTTTTAAATGCCTCCCTTATTAAAACTTAAGTACTTATTAAAGTGATTCATGAAGGCCTGTGGAAAAAGGAATTCTTACCTGACACATTATTTAACATGCTTCATAGCTCCCCCCTGCAGTTCACACGCCCATGAACATTATTTTACCCAGGAAATAATGGTCTTATTCACACACACACACACACACACCTTCTATACAAAATGCTACCAAGTCCCAGGAAACCGACAAAGGCAACATTAAAATTCAGTGTGAAATAAGAATTCCATTTCTGAATTCCATCTATGAAAACATAAGCTCGGCCTCATTTAACTAACTGCAAAGTTCCTTTCTGCTTCATAAGCATAAGAAACATCATCTTACCATTATTCGTAGAATAAAATCAGCAACGTGTTGCTTCTTGCAGTCACCAAATCGGGTTTTTTTTTCTTCCTTTCTTTCTAGTAACTTCTATTTCACCAGCAAGATTAGGAAGAAAATAAATCTTTGAGTATTTGCTTCACAATTTCAGACCACAAGATTGTGAAACTAGTCTTGATTTACAAAGAAAAAAAGAAGAACAGGTCTGGTATTTTACAATCACTTCTGCAACCAAGAGGTACCTCCTGGACTCTGGTACCTCCTTTCCTCCCTCGTTTGCTAAGTTTCTTTTAGTAATGAGACTAATTTTTCCAGTAGCCTTGAACTCCCCAGATTTAACTGACATGGAAAATGTGACTAAAAACTTGTAGAACTGTCTAGCCTCCAACCCTACACAGAATCAACTTTGTTGGAAGTGAGGAAGAACACCTCGCAAGCAGCTACTTGCTCCTTGAGACGCCTGCATTTCAACGGCACAGAACACCAAAGAACAGTGCGCCATCTAGCTAGCAAGCTGAACTCTCTGTTCTCTAAGGGGGGACACCTTCAAACCCTGGGAGTTAAGAACTTGTCAGGGTTCAGCTGCTCTGAAGGTCCAATTGTTTATTTAAATAAAAAAAAAATATCGCTACTGAGATAATCCACATCGAGTGGATATGGGAAAATTTAGGTTATAATGGCACTACAAACTTTTACATCTAACTTTGATTTACAAGATAAAAGCAAGTTTTAAATTAAAAGGGCTTTCTGTTAATAGAGCTTATTATTCTGAAGACGGGGAATGATTTTCTTCGAAAGTTGTCCCTGGGTGCATGCCTATTATCTTTGCTTTTCCCCTTCCACTAATGAGCATTTATCTAAAGAGCCTGTTAATCCTCTGATGTGTGCTTCTGGTCAGAGGTAACAGTTTGAATAAAACCACTAATCACTGATCACTAAATCACTGATCATTAATCACGCTCTCCCGTGCTGGTGACCCAGGCCATTTTTTCCTTCAGGTCTATGCATCGCAAACAAGAAGTTTAACATTTTAGAAGCACATGCATTCTGCAGGGGTTATACTATTTCATCTCTAGATGTGAATGAATAATAAATACTGCCACAAACTTGGGGAAGGATGTCAATTAGACCCCAGACAGGAGTTTCACAAATGCCTACTCCACAGCAAGGCTGTTTCACTTGGAAGAAAGTAGATCTGATTATAACAAAACATGTGTTCTTCACAAAATTCCCACATACTCAGAATATAAATGTTCCTTAATTTAGCTTCCACCAACTTCAAATCAGAGAGCACCCAAATCCTCTGCCCCACTCAATCCAAAACTCTGTCAGTAGATTTTTTTTTAATTTCTGCTGCACGCACACACCCTCCCCCACTAAGAGTTCTTTTTACTTTTATCCCTTACACACGTCACACACAGAGTGTTTCCACTTCCACTGCCAGATAGGCAGATTCGGACTCAATTCGACGATTTAGGTATTCAACTTCCTCTTTAAATATAGAAACTTCAGATTAAGAGAAAGAAGTATATACATCAATTTATTGTAAGGTGTTTTGGGTTCAACGACTCACATTCCCTCACTTTGTAAATGAAATGTTGAATCTTGATTCTTTCAGCTACATCTGATTTAATCAGCATCCTCACTTCTTCCCTCTTCCGCTACTACTCGGCTGGAGAAAGGCGCTATGTCAAATTAAGTACTTTGTTCGCAGTGGGTGTGTTGCTTTCCTAAGTCACCAAAGGGACGGGGTATTATCATAAGGACTCTGTTTCCTGAGATGCCTTTTCTGTCAGGACAGAGCATTTTCGCCCTGGAGAAGAGGGCTCGCTGGTGCCTTTCTTAAATAATAGAAAAGGGCAGATTGTGTGTGTGTTGATCAGGTACCGTGCTCCCCTCAGACACCAGAAGCTCTTAGGCACACTCCGGGGACAGGGATCGCCCCAGGGAAAGCACTAAAAGGGGGAGGCGGGGCCAGAGTGATAACGGTGTGGGCGGGAGAGGGGGTAAAGAAGGAGGGGTCCGGGGAGGAGAGGGCAATAAAGATGCCCACGGAACGGGCGACTGTACGAGTATGTTGCGGGTGGGATGGAAAGCAGAGTTGCTTGGTCAGCATCTCTAAACCCCGAACTCTTCAGTATCTGAAGCTGTTAATCAAACACTTACTGGCCTGCAGAATGACGTAATGGACCTGTATCCAGCCTTTATTCCTTGACACATGTCAGAGAGGGAGGGAAAAATAAAAATCAAACACACTCTGAGGACTCTGACAACTCAATATACAAGAAACCCACTCCAGTTCCTGGCCTTGAACAAGCATCAAGTGGGGGTGGCACCCGTTCAGGCCAAGTCGGGGAGGGGGTGGACAAGCTCTGAGGCTTAATCTACCGGATACTCCCTCTCCCCGCCCCCCGAAATAATTCTACGGCAAAGAAGAAGTGGGATGCAGTTGCCCGAAGAAAACGTGTCCTTGGTTCCTTCTCGCGTCTTGCCCCTCTAAGAACTTCGTGAAAAGTTTAAGCGGTTGCGTGGAGAATCTGCAGGAGAGGAAGGCTCCGCCGCCAGGTCCTGGGAACTGCCACCGCGCTGCCGCGGCAAAAGCGGGAGCTGTCATTTGGGGCAGCGGCAGGGAAGAGGTAATGATGCCAGCGAGAACGGGACGGAAGCAGGAGACGGCTGCAGGACTGAAAGCGAACAGAGCCGTGCCACTCTCGAGCTTTCTGCGCCTGGAGCGAAAGCCAAGTGCCCTTCAAGGGCCACGTCCCCTCCCCGAGCGCGCGCGCCCACCAGCTGCGGCGGGCAGCCCTGCGGGAGAGGTGGCAGCGGCAGGCTCGGCACCGGGAGGGAGCGAGCCCCCCGCGCCCGCCCGCCCGCCCCCTAGGTGACCCGGCGTCCTCGCCGCGCCCGCTGGAAGTTTGCAAACTTTCTCCGGGGGTTCCGCCGCATCACCGGGAAGTTGGGGACGCGGGGGGAGGCTCCTGGCTCGCCGTCTCCGCTGCCACCGCCGCTTGACCGCACTTCTGGAGGGTTCCGCACCTTGCCAGGTCTCTGGAGGCAAACACACACCCCCGATTCATAACTGTTCCCCGTGTCAGGGAAACACACGCGCGCTCCCACACACGCATCACGCCGGGGAGGACACGGCGCCCGCTCCACGTTAGCATCCCTCCAGTCACACGGCGCGGCGACCACAGAGACGCGCTCTGGAACAGACACGGCGTGGGGTCTCTGGAGTGGCCTCAGGACACAGCAGAATTCCACAGTCCACCAGCCTTCGGGGCCGGACTTCCCTCTGGTCCGCCAAAGTGTTTACAAACACAGATCACCCTCCAAAAAAATGCATCGCATCTTCCCTACTCCTTGCCCTGTGACCTGCCCACTGGACCAAGTAATCTCGCGGCTGCTGCCGAGAACCAACCCCTGCAAACCAAGTACGCTCCCGAGATGGCTCCCGCGGCAAGTGCAACAAAAGTAGCTAAATGCAAAAGCCCCAGAAGTGGCCGAGCCGTATTTTTAGGAACTTACCAAACAAGTGTGGAGAAGGCAAGAGCGGAGCCCGGGTGAAGGGACCACGTTGGACTGAGCAAAGATTACAATACATTCTATTTAGAGTGCATTACATCACCCCCCCGGTGACGTCACGTGGGATTCCTGAACTTCTAAATCATTGCGGTCCGCGGGGGAGGAAGAGGAGGGGCGGGGCCGCCGCGCCGAAGGGGCGGACTCCGCCCCGGCCACGCCCCGCCCCCGCCCCCGCCCCAAGAGCGGACCCCGATGCACCCGCGGGGGAGCGGCGGCCGCAGCGGCGACCGCGCAAGCAACAGCTTGCAGAGCCCAGCGCCGTGTGACACGGCTCCCTGACATTAGTGGTGTGAGTCAGCTTGGAAACAATCCTCGCGGTTTCAGACAGGACCACGGAGGAGGCACGGACACGGGCTGTCCTCCTAGCAAGGCCTGGTAGCCTCTGAAAGGTGTGGGGATGGGGACAGCGGTAGGGGGTTACGGGGGGCTAAAGGGTGCGGGATGAAGACTTTCTGCAAACCGAAATGCAAGACGCTCCCCCCCCCTTCCCCCAGCAGCAGATGTCCAGCTCCTGTTCGCCTGCGACAGTCGTGACCTCATTAGAGTGTTCCCTGAATCCTGGCCTCCCAGAATACTCACTCAGCACCCCTTTCCACCGTCCCCTACCCCACCTCACCTCCAAAGGAATAACTTATTTACTGTGCACTCTCACATGGAATACATAGCCCCCACCTTTTCCAAGACCCCTGCTTCATGCGTCTGAGAAGCTGGAGGGGAGTTTCTCCAGGAGGCGAAAGGTGAATCACAGCTAGAGCCAAGTGATGAGCCTGATTTAGACTCAGCGTCAGAGCCGGAAGGGCCCTTGGCGATCACTTCCAGAGCCTCCTCTGTAACTCGCCCAAGCTCACAGGCTGGCAAGTGGCAGAGCCAGAGCCGAAATGCAGGATCCGGTGCCTGGTCTGCAGTGTCTTCCTGAGCCTGGAGTTTTCAGCATGAGCCAGTCACCATCCCCGCCCCCAGTTTAATTTCCATTTGTATTTCTCCTTGTGAGCAGGACTCAAAGGGAGGCGTAGGCCAAATTCCAGAGGATCCAAGATGACCATGGTCATCCTTGCAGCGTCTCACCCTTAACAAAGCACTTGTACCCACATGAATGCCCTTGATTCTCACAACCATGGAGCACAGGAAGAAGTAGGGCAGGTGTTACTATTATCCCCATTTTACAGGTGAGCTAAGGCATACTCCAGGAGGTTGGGGCGCTGGCCAGAAGACACTTGCGCAGGTGGTAGCACCGGGACCACCCCATTCCCTGTTTTCAAACCCCAGATCCCAACTGGTCTCCCTTCTAGAACCAGGGGTGAGCATTCCATTCACGTGGGTTATTTGGTGCTTAAAATCTCTACTACCGCTGTGTTGGCTGGAGTCAGAGTTTTGCTTAGGAACAGTTTAGCCCCCATTAACAAACAATGATCATTCCTGACATTTATGTAACATCTAACATTTCTATAGCACCTCTTATCCCCATGCATCATAACCATGACTGTGCAATTTGCCAGAGAATCATGACTGGGCTGGCTAGGAACTGTAATGCTTTGCCCGGATCGTCACATACTACTTCTGAGCTGGTTTTGACCTACTAAATAGAAGAGCTTTGTATTTCCTTTCTGGTTTTAAGTGTTTTAACAACTACCTGCCCTTTAGTGTTCCTTGAGACCACAGGGACTGGTAACTCTGTTTCTTACAGCCTTATTCAGAGCTCATCACTGAGTTTTCCATTTGTTCTTTTTCACATTTAGACCTGAAGGAACTGCAAAAGAAGGGCTCCAGCCCTAACTTGAAATCTTAACCAATAAAACTTTAAATATGACAGCTCAATTAGCTGGGTTTAGAGAAGGAAGCAGTAGCCGACTAAAGAACAGACTTCTTGTCTGCATTCCCACTCAATAATGAGGATAGCCTTTTCCACCTAAAGCACGTAGCCTACCTCCTTCTCTGGCAAAGATGTGTGAGCCGAACAGGGAACAAACTTGAGACACAAAACAGATACAGCTTAACATCTCAGAGCTAAGTCAGAGAGCTAATCTTTTTTTTTTCCCCCCAGTTGACGAGTGTGGACTAAAGGAATAAAATGAAGTATTGAATAAGCAAAGAAGAAGTGATAAAATATTTAAAACCGTGTAAGTAGTTAATCAACATATAAATTTAAAACACTTAATTCCCAGTATTCTCTAAACAGAAGCATACACATATAGATGAGTTTTAATGCAAGTAGCTCATCAATTTCTAATACTATCCAAATCATTTGTTGATCTTTAAAAATGATTGCTGAACTTTTGTTTGACATGCTGCACCAGGTAAACAATTCCTGTCTGAGCCATGGCTGACATAGAAACACACAGGGAACTTTTCCAGGGACTTTCCCATTATCTTGATAATCACGAGGTTACTGAAATGGAATTTCGGTAGAGAATTTCTCTTAATATCAGCAATACTGTTCATGTGCACACCCCTCTTTCAGCATCTGCTGAACTCACAGCAATTTCATTCAAAATGTTTCCATCCGTTATATTACAGGGTGGGTGTGTGCGTGTGTGTGTACACACAGACCTCTGTTACCAACTAAGTCACACACAAAAAAACCTTCTGAATGTAAACTGAAGAAGAGAAGTGGTGTTTATGAATTTGGATTCTAATGTCTGACTGCCGGAGTTTGAATCATGGCTTTGCTACGTGAGCCTCCGCTAACCTCTGGGTCTCATTTGCTTCATCTAGGTAATATGGTGATAATCATAGTAACTCAAACGAATTAAGAATTGTGCTTTGCACAGGACAAATGCTATGTGAATACTTGCCCTCGTTTTTATTAATGAAAGCAACGTGGCTAATGCCATGATAGTTGGGCATTCAGTGATTTCAGCGAAATTGACCAAATAAATGAAAAGAGAACCCATTTCCCCATACTTCTCCCACCCACCCCCCCCACAATCACCCATGCATGTACCATCTGTACCAAACAGGCTCTCATCTGTGAAGTCATGCCTACAGAACCGTCATGTATATAGACTCAAATTCCTACATGGCTCTGCTCACCCAGTCCCTTCAGGACTCCTCAGAGTTGAAGATCCTTGGAGGCTGCGGTTTCCGGAAGCAGCCATGGAAGAGCATCTCTAGGAGTAGTACTTCAACTGGTAGTGGCCACAACCTGGGGCATTTGCCTGCTGGGGTGCCGGCACCACCTCCAGGAATGTCATTTCACCCAGTAGGACTCCATCAATTACAGCCTCATGGACATGTGGAGAGGAGCATCCTGATAACAGGATCAAGGGAATCTGGTTAGGTACTGCCCACCCTAGGTCCTCCTTCCCAATCCCACCTTCCTCTCCACGGTAGGGGCACAGGCACAGGCCCACTGGTAAAACACCACTTTGGTTGGATCTATAAGGTGCTGACTGGCACCCATATTGGCCAGTGAGAATAGATGAGAACCCCATGCTGGACAAAGGGTTAGTCCTTTAATTGTTGGATCAGAGGACAGTCCAAGGAAGAAGCCTGGACAGCTCGGCCAGTGTGATACTACAGAGCCCAGAACTGTGGATATCTACGAACCCCTATGGAGAAATTTTAATATTTTAATAAATTTGCAACCTTCCAAGTACTTACCTCCTGAATATCAGGCCTGAATAGAGCCATTCCTCAGATGAGAAAACAAATCCTTTAGCTTTGTGCTTTGGATTCAGTCATTTCTCCAAATTCAACAAAGGGTGGCAGGTCTTTCTAGTGCTAGGGATTAAAAGAAGAAAAAGATCTCTTTCTTCTGAGTTTCTAGATTCCCGAAGAAGTTATCAAACTCCGTAGCATAAGCAATACTTGGACAACTTGCTTTTTGGGTGGGGTTTCCCCAGGAGTTTCAGTTCAAAGCTCTGGCATTGGGCTCAGGATTCTGCATTTGTGATTCTGATACAAGCACCTTGGGACCCCGCTTTGCGGGATTCTGGTTTAGTGAATTCATATGGGCAGTGACCCAGGAGAAAGTTGGGGAGGGAACAGAAGAGTCTGCCACCTGCAATACTAAAAAAATAGGTATATGACCCCGGGCTCATATACTTGAGATCAATCCTGTAGCTGCTTCCCATAAAGACACACGTACTCCTAGAGAAGGCTTCACCTTGTCCCTTCTACACACACCCACTCAGAGGGGATTTTCCCATTTATTTTTTTATTCAAGGTTTTTATTTTTTTGTTTTTTAACTGAGTTAGCAGTGGTAGTGGAAAGGATGCCTGGTTTGTCATGAAATCCCTAGCCGTGTTCCACTGGAAAGTTTCTCTCTCTCTTCTAAGACGAATCTTTACCAGGTTTCTTCATTATCTTTTTCTTTTTTAGGGGAGGTTCCACACCCAGCTTGGGACCCCGATGTGCGGCTTGAACTCACAACCCTGAGATCAAAACCTCAGCTGAGATCAAGAGCTTAACGGACTGAGCCACCCAGCGGTGGCTTCATTATCTTATCTGAAGGGGTAAAAATTTTCAAACAAATGGACCTGCAAAATGTATCCAGAGGCAGCAACAATCACAACATGGCTAGCTAACACTTAACAGGCATTTACTCTTTATGTGTATTCTTTCAGTTATTCTCTCAACAACCCTATGAGGTGGTTGGAACCATGCTTATTTTATGATGAGAAGATAGTTTTATTTATTTTTCTAATTTAAATTTTTGTTAACATAGAGGGCAATATTGGTTTCTGGAGTAAAATTCAGTGATTCGTCACTTACACACAATACCCAGTGCTCATCACAATGAGTGCCCTCCTTAATGCCCATCACTCATCTAGCCCATCCCCCACCCACCTCCCTTCATCAACCCTATTTGTTCTCTATTGTTAAGAGTCTCTTATGGTTTGTTTCCTTTCCCCTTTTTTCCCCCTTCCCATATGTTCATCTGTTTTCTTTCTTAAATTCCACATCTGAGTGAGATCATATGATACTTGTCTTTCTGTGACTGGCTTATTTCATTTAGCATAATATACTCTAGCTCTATCCACGTCATTGCAAATGGCCAGATTTCATTTTCTGATGGCTGAGTAATATTCCGTTGGATATATATACACACATATACCACAAAGAAGATAGTTCTAGAGCAGCAAGTAACTTGCCCAGGAGAGCACATCTGGGGTGTGGCCAAGATGGGAGAGGGACCCAGAACACTGGTACCAGTACCAGCACCTGCCAAAGCCTGATGGGACATTAAGCATGTGCAGAAGCCGAGACTGGACAGTGTGCCCACTGTTCCTTCCCACCTTATTTGCATACAGCACTACTCATGCTGCCTGGACATCGGATGAGACCCAAAGCGAGTGTGAAGTAAACCTGTTTCATCCACGGTTAAGTGGCCTAGAAAGAGGTGGGCACAGGCAGCCCTGAAAGGCTATGCTTTCCTTTCAAACCAGAACTTTCTTGAACACAGAAAGAAAAGGCCATGGCACTCGAAGAAACACAGCACCCTCTCTTACTCATGTGACATCACTGTGCTGACCAACAAATAACATACACTGAAAATGATGACATAAAAGAAAAGGGAAACATGGGCAGCCCTTACTTCCTTTTCCTTTCAGTCTCTCCTTACTCATGAGTGAACAGAAGGCAGAGTTTTGGCCGAATGCGCGCACATCAAGAACTGAAATATAGGGACACCTGGGTGGCTCAGTGGGTTAAAGCCTCTGCCTTCGGCTCCGGTCATGGTCCCAGGGTCCTGGGATCGAGCCCTGCATCAGGCTCTCTGCTCAGCAGGGAGTCTGCTTCCTCCTCTCTCTCTGCCTGCCTCTCTTCCTACTTGTGATCTCTCTCTCTCTCTGTGTCAAATAAATAAATAAAATCTTTAAAAAAAAAATTCTCTCTCTCCCTTTTCAAAAAAAAAAAAAAAGAACTGAAATAAAGACAGCAGAGTTCATTTTGTACCGTGTTTTCACTGCTCTGGTAAGAACAAAATACATACACACAGAGGAGCCATGAAATGCAAATTGTGTGAGTTCCGTGATTCCACGTACAAGTTAATTTATATTTACATGTATCACTGGCATTGCATTGCACAATAGAATAATCATAAAATGAATGCTAATAATTTAATATTTAAATTTTGTGTTGCTTAGAATGACACATTAAATAGCAAATTAAAAACATGATGACAGGTTGAGAGATTAGCTCTGAAAGCAAGGAAAACCTTTTCTATTTAATGTTTTGTTTTTGTTTTTGTTTTTGTTTTGAGAGAGAGAGAGAGAGTATGAGCAGGGAGAGGGGTATAAGGAGAGGGAGAGAGAGAATATCAAGCAGACTCCATGCTCAGTGCAGAGCCCAAGACAGAGCTCAATTTCAGGACCCCGAGATCATGACCTGAGCTGAAATCAAGAGTCAGACACTTAACCGACTGAGCCACTCAGGCACCCGTCTATTTAATATCTTTAATGACACTTTCCCTCTGTCTTTTGAACAAGGGGCCTTGCATTTTTCTTTAGCACTGGGTCCAAGAATTGTGTAGCCAGCTCCAAGTACAGACAAATAATTGGTGCTATCCATCATGCCCCCAGATCCACGCTCACGATGCTAAAAGTACAGGCGAGCAGAGCAGAAGGTCTAATAGCCTCAGCTTTGTCACTTAGTGTTGTGACCATGGCCAGTCTTTTAACCTCTCTGAAGTTCAGATTCTTTATCTGTAAAATGGAGCTAAGACACCTGCCAGGATATTACAAGGACTGAGTAAGTTAATATATGTAAAGTGCTTAAAACAAATAAGGGGAAGAATTTAATAAAATAATCTATGTCGAGTGCTTAGCCCTATTTAGCATTTAGAATGTGTTCAGTCAATGTTACATAAAATTGCATAGAAGCTATAATACTAAAGTTCTGTGCATGAGAATGGAGGAACCCATCCAATTAGTCCTCAAATTAAGGGTCTTAATCTAAGTCGCTTATATTCGAAGGAGAAGGTACAGTTACATTCACAAATCTGCCCTGAGCTTGCGGACAATAGAGCAATTTTATACAAGCTGACATTCTAGTTGAAGCGATCACAACTTTCCCTTCTCGTCTTTACCTACGCAAACATTTTACACCCACAGTTGTGTAATTATATCAAGTCTTATGTGGTTTAGATTTTCTAGAATAATTCCTTAAAATCCCAACAGGTATAGCTTGAAATTGCCATGCTTTTGCATTGGAGGTGAGAGTGCGTAGCAGCTCTGAAATGTGTAACAAAGAGACAGCCCACCCACTTGACTCAAGCTTGGGGAACCTCATCTAGAAAGTTATCAGTTGCTGATGGCTTGACCTATCCCTATAGGGAATTATGGCATTCACCACCTTATAAAACTTAATGTTTTCTTTTGAACCTGGCTGAAAATCAAAAGCTTCACCTATCCCAAAGTGTATCAGTGTTAACATCCCTATAAAAGTTATACTTATCTTAATGCATTCCTTTCTTTTATTTGAGAGACTTGATTAAATGAAAAACTACTTTTTTTTCCTGTCTTGAGATTAAGTGAAAGAGATTGGCACCTGCTCTGAATAATGACCCAGAATAATAGTGCTGTGTCAGCACACTCCAAAAATTTTAGTCATTTCCTTAAGATCAATGGTAAGTGGAAAGTAACGGTTTTACAATAATTAAGAGTGTTTTATATATAGGGAAGGTTCATTTAGACTAAAACAGTATTGATATCTCATAAATTAGTATTGAGCGTCACCTCACATGAACTGATATTTCACATACCACCTCTTTTTATATCATCGTTAACCACATGTTTAACTCATGTACCGCTGACGTGGAAGGTTACCCTTGTCTCTTTAGGGGCGTTCCTAAGTACCTTATTTAAATGATTCTTGAGAATTTCAGTAGCTTTTAAACCTAATTGATCAGCAATTCCTACTCATTCTTACATGATATAGAATATTTAAAACCTGGAAAGTTACTCTCGGCCTCATTCAAATCGTGAAAATTATCCACTGAAGAAGTCAGAAAATAGAAAGCTTCCCTATCCCCCTATTCTCCTCCCCCACTCTGATTTTAAAATATTCTGCCTATAGCTTTCACAACAGTGCCCTTACTTGACACTTAAAGAGAATGCAGTACAAACAGTACACTGGGACATTGTGCTGTTTAGAAAAACCATCTATTTTTCAGGACTGCTGTGGCTACTTAATGTTATGCCAAAGTCTGAGTAGAAGGAAAGAACCCCATTATTTGTAGGTACCACCTCCGGTTCAAGCCCATTATATATTTTATCTCATTTAATCTTGACAACTCTGAGTGGAAGAGGTTATTACTCCTATTTTATTAATGGGACTACTGAAGCTCAGAGAGGCTAAGTAATCTGACCAAGGTCACACAGCTAATAAATAAGGCAACTGGGTTTCAAACCTAGTCTGACCCCAGAATCCCCACTGTCCATCCCATCCTGCTACAGCAGCCTTTATTTCAAGACACTCCATCTCTCCTTTCAACCCTCCTGCATAACATTTTACCATTCTGTTGAGCAACCCATCAATGTGTGGGTGTATGTGTGTGTGTACACACACACACACACATATATATATATATATACATATATATATATATATATATATATATATATAAAGAGAATGCAGTACAAACAGTACACTGGGACATATATGTCCCATGTATGTATGTGTGTGTGTATATATATATATATATATATATATATATATATATATATATATGCGAAGGTTGGAAACTGTTGTGCCTCTCAGCGATCATTTTGTTGGGAGTTGAATCCCTTCATAGAATGAGTCCTGTGTTTGGTGGCAGGGGGCGGGAAGCACAGTAGACCTAGTTGGTGATGGGCAGAGGACCCTGCGTAGCAAGATCTTGGGTAGGACAAGTAATCTAGGTATATCATGACCCTGATTATGTTTGGGGAACTGTGGTCTAGGGATCCAGCAGCTTCCCACAGCACTTAGCATGAGAGTATTATGAACATAGTTTTGACCTTAGCCCCACTGACAAGACAAATCAGTGAAAGCAGAAGAGGCAGAGGTGGCTGGTATGGAGGCTAGAGGAAGACTCAAAACATTGACTGAATTTGCCAGAAGAAGACAGATGCAAAAACACTTAAGGTTGCTGGAATCCTACGTATTTCTTTCACTGCAATAGTCGTTCATCCATTTTCCTTTTATGGACTCAGATCTGGAGGATGCTATATAAAAATAAAACGCTTAAATTAGGATAATACCTTGAGAAGTACAAGAAATTGCTCTTCCTCTCTACAGCCAGAGAGACCCCTGATGGTCTCCTTTCATTTTTTTAAAGATTTTATCTATGTATTTATTTAGGGAGAGAGAGAGAGAGCATGTGCGAGAGTGGGGGGGGGGGCAAGGGAGAGGGAGAATCTCAAGCAGACTCCGTGCACTGAGCATGGAATCTGGCATGGGGTTCAATCTCATGACCCTGAGATCATGACCTGAGCCAAAATCAAGAGTTAGACACTTAATTCATTGAGGCATCCAGGCACCCCCTCTTTCTTTTTTTTTAATAGGAATCTTTTTATTGTTTCTGCAGATTAGAAAAGTAATACACACTTGTAAAAACCTCAAGAAAAACAGAAATGTTTAACATAGAAAGTAAACTTCATATGATCCCATCCAGAGATAACCACTATTAATTTGATGAATATTCTTCCAGAAATTATATTATACATATAAACATAAAACGCATGCATGTGATCAAGCTATTCTGTTCCCAATCTGCCTTTTCCCACTGCACAGTTTATTGTGGACATCCATCTATGGAAATGCTATAATCTGCCATCATTCTTATTTATGGTTATATAGGATTCCATTGTTTGGGTTTAATCAATTCACTGGAATGGATATTCATGTAGTTTCCAATTTGTTGCGATTATAATCGGTACTATAGTGGACACCTGTCCATGAACTTTTACATACATACGTGACTACTTTTCATAGAAATGGCATTGCGGGGTCACAGCCTATGCCTGTCTTAAATATTTTTACATACTGCTTGATAGCCCATCAATTGTCCAAACTGCAACGAGCAAGGGTGCCCACACCCTTGCCAATAGGGTGCATATCTTAAGAGTTAAAGTCTTATGTGAGATTATCAAAAAGCAAAACTGAAATTGGTGGTTTCTACAGAGAACTCTACAAAGGGAGGACTACACAACAAATGTGAGAGATTTTAGCCACAGAATTCACACTCATAAATCACTGGAACAACAGCTAACCTTGATTATTTTGAATTACTGTAAGTCTGCACCACACATCTCATTCAATTAGGATAACCCTGTGAAGGAAGTATCATTATTATCATCCTCTTACATTCTACAGCTGAAGGAACATAATGGGAGATAGACACAGTAATTTGCCTGCATGACTAGTGAGCGGTGGAACTGGAATTCTTATCTTCATTTTTTTTTTGTTGTTGTGGTAAATATATATAACATGAAATTTAACTCTTTATCCAGTTTTAAGTAACAATTTAGAGGCACGAAGTACCTTCATACTGCTGTGTAACGATCACCACTATGTATTTCCAGAATGCTTTTATCATCCCAAACAGAAATCCTGTACCCACTAAACAGTAACTCCTCATTTCCTCTGCCCCTGGCACTGAGATTTGAGCTCATGAAACATGAGGTTAAAGCCCAACACTTAAATACCAGGATCTATTGCTTTGATTGGTTCCACCATTTTCTCCTTCATTGTCCATGTGAATTAAACGCAGGTTTTCCCGTTTTCATGAGTAGGTCCTTGCATAGTTAAAGGAATAGCAGCCACAGAATACTTCCAGAATCACGGGAGACTTTGTGGTAAAGGAGGGATTGCTGAGCACAAGTCAAGGCTTATCACTGCTGACTGACCATTCCTCAATTTGTCTGTGGTAGTTCTAACTGCTAACCATGAAGGCCAAGGTTTTATGGTAAGCTGATGAATCCATTTTTTAATAAAAGGAAGAGCAATTTTTATCGTGATTGACTAATCCAAATAGCCTGACCCAAGGGGGCAGCTGTGGCACGTAGGGATCTCCTCAATGCAAATCCTCAATATCCCTCAGTCTGGAAGAAGAGAGAGATTCTGTGTCCTCCTGGGGCTGGCTCCAACCCAAGAGACCCAGACAGATGAGATCCTTACGTCTCCTTATCTTTTTTTGTTGATCCCACCCTATCCTAAATTTTGCTTTCCCAAATAGAGCCTTCTGGAATACAGCTGCCATCACTCATTCAGTTGTCAAGGACTGAATGGCTTCCTTTTTGGAGGAATACCACTCTGTAAATCAGCCACCAGGTGCTGTTTATCCCACTGATGGATGTCACACATCCACACATATGGGACCTAAAGCAGAGCTATGGACTTTTTTTTTCCAATCCACATATTGGATTTTTTTTCTCTGAATTTTAAACTTATTACACTGCTGTTTTTGAACAAATTCTTGGAAATTCGTGGAAATCGGCTTCCACATATCATTTAACACTCCAATCCAGTCCACTACTAGAAAACACCTCAAGAAAATGTCTGTTTATTTTCAGGGTGTTTAACGTATTATAAAGTAATTGTCTTCACAGAAGGAGCCCCAGATTTTTTTTCGTTTTATACTCACAGCTCAGTGAAATGAATAAAGTCTAAATAATACAAAATATAAAGAGGACAAGGGGGAAGGAGCCAAAGGAGACAGGCATAGACCACGACAGGGACAGCACAGAAGAATACAGAAGATACAGCTTTGTTCTTACAGTTACCTGGTATTCCTCAACTTGCCAAAAAGAAAAAGAAATAATAGCTTCCAAGAGTTATGGTCCTGTCTTAAAACAAAAAGAAATTGCAATTAAAATGATTAAACTAAGTAAAACAGACACGGGAAACATATAGGAAAAAAATATATTTCCTGTGCACTAAGCCTCTGATCCCATTAAATACTTAAATAATATCTTCCTGACATCATGACTGTAGAAATAACATGTTACTTTCATATTTATGACATCAAGAGATTACTAGCCTATGGAAAAAGATGTTTAATTTTTAAATGGCACTGATACACATTAGTATATGTTACAGAATTAGCTCTATCAGCTAGTTTTACATTTTGTTATAAACATCCCCAAGAGTAGAAAAATACCACCTAAAATAAAAAGTGTATCTTATGACAATAAAAGCATATCTGTCTCACATCCAAAAAGAAGGGCAAGTGTGTGTGTGTATGTCTGCATGTATGTATTCCCACTATCCCACATTCTTCTTTCTAGAGCTTTATCTAACTCTTTCTTGGGCACAGTGCCATATATCTATAAGCCTTTGTATTTTCTGATTAAAAGAAAATAAGTGTAGAATCATGTTTGCTACAGTCTGCTGCCAAAAGCCCATGTCTATAATCCATCATTAAAATGTGACAGTGTATGGCTACAAAGAAAGAAAAATCTCAGTTGTCATGCTCATTTGCAAATGTTTCAGGGGCTGGAGATTGTTTGGCAATCCTGCTGTTTCTAGGTTATTTGTGGAATAACCAGTTTAATTGAGCTGATGATTGCCTTGTGCCTGCCTTACACTTCTGACTTAGATCTTTATTTTCCACAGTTGGCACTGATTTGTGCTACGTGGCAAGGGAATGGCATGCATTCAGCAAGCCCAAATTCCAGAGTTTCAGCCCACCCCTTCTTTGCCCTTGCCAATCTGATTTCTGAGGAATTTGCCTAGAGTTGCTACAGGAAAAAAAAAAAAAAAAAAAAGCGGGTACTCCTCGCTCTCCTTTCAGACCATTTCATAGAATACCTCCTTTGGCTTAAGAGTCGTAGCCCCATTAGGGAAAAGGCATTTTGTGCCTTTATTGAAATGAAGACATGCTTAGGATGTCCTCTGTAATTGGAGCACACCCCCCTGCATGTAATCCACAATGTGGACCAACCTGTTGCAACCTGGAGAAGAGTGCAAGTCAGATATTTGCTACCCAGGGGAGCCAGTTGGAAAAAGAAAAGGGTGGGGGGAAGCTGGGTTAACACCAACCTTGTCCTGACACGCACCAAGGCTATAGCATGAAGGAAAATTGAAAACAGAAACATCAGGAAGATCAGTGAGAAAGCAGGGCCCTTCTTTCTTCCTTTACTTTGTTCCTAACAAACGTTCACCCTCATCCACTCTTAAATCATGTCATTTGAATGAAGCCTGTGTAAAAGGGAAGTTCATATTGCAAAACCAGCATAGAGAGAAACTGCCCTTGACCACTAATGGAAATGGCTATACCCTGCGTTGTAATGGGTCTGTTCCCCTCAAGACCAGGTGAGTACCCCGAGCCAGTTGAATCTTAGAAACTAAGATTACGATGAAATTAGCAGATGTCATTTAACAAAGCTTTCATGGGGCGCCTGGGTGGCTCAGTCGACTAAGTGTCTGACTCTTGGTTTCAGCTCAGGTCATGATCTCAGGGTCCTGAGATCCAGACCCACAACCAGCTCTGCACTCAGCAGGGAGCCTGTTTAAGCTTTTCTCTCTCCCTCTCCTTCTGCCCCTCCCCACCCCACTGGCACACATGCACGTGCTCTCTCTCCCTCTCTCTAAAATAAAATAAAATAGGGGTGCCTCGGTGGCTCAGTCATTAGGTGTCTGCCGTTGGCTCAGGTCCTATGATCCCAGGCCTGGGATCAAGCCCCGCATCGGGCTCCCTGCTCTGGGGCAAGCCCTCTTCTCCCTCTCCCACTCCCCCTGCTTATGTTCCCTCTCTGGCTGTCTCTCTCTGTGTCAAATAAACAAAATCAAAACAACAAAATAAAATAACATCATAACATAACATAACATATAAAATTTAATTAAATAATTAATTAAAATATAAAAGAGCTCTCATCTTCCATGAGAAGAGACTAACACAGGCCCTTTTCCAACAAAAATTTTGAAAACATTTTCAGGTACATTGTGAATTTCATCTAAAAACCTCCAAAGAGTTTCCTCCTAAAACCCCTAAGGGAAGTAACTACAGTTCCTTTCCTCCTTCAGGGAAGAGAAATAAGCTGTATTCTTTCAAAGTAGGATGGAAGATAATTTTGATGAACATTTCCAAATACATAAAAGTCACTCTAATTCAAAGGCATAAGACCAACAGGTGTGCTAAAAAAAAAAAAAAAAAACAGGAAAGTACAGTAATTCCTTTACTCTTCCTTTAAAAACAAAAAGAAAAGAAAAAAACAATAAAAATGCAAGGGTTGGAAAATGAATTTGCAAATAGGCTTCTTTTCATGACAAAGTTTTCAGCAACACTGCTCTATCTTAGGTAAAACCAAATCAGCTCCAACACTCAACAGGCAAGGCATATCACTGAATTATGGTGGGCAGAGTCAAATGTGGGTGAAGTTTGTGCCAAATATTGAAATATGGGGGATTCTCTTTGTATGAATTATATGAGAAGAAAGCAAAGGCTTCTGATAAACACTTGGCTCTCCAGAGCCAAGTTACTTGTGTTACAAGGACTAATATAGCTGAAATTAATAGAGCTACTTAGCTTTCTTTTGATTTATGTTAGTGTGGTTTATCGTTCCCCATCTTGTTACTCTTAATCTGTATGTGTCTTTGCATTTAAGGTACATTTCTCATAGACAACATATAGTATAGTTTGGTCTTGTTTCTTTTACCCACCTGACAGTCTCCCTCTTTTAACTGGTGTATTTAGACCACTTTCATTTAGAGTGATTATTAATGTAACTGAAACTATATCTATCATATTGGCAAATATTTCATATTTGTTGCCCTTATTCTTTTGGGGTTTTTTTCTTCTGTCTTCTACTCTTTTTCTGTCTTTCTACTGTCTTTCTGTTTTTCTTCTGTCTTTCTACTCTTCCCTGTTTTTGACATTTTATATGACTTCATTTCTCTTCTCTTAAGATATCAATTATACTTCTTCTTAAAAATATTTCAGTGATCTCTTAGAATTTGCAATATACATTTACATCATAATCCAAGTCCACTTCAACACTATCCTCCCTCAGAGCTAACCCAGGTACTTTTTTTTTTTTAAGATTTTCTTTATTTGACAGAGATCACAAGTAGGCAGAGAGGCAGGCAGGGGCGGGGATGGGTGTGGGGAGCAGGCTCCCTGCTGAGCAGAGAGCCTGATGTGGGGCTCGATTCCAGGACCCTGGGATCATGACCTGAGCTGAACACAGAGGGTTTAACCCACTGAGCCACCCAGGCGCCCCCACCCCCGCCACCCAAGTACTTTTAACAGAGGATCTCCTTCCTTCCTCCCAACCCTTATAACTTTGCTTTCTTTTCTCTTATTCATAAAATATAATCGCCCAAAACATCGTTGCTATTATTAATTTGAATGAACTGTTTTCTGTCAGATGGTTGTTGATTTTCAGCTGTGAGAGTGGAATTGATGACTTCCAAGCTCTTTACATATTGGACTGGAACCCAGAAGTCAACCTTAATTTACATCACAGTGAGACCAGGAGAGATCAGAGAAAGGCTAATTACGATCTAGCAGAAACAGTAATGAAACCAGAATCCATAATCAATCATCAGAATATCAAAGTAACCAAAAAAGCTGAAATAAGTAGGGAGATGGGTGGAAATATGGCAGAGAGAAGGAATAAAAAGAAATATGAAAAATCTAAAGCTGTAAGCTTGTTGCTTTCTTTATGAAATGTAGTCTGTGGAAACAAAGTTTTTGAGAGGAGAGCCAGATCCAACAGAAATATTTAATGTTTCTTTGCTAAAAAGCATCATTACCTTATGGACTGAAAAAGATTGCTATACTTAAAAAGGACAAATGAGTAAACAAAGAGGCAACACTAAGCCTGAACTCACTAATGATGCAATTTGGTCACAAACAGACAAGGTCTCAGTTATGGGACTCAGATATTACTTGTACCTGGAAAAATCTCTTCATTCTCCCAGATTCCTTCTCCACACCTTTGAAAATAAGTCTTTGACTTGATCAACTACAAGATCACTCTGTTCTGAACTTCTAAGACCCTATGTCAGGTATATTTGCAATAGAAATATTGATCTATCATTGGTTAAGAGGAAGAGTGAATTGGAAAGACCCAAGGATGAAAGCCTACAAGAGAAATACTAAAAAACCCAAAAGTGTAGTCTCATATAATCCTGGTCAGCTAGAAGCAAAGCCACAGGATGTAGAATAAAACTTGCACTTAAGGAGAATTGAAGAAGAAGCAACCACAGCACAGAGTCCCAGAGGCCAGGATCTTCTGAAATACAGAGCAGCCTTCATCTGATGGACAATGGGGAGAACAAGAGGGCTCTTTACTTTTTTCCTTTTTTTTTTTTTAATTTAAATTCAATTAACATATAATGTATTACTGGTTTCAGACGTAGAGGTCAGTGATTCATCAGCCTCATATAACAACCCGGGCTCATTACATCCCATGCCCTCCTTAATGCGCATCACCCAGTTACCCCATACTCCACTCCCCTCCCCTCCAGCAACCCTCAGTTTGGGTCCCATAGTTAAGAGTCTTTTATGGTTTGTCTTCCTCTCCGATTTGGTTTTGCTTTATTTTTTCCTCTCTTCCCTGATGATCCTGTTTTGTTTCTTAAATTCCACATCTGGGTGAGATCATATGGTAATTGTCTTTCTCTGATTGACTTATTTCACTTATCATAATACCTTCTAGTTCCATCCAGGTCGTTGAAAATGGTAAGTTTTGGGGTTTTTTGATGGCTGCATAGTATTCTATTATACCACATCTTCTTTATCCATTCGTCTGTCGATGGACATCTGGGCTCTTTCCGTAGTATGGCTATGTGGACACTGCTGCTAAAAACAACAGAGTGTGGGTGCCTGTTCAAATCACTACATTTGTACCTTTGAGGTAAATACCCAGTAGTGCAATTGCTCAGCTGTAGGGCAGCTCTCTCTTCAACTTTTTGAGGAAACTCCATACTGTTTTTCAGAGTGGCTGCACCAGCTTGCATTCCCACAACAGTGTAGGAGGGTTTCCCCCTTTCTCTGAATCCTCTCCAACATCTGTCATTTCCTGACTTGTTAATTTTAGCCATTCTGAATAGTATGAGGTGGTATCTGATTGTGGTTTTGATTTATATTTCCCTGATGCCAAGTGATGTTGAGCACTTTTTCATGTGTCTATCGGCCATTTTTATATCTTCTTTGGAGAAATGTCTGTTCATGTCTTCTGCCCATTTCTTAATTGGATTATTTGTTCTTTGGGTGTTGAGTTTGATGAGTTCTTTATAGATTTTGGATACTAGCCCTTTATCTGTTAAGACATTTGCAAATATCTTCTCCCATTCTATCAATTGTCTTTTGGTTTTGTCGACTAAGAGAGCTATTTAGACATTCCTAAAACAGCCATATTTGGAAAAGAAGGAGGTCCTCTGGATGGACTCTGGCTAGAAAAGCAAAGGTTACTGGGGCACCAAGTGGCACAGTCGGTTGGGTGTCCAACTGTGGTTTCAGCTCAGGTCATGATCTCAGGGCCATGAGTCTGGCAGCAGGTTCCATGCTCACTGGGGAGTCTGCTTGAAGATTCTCTCTCTCTGCCCCTCCCCCACTCATGCACTCTATTTTCCTCTCTCTCTGAAACAAATAGATCTTTTTTTTTTTAATGCCAAAGTTGGGCACCTGGGTGGCTCAATTGCTTAAGCAACTGCCTTCGGCTCAGGTCATGATCCCAGAGTCCCGGGATCGAGTTCCACATCAGGCTCCCAGCTCCATAGGGAGTCTGCTTCTCCCTCTGACTGTCTCCCCTCTTACGCTCTCTCTCACTTTCTCTTTCTCAAATAAATAAATAAATGAATAAAATCTTTATTAAAAAATACCAAAGTTACTGAGAAACAGACCCCAAACATAGAAAATAAAATTTCTTCTTAGAACAGAGCAGGTGAAGAACAAAGAACACCAGGGTAGAGAAACTGAAGTGAAAACAAGAAGACAGGGAAGGAAGCATCATTTGTTCTGATATATAATGAGAAGAACCACAGCCAATCTCTCCTGGAGACCACGGAGATACTCAGGGTGAGCTGAAAGAGGGTGAAGCACCTGTCACCAAAGGGGGCACTGAGGCCTGCTGACTGCCCAATGCAGATTGGAGCAGATCTCATACCTCAGCAAAACTTATGGTAGCACAGTCTACACGGAGCAATTCTTCAATGGCCAGTTGATCTGATTTCATGAATTTCATGTTATAGTTTTATTGGAAAGCATGAAAATATTTTAAACACAGGCTTCATTTGCTTATATAACTGTTTTCCAAAAAGATTCATTCTACAGCATGTAATAGCCTATTAGTAATGACAAATGAAATCCAATTAAGATCAGGGAAAGAAGAGGGAGAAAAATGAAAAACATGTGTTGAGTGCTTATGTGCCAGGCATGGTGCTAGGTGACTCAGATGGGCTCATTTAGTTCTCACATCACCCTTTAAGAGAGGTATGATTACATACTTCTTACACATGAGGACAATTCCTAATTCCCAAGAATTACATATAAATTCCTGAAATCTGCACAAGGGCTGAAGACCGTACCAACACATATGGGGAAAAAATGTTTTTGATAAAATTATGATATAATACTATATCTGAAATAGAACAGATAACCCAGTGATGACACAAACAAATATAATTATCCTATGAGTAACTTTTAACTGAAAAAAATTAACAGCTAATGCCATAAGGTAATAGATAAGACTCTAAATGGGTTGCTTTCTTTCCTCTATTTTAAAAACAAAATCTGAAAAAGTTATTAACAAGACTTTCAAAAATTCAGTCAACAATGAACCACATATAGCAAGAGGCATGTAATACATGTTATAGTCAACCCATCTTTCAAAGAGTTAAAAGTGTGTAAGGAAAGTCTAAATTTAAGTCCAAATCATAAACTTGACTTGAACTCTGTTGTCAATTGCCAGGGAAAGCATTCCAGACTCTAAGAAACTGTTTGATTTTTTTTTTCTTCATAGCATCAAGAAAAAGCTGGGAGGCTTCTAGGGCCCATGGCATGTAAATTGTAGCCATCAGGAGAAAAACCTACTGCACTTACCAGTGATGCTTTCAAAGTCATTTTCTTACCATCCTTTATAATGTTGCCATACCAACAGGGTAAACGATGGGACAGGGAACTCTTCTACTTTAAAGTCAACCAAATGATGCAGAGGAAAAAGAAGCACTTTGCCAAAACCCCAAGCTTAAAAGTAATAAGGAGAGAGGTGTCTGTCAGCATCCAGAAGAGTTTTGCAAACAATAGATGCAAAACATCAGAGGCTCCAAAAGGAAAATTTTCTTTTTGGTGACGCTTTTGGAGCATGATCAGTAATGTATTTCATTTCTTGTTTAATAAGGTTATTAACAGTTGCTTTTTTAAAGAAAAGAGCAAAGGAATGTGTTCTGTGAAGGTTTGTCGATAAGCATTAGTGTGGTAAAAAAAAAAAAAAAAAGATGGTGTGCCTTTTTATGAACAGTCTACACAGTAGAATAAAACACTATCTACATGAGCTTTCACACAGCACGGCAATTAATTAACTTATCTCCGTGAACACTGTTCTCACTGAAACTTATTAAAAGTCTGATTCATCCCCAAAGCCCCAGGCAATCATCAATTGCTTCATAATAATACAAAAGAAAAATAAGCTTTGGTTATGTTCTCATTTAATATCCTAAGAAGATCCTCTTTGCCCTCTGTCTTTGTTTGAAAATATCTCTATTAAGAGGGTTTTTTTTTTAAACCCTCCCACTTGACATGAAATATGTTATGGCAGGGAACTGTGGGAGTAAATTACTGAGCCTCCAGGATACCAGATTAAGAGGAGAAGCTGGACTTTCTCAAAGACACACAAATCATTCAACATGCAGCACAACAGGGCATACAGTGTGTTATCGATGCTGAGTTCCAAGCACCATTGTTAATACAGACCAGAAGAGGAATTGTTCATTAAGTAATAAAAGGGGGGAGGGGAGGGAACGCTTAGACTTCAGCGTTCAAGAAGCCAGCAGCGGAGGGACGCTGGTTTCACAAGTATTAAACAGCTTAAGAGTTATTAGTCTGCTTAGGATTTTGGTTTCATTCAACTCTCCCAAACAGCAACCTAATGACTTCTCAGCAGCGACTACAGTTTATGAACCATGTATTTTTTTTTTTTTCCTAATGTTTGGTATACTTGACAATATCAATAGCGCCCTCTACAGGAAGTTTCAAGCCCACAACTTCAGTTTTCTTGAATCTTAAGAAAAGCTAAGTAGGGGGAACATCCCATCTGACACAAGATGAAAAACTAAATAAAATTAATAAATTGAAGAAAAATCTGAAAGGTTGATGACATCTCCATTTCATGTGTAAATTTAGGAATCTGGAACAAAGCAAAATAAAACCACAGCTGGTGGCCCTATGTTACTCTGTTTGTGTTGTGCATATAGGTATTTTTGTTGTTGGTGGTGGTAGTAATGGTTTGTTAACACTCAATCATTGAAGAAAAGGACATTGAAATCCACAATGTGTCTTTTTTCCTTTATACTGGAATCTCAAAAGAATATTAGCTTTCCCTTTTCTGAATTTGCTAGTTGCAGTATTGCACAGTGTTACTCATCAGATTCCCTTTAAGATGCAAACATTCTCACTTTTTTGAGAATGCATTAATAACTAATGTATGCACCTTTCCAATTATATTTATTTTTCTAATAATCAGTAAAGATTTTTAAGGAGGCTTCCGCATGTGAGAAAGTCCTGATGCTGTTAAGATACGTCTATATGAATCCTTAAAAATGTGGCTGTTTGATAACTACAGAGAGTTCCTCTCCATGATCGGTCGTTTCAGATACAGATTCAGAAGGCAGAATCTGCCCAAAGAAATTGTTAGGACCTGATTTTCTCCTCGTGTCACTAAAGTTTTGGAAGTCAGAAGCAGACTTCCTATCTCAACTGGAATATATTGCATGACCTTGTGACAGTGACTTAATCTCACCTTATTTTAGCAAGTTATCACAATTTGAGGAGAATTGACTTCTGGCTTCAGGGTAATCTCCAGAGTTACTAGAAATGACACAATAAATGCCAATTCTAAGAGCTATTTTGTGTGATCTACACTGGTAGTGTGAACAAGTAATTCAGAGGCTGTTTTACTTTCCACTTTGCTGTGCCTTTTGATAGTCAATGAACTGTTCTGGGTCTTAGTTTCTTCATCAATAATAATAATAATAATAATAATAATAATAATGAAAAAGTTCTGTTTGGAGAAATATTTAGAACCCAATACTGCAAATGCTGGATTTGATTTATCAACATCTTTTTTAATAGTTGAGCCTTATAAGAAAGGAAGGATAAACAAATCATTGAGCTTGTAAGAGCTAGAAAGCAGGTGATAGCTGAATCTGTGGCTATCCTACAAGCATATGCCAATCTTTGTAACCAACAGGCTTGAATTTTAATGGCCACACTGGGTACTAAGCAAGATGAAGACTTGGAACCGAGACTTCATATAAAGCCCAGATAATGAAGGGGCGTGCCTTCCACATAAACCACATAAGGAGGTAAGGGGGAATAACAAGAAAGTCTCAGCCGAGGTTCTGGGTTGGAATATTATATCTTCCCTGAAAATTTATAACCATGGGCCTATCTCATAAAGGCTTGTGGTTAAATTGATACTTCTGTGCAATCTAGGAAACCTCAAGCCAAGAAATTAACCCAGTGTGGACCCAGATGGGCAGTGACCTGCAGGGGCTGGCAGAGACAAATCCAGATTCTCTCTGTGGGACTGACTCTCAACTCAGTCTTATAGGATTCTTACAGATACAGCTGAAGAGTAACTCAAAATCCAAAATTATGAAGTACATGAGGAAAGAGGTCCCATGAGTGAGAGCCAGCAGAAACAATAACAGCTGAGTAAAACTGCCAAGAATTTTGAATATTGGAATGGATCATATAAAATATAAAATAACCAGACATAAAATGTTAATAAAACAAATATGGAACAAAAAAAACAGAGAAAGTAATAAAATACTTTCAAAATACAAGCAGATTTGAAAAGGAACAAATATTTCAAAAACTAAAAATGTAATTTAAAACACAGTGGATAGCTTAATAGATCAGTTACAGTCAAAGAAAGAATTGGTAAAATGGAAGGTAACACTCAAGAAATTAACCAAAACACAGGAAAGAGAAACAAAGAAGTGGTAACTGTGAAAGAGTATTTATGAGACAAAGAATAAGACATTTCATAAATGTCTAACTGGAGTTCAAGAAGATGATTTTAGTGAAAATACCAGTAACACTGGCATACAATTTTTGTGAAAAGATGAAAAATCAGAATGTTTCGATTCAGAAAACCAAATCTCAAGGAGGATAAATAATAACCTCACACCAAGACCTATCACAGGGAAGCTGCAAAGTAGTAAAGGCATAAAGACAATACTGACAGCATCTAAAAGGAAAAATATAGATTGTCCATAAAAGAATAGTTAAACAAATAGCAGACCTCTCAAAAGCAGCAACAAATTCCAGATGGTAATGGAATAAAATCTACAGAATGCTAAGAGAAATTGTCAACCAGAATTTCACATATAGCAAAAGTATAAAGGTGAGCAGGGCACCTGGGTAGCTCAGTTGGTAACACGTCAGATCTTGATTTCAGCTCGGGTTATGATCTCAGAGTTCTGAAACTGAACCCCACCTTGGGCTTTGCTCTTGATGTGGAGCTTGCTTAAGAGTCTCTCTCTCCCTCTGCCCCTCTCTCCTTAAAAAAAAAAAGCATAAGTTTTATATAAATATATATTCATATAAGTTTATATAAATATATCTAAACAAAGACATTTCATACAAACTAAAAGTGATCCAATTTACTGCCAGGAGACCTTCAAAATTTGAAGAATATACTTCAGAAAGAACAGTAACAAAGAAGGAAGATGAGATGCCAGAAAGGAAGACAAAGTAAATGTAAATAAGCGAGTGAATCTAAACACTACAGTACAAAACAACAACATTAACACTTATATCAATACAGTAGAAGGTGGCGGCCCCAAAACAGCGGACAACAGTATTATATACAATGCTGGGGAGTAATCGGAGTAAGTGTATATATGGTTATATAAATGGACTCATAAATATATAAATCGGATAAAATGGAGCTATTCTGGTAGAAGCAACGGCAGGAGATTCCTACCAGCCATGTTTCATCCAGGACCTATGACCATGAAGTCACAGGGCTCGAAGGAATAAGCTGGAAACTCACTAGACTGTAGTTATCTAGGGAAATTCACAACAGTAACATTCTGTCTCTATTACTTCGTTTTTTATAACATTCATATTCTTATTTTAAATGATTATAAAAAGCCATATACTCTTTTTTTAACAGTTCTTGGCAATGGCTTATTAATTTGCCTTCTTTTTTTGAGCATAGCTGACACACAATGTTACATTCGTTTCAGTGATTCAACAAGTCTATACTTTCTGCCAAGCTCACCAGTGCAGCTGCCACCTGTCACCACACAATGCAATTACAATACCACTGACATATTGTAATTTCATTGTTTTTGAAAGAGAGAAATCTTAATTATATAAGCCCTGATTTGGTATTTTTCAGTGAGTTTGAAATAGTAAAGATCTCTAGATTAAGATAAGGAGAGGAACACTTTGACTCACATATCATTATTTTAGCTTTAACAATAAGGGAAATTTTACCAATTCAAGTTTAAATTGATTATAACATTTAATGGCAAAGGGCTTCACAGGAACTCAGATTAACTCTCCTTTTGATTCACTTCAGTAGGAAAAATTAAAACTGGAAAGTACTGCCTCTGTGACCCTGTTTTGATGTCCCACTTTTCTATGTGCCCCAGGTATGCTTGGCGCTCTGATTATTACTACACTATGCCAAAAGCATCTCCTCGTCAGACTGAAGCTAGTAAAAAGAACATAGGGTCATTCGTATGTTCCCAAGACATTCATTAAATGAATAATCTAGCTTTCGTTTTTTAGGTTAAGGGAGGTAACTACTCAAACAGTTAAGGTTCTTTTTAAAGTGAAATTACCTGTTTTTAAATTTGAACATCCTAATGCTTGTTCATGCCCGGTTTTCTAAGGGGGAAGAATGGGAACTCTCCTTGTAAGCATAACTCTATAGTCCTGGGATAGCAGAATAACTTGAAGCCACTAGATTGGTGGTAGTGTGTTACAGTAGCAATAGGAAACCAATATAGATACCATTCAAAAGATAATTGTAGGGGTGCCTGGGGGGCTCAATCAGTTGAGCATCTGACTCTTGGTTTCAGCTCAGGTCATGATCTCAGGGTCCTGGGATCCAGCCCTCCATCAGGCTCCACGCTCAGCATGGAGTCTGCTTGTCACTCTCCCTCTGTTCCTTCCTGCCACTGTCCTCCCAATCTCTAAAATAAATAAAACCAGAAGGCAGTTGTAAAGCTGTCACACTGTAGGCTTTGAGAGCAAATTTGCTGCCTTTTCTTCCTCTGTTATGATATCATACGCTTGTTTCCACTAGCAGTAATGCACACTGGGGTTGCCACTGTTAATCTTGCAACTGTACTTTTCCAGTTAAAGACACCAGACCTTTGGCCTCTTTTTCATTCCCAGGGTGTCCAGTGGGTGGCCTGTGATGTCTCACTGCTAACCTTAAACGATATTTCATCCGACCTAATAAGCACTCAGCTCAGATGGTCGTCTGTGCAAATGCCACAAGGTACAGCCCCCCGGGGACCTAGAAAAATATTCATTTTCCGAAGAGAATTAAAGCCTACACTGATAGCATATAAAATAAGGACCCTTTAAAATACAAAAAGTGATAAGGTGAATTTACCCCTTTTGTTATGCTTTTAGGAAAAAGCAAAAGTTAAATCTTAGCTATATGTTCACCTGACACTCAAAAAAAAAAAACAAAACAAAACAAAACCAAAAAACCCATAGAAATCCAACTTGTGAAATTTATCCTAACTTCCTTCCCCAGCTTCTGTACTCCTAAAATTAGTTACCCTTTCCAACTAACTTCTCCATTCTTCTAATTTTCTGATCTAGAAAGCTTTGGAATAATATTCTTTTTCCTCCCTCTAATTCAGTCCTTAGAAAGGTTCTCCCTTTGTCCTCTCTCTCTCTAGGTTCCCTCTTTCTCCCCACTACTATGCTTGCATCTAACACAATCTTGAGTGTCCCACATCTCTATCTCCTGGCATGCTCTCTGGCCTCTGGCTCTTGGGTTTGTCTATACAATTTATGCCTCTTTCTGCCTTCATCTCCATACTCCACAGTGGCTCCCTGCTGCTTCAACCTTAAGTATCATTTCCTCCACTTGGTTTTCAAGCCCTACCCTTCTCAATCTTATTCTCTACTCCTCTCAACACGCCTTCCCTCTCTCAGACAGCCAGGAAATTTCTTCTGTTCATGAAATTTACTTTTCTGTCTCCTGGTAACTCAAGAGAAAGAGACAAAGCTGAATAAGACCCTGGGCCCTCTCTTTGACAAGTAGGTAGTTTGATGGGGTAGGGAAGACGGCCAAATAAGGTAACGAGCTCTTTTTTTGGCACTGTTGTACATGAGTGTAGTGAGAGCACCAACAAGGACTGAAGGATCAGTTCTTCAGATGAGGACAGGGTCGCAAAGGCTTTGGAGAGGAGGAGATGATAGAAAGATGAGTTGTCCTTTTGAGCAGTGACTGTTTCCAGAACATTCTGCAATGAACAGTAGACTCTATTAATGCTCATCAGAGAATGTAAAATGAGGTGAGCAAAACTCAGCCACTACCAATTTCCTCCCTGGAAGAAAATATCCCCTTCAATACAGTTCTATTTTATATTAGGAGTAATTATTACCTTGAGTAGGTTAAGAAAATGTCATATTTCTTAGGAATTGGTCCATCAGCCACCAATTTAACCCATTCTGCCATACTTGGTTTTATTCAACTGTGAGAGTGAAAGAATGGTCCCAATAGTTTTGTAGTATCCTGCAATGAGGCAAAAAGTATGGATTTGAAAACAAACTTTTTTCCTGTTTCTGCCTATAATGTAGGCCAACTCTATGCAGAATCAAAGTTTAGAATCTATGTGATATTTTGAGGGACTCTGGGAAAAATATTTCATTTTTAACAATCTGAATGGGTTTCTTAAATTCTACCATCATTGGGTGTCCTTACCTTCAAAATGGAGGTAAGAAGAGTAGCACCATTCCTAAGGATGATGTACACATTAAGACAAAAGCAAATGGCACCTTCTGAGGAAGGCACTTCCCGCCTCAGGGCTAAAAGATGTTTAAATACAATTCAACTTCATCTCATTCTGCAAACCCAGACACATTCAGTGGTTCCGAAGCAGGTACACTCTACTTGATTAGCACATTAGCTCTTTTCCAGCTGACTGGTATGTGGAAGTGAATGTCAGATACGTAAAAAGAGAACAAGGTCCTATCTTGATGAGGAAGAAGGACACCAAGAGGAGAAAAGGAAGTTTCTGGAACGAGCATCTGTTGAGGCCCTACGGATAAACATCCTACTCCGTGGTTTTGCTGAGCCCTACTTCTGGAAAACTAACTAAAGACAACACTATAATTTCATGGCTAGTGCACTGGAAGCTCCTTGAGTAATCACCACATACTAGCCTGTGCTGGTCCTTTTTGCAGGTTTCATCTCAATTAACTCCCATAACAACCCCACAAGGTAGGTATCATCATTCCTTGTTTTTACACATAAAGTAACTAGGGTTCAAAGACATTAATGGAGCCACTCTAGGACATGCTACCAGAAAGCAAACCAGCAAAAATGGCTACGGATCCCTCCACAGCCAGCCCTGACTCAGCCAAGTGGCCCTGCAGTCCCAGACAGTGCGAGTCTAGGCAAAGCTTATTCCAAACCTTCTATCCCCTAGTCATGGTACCAAAGATCTTCCACCAATTTCTGATTGCGTCTTTCCATTCTATTTTCTCAAAGTGCCTGAAACAGCTGTAAAATGTGTGTTTTAACATCCAGGTGGTCTTCTTCCTCTTTTCTTTGCAGCAACCTAGCACGGCCACAAGTAGACTTGTATCAGTCATTAGGGCTCCAAAGCATTTACTGGAAATGGCAATCAAAGACACAGCAGATCACGGACCTGTACCCCTGGGGATAAAAATATATGTTTATAAAAAATAAAAAATTTAAAAATAAAAAAAATTAAAAATTAAAAAAAAAAGAAAATATGAAAGTAAATTTTAAAAAAAACAAAGACACAGCAGAGTGACCAGCAGATTCGGATGGGCACCCTCAGCTGAGGATGGGGCAATCGTGTGCAAAAACTAGATGAAAGCTTTCATTGTAGCCTGCAGGCCAGCTCACTGGCTGAGAGGGAAAGAGAGAGCTCAAAGCTTTCTGCTTAGCTTAACTGCCAACTCCTGTAGTCTTAGAGAACTTTAACTGGCCTCAGACCAGACATCTTCAGGTCAGTAGCATTTAACAAGGCAACATTTTTTTTCCAGGAGAGAAAGCCTGGAGCGGTGGCTTTCAAAACCACCTTCAAAATCAGCTGGAGGGCTTGTTAAAACACAGATTCTTGGAGCACCTGGATGGCTCAGTTGGTTAAGTGTCCAACTTTTGATCTCAGCTCAGGTCTTGATCTCCTGGTCATGAGTTCAAGCCCTACATTGGGCTCCACACTGGGCATGGAGCCTATATTGGAAAAAAAAAAAAAAACACTGCACACAGATTCCTAGCCTCCTCCTCTAGAGTTTCTGATTTAGTAGTAATCACTAGATCAGCATTCTTGACCTTGGCCATATAGTAAAATCCCTTACAGAGTTTAAAAAAAAAAGAAAAAAAAAAGTGCTGGCATCCACAACCAAGCTAATAATCCAGACTTCTCTGGATATGATGTGGACACCAAGATTTTAAAACTGGTGATTTCAGTGTGGAAACCAATGGCCCCGATCTTTGAAAACCAAGCCTTGCCCTTGATAACTCCTGAGAGGACATCCTCACATCTACTTTTCCTGACAGAGTAGAAAGTGTTTATGACTCTTACTGGAAAAACATTTAGCTGTTCTTGACTTCAGAACAAAATAAACTATAGATATCTCAAAAATAATAGCTTTCAGAACCTTAAAAAAAAAAATTAAAAATCAATAGAGAACAAACCGTGACAAACAAATGTAATAGCCATGGGGGAGCAAATGGCCTAAAATGGTGGACAGATCATGTTAGAATGGTAGTGTCTTTATCCACAGCCCTGGCATCACATAACTTTATCCTTTAGCTTAATGCATCATTATTCATCATCACCTTTTGTCACTGTTGCTTAGCTACCTTAAAAGCCTGCTATTTCCCACTATCCATCCAATGGAAATTTCATTTTTGACCAAGACTGTGCCAAGACATTTGTGCCAATTTTCAGAAAGATCTTAGAGAAAGGGGAAGTAGATTCCGAAAGTTAACAGAGGGGTTCCTGGGTGGCTCAGTTGGTTGAGTGACTGCCTTTGGCTCAGGTCATGATCCTGGAGTCCCAGGATCAAGTTCTGCATCAGGCTCCCAGCTCAGTAGGAAGTCTGCTTCTCCCTCCGACCCTCCCCCTTCTCATGCTCTCGTGCTCTCTCTCTTTCTCAGATAAATAAAATATATTTTTTAAAAAAGGAATCTATTTCCTTAAATAAATAAATAAATAAATAAAAGTTAACAGCCCCATGGGTTCGATGTCAAACCTCTAGTAACACTCTAAAACAAACTATTTAAAAATCAGTGAGCAGTGATTGCTGAGAGCCAGTATTCGTTCCCAAGATCACTCTCTCAGCAAACCAGTCACATTTCCCTTCTTGACAAGCCTACAGGTCAGAGAGATCAGGGGGACATGATAGACAAAAAATATATCTTGATTTCAGCAAAGAATTTGACACCCTGTGGACAAGAATGACATAAATGACAGTGCAGTTGAACAGAGTTGTAGCTGCTTGAGCAACTCTACCCAAGGAATGTCAACGGCTTGATGAATCACTGCCTACCCGAAGGGCAGTCACAATGGCAGACTCCCAAGTGCTATCTATGGTTCATCCAGTCCAAAATTTCAATTAATGATGGATGAGGACACAAAAGACATGCTTATCAAAACTGCAGGTGTGACAAAGCCGGGACAGAAGCCTAATTCATTAAATGTCAGTTGAACCAAGAGAGGCAAATAGTCTTGATAAACTAAAGAACAAGCTGACAAGAGTAAGAACAAACTTAATAGGGATAAATGTAAAATCATCCATTTTGAAAAATCAAATGCAAAAGTAAGGGAGTATGGAAGATTGAGATTAAAAATAGGTTCATGAGAAACAAAAAATCTCAGGAGTTTTAAGTGAGTATCGTCTCAATACAATCTAGTGGGTCTTAGGTTTGAAAATCTGTGAAATCTTTGAAAATCTGTGAAAGCTAATGATTATCTCCTAGACAAATGTCCATAGTCATAAAATTGTGTTTACAGTTTCAGCTGGAGCCCATCTATGACCACCAGAGGTCACGAATCCCAAGTTAAGAACCCTTGAGTAGTACATCTAAGTCACCAAAAATACTACAGCAAGCTATGTGCTTTAACAAAAGCATAACATCAAAACACTGGAGATAACGGTCCCAAAGGGCAAGATTCATCTTAATTACAGTCTTCAGTTTTCAATACTCAGGTAAAACTGAAAAACTGAAATACATTTAATGGTGAAGGGTCTAGAAGTTATGTTTAATAAAAAGCATCAGAAGGAATCTGAGATATTTACTCTTAAAAAGGGGGGGGGGAAACACAATAGCAGGGTTCTATAATCTAAAGGTTACCATTTGTAAAAGCATGCAAACTTATAATACTCTATAGTAGCTCTATCCAGGAGAAATAGAATGCTAGTCACATATGTCACTTAAAACTTTCTGAGCACCATATTTAAGGGTAAAATGAAACAGGTGAAATTAAATATAATAATATTTTTTATTTAACCCAACAGACCAAAACCAGTATCAGTTCAACATGTAATCAATGTAAAACTTTTCATACTGAGTTTTTGAAATCTGATGTAAATTTTACATTTATGACACATTCCAATTAGGACTAGCTGCGTTTTAAGTCCTCCATAGCCACATGTGGCTAGTGGCTATCATATTGGACAGCACAGCTCTATAGCTTCCCAGGGAAAAGTAAGCCAAATCAGAGTTGTTAGAGAGAGAGAAATTTCTAACAGAACTGCACAAAAATGGAACGAGTCCCCTTAAAGGGTGATGAGGTCTCCATCATTGGTTATGTTTCTAATTTAGACTGGGTGACCACATGTCAAGGATTATTTAAGCATTTCCCCAAAGGGTGGGACTGGGATGGATAAACCTCAAGTCCATTCTCATTCTGAGGTTATAATTCCACGAGTGTCAGGTCTGGAAATCAAGGCTGTTTGAATCACCAACTTTATGATATTCTAGGACAAGTGGCCAGCCAGCCTTACCTTAGAAGATCTTGCCAGTCTAGTTAGGCAAATACATGGCAGGTGCCCCTCCTGTGGCGGAGCCTAGCCTAAGTTATCCATGAAGACGGTCCATATGCTTGGCTCAAGCTCTGAGACAAAGCTGGAGATGGACTATTATCGCATCACTGAGCTAAACTCGGTCTGGAAGTAACCCACCCAAAACATGTGTCTAACCTATACATTTAATTCTTGCCCTCATCCAACCAGCTCACCCTTGGTTCTAGTTTTGCATGAAGCTCATTAACAGAAAATTAAGTGTTTAGCTATGTTAAGAACATAAAGGTGCTTCTCTGGAGGGAATCCCAAAGTGCTGTTCCAAAAGGAAAGCCTCCATAAGGAAGACCACTTGCTTGTGTTTAACCAGCACAGTCCCGGCCCTCAGGGGCTGCAGCAGCTGATGACTGGCATAAGCGTACACCAGGTCTGAACCAAATTGCATAAGCAACCAGTGTCTGAGAAACCAGCCCCAGGGTTTTTGTAATCCAGACAACTGCAGTCTGGAGAAGTTGGAAAAGGCCTGGTAGGAAAGAAGATGTATGCTGGAGGCAGACTCCCTGAGTTCAAGCCCTACCTGTGGCTCTCACCAGTTACGTGACTTGGACAAGTGACTGTGGTATCTCTAATTCATGCTTTTCACCTGAGATTCTGATCTGTCCCTGCCAGTTATTTCAGTGTTATTAAACCAAAGAGCCATACACGAGTAAGATAGAAGTGTTGGGTGGAATGTGGTTCATTGATGACATTATATAAACATTATCAACACTTCTTTGCCTAAAAGTGCTTTTATTTTTTCCTGAACATATGCTCACTTTCCTGCGTATATGTCCAATATACTGTCACTTCTGCACCTTTTTAAATATAATGTGCATCATCTTTTAAAACATCAACTTCTAACACACTTCTAATTTCCAAGACAACAAAGAGCAACTTTCATATTGACTTCTGAAGTCATGCCTTTCCTCCGAGGGTCCTGACTACTGGAGAAGGGACATATTCCTGCTATCATGATGTCCCCTTCTGGAAGGTACTAGGCAAGGACTTGGTAGCAGATAAAAGACAATAAGAGTCCAAATCTGGCATTTAACAAGTGAAGAAACGGAAGCTCAGAGAACAAAGGTGACTTTCCCATAATCACTCAGCAGGCTCAACGCTGGTGTGTCCTTATCCCACATAAACCCCCTCCTACCTCACCAAACTCCACTGTACAGCATGATTCAGACTCACATATGCTAGCTAATTGGGAGCCCACTTTCTGCTAGGCATCTCTATAGTTTAAGATCAAAATTAAATGCTTAATTGTAAGTTTTTAAATAGTTGCCTGGTAGTCTGATAATAGAGAAGTCATTTATTCCACAAAGGGCACTTCATAAGGCTGTCTTTCCAAAGAAAAAGCCGAAAAGAATTCTCTTTGCCATGTGCAAAATATCCACTTAATTAACATGAACACTCACATTACCAGGCAATTAAAATGATTTATTCAAAGAGCTTTAAAGTCATTCCTTAATATCAATCTATAATAAACAGGAGAAATAAGAGTAATAATACTTACTATCGCCCCAGTTAAATACAAGCATCATAAATAATATTTGCACCTATAAGCAACTCATATATCCTTCTCAAATAATCAGACTCTAAGGTGGGGCTTTTGCCTTTCAATGGGATAAAATATACTGCTGAGCTTTGTTTGGTTTTTTTTTTGCAAGTCTAACACTCAAGGAAGGACTTTCCCTGGTCTCTTTGGACTATCTGTCTCCTTGAGAAAGAAACAGCTTTGATGTGACAGAGTGACCTCCATTACTCCCTGGTCGCTCCTCACCAAATGCAGGGAAGCAAAGTCAATCATCCCCTCCCATCCCTAGTTCCCACGCTTTTAACACAACCTGCTGTGTTGTATTACAAATTACTTGTTATTTATTAGTAATGTATCTATCTGCCTCTCTCATTAAATAATTGATCTGCCTACCTCAAGGGCAGAGTTTTCTGTAAGAATGGACTAATAGCATATATTATATACTATTTTATATACTATTAACTAATAGTATATATAAGGCATTTAGCACAGCTCCTGGCAGAGAGCAAGAGTGACTCCATGTTACCCGTTGTTATCAATCACTTTCAAATGCACGCCACGGCCCACAACAGAGTCTGGCACACTCCAAAACAGGTGGAAACATGTGCCCTTGGACTATCTGGTGTCTGAACCATAGAAGTACTGAGTAGAGTTTCAGAAGTAGATTCTCCGTACATTCATAAGCAGGTTTTAACTCACCCCTTTTGGGAGAATGGTGTGTGCCAGACCAAGTCATAAGCACTGAGGCTGCGAAGAGGGACTGCCCTCCGAGAACATGCAGAGATGAAGGGTGCTCAGGGGCAGCACATGTCAGTAGCATCTTAGGACAAGCATTAAGGACAGAAGCGCAGAAACAGAGAAGAGGCCCTCGGGATTTTCTCTAGAGAACCAAAGCATGCACTTGAAATAGCAGCCTTTGTCATGAACGCTGGAGATGGGGTGCCCTGGGAGGGTGCAGTAAGTCCCTGAGGACGAGCAATGACAATAAATCTCTCATTTTCTCTAGTGAAAACAGAGAAACAAGGTCATGCCCAGGTGTGGCACCAGGAGAAAGTGGATGCGGGGGGACCCTTTAACCGGCTGGGTCCCGCCTGCAGGGGGCGCCAGGGAGGGTGTGGCTCCAGCTTCAGGCATAGCCTCCCAGGCCCACTGTGTTCTACTTCAATGGTTGGCGGCTGCAAATGGCCCTGTGGCTCTTCTGCGCCCCCCAACCCCAGCTATCAGTCTGCCACTTTCTTAAAACTTTCTGCTCCTGCTTTATTCTGTCTTATCTTTTCTGTACCCTGTCATTTACGTTTTGTTTCATGTCTTTGTCCTACTCCCTTCAAAGCGCATCTTCCTTCCCTCTAGGATTTAACTCATTCCCAGGCATCTAAGCTACCTTCAAGTTGTGGGTTCCTCAAACTTTGGGGTTCCTATTTTCATTGCTGCTGCCTGCACAGAATGTCTCTCTTTGCCACCAGAAAAGTGTTCTTTTTTCCTATTCCTGGGTTTGGCAATGTTTGAGGTGCCAAAGTACAATCTTTGAATAATTAAAACCTTATGTAGGCAACTCGGGGGGAATTTTTATGGCTAATAAATCCTATAAAATACTGTTAATTTAACTTCCCTAAATAGTTCTCAGAAGTCATTGGAGCTACAGTTAAGATATATATATTAATAAATATATATATGTACATTTTATTATTTACAAAGTCCTTCTACCTTCCTCTGCTTTTATTTAAGTATGAAAAGTATGTTTTCCACAAAAGCAATTTCTTTAAAACACAATGCATATGACTCTAACACCATTTGCCCTGTCTCTGTGTAAAGAGGCTCGCACTTGATGTTTTCATGTGCAATTCCTGAACTAATCAGAATTTCACTTTCCTCCCTCAAACAGCTCACCTTTATGATGTGTTTTACAATTACTGCATTCTTTCACATACAAGATTTCATTGACTTCTCTCAACAGCTCTGTATTATTTGTTCTTATTTGACACTTGACCAAAATGAGGCAGAGTTGTTGTGTATTTTCTTCCCAAGCCTCCCGACTCAGCCAAGAGTGGCAGTGGCCTCTTGAACACAGGCTCACTGGGGCACGCCCACCACTACTTTGTACGTCTTGACCAGATAGAAAGGCCTTAGCATTTCAGTTCTAGGGCCTCAGCCCATATTCCTCAAGTGAGAAATGCAATTCCTCCTTTCCATTCTTTAGTAACAGGTGGTCCTTCAATCATCATTAAACTAATGCCAAGACATCATGTTAATTCTTACTTTTAAATAAAGCTCTTCCTATGAGCAAACAAATATAACTAAGGACTTGACATTACCAGGGGCAAAAAATTGCTGCCAGGGTTATACACCCCATAAACATTTTCTAGTGGAACAAAAGGCGGTAAGCACTGCCTGAGTCAGGGTCTGCAGAAGCAGAGCTGGAGATGGGGATTCATACACCCATCATTTATTGAGGACTCTTCACAAGGGAAACGGATAAGGAGGGAAGGAATCAGGACAGGGAAGGGGAAAAGGTGACATCTGGTGCCTCAACTTGCAGGTAGATTTGCAGGTACAGAAGTCCTGCCCCACTGTCCCGGGGCTCCTCAGACTGCCCTGGCCTGAGGCAAGGGAGCAGGATTTTGTAACCCTCACCCCAGTCTGTCACTGGCCATGGGACAGGCCAAGAGAAGACAATCTGAGGGAACTGGATTGGGCAGTAACAATAATAATTTAACAATATTACCAATAATTCCACAACTACCATTAGTTGAATGCTACTGTGTGATAGTCACGGAACCTATATACTTCCAACTCTTAGAGCAATTCTGCAAGCTATTAATGAAGAAACTGACATGTAAAGAGTGATGTGAATTGTCTGCAGCATAGAGCTGGACAATGGCAGGTGTGGGGTTAAGTCCGTCCAAATCCTTATTTGACTCCAAAGCCCGTGACTGTTTGTTATTCTGTCATTCCAGCTCCAGTTCTTGGTCAATGCTCCACAGGAGGATGAAATGGCAGGCATTATCTAGGCCTGCATTACTAACTTATTCTTCCCTGAAAATGCCACTAGGACACGCTCCTGTAGTTGAAAATAAGCAAACAACCAGAACAAAATGCATATCAGTGAAAATTTTTGCATATATTCAATAAATATATATTGAGTGCCTACTATGTGTTCAGTACCCTTCTGACACTGGAAATAGATAAATGAGACAGGAAAGATCTCTGCTTTCAGGGACCTTACATACATAACCACAGAAATAATCCATCTAATAGGATATGTGCTATTTTGAAACATGGGATAATGAGATAGAGAGGATATTAGTCGGGGAGGGCCTCTAAAAGGAGATGGATGGGATCTGAAGGAAAATAAATTAGATAGCAATGAGATGGTTTGCGGGAAGAGAATTCTAGGCTAAGAACATAGTAAGTCCAAGGCCCTGAAGGTGGAGGTTGGGGAAAGGAAGCTTGTCGTGTTTAGGAACAAGAAAGTCTATGTGGCTGGAGTTCAGTGAGCAAAAGATACAGACATGAACCTGAAATCAAGAAGGCTGGCAGGGTCTAGACCACTTAGTCCTTGCAGAATCAGATAAGAATTAGTATTATTTTTCATCTAGTGTTATAGACAATGGAGTGACATGCTCTGGCTGACATTTCGGAAAGACACTTTGACTGCATTGTAGAGCATGGGTCATTTGGATGGAGGGTGAGAGAGGAAAAGCAGAGAGGCCAGCAAAGTCCCATCACAAGTACACCCTGATGAGGGTGTCTCTGACTAGAGAGAGAGCAGTGAAGATGACAGAGAGACGTGGATGGATTTGAGATAAACATGTTTTATGGATAGTGCTGACAGAGCTTGCTGTAGGGAGTGATGGACAAGAGAAATCAAAACAATTCCTAAGGGTTTGGACTTAGCAACAAGAATTGCCGTTTTCTCATGGGGCTGGACAGGAACAGGTAAGCTAGAAGTCGTGGAGAGAATCATGATTTCTTCTTGAGACACGGCCATGTGACAGGCCAGTTAGGCATTCGCACAGGGAAATCAAGTCGGAAGCCACATGTATGAACCTAAGCTTGTGAGGAGAGGTCATGGGGGGAGACAGAAGCTGGGGAGCCTCAGCTTATTGACAGGATTTGGAGCAATGGGACTAAGATCGCTTAGGGGAAGACATGCCCCAAAAAGGGAAGGAAGGGGGCCCATGAATTCTGCCCAGGGCACTGAACATCTAGAGGTAAGCAGAGAAGGAATAGCTAGCTAAGGCACTGAGAAGGAAAGACTCTCCAGTTAGGAGAAAAGCAGAGGTCTTCAGAGTAAGCAAAGATTTTCCAAAGGGGAATGCAGGCACAGATAGTTCTGCAAGTCATTTCCAGATCCTCAACTCCATATTCCCTCTGTTTGAAACCTTAACTGTCTGACAGTGAGTCTAGTGAATGTAAGAGGTTCTCCATCCCAACTGCCATTCACAGACACAGACACAGACCGGTCCTTCCACCTTCTTCCATCCCAGATCTTAACTCTACTGCAGTGTCCAGTAATGTGAAAATGTCCTGGGCACAAAAAGAAACAATTAGAAAGTGAGTTTGATGAAGTTCAGAACTGTAATGTCTACCTGACAAAGCCTTGTTCAAGTCAGATGATGTCCAATTTTTTGCCTCCTGCAATATTGGAGGAGAGCTTAACTGAGTTGAGAGCTAGGGGATCATGAACACTTTTTGATGATAAGTCACTCTGTGATTTTTGGCATATAACACAGGAGTTCAAAGAACTGAATAGCACTTCTAAAATAAAATTTCCACCTTACTTATATAAATAGGTTTCTCAGAGTTATACCTTTTTATTTTTTTGAAATTTTTTAAACATTTATTTATTTGTTTGAAAGAGAGAGAGAGCAAGTATGAGCAGGGGGAGGGACAGAAGGAGAGAATCTCAAGAAGATTCCTCACTCAACTCAGGGCTCGATCCCACGATCATCACCTGAGCCGAAACCTAGAGTTGGACGTTTACCTGTCTGAGCCACCCCAGCGCCCCAGAGCTTACAACTTTTCAAAAGAAAACAACAGGCAGGGAACTAATGCTAAATTCTGTCTTGTTATTACAGTAAGTAGTAGAAACCACGGATACAGGAAGAAAATTAGCAAAAAATATAAGCCTTAACCAACTGAGAGGAAGTTGTTTATAATAAAATTTTCTTTTTAGGTTCATACTTTTTCATCAAAATTTGTAATATACAGTATCTATGTTATATTTTTATCAAGTATATAAAAATTATTTAACTGTAGTAATAACTGAACCTGGAAGATGCAGAGAAGATGGTAGAGCACTAAAATATACCATGCTGGGGGACGCCTGGGTGGCTCAGTGGGTTAAGCTGCTGCCTTCGGCTCAGGTCATGATCTCAGGGTCCTGGGATCGAGTCCCGCATCGGGCTCTCTGCTTAGCAAAGAGTCTGCTTCCCCCTCTCTCTCTGTCTGCCTCTCTGTCTACTTGTGATCTCTGTCTGTCAAATAAATAAATAAAATCTTCAAAATATATATATATATATATACCATGCTGGGAAAAAAATTGTTCAGAAAGTTAAATGAAAATATAAATTCAAGGGGGAAAGAAACAATGTAAAATTTCAAACTGTTAAAGGAGTCTGTGTATTTTCTAAATGGTTGATCATTAAGTATCACATTGCTATGATGTTTAGATTCCACCGGGCACATTTAAAAAGAGTGATATAACAGTTTTATTTTAAGATATCACTATTTATAACATCCTGAAAATTATATCCATTGCAACTGTTTAAGTACACAATGAAAAATATAGGTTTCAACTTTAAAAATGTGCAAGGGTCTACAAAATTTTACAAAATTCTTTTAGGGGCTATATGAGCAAAAATATTTGCAAACAACATGTGTAAGCCAAGGGGGAAAAGGTTTCAAACAAAAAAAATGGTCAGCTAGTCAAACGTAGCTGAGAGGTAAAACAGGAATACAACTGTACGGGTAATGGGCAGGTCAATGACCACCTTGATTCGAGATGTTTCAGTACTGCGAAGGAGTTAGAAACCTAGTTGAATTAAGCTGAAGAGAGGGTGAAAGGTAAAGACGTAGAGGCCCCCAGTAAGACAACTGTTAATAAATTCTGCAGTGAAGGTGAGCAGAGAAAGGGAGCAGTAGCTGGAGGGACAGGTGGGATCATGAGAAGGTAAATAAAGAAGATACTACAACATATTTGCATGTTGATGTGAAGAGTCGAGAAGGAGACATCAGTGATGCAGGAGAGAAGGGGGAAATTCAGGAGCAAAGATAGCCGGCGGGGGGAATCCAAAGCACAACTGAAACATGGACTTGTCTTCTATTGTCACAGGAAAGAAGGCCTAGATGGGTGTAGAGAGGTCAGTACTACTATGCTTATAAACAATGGAGGTGATGGACAGTGAAAAATGTAGGGTCAAGGGACTGGAGGTCTTGACAAGGCCAAAAAAGTATTAGAGTGAAGATAACAGAATAAATGGGATAGAAGGAGGAGAAAGTATCAGAGAGAAGGATGTTCAAACTAGTGTATTAGAGGAGATGCAATTATTGGCTTGATCAAGGGAATTGGGGATGAGGTAGAATGAAGGAAAAATAATTGGAGGTGATGAAGTTAAGGAGTTGAGGGCCCAGGGTTTTGGATGGATCACCCTCATGGATGTTGAAGTCACCGAGAACATGGACAAGAGTAGAATGAAGACAACAGTGAACTAGGTACCAATCTCGTAAATAAAGGGACGTAGCTGGGAGGTCTAGGGGAAGAAGGCTATGAGAGAAAGCTAGGTGGAACAGTAAGATGTTGTGAGCTTTAAAGCACTGGGATTTCTGAAAGATGAGGAAGATAAATAGTTTCTAGTGGGTAATGGGTAGCCAGAAGGCAAGTATCCCATGTCAGGGCCTTGAGGTATATGGAGCATGAGACAAAAACCAGCCACTATGTAAGACAACCATTGGAGAGGAAGGTGCAGGTGGAAACAAGAGAAACAAGAACAAAGATTGAGGCTTTGAGGGAGTTTGCAAGATGGAAAGACATGGAAGGGAATCTAGATGATGATGGGTAGCCTAGGAGGCTTCTGCTTCTGCTTTTGCTGCTGATACCAGTTATGAGGTAATATCTGTCCTGTGGGCAATATACACCATAAGTGCATTCTCAAATCCAGAAGGTTTAGCTAGAAGACTCGTGGGCAAGTATACATTCAGCCTCTTCATTTTTCACTAATTGGAAAAGTGGTAGATGTGGGAGAATTGGTCAATGTCTCTCTAGAACGCATCCCCAAAGGACTCCGTTTGTTTCTTGCTGTTCCTGCAGTTTGAGTATGCCACCACCAGGAAGCAGAGGTCATGGGATCTTACGGCTGGCATTTTCTTTTAGTCCAGGACCTTCTGCTTCAAGCTTCTTCGTTTTTCAACAAAAGTTTTAACATCCAGTTGAGGACATATAAATTATGAGATCAACTAAAAATACCGAACATTAAACCATTCATAGATAACAACACTAAGAGCAAATTTTAGAGAAATAAACAATTAGATAGATTTTTGCTTTTCTATTACAACTAACTTAAACTTAAGCCTCATTTGCTTCAAGGGTGTTAACTAGAGTATACCTTTACTATAAGCCCTGTTTCTCTAAATATGGAGTTAAAACCTTTTAGTGCATGCTAATTCAATTAAGTCAGAAATATGGGAATACGGGTGCCTGGGTGGCTCAGTCAGTTGAGAGTTTGCCTTCAACTCAGATCACCATCTCACCATCCTAGGATCGAGCCCTATGTTGGGCTCTCTGCTCACTGGGGAGTCTGCTTCTCCATCTCACTCTCCCTCTGTGCTCTCTCTCTCAAATAAATAAATAAAATCTTTAAATTAAAAAAAAAGAAAGAAAGAATGAGAAATTTAAAAAAATTTTTTAAAAAGAAAGAAAAAACTAATACCTGAGATCCACAATAATTCTGACCTCAAATTCTTCCATTTCACAGATGAGAAAAGGGAGTTTCAGAGATTAAGCAGCATCCTGGGGTTACATGGCCAAGTAGATAGTGGGAAGTCAGGATTGAACCCTACTCCATGGGCCTCCAAAGTCTGTGCTCCTTCTTTGATGCCACAGTGCTACTCTAGGGGACCCAACTTATGGAGAATAGAGAGGATACAAAAATAAATATGACCCTCGAGGTGCTTATAACGTTGTGGGGGGTCACACCCACCATAAATTCAATAAGAGAAGTCCAAACTCATTTTCTTCTAGATGAGACCAAAACTAGTTGGAGAATCAGAAAAGATGACATTGGAAGAGAGAGTACTTGGGATGGGCTTCGAAGAATGAACAGGAGTTCATCAGGGAGAAAACACATTCACAATCATGGAACGCAGTCCCTAGACACCTCACACACTTTTGAGGTCAGTATACCAAACTCAGATCACTAGCCCATTTTCTTTGACTGAATCCAAGCTGATCAAAGGAAAATTATGTGTTTGCCTTCTGTGTGTATGAAGACCAAAACATCTGCTTTGTTACCATACCGGGGAGAGAGAACTAAATTTAGATGTATTCAGAATGTCAGAGTAATGGAAAAGATCATGTTTTTTCAGTCCTAGAATCCCGTCTGAAACATGTGACTACTCCAGAGATGTCATTCATGAAATGTTTCCTCTTTTTTTTTCCTGAGATTTTTTTTTTAAGTAATCTCTACTACAAACATGGAACTCGAACTTACAACCCTGAGTTCAAGAGTTGCACACCCCACCAACTAAGTCAGTCACGTACTCCAGACACATTTCCTCTTTTAATCGACCTGCAGTGATATACCATTGCTGGTTCTAGTGCTTAGCTAAGTTTATCCTTAACAAAGAGTCTAACTGACAAAATGTTTTCTCCTCCCAGCAGTTAGAAATTATAAAATCCTTGTGTATAACCAAAACCATACAAAAATACTTTAATCTCTGTATACACGTGGTCTCACTTAATCATCTAGAAAACCAGCTGAAATAATTACTCTAATTATCCCCACCCTAGAGATGAGAAAACTGAACCTCAGAGGTGTTGAAATTTTAACATGGCTACATCAGAGACTTAATGATTTTATTTTTAAAAAACATTTGCAACACCTGTTTACTCAGTTTTTTTTTTATACCTCTACTCAATGATCAGGCAGGTGATAGCTACAATGGGCATGTATAAATACATAATTTGACTTTACAAATCTGTATTAATTATTGCTCATGCTAACCAGCTGAAGCTGGGAATAATTGTTACAAGTGCTGTCTATGGAGGATAGTTGAAAAATTCAAGAATTGCCACCCTGAATTTGTTTCAAATATTGTCCTTTTGCACCCTTAGAAAATAAAAGTTGCTGAAATTTTCTATACATGTGAATTTCATAGCTTACATTTATAATGAGAAAATATTGTGCACAATGTTTTTTGTAAACTTAAAAATGCTTGGCAAAGTTTAAACCATCAAACAAATGTGATGTGTTATTAAGCTAAGATTTCAAAACAGAAAGTGAAGCTTAACAGGTTTTTGTGGTTTTTTTTTTTCCAAAAACAGTCTCTCTTCTGGTCCAGAGAAACAACTGAAAACTAAAAACTAAAGATAACAGTTAGTGAATGTGTCAGTTGCTCTACCTTGCACTGCTTATCACTGGCCAGTCATTGCCTGGCTGGACTATGCCCAAATGGACACAAAATGTAAGTTTCTATTCCATACAGATATTAAAACAGGGCCTGGCAAACACAAAAGATGAAGTAGGGGAAAAAAGGATAGCTTCAAATGGGTATCTTACAATAAATATACCATGTACTTCTGAGAATTTGCTTAAATCAATATTTTAAGTCATATTGTTGCCCAATTCTATTAACCAAATGTAAAGAGTTCACTGCAGGACAGAACTAAAACACTCTGCTAATTTATGTTTATTGATGAAGACTTGGCCAGAGAAGGCAGATTTAGCTTTTACTTTGAAAAAGAATGTGAGCTCTTAAAAAAAAAAAAAAAAAAAGCATGTGAGCTATAGAGCTTGGAACTGAACACTGCTGCAGTACTACTGGGAAAGCTCTTCCCTGGTTTTCCTTCCCTCAATGCTACAAGTCCATGCCTCTAGCCCCATCTCCTCCACTAGCAGACATAGTACATACAGTCCTGGGGTTCTATTCATTGGGTTACAGATGGGTAAGGGATCAGTCAAGAGTCTGGGTTCCCATCAACAGAAACAACTGTGGAAATGTACTGGAAGGCTGTGGGAACCTACTGGCTCCACCAAAGTCTGCAGAACAGACCATGGAAAAGACAGGAACCAAAGGGCTCTGTGCAGCAGGAAAGTGGATACATTCAGAGCAGCAGGAACCCTAAGATGAACATGCCGGTTGCATACTTTCATCACTCCTGAGTCAATATCCTGGAAGAGACTGTTTGATTGGCCAAGGTCAGGTCCCATGACCACTCCCCAGCTATGCAGAGGCTGGGAAAGGCAGGACATAGCCCCTTTTACCTCCATAAAGAGAGATTTGTGGGTGCACCCAGGTGGCTCAGTGAGTTAAGCCTCTGCCTTCGGCTCAGGTCATGATCTCAGGGTCCTGGGTTCGAGCTCTGCATCAGGCTCTCTGCTCCGTGGAGAGCCTGCTTCCCCCTCTCTCTCTGCCTGCCTCTCTGCCTACTTGTGATCTATCTCCGTCAAATAAATAAATAAAATCTTTAAAAAAAAAAAAAAAGAGAGAGAGAGAGAGAGATGTGTGGATCTATGTCCCCACCAAGGGGTCACATAACTGGGGAAAAGAAATTCTCAAAAAGGAAACTAGTGTACTCTTGAAGAGGGGGAATGAATAGTAGGCAGCCCAAACTCTATGAATATTTGCTCATGTGAGTGTAAGAAGGGTTGATAATTAAGGACTGCAAACACGTAGTAAGGATTCTGGGGAAAGCATCTACAGGAGCGCTAAGCATGGAACAGGCTTCCGTGAACACAACATATGTCAGACCTGGGCTACGATTTAGTTGCATTACTTGATTTTACCTACGTGACAACTCCATGCAATCAATACTATTGCTAGTATTTCTGTCTTACCTTAAGATGAAAAAAACTGAGATTGATGAACATAAATCGGGATTTTTTTAACCTCAGCACTACTGACACTGGAGCCAGATAATTACTCATGGTGGGGAGAGGGTGTCCTAGGTATTGCAGGATGTCCAACAGCATTCTTGTCCTCTCCAGGAATGGGGAGGCCACTCACTACACACTCACAGCACCCCACCTCCCAGTGGGGACCATCAAAAATATCTCCAGACACTGCCAAATATCCCGGGGGCAGGATAAGATTGCCCCCAGTTGAGAACCATTGAGATAAAGTCACACCCCTAAGGATTGCTCCCAGACCTCTCTGAAACCAGAACCCAAACCACTAGCCATGCTTGTGACCCACATCCCAGTCTACAAAGCACTTTCACACGGATCATTTCACTAGTGTCTTGGTAACACCATTGTGGGGGAGGTAAGGCAAATCCGGTTGCCTTCCAGTTTCCGTTGAGGAAACAGAACTTCACCGAGTTTGTGACTTACCTAAGATCTCTCAATTCTCAGTTTGTCAAGCCACCACTCAAAAACCTCTTTTTGGTTCAGCTTTTTGTTTGTTTGGGTTTTTCAGTTTTATTTTGTTTTGTTTTTGTTTTGCTTTCAACCCAGTATTTTTATAAACAATGCAGGTGATGGACAGTGAAAAATATAGGGTCCATTCTTCCATTCTGCCAATTCTACTTAAACAATAGAATTAATGACAGGATTAAGTTTCCTGATCAAAGAGTCGAGGAGAAATTGAAATTCTCTTTGAATGATCAGGTTTTACTACTTACACTATTTTGAAAGAAGTAAAAAGTCGAAAAGAATAAAGGAAGGAAAGAAAATACAGGGGAGGGAAGAAAAAAGAAAAATGAACTAATCTGGCTGCCCAGAGGTTTATCCTTGCTCTCATCAAATCAGCCTCCCCACATATACCTCACAAGTCACCAGTCGCCCTACATTGAGAACTAAGAGCCCTTTGCATTTCACCACAGAATGGCCCCATCCTCCCCCTAACATGCTGAGGCATTGTTTTATTTCTGACTCAGAGAGAGGACTGACTCACAAATACCACTTTACCACTTAGCCTTTCATTGAAGGTCTCATGGCCAAGACCAGGTCAAATGTGAAGCAGCTTGAAGTAAGAGATCAGATGAGTTCATGGCCCAAGGCAGAATGGCTGCAGATGTTTGGGAAAGAAAGAGTTTCACAGCTGGGATCTTCGTGACTTAAAAGCAAAACAAAACTCCTGGCTAATTAGAAACCAAGACAATGCCTAAAAAGAAAACAACATGCCTTGGTTAACCACTAGAGATCCCAGGCCTTGTCCCAACTGCTGGAAAGGGTGACCAGCAGTGATATCCAAGAACCACTAACCATCTTCCTCACTGGCCAACCGGCCCCCAGGGGCCACGTCAAGACCTGGAGACACAGCAGCTGCTCTCCTCCCTGCTGAAGCGCAAGCATTGGGGTGGGAGTGGGGAGTGGGAGATGTGAGGGTTTTGAGAGCAGAAGCCCCACACGAAGCCAGGTGACCGACTCCTCCTTTCTGCCTTCCTCATGTCCTCACCCAGTGTGGCGGAGTGGGAAGTCTGTGAAGTTACCAGATGGTATTCAAGCCCCAGCACCGATTTTCAGCCTTTCATTTCTTCTGGTTTCAGTGTCTTCATCTCTAAGCCTGGGTAACTACATTTGTTGCCCAAGGGATGTTGTGAGGACCAAATGAAGGTGTTTATATAACACATCTCGGAGAATGTGTGACATACAATAGGTGCTCAGTAAAGGCTATCGACCCCTTCACTATCGAACCCAAACACCCTGACTCTTTCCTCCATACTGGCTTCACCCTCTGCTATCAGTTTGCACATTCGGAATGCAGTGATGGGAGTGTAAATTCTGCTCCCCATCCCTGCTCAGCTCAGAACTCTCCCAAAAGCTCTTGCCTTTACCTTTAGGCATCTTTCCTTCCTTCTGTGGGCCACAGCCACTTCCGAGAATTCTTCAATGAAAGCTCTGACTTGGAGAGAGTGGCACTAAATGCTATTCCAAGCAACTGCTTCCACAATGAGCTCCTAGCACAAGGCTCGTATTTACTTACTTCTTTTCCTACACAGAGTAATTCCAGTACATACACTCCATGCCCTCCAAGAGCATTTTCTAACTGATAAACTTTCATGCATATGAAGTCATAACATCTCTAAACTGGAGAAATAAAGACTTAGCAGGAAATGAAAAGAAGAATATGGGGTAGTATTTTTTTTTTTTTCGATTTTTTTTAACTGCCTAGATTGAAAAAAAGACACCAAGGAGGTGGGGAACCACATTTTTTTTTTTAAATCCAGGCTAATAGATTCATAACTAATGGGTGCAGACAGCAAAATCCTAAGTAATTCCTACAAATACTGAAATACCTAATTTACTATACTTTCCTTCATCTCCAACAAATTAGAGGGCCAGTCCCAACCTCACTGTCTCCTAGTAAAGACTTCTGCTCTCAGGTAAAGCTGAAGACTCAGAAACACATTCAAATTAAAGTGAAAAAACTCGAGAGACATTTGAAAGTTATTTCTGGAAGAAGTGGCTTTCGAACAAGAATCTAGTCTCATGCTGAAGAAAGATGTGCTGTGGAATTTGGACATGGGCAGTGAGATTTAAGAAGAAGGAACTCTCCCTGGAGAGTAAGAAATACTCTTCCATTTAGGATTTGCTTCTTGGCCTACATCAAGTATCTCTTTCTGTGCTTTTAGTGAGGGATTTAGGGCCAAAAGAATGAGGAATGGGAATGGTCCAGGGCCAGAGGGGGTTTTTGTCTTATTACACCCTGCAAAACAGTTCTCCTCCTCAACAGGAACAAGTATGAAGAGCTTTGTAGTAGTCCTCTCAGCATTCACGCTCCCTCTCTCTGTAGGGAAAAAATTCTTCACCTCCAGGAATAGAGACCCTTCATCAGCCCCCTGGCGGCGAGCTACGGCCACGTGACTTAGCTCTGGCCAATGATAAGTGTCACGTGGCAGCTTGCAGAACCTAGCAAAGCAGCAGTGCAGAAGGGCCCTTGTCCTGTCTTCCTCATCCTATGCGTGAAACACAACACACCCCGGTGAGCCTGTAGCATGGCCCGTCCAAGATGAAGAGCACAATAGAGAGAGCCTGCCTCCCCTGACCCTGTGAGCATCAGGGCTGCCCCAAACCAACTACTTATACTGTTGTCCAAGCTGTTATTTGGGGGTTTCTCCCACTTACTGCTGAATGCAAGCCTACGGCGGTAGAACAGGTGAGAATAGGTCCTTAGGTTAACCCTGTGAGCCTACTGATGGCCCGTGGGTCTCCCTGGGCTCTAGTTCAGCTCACTTGGTGGGCCAGCCAGGGGAAATAGTCAACAAGTTTATCTTCTTCTCTAGCTAAATGCCAGAGTGCCCAACTACTACATCAAATGATGTTGTAAAATAAAACCTAAGTTCAGAGAGCCTTGCACACAAAGCCACGTATATCCGCGCACGTGTGGGTTGGACTCTATGTACACTTTACATTGTGACAGCAGCCGTATAGGTGGAAAGCCTCCTTTCAAGCATGCCACATCTGGGTAAACTCCAGCAGCCAACTGCCTTTCGCTTTGTCAAGGTGTAGAAAATGACTCATTGTATCTGAAACAGGTTTAAGTGCCTCCTGATTTATTTACCTATCTGCATTCAATTAGAAAAGTGCCGTTATTTTCTATTTATTTATAGACGTCATTTTGGTTATGCTGGTGCTTTACTGTATGTTGTTCACTTCCCTCGAACAGAGAGGCATGTTTACAAAGCCCTTACCTATAATTAGTGTCACTCAGTGGAACAAGGCACCTCTGTTTTGTACCTGCCACAGCTGTCATGCTCTCTTCAGAATGAATTGCACTGATGGACGACTTGAGTCACTTGTTTCTTCAGAAAGTAGCATAAAAAGTGTTATTGCAGTTGGCCTGGTGCTTGGGGAAGCCATATCAGGTGTTATACTCTGGGAGAGCCCAAGCTCGGAAAGAGCTTCCTCTATTACATTCCCAGTTAATTATTCCTGTACTTTTCAATAGCTCCATGTCATAAAAACGTGGCATGCAGTCGATTCGGATTAGCTTTATCCTGTCAGGTGACAGCAGACCTCAGATGACACATTAATTGGTGGATATTGGCTTGGGTAGTCTACATGTGACCACTGGCGGCCATGTTGAAGTGGTGGGGGCAGGAGGTGAGGAGAGCATTTTTATGGGTATATATTTCATTAGAATGCCAATAAAAGTGCCATGTCTGTTTGAGAAAAATATAACATGCCCCATTGCTACGTTTAATTTTTCTTTAAGACACTTTTCTATTAACATAAATCGCTTGAAGGAAAAGCATGTTGTAAGTAATATTTTTCTTTAAATGTGAAGCCTTATCATAACTTCAAGACCCCTTTTAAAAACATTGTCGTGATGCGCCCTACTACTGCTTTTGGTCCCTCCGATCCAGTCACGGGCCAAACAGATTTATTCCAATGTCATATCAAGAGTGGGTGGCTCAGTGGGTTAAAGCCTCTGCCTTCAGCTCAGGACATGATCTCAGGGTCCTGGGATCGAGCCTCGAATGGGGCTCTCTGCTCAGCGGGGAACCTGCTTCCCCCACTCTCTCTCTGCCTGCCTCTCTGCTTACTCGTGATCTCTGGCTGTCAAATAAATAAATAAAATCTTAAAAAAAAAAAAAGAAAGAAAGAAAGAGTGGACAGCAAGAAAAGGAGCCATAGCTGAAGGAATTCACCATGCCTTCTCAGTTCTAGACAGGCTAGGTGCTGCATTGCACATGCACATTTTATCCCAAATGGAGAAGCTCCACAGAGGTCTGTCCTCCAAACTGCCAGTGTAATAAGGACACTATAGGAACTTCTTCCCTTGCTTGAAGGATTCAGTCAAGATGAAACTGAGAACTGAACACTTCTTGTATTGGATGAATCCATGTGTTCCTAGGGATGCTTTCTATTGTGGGTAACAGAAACCCATTCCAACTGAACTCAATCCAACTGAAACCATAAGAGGCACATTTACTATTTGCTGAACAAAATATCTGAAGGTAGCTAGGTACCATTGTTTGGAGAATTTGGGATGTCATCAGGGGTGCAGGCCCCTTCTGGTCCTTGGAGGCATTCATTCTCATGTATATATGTCACTTCAGGGTCAAAGACGGCTCAGTACATCTCTCCTATTAGCTAGAAGTTAAGGGGAGGTGGATGTCTCAGTTGGTAGAACATAAAACTCTTGATTTTGGGGTCATGAGTTTGAGACTCACATGGGGTGGAGTGTTTACTTAAATAAATAAAACTAGGGATGCCTGGGTGGCTCCATCGGTTAAACAACTGCCTTCGACTCAGGTCATGATCCTGGAGTCCTGGGACTTCACATCGGGCTCCCTGCTTGGCAGGGAGTCTGCTTCTCCCTTTAACCTCTCCCCTCCCATGCTCTCTCTCAAATAAATAAATAAAATCTCAAATAAATAAATAAATAAATAAATAAATAAAACTTTTTTAAAAAAAGTTAAATTCTTTCCCAGAAACCCAGAGCCAAACTGGTTTATATAACCACCCCTATATGAACAGCTGGGGAAGCAACTATCTGGAATTTTCAGTCTCAGAAGTAGGAGATGAACAAAGGAAAAAGAACCAGAAATGGCTGATGAGTCCACTAAGTCAGCTACAGGGAGGCCCCAGGTAAGGTCACAGGGGGAATTCCTTAACACCCAGATAGTGGCCTTCCTTTTCCACTTAATTTGAACTTAAAAGCACAACAAATACTATAGGTATCTACTCTCTACCCTATAGTCAGAAAGATCTTGCTAAAATTTTATTCTGGGGACAACTGGGTGCCTCAGTCTGTTAGGAGTCCGCCTTCAGCTTAAGTCATGACCTTAGGGTTCTGGGATCAAGTCCTGTGTCGGGCTCCATACTCAGCAGGGAGTCTGCTTCTCCCTCTCCCTCTCTATCTCCCTCTGCCCCCCTGTCAACTCATGGGCACTATCTCAAATAAATAAATAAAATCTTTAAAAACAAATAAATAAAAAATAGCATTTTATTCTCATCAAACCCCTTTTCTCCCAAAATGTCTTTATCACTCCCCACCGATTACAGGATATAGTTCAAACTCCTTAATTTGCTTAATTGTCTTTAATGATTCACTTCTTCTTACTTCTAGAAACCTCTCTCAACTACACCACTTTATACTTGATCCAGATTATTCAGAACTACTTTCGGTTTTTCAATTACACCCCATTCTCCCATTTTTTATGGTGCTTCATCTACTTGAAACACTATCCTACACACACACACTTTTCCACCTCGCTAATCTTTCCTTTCCTTTTCAATTGAGATATAATTGACATTTGACATTATATTAGTTTCAAGTGTACAACATAATGATTTGATATGTGTATAGATGGTGAAATGATTACCAAATTTATCCTAGCAAACATTCACCACCACACATTTACACAGTATTTTGTCTTGTGATGAGAACTTTTAAAAATCTACTTTCTTAGCAACTTTTAAATACATAACACAGTATTATTAACTATAGTCACCATGCTGTGCATTACAACCCCATGACTTATTTATTTTATATAGCTCATCTTTCTTGTTCTTCAGATCTCAGTAGAGGTAATATAACTCACTTCCTCTGGGAAGCTACCCCTCACTCTCAGGCCAAGTTCACTGCCCCTCCCATGAACTCTCCTGGAATTCTGTACTTCCCTATCAGTGTGTGGGATCCAGGACAGGACACTGGGGAGGGGGGGAAAAAAAAAAGCACTTCTAAAGCAAAGAATAAAGATGAGAAAAATAAAAAACAATTTTTATGTCTTTCATCTAAACTGATTCCAAGTCTCTGTTCAGAGTCAGCCCCTAACTAACAAAACGGCCAAGCAGTTTAGTGCAGTGGATAAGAACATGTACTATAAAAACAAACCGTCTCAGTTCAAACCCTAGCCTTACCACTTACTAGCAGAGAGGTGCTAGGGTGGGATATTCAATCCTTCTCAGTTTCAGTTTCCTTATCTGTAAAATCGGTAAAATGGGAGTAAAAATAGCATCCACCTCTAGTGGATGTGATTGGCTGCCTACTCAACATCTATTCCCCACCTACGAATAGTCTACAAAAGACAGAAGCAGCTAGCTCTAAAAAAAAAAAAAAAATGAGAAACAAGGAAAAGCAAGTTCCTTCTACTTCCTCAGGGGGCTGACACAGAGAATGCAACCCCCAAAATTGTGGCAGTGATCTTGGAACCCTGAAGGAAGCCAATCCAAAGACAAAGTCCAACAGCCAACCAAAAAGACAGAATCCAGGTTCCTAACAGTGCCCAGTGATAAATTTGCCCATCTTGAAGCCGTCCTGCCTTTAGATCTTTTATTCCTAGAGACAATTCACTCATCGCTTAAGTCACTTCTAGTTGGTATTTTCCATACCTACAACTGAAAAAAATCTTAGGTAATACATTCCCCCTGAAGACTGCAAGGATGAAAAGCAGTAATACACATGGAGAGCTCAGTGCTGGACCTGGCCCGGAGAAACCCTTGGAACACAACGTCAATCATCAGGAGACTCTTCTGGTCAGTGAAGAGCAACTGTTCCCAGTGCAGCTCAGGCCAGTGGAGATAGCTGCAGAGGGCAAATTCCTCAAAGGAATGGACCCTGTCTATGTTAAACTCACTAATTTCCATCATCATCCAGACCCATGCCCAAGACTCTATGAAGAATAGTTTGAATCATCTCTGATTATCATCTGGCTGTCTCAGCAGCTCCAGGACTACCAAATGATACCAGAATATTAAGCCTCACATCATGCTTATGTGGTTTTTTTTTTAAATTTTAAAGAAACTAAAATCAGACACTTTAAAACGTAATCATAACTAGCTGCATGTGGTTGCCATGAATGGCCCAGTTTTCTAAACTTTGATTTATTTGGGGGATGTTAATTTACATTTGTCCTTTTCACTCATCACTATCCTTTTATTACCCAACTTTATTACTGTGGACTATAAATTCCTCCGTAGCATATGGACCACATAACTTTCTTGGATACCCAATTAACAAGGATTTTTTTTCCTAAACTGCAATTATAACAAAATATGGTACATTTAGCTTAATTTTCAATTTAATGCTTGAAGGTGCATGGGAAATTTAGCTCCGTGGCTCGAAGATGGGGAGAGCTGCCATGTATATACTCCAATCTAAAGAGTGGGTCTGGAAAGCAGATGTTCGGAGGAGCAAAAGAGAGATGAGGATAATGAAAAAGTGTATATGAAATGATATCAATGATTAAAGGCCAGGATGTAGTTCGTGCTCATTAATAGATGAGGAGAAAGGAATAGGAAAGGGAAATCTCACAGTTATCAAAGAACATAAAAGACGCTCTATTTTGGCGCAGGCAACCTGCCTTCTTCCTGGCTCCTTCACAAACATCTTTCTTGCTCTTTCATGCAGCCCAGCAGTGTGGACCTGCAACCATTCGATGTGTGTCCTGAATAGGAAATAGCCCCTCTGAGTGGAAAAAACAAAAAAGCAAGACACAAAGCACATTGGAATACCTAGTATTATTAACTGTATGGGTCTAGTAGTGTTCTTCTTAGAGACGTGTTTTGTGAAAATATTCAGGAGAGTAGAAGCTATCCCAGAAAATCATATATTATCCCCAAAAATCTCAAATGCCTTTTGCATTCATGCATAGATTCAACTCCCATTTCTCCCTGCCACTCTAACCACTTATCACAGTCAGCTCTTAATTTATTTGATCAGGGATGTATATAATTCACCTTTGGATTACATTTACGAGTGCCTTTGGAATGAAATTTACTTCTCTCAGTACATAAAGTTATCTGACAAAAATGTAGGAAGAGCTCAAAATCCACAGTACCCACTGGGATTCTTTATGTCATAACTGACACAAAACCCAACTCAAATTGATTCAAACGAGAAAGAATGTACTGTTTCACACGACTAGAAAGCCCAGATACATGGCTGACTTCAGGTAAGGTTTGATCTAGCAGCCCAAACTGTATCACCAATAACCTGACTTCTCTCCAGATCTCTGCTCTTCCTTCTGTAGTTTGGCTTTATCCTCAAGCTCCCCCACAATGCCCTCTTCTCCCTGTCACAACCATGAAGCTGAGAATTTTTCTGGGATCACAAAATAAATGTCTGCGTCCACTTTGAGGCCTTCACCCCGTACAATCTAGTAGATTCCATGGAAGAGAGAGAATACAAAAAACAAAAACAAAAACAAAACAAAAATCTCTCTTTTCCAGAAACCCTAGCAAATGTTTTCTTCTATCTGAGTAAATAATATTGGATTAATAGCCTCTCCCTGAACCAGTATGGGGTAGCCAGAGGAAACAGATAATAGTATCAGCTTAAGCCAATTATGACTCCCCCATGAAATTTTAAGGGAGTTAAATCCCACCCACACCACATGATAAAAATGGAGGAAGGGAACTGTCTCAAAAGAAATTTGAAGGACTATAAATAAGAGAAGTTATATGTGCTGAGCAGTAAGTAGTAACACTGCCTTTACTCATAGAGGTTACCCTCCCCAAGTGGCCACTCTCCTCCATCTCAGACATGCCATGAAATGAAACACTCTGGAGGGGGTCAGATGAGAAACAATGAAATATATTCAAATAGATGTAGATATACATATGGAAATGGGTGTGGATATAGATATATTTCCTTAGGATACTCCTTAAGTTAACCTTTCCCTTTGTGACTCTGAAAGTCAGCACACAGTCCTATGTCCCACTAATGATGGTCGAATGCCTGTATCAACAGGGGAAATCGAATGTGTTAAGTCTCCTTTCTAATTGCCTTGGTATGACACCCAGTCTATTACTTAAAAGGCCTTGACTAGAACAGACATCAGTAATCTCATTAAATAATTCAGCTACAAATAAAATATGAATTGATGATTTTTTAGGCGACACCACAGTACCCTGTCCCCAAAGCTACCACCAAGGAAACAAAATCCATAGCTATTCTCCAGCATTTAGCAGAGTGTGGATCTCATAGTTGAAAAGAATAAACATTCCTTTGATTGAATGTATGAAGGAGTAAGATACAAACACGGGCATCAAAATAAAAAGGGACACAGTCACAACCCCTACCACATCTCCTGGCATCCCTCCATCACTGGAACGAAGGTCCGTGATTAAGCAGATGACCATTCACACGAACGTGGCTTTCAAAAATATTTAAGCCCCACTGGGCCCATCGTGGGCCTCTTTTCTCAGTTGGTTCATAGGGTATAAGAACTTGGAGCGAAAACAGAATTATAAAAGTTCACACCTCTCCTACTGGCCCTTTCTCCTAAAGTCAATGCCAAAACTTACACCCCTCTTTCCGTTTTCCCACCACAAAAGGACACTGGATCAACTAGAGATGGGAAGAATTTAGATCAGAAAAAAATCTGCAAAATCCATTACATTTTAAGTGTGGTTCCAACATGGTGTTATCTGACTTGAAAATTAGGGAAAGCTAAGAATAAAAGCCCGTTCCCCCTCTCTAGGCTCCTTCAGATGAAGGGCAAAGGGGCAAAAATTGGAAATAACTCATAGGTACTCTTTTATATGTATTTTCTTTTACCTTCACCTCTAAGATTATAACCACTGTCAGAATACTCTGCTGAGAGCTTTCACAAATTGAAAATTACTGAAAAATCAAACTGCTGTTCTCTGCGGACTGTCTTCATTTAGGGCAGTTACCACCACCCAGAGCCTGGAATTCCAGAGCTGACAACAAACCGACAAGGTCCAGGGCCACTGTACTGGCAAGCCTGCACCTGGCAACGTTTGTCTGTGGCATTCCATCTCCTACATCACATGTCTCTCCCCAGCCCTAATGCTATCACTTAAGAAACGACTACAAGAACTAGGCCAAAATCAGGCTTGGTTACGCCATAAATAACCTCATGTTCAAAGCAATCTATGCAGCCGCCTGGTAAGCCAGGCCCGAGAGGCTGGCACACTCAGCCGCCGCAGGTATGGCCCAGTTGGAGAGTGTTTTGCGCATGGAATGTGGCTATTGGCCCAACTTTGTTCTCTGTACCTGGACCAGCCTGAATTGCTGTCTCGTTGCCAGGAAACCCAGCAGACCTTTGGGAACCCATTAGGAAAAAGGCCATATATTTCCTGTGACTTGTGAATGGAAAGATGGATGCTGTCAGCAAGCCAGATTGGGCATAAGATAAGCATATGGGCATTTGGATTTTACAGAAAAACCCTTTCTGTAGGCTTTATTAAGTAATAGCTAACAATAATAACATCCATGTATTGAGTGTCTACTGTGGGCCAGGTCACACGCTGAGCATTTTAGATGGAGTAGCTCTGATTCTGACCACGACCACGCAGGACGAGAGTCTGTGCTTATGTGCGTGTGTGCGTGTGCTCGCATGTGCTCGTGTGTGATCATGCTATAAACAAGGAAGCTGATGTTCAGAGACATTAAGTGACTGGCTTAAGGCTAGCTGTGTCCCAGAAGTGAGCTGCAGACCTAGTTCTCTTGGGCTCTCAGGCTCTCACTTTCCTCCCTGAATCACACTGTCTCCCGCCAGGCCCTGTTTCCACCCGCACACAAGGAGCCAAACAAATGAACGGTAATCTGAGGTACCCCAAACCTCCAAAATGATCAGTAGGGGTGTCTGGGTGAATAACACAGGAATCTCAGCTCGTGGACTCAGCCCGTGCCCAGCCCAGGGCCGCATCTTATCGCCCCCTGCCCCCACCACCAACCACCTGAAAAGGCTTTCTTCCTACATTCCCCATGCAGAGCACCAAGGCCAGAACAAGATGCCGAAACCAGGTGAACAAGGAAGGTCTGGAGCACGAGAATCTGTCAAGGACACCGGTCCTCCCCCCAGCTCAGGATGCAGGGTTCCTTGAACAAATGATTTGAATTACAGGGAATGGGAATGTGTTCTCTCTTCTTGGACAGAGTCAGTGCAATTATGAAATAACCCTGTTTCAAAAGTGTGTTGTCCATATGCCTCTACAGCAGAGCCTGTTCATGAACAGCAGACTCCTGACCAGTTTCATGTGGAGACACACACACACACACACACACACACACACACTGCCCCATGAGAAGTGGACATCCACAGTCTGTGCGAGGATCCTGAAGGAAAGGGATGCCATTCCATCGAAACAGAAGACGATCTGGGTTGGGGATAGGGCCAGGATTCATGTTATTTAGAAAAGAAACAACAGCTGCTTAATGATGCTTCAGGAATTAGAAAAATCTCACAATTCGCCAAGATGAGCCAAATGTTGTGACACGTTAAATGCTGACATCGAAACACACTCTAATATGATGAGTTCCCCACGGCTTACTCACTTCATTTTACAAGGGGAAAGTTTTTGGGGTATAAGAGTTTTCTGTCCTTGGACTCAGGCAAGACAATTTTTCCCTCCTTCCTGTCCTCCAAGAGGGATTAAATCAAAGACGACTTTGAGCTGTGCAGAAAGGAGACAATTCAAAAAAAAAAAAAAATCAATGAATTAAAAAATACATATATCATTTGCCCTGGTGTTAAAACACAACATGGCTGGAACAACACCCTGGAAATCTCACAATAAAATACTACCTTAGGCCTAAGGAACAAAATTGCATCAATGCCTTGACAAATATTTCTTAAAATTAATATTGCATGTTTGCACATGATGGGTAGATTTGACTGAGCATTTTTAAGGCATCATAAGCCTCGGGGTTACGATATATAAGATGTGCTAGAATGAACAGGATAAATGCCCCACAGATCTCCACAGACGTCTTTTTATTTCCTTACCTTTGTTCCCCTCGGCTTCTTGTAGCCAGGTTCATTGATGCCCTAACCTAATTAGACTCAGACACCATTGGGCCCCACCACCCCTTCCCACCAAGGGTCCAAGGCAATTGGGTTCAGAGAGAAATATGCAAAATAGTCTTTCCTACTCTCTCCCTCACTTTGGCTTCCCCTTCCCTCAAGGTCAATCCAGTGGGATTTTATAAAATACCATGTCTTGCCTTTTATTTTGATCAAAGTTCTAATGTCCCAGCCCTATCATTCATGGCCAGTGGGCACTCATGTTCCCCAAGTCATAACCCTGTGGTAGATATTGTGATGTGTTCCCCAGATCCCCTTTCAGGAAGAAAGGACTTATTCCCCCAGCTGCTGGGAGCACAGCCAGAAGATGGCCCTCAGCTGTTAGCCATCTTTGAGAACTGCCTCTTAGAGACCTAAAGCCACGCCTTCCTTCAATGCAGCCTGATTCAATGACTACTTAGTGTGGGGGATATAGACGCCTGACCCCCCACACATACAAGCCTCCCCCTCCAACTCAGAGGACAATTCTGAAGGGTTCTTTCACGTTCCCTGTGGGGAAAGCTAAGGCCTTTGCTGGGGTGGAACCTCAGCGAACTTCTATCTTCTCTGCTCAATCCCACTTGCCATCTCTTTCTTCCACAGATGCTGATCCCAAAAGCATTCCCAAATCAATAATCTGCATGCTGATTTGCATCTCAGAACCTACTTCCTGGGGAGCGCAACTTGTGCCTGTTACTCACTGCTAGACTGTCTCCCTTCCGGTAATGTGGTATCTGTATCTGGATGCTGGGCCTTGAGCAGAGACCCCACCCATTCCATCCCCTCCCTGAAGTTGGAGGGCTGGGCTCTGCTTGCAGCACCGTGCACAACACCCTGTCAGACAGCTGAGGCTCTACACTTCCCAGCAGGCCACCCCTTCACCCCCACACTGGCCCCTTACTAATAAGCATCCACCAGGCCAAGACCAGATATTGTTACTTCGTACCCTCTTGAACAGTGTGCGTGGTTCACCCACCAGGCTGAGTCTCAGCAACTAACAGGATGGCCCCCGGCACCAAACTGTGCAAAGGGCCCACCCTGCCCTAAGGGAACATTGGGACCAAACCTACCTCCATCCACTGTCCCCTGGCCCCCATCCCAGCAAACTCTCATGCAGTAAGTGAAACAGCTCAGTGGGATCTCAAAAGTGACAACTGAAATTCAGATCTTGTTTTGTTCCTCCTGTAACCTCTGACTTTCCGGGCCTCACAGGCCAGAGGGAGGAAATGTAGATCCAAATGAGGTGACACTGACAGTTAAGAAAAAGCTCTCTTGGGGGCCCTTATAACTTTACAGAAGTTTCAGACTCAATAAATTTCAAATTTGGTGATCGTGCCATTTGAACTCAGCAACCACAATGCTGTGGGAAAAGGAACTTGCAGTTGCAAGTGTTTGTTTAGTTTGAGTTCCTGAACACCTACAAATCTCCTTTCTTTTCCTAAGTCTTCAGAAATTCAGACTGTGCATTTCTTCTTACATCACTACTAATTAGTCTGACTCAGTGAGGTTCATAGCTTACACAGTTCCTTTCTTAGCCATTCCCGACTCATGGCAAAAAGGGGTTTCTGTACCACTGTGGCCTTCCCACTCACCCCCGCCTACCGTCCCACACTGTAGCTGGGTGCCACAGCCACATCAATGCAGAAAAAGGGAGACCAGAGTGGTGATAATAGACCTATTTTTACATACTTGAGGTTTTACATTTAAAGACTGTGGGATTTGTGAAATCTCAGGGAAGCAAACACCAGGACAACCTGAAAAGAAGAAGGTGGTGTAGGAAGGAGAATGGCCTGTCTTCCTCTGCCATTCTCCACCTCTACCCTCCTGGGGCATAGGCCATTTCTCTGCTTCCAATGCAGCATTCTTTTTTCAAGGTTGTCCAGGGGCTCACCTAACCAAGATTTCACTAACACAAAACTATTCTCTGCGTCTGTGAACAATTCTGGCTTCCAACCACATTTACTCTGAAGAGACTCTGATTTCCCAATGGCCTCTCCTTCCCTTCCGTCGACTCAAATCAGACCTGTCCATCAAGACTGACGTGAAGCCCCCTGCCCCCCCTACAGCTTTCCTAGCTCCCGACTTTCAAGAAAGGGGTAAAAGTAGATATAATCCAGTGAACCTGGCTCTGATCCCTTGTGAATTCCAGAATGGATTGTTGAGCAGATGATTAATGAGCAAGAGCACGAAAAAGTGCTGGTGGCTAAGAGGTGATGAGGATCCTCCATATACAAGTGATCATATTCTTGTGGACAACTCAGTTTAAAACAAATGGTTTACTGGGTACCTCTTAGGGTGGATATCATGGATGGTACCAAGTGTGACAGGGAATACAAGACAACGTAAGGTGCCAGTCATGTCCTGAATGGGCCTAGACAAAAGCTAGCATAATCTGATAGAGGCATTGTATTGGAAATAATAATGGAAGATGTCCATTAGGAGTTTAATATCACCCAGGAGGGAAGCATTTTGAGGTAAGAGAGTTTCATTTCTCACCTTGTACTAGTCAACACTGTAATCCTTAACACAGAAGAAAAAATAATACACCTGCTTATTTGGTGTAAATGACTGGTAGGATGGAGCACAAAGCAGAGTTCCAAAATTATTTCAGTGGATTGAAAAGAGAGGACAAAATTCATTTTCTCCAGGATTAAACAGGGGCAAATGTAAAAATCTTAAAAATTAAACCAGGGGCACCTGGGTGGCTCAGCTGTTAAGACTCTGCCTTCGGCTCAGGTCATGATCCCAGGGTCCTGGGATGGAGCCCTGTGTTGGGCTCCCTGCTCAGCGGGGAGCCTGCTTCTCCCTCTCCCCCCCCCCCCCGCTTGTGTTCCCTCTCTCACTCTCTCTCTCTCTCTCTGTGTCAAATAAATAAATAAAAATATTTTTTAAAAAACTGAACCAAAGAAAAATCAATAGTGTAAGAAAAAAATGTTTATAACATAGAGTTCAACTTAAAAGCGAAAACAAGACCATACATAAGCTATGACTATGGTTGTGTAAAAATCCCACATGAATTACTTTAAAATGTCTGTAATCAGTTGCTCAGACATAATTCTGAGGAAGCGCCCTACTTACTCACCATCCAGGTTTAAATAACAAATTTCAGTTATCACAGGGTCAAAAAAGAGAGAGCTGTCTGCCATCGAAAGAAGATAGCAACAATTTCACAAAGCTAATGAAGTGGTCTGCCCCACATGAACATATGTGGAGTGTTCAAGTCGGAAGCAACGAGAGCTCCACTAGATTGGTGTGGCCAGATTTACAGGACCTTATGTTGATACGGCTGTTCCATTTAAAAGGGACAGTAGCATCCATCAATAGGAGATCCGTCAAATGATCATCCACAATGGAAACCAGGTAGCTATTCAAACAAAAATGTGCAGCTACTTTTATTGACAAGGAGAGATGCCCACGGCGTGTTTTTTTTTTTTTTAAAGATTTTATTTATTAGACAGAGACCACAAGTAGGCAGAGAGGCAGGCAGAGAGAGAGGAGGAAGCAGGCTCCCTGCTGACCAGAGAGCCCGATGTGGGGCTCAATCCCAGGACCCTGGGATCATGACCCGAGCTGAAGGCAGAGGCTTTAACCCACTGAGCCACCCAGGCGCCCCCCACGGCGTGTTTTTTGATGGGGGAGGGGGAGAAAGCAAGTTACAAAAGAGCCTATGTAATATTAACCAGTTTATATAAAGTTACCCTTGTCTTTATTGTCTAACGTTTTTACATTTTTAGAATGCGTGTTTCTAAACATGAAAATATAAGACACGGAACTGTATATCCTGCACAGGAGAAGACTGTTGGGAGAGCAGAGAGAAGGACAAGTACAGACGGTCAAACCCCAGAGGTTAAGTTAGTCTAGCAGAGGAGGCCGTAAACAATGGTGCTTCCCACGCGCTGCTCCTCCAGGGCTGACGTAAACTGAGCACCTGCTGCATGTCCCTCACCACACTTCACACTAGGAATACACAGAGGAGCAAGACACTGTGCCTTCAGGACACCGCAGGAAGGTGGAGAAGAGATGGGGCGTTTGTTTCCTGTGGCTGCCATAGCAAACTGGGGAGATTCAGTTAACAGAAATTTACTCCCTCACAGTTCTCAAGGCCTGAAGTCGGAAAGCGAGGTTTCAGCCAGGCCACACTCTTTACAGGGCTCTCGGGGAGGATCCCCTCGAGCTTCTGGTGGCTGCTGTTATTCCTTGGCTTACGGCCACATTACAGAAATCCCCACCTCCATCTCACGTGGCCTTCTCGGCTGTGTCTGCATCAAACCCCCGACCTTTTTCATGGAAGGACACCTGTCATTGGATTTAGGGCCCCTCTGAATAATCCAGGATGATCTCTTTATTACATCAGCACAGACCCTTTTTTCCAAACAAGGTTACGTTTCTAGATTCCTGGCAGGCATATCTTGGGGTGTGGGGTTATCCTCCAATCCACTACAAATGGCTGGAAGCCAAAGAAGACAGAGGATAAGAGTAAAGAGAGGGTACTGTGGTGCATTGTCAGGATTTAGCTATTTGCTCACGAGTCTGTCATTCCCACTAGACCAAATTCTCTGTAGGGGTGATAGTCCCTCAAGGAGCAGAGATTGGTTCTTGAAAAGAAGAAAGAAGGATGGATGGATGGAAGGAAGGGGGGAGGGAGAAAAGAAAGAAGGAAGGAGAGAAAGAAAGAAAGAAAGAAAGAGAAAGAGGGATGAGGAGAAGAGAGAGAAAGAAAGGAAGGAAAAGAAAAGAGAAAAGAAAAGAAGGAAGGGCTGGAGGGAGGGGGGAGGGAAAAAGGAAAATAAAAATGAAACAACAACAAAAACCTAACCTTTTAATGTAAAGGCACAGATACACATATGGTATATACACAGATAAACGGTATATCTGTGGTATTAAAATTTCATGAAGTGGGGGCATTTGGGGAAAAAATGCCTAAAAAGGCCCCTTAAGGGAATAATATTGAAAATAAGGTTGAAGATCGATGAACTAGGCCAGAACCTCCACAGAACCAAAGACCACCTCATAGTCATCCAGGTATAAGCAAAGTGCTTGGTAACTGTTAATTCATTGGTTGCATAAATGGATGAAGCTTCATGGAGACAAATTTGGCTGCACTAACCAGGAGTTCTACAAATGCAGCTAAGAGGAATGGCCCACAGGTAGTAAACACACGGTCGTTGGAAGTTTTCAAGAGGACACTAAATGAGGATGTCCATTTCACAAATGTCAGGGCTAGTACAGAAATATCTGTTAAGCTCCATCAGTCCATGACACACGAACATCACAATACCATGAACCCCGGTGGGTATTTGTTCAGCTGCTTTGGCTTTTAGACAAACCAAGTCCATTTATTGCAAGTCTGAATGTCTAGGACCATACGTAAGCCCTAACCATGACTTTAGAATTTCTACAAGAAGGAAAAACACCGTAATGAAATTGGTCCTGTTGCTTTCAACCTGGCCCTTCAACCAGGAGACTCAGCCCATCCTCTGTGGTTGTTTTTCTCTTTTCTTTTTTTTTTTTTTTTTTTGGTAATTCACTTCTGCTATGCTAGTTTGCAGAGACCCTAAGGATACAACAAACTGAATGAATTAGCAAGGAATAAGAATGGGAAATAAGGCACACCAGTACTTTCAATCTGTCCTTGATGGGATTTCCCGTTTGGCTTCCCTGTAAAGCACCAGAAGATTCAATGACATTAAGGAGAAAGGACCCCACCACTAATGCAAATTAAGTGTGCAAAACAAAGGCGAGGCTCCCTGGATAGCACTTGCTAAAAGACCAGAGTTTGAAAAATGAAGGCTCCTATTTACATAAGGGGATGGTTTAACCCTCCTCTCAATTATCCAGAAATCGGGTAAGCTAATTGATCAAAGAGTCGATAAAACTGAGTCACTTCGAGCAGCTGGTGTTTCATAGCCGATGTGTGGGATACCAAGGAAACCTTCAAAACAGGAAATATCAGACTCAACTCCAGAGAGTGGAGCTGTGGTGAATTTGTACTTTTCGGGTTTGCACAATGATTTGCAGATGTCTCCTGAAACCTGTGGCCAAGTGAGGGCGGCTTGGGCCACGCTTGCCCTTCGCTGGACCTAACCTTGCAGGCACCGAGCAGGAGGGGCCCCACGGAGCTGCTTAGCTGCTGCCCGAGCAGATGAACTGGTGGGAAAGGTGTTTCAAATTATTCCTCCCTTAAGCGAAAACAGCTTCACGAAGCCATTGGTTTAAAAAGTACTTAAGCATCTGCTCTTACTGAACGTGTTTGGTTTGGTCTTGCTTCTTCGACCAGAGCCACATGGGATGGCACGGCCAAAGTTGTGAGGTCTCCTCCTGTCTCAACATGAAGAGAATTTATGCCCCTCAGCCCTGTTAACCCCGTGAGATGCCAAGGGCATAAATCGTCTCATTATGTGAGGAAAATTGCAGTTTTATCATTGACAAAGAGCTGTACCCTTTCTTGGCTAAAAGCTGACACAAAATTTCTCACTCTGGGGAACTTCTTTCCAATGGGGGATAAGGGTGAGGGGTGGGGGGCCAGGGTGGAGGGGGGGATGTTGGCTTCAAAAATCTCACACACCATATTCTGGCAATTTGATTTTTAAAAAAAGAAGGAAAGAAAGGAGGTTAAACAAGTTGGCAGCAGTTCAAAAATATCACCGTTCTGATTTTTATGAATGTTTAAAATTTGAATCTGGGTTTGTTTTCTGAGCGCAGGAGCCTTGGGCCCAGAGCCAGCCTGAGAAGCAATGGCCCCAATTCAAAGACTCTTCTCCCCAGTGTCGCCCCATTCTGTAGCTGAAAGGCCAGTGGAAGGGTGAACTCCCTGTAGACGGAGGCTCCTGGAAACACAATCCTAAACACAGCCTCCACTCCAGCCTATGACCCATGAGCAGCACAACTATAACCATATCCATAATGAAGAAGAAAAAATAATGCAGGAAAAGGGGACATAAATGGTTTCAGCTAGTAAACTAAACGATTGTCATTGTTCTGTGATTTGAGAATGGTTGCTCCCTTTCTGCAGGAAATCTTCCTGTATATTAACCCACATTAATCTATCAGAAGATTCTTCACACAAGGAATGAACTCTTGGCTTTACAGAATGAACCGCTAAGATAGTCCGTTCAATGGAGAGCTTCCCTGGTAACATTTGAGTGCTGTTTACGGATACCAAATCAGAAATACCTCTCGGAAAGGATGGTGTCAATCCCGGACAAAATTCGACTGGTTTCACCAAAAATATATTCATGTGCGGCTTTCCAGGAATATTACCCACCCCTTAAAGATGGATATGATGACAGCCAAGAGTCCCCCTCCATACTCTAAACAATGTTTTTCTAAGTACGATCCATCACAGCTGAAGGATACCAGCAATTTAGGACAATTCAAATTCTGGGGCCCCATCCACGCAAATCAAGTCTCTGAAGGTGGTCTGGGTCTGCATTTTTAAACACACTCTCCCAAGTGATTAATTTTGATAAAGTTTGAGAATTCCTTCCCAGAAGCAGAGCACCTATTAGCAGTATACAGTGATACACTCAGATGGACTGGGAAAAAAATCTGTGCAGACAGTAAGTGCTCAGCAAATCGGATTCTCACTGTTGCCATCATTCAAAATGAGCCTTTAAAGAGCCTTGTGGCAGGGGCGCCTGACTGGCTCAGTCCGTGGAGCAAGCAACCCCTGACCTTGGAGTCATGAGTTGGAACCCCACGCTTGGTGCAGAGATGAATTTAAAAAAAAAAAAAAAAATTAAAAGCAATTTTTAAAAAAAGAGCCTTTGGCAGTTAGGGCATCTGAATGGGAGAGAAGAAAAGCCAGGTAGAAATCCCGCCACACCTTAAAAATACACAGCACTTTGGCACTCAACACCCTTGTCTGAAGGCTATTCTCTTGCCAAAAATAGGCAAAACTATTTGAACATGAGGTCTGTACCTCACCCAAAATGACAATATAGACAGACAGTCAAAACTTCTGCCTGTCTCAGTGGCTCTGTGTTTTCTAGTTCCTTTCTTGTGGCCAACCATAGGCATATAATGAAGATACAGTTTATAAAGTAAACTTTACTAAAAAGGGACGCTGACACCAAATGAGGACTCCAGGCTTAGCTTCAATGCTGTTACAGAAAGCTGCCATCCAGGAAGAGTGCCATGTTCTCATCTACTCTTCTGAGTTCCCGGAGGGGTGCAGGCAACTGGCTCTAGGAAACCCTAGAAGCAAATAGGAGGTAGACCCACAGGCTTGAGGGCTGTTGCAGGGACTTAAACTGTACACTTCAAAATAGGAATGTTTATTTTTTGATCTTTCAGCTAGTAATTTTGATGGATTATGAGAACAGAAGCTAAATGTAATAAAGAGTCTGAACAAAACCAGACTTGTTTTTTTGAAAAAGGAAACAGAATATAAAGTAACTCATTTATCTCCAATCAAGTCTCCAAGAAGCCATCTTATCTGCCACAAATCAAGACTCATAAACAATTGCTAATATCTGTGTTAGCATTTTCTCTCTGGAGGGGAGTATAAAATCTATTCCAGAGAAATTCTGAAAACCTATATTTATAGATACTAAAAATTGGAAGGGGCGAATCTGGGGGGGCTCAGTGAGTTGAGCACCTGACTCTAGGCTTCAGCTCAGCTCATGATCTCAGGATCAAAAGATGAGATCAAGCCACACCAGGGTCTGCACTCATCAAGGAGTCTGCTTGAGAATCTGTCCCTCGCCATCTGCTCTTCCCCAGGCTCACTCTCTGGCTCTAAAAGAAAATACAATAATGAAATTAAAAAAAAAAATTTTAAAAAAGAAAGAAAGAAAAGAAAAGAATTTAAAGAATGTTTTGGCCAAGACTCTTCAGCAGGACACGTGGCTACAGTAAATTAAAAAATGAAAAAAACAAAAACAAATTAAAAGCTCTCAGAGGGTTAGATTACAAAGGCAATAGAAATGCCAAACTGTGGAAGAAGTGGGGAAGGCAGAGACAAAGGAGAAATATTACTAATAAATGTCTTAATTAACACATATTACAACAGCATCTAAATCATATATACATAAATTTTAGTTCAAATCACCAATTTTTATCAGACACCTACTATGTACAAGGAATACTGCTGACTTGTAGATATGTATTAGGGCTATATACTTAAATTTCATTCTCTTTATAAGAAGAGCCCATTGTGTTTTATTACAATGTATGAATCAGGCCATTAATTCACTCTAAGATACATGACAAAGTATCTAAGATATATGACAAAATGCAGAGTCACAGATTTGAAGCATTTCTTGGAACCAAAATTTATAACTCTTGGGTATGGTTAACACATACACATACATAATAAGCATTGCTTACTTGGTTATGTCAGATAAAGTCTACAAGTAAGATGTCGGTATGTTTATCCACCTTTGTCTACCTAGCACATTCTACAACTTAGGACTGCATGTAGGCGGCAAAGGAGCATGTGAAAAAATGAGCCCTAATTCTGTAATAAGCATTATACATAACAAAAATATATAAGTATACTTATGCCTAACAAATTTTAAACTTTAATAACACAAATATGTTCATAACAGAGACACATGGTACGGGTAATAGCCATGAGGTCAAGTGTTCTGGCTGCCATGGCCACTGATGTGTGTGACCACAGCATTCCATATTGTGCCTGACAAAGCCTACATGCTCAGTAAACACCTGCTGGGTAAACAAACGAAAGAATGAATGAATGAATGAATGCCTACCAGAAAATTACAAGTGGCTAATTTAGAACAACACTAGGGCTGGGAGCATGGATTCTCAACTGGCATGGGCTTGTGTGAATCAGTAGTGCTAAAGCAAAGGAAAGAGTCCATGTGGCCAGGAGACTGGCTACAAACAGAGGAACTGAGGATAGTGGGAGCCAGGTCTCTCACTGTTGGAAGAAAGCACTACAAATATAGAAAAAGAACTGGGTAGAATAAAGTGTGTTGTTGTTAGACGGGAGTTGTGGGAATCAGTGTGAACTCATGGTTTTTTAGATAGATGGATAGATAGGGGTGTGTGTGTGTATATGTGTGTGTGTCTCCTCATTCTGCCTGCTAAGAAAGCCTAAAATCAATGACACTTCAGTAACAATGAGCACATTCAGAGCCCATAACTTGGTCACTAAATACCATTCTCCATTAAAAGAAATCAAACCTCCTGGAAGAAATCGCTGATTCCAAATAAAGTATAAAATGAGCCTAAAACGGGACGCCTGGGTGGCTCAGTGGGTTAAGCCGCTGCCTTCAGCTCAGGTCATGATCTCAGGGTCCTGGGATCGAGTCCCGCATCGGGCTCTCTGTTCAGCAGGGAGCCTGCTTCCCTCTCTCTCTCTGCCTGCCTCTCTGTCTACTTGTGATTTCTGTCAAATAAATAAATAAAATTTAAAAAAAAAAAATGAGCCTAAAACATCTGTGTGTGCCAGAACATAGCAAAGTCTCAAAGAATGGCAGAGACAGCTCAAAAGGACACAAGAGCCAGCACGAAGGGACTCCTGGTGGCCAAGTCTGGAATAGACTGAGCAGCAAAATGAATTATGCTAGTACTTGGTTATAACACAATGAATGAAATAGGAATTCATGATTGCATGGTGGTATAAATAACAAGGGTGATCTTTTAGCCTATATAGGAAGAAGAAGAAGCCACTGAATGAGAATCATGAGAGGTCCAGGAGTGTGGACAACTAGTGCAAGGATTCCTTGGTTAAGATTCTGTTGGCCTGTCTGACGAATAGAGAAGGGCCGTGTGGCTGAAGCATGCATGATACGCACAGAGAGTCACAGAAGAAAAGTGGAGCTGATAGCTCCTAGACCAGCAAGAGTTTACAACCAGCACAGGAAGATGGACTCTATTCTGTGTCAAAGGAAGCCTTTGGAATGTTGTAAGCATGCTAGGATTCAGATGTCTTAAATATTTCTCTGGCTGCTATATAGAGAAAATATTAAAATAGTGCAAGAGTATAGGCAAAGACATTTATGGGGAAGTTACTGCAATTGTTCAGGCTAGAGAGAGTGATGAAATACACCAAAGTATGGTATTAGAGGAAGTGTACAGATTAGGGACGTATTCTGAAGGAAGCACTGACAGGTCGTGATGATAGAGATGACACAGAACAGTAAGGAGAAAACCCAAATAATTCCTAGATTTTTGACTTCAGCAGTTAAGTGGATGATGGAGCTGTCTATTGAGGACAGATGATAGGAAGAGAAGTGGATTTGGAGGGTAAGGAAAATACCAACAGCTCTGCTCCAATAACCATGATAAATGTGACCTTCCTACAAACATCCACATTGATGATGCAGGTAAACACTTGGCTCTAGAACATCTGAAGTTCCAAGTAAAGGTCAGAGCTAGAGACACAGATTTGGGAGTCAATGGTATGTCAGTTACACTTTAGACGTTAAAGTTAGATGAGATCACGCAGAGGAAAAAAATCCTGCTTGATTAGGAGAGAGCTCAGGAAGGTTCTCCAGAAATGCCTGGCATTTAGGGATCTAGCAGGCAGGCAGGACCAGCAAAGAAGACAAGAGAAGGAATAGCTAGTGAGATAGCAGCAAAACATGTGGCATCGTGAGAGTCAAGATTTATTTTTTCTAAAGGATTTCAAAAATGAGGACATGTCATTTCACGTGAGACCAATAGGTTTAGTAACATGGAGGAAATGGTGCCCCTGACAAGTGCCAGAGGGGACAAAAACCCAACCGGAACGAGTTAAACAGAGGATGTAAGACAAGGAAATGGATTCTACAGTTGCATGCAAAGTTTTCAGGTATGCAGAAAAATGGAGTGGAAGCTAGAAGGATAAGTAGAGTCAAGAAAGGCTTTTTATTTTGTCTTTCAGGCAGGAGAAATTAGAACACGTCTTCTGCTCTAGATGTATGTCCCTCTGGACAGACTAGGGACATTTGTGAAGCAGTGATACAGGAGGGACAGTTGCAAGAGTTAATGAATTGAAAAATAAAGGGACAGATACAGAGTACAAATATATATGATAGGTTATATACAGAGAGCAAAGACATTTTATTATCATAAAAGTAGGAAAGGGAAGGAGTAGGGGTAGAATAACTCATGAAAAAGTAGTAAGAGAATTACTACCCAGCTGCTACTATTTTCCTAATGACAATGTCTTGTGCAGACAAGAGTAGGAAAGGGATGAGGATGAAAAGGTACAGTGCAGTAATTCTAAAGAGCAGGAAAGTGAAGAAATACAGTTGCTGCTCTCTGAATGTCCATTTTGAGATCTGAGACCAAGAGTTTAAAGTTAGAACAGTCAGCACAGATGTTTTTCTCCAGTCAAGTGCCAGCACAGAGTAGGTAGTTGTGGTTTTAACCAGGACTGGGCCTCGGCCAGCCACGTTCAGTGGGGATGAGTGTGCAAGAATTAAGAATTCAGAAGACAATTTAAAATGCCCATGAGGATGAAACATGGCAGTTAAGCTAGAGATGGAGGGAAGTGAGGGCGCCAGAAAGGGTGACTGAAAGTGATGGTCAGTGGTTGGGAGAACTGAAGACAGTCAACAGACTTCTAGTGAGTGGCAGAATACGTGAGGTAAAGGACTGAAGGAGGGGGTCAAGAACGTGGTCCTGGGAGTAGACAGCTATAGAAGGAAAAGAACAGACCATGGGGGTGAGATAGTTGAAGAACTATAGGCGAACTTTCGTTATAAGATAAATTCATTTTGAAATTTGGTAATATTTCAGTTTGCTGAATGGACTCTCCTTTTCCATGTTTTCTGGATCCTTCCAAAGTCTAAAATGAATAATTAGAAAAGAGTAAGACACGTGGTAAATCACCAGGAAAAAATTTAGTCCTATTAAGTAAGGAGACCTGAATTTTTAAAATCCATTAATTTTGTTTTACCCAGTAACCCAATATTTCCCTACAGAACCCTCTTCTCAAGTAACACACTTTGGAAAATGCTGATCTAATGCTTTGGGTTAGGCAAGCACAAAGACCTTTAGAGAAGTTATTTTATATCTCTTGGATTGTCTAGTTGGTTAAAAGAGAACTGTTATTTTTTGTTCCCCGAGCTTCACAAATAGTTAAAAATGATTCACCCAGTTTGTGTTGGCCTCACCAAAACTGAGAACAAAATCCATTTTCTACATCTGAAACCAGAGTCACTTGATAATCAAAAGGATTTGGGGGCACCTGGGTGGCTCAGTCAGTTAAGTGTCCAGCTTTTGGTTTCAGCTCAGGTCATGATCTCCCAGTCAGGAGATCAGCCCCACGTGGCGCTCCACACTCAGTGAGGAGTCTGCTTCCCCTCTCCCCCTCCCCCTTCTTGCACCGCACACATGTGTCTCTCTCCAAAATAAACCTTTAAAAACAAAATAACAATAAAAATTGGTTTTAATCGACCACTAAGGATTTGGCTGTCATATCTATTCAGCATTTTTCAGGACTGGCTTCACAGACCTGTGACACAGGGTCCTGTGCTCAGAAAGGGACCCACACTTGGGGCTTTAACACTCTGTGATCTACTTCTTGAAAATTCTCAGTAATTTTATCTTTGAATGTATACATGAAGTTCAATGAAACAATGAAGCATAGCCAGGGTCTGGAGCCTCTGCTCATGTTCCCTCCTCCCACCACCGCCCTGCCTCCTGATTTTTGGACAAGAAGTCCTGCAATTTCATTTTGTACTGTGTCTGCAAATGTTAAGTAGCCATCCCCGGCCATGTAGTGTGGAGGATAATGATGATAGTGAACGGGGAGACAAAAAGAATAAGAAAAAAGAGAAGGAAGACAAAAAAAGAACGCCTTTATCGAAAAGTTAAGACTTTTATAGCCCTTACTGAATTCAGGCAGTATTCCAAGCATTTTATATATTTTAACTTACTTAATCCTCTCAGCAATCCTTTGTGGTAAGTACTAGGATGGCTCCATTTTAGAGCTGAGAGGCAAACCCGAGGCCCAGAGAGCAAGTAACTGGCCTGGGGTCGCCCAGGTGGTAGGTGGCCGTGCCAGGATTCATACCCAACTTGTCTCACTTCAGAGTCTACAATTCTCCACGACATTCCCATTCCACCTCTCTGCATCATACAGCAATGATATACCCTTATACCTGCCTCTTTACTAATTCTGAAAGATGTTATTTTTATAAAGAACTTGCAGAATATGAATTCAGTTTCCTTATGTTTGCGCTCCCGCTCGTTAACACTTTATTTCTTTAATGATTGCTTGGTTAATTTAAGGATTGTCTTCCTAATGGAAGTGTTGAATAATCTTGATTTGGTGGGGTCAAGTGAGAGTTCTGATATTTAAAATGTTATCTTTGGGGCGCCTGGGTGGCTCAGTGGGTTAAAGCCTCTGCCTTCGGCTCGGGTCATGATCCCAGGGTCCTGGGATCGAGCCCCGCATCGGGCTCTCTGCTCAGCAGGGAGCCTGCTTCCTCCTCTCTCTCTGCCTGTCTCTCTGCCTCCTTGTGATCTCTGTCTGTCAAATAAATAAATAAAATCTTTTAAAAAATAAATAAATAAATAAATAAATAAAATAAAATGTTATCTTTGCCTAAGGAGACAACAAGTGCGGGCAAGCATAATTTAGGCACTCACCAATAATTATCTCGGCTGAGGGTGTGGACCTACACTTGGCCTGACACCTTAATATAGAACAGTCTTCACCATATTTCCTGAATTCTGGAACTAGGTATTTATGCAAAAGGGGCGATTCGGACTCAGGCAGGACCCGGGGCTGTAATTCAGCAGAGGGGAGGGGAAGGTTGACAAGGATATCCATGGAACTACACTCCTACGTGGCCAATGTTCTTGCATAAGTTTCATTCCAAACTTTGAGCTTTTATTTCTGTAATCACCAGCTTCCCTGGACAGGCTCCTCTGGTGTTTAAGTCCCTGGATTCCCTGGTATGGAATTTTCTCCTTTTCCTCATCAGACATCTACACCCTTCAACATCCATGCTGGATACATGGGGTTGATGTTACACCGAGATTATATTAAGAAAAAAAGCCAATTTGCAGTAAAAAGTCTTACAGAGGGGAACTATCTCCATTAGAATAAATATTCAGAAGTGCAGCTACTTTGCCAAACCCCTGCCACCCAACAATGGTGATCAGTGAACACTGTCTTTAAACACATGGGAGAATGCTTGAAACAGACTATGTAAATAGTAAATGAAGAAGCAAACACCCGAGGGGATCATTCCTACTGTTACAGTGTGAATCCTGCAGTTGATGGGAAAATCATGAAGCCTCCCTACATAAGGTGGGTTGGGCAATAGTGAAGGGTGGGGTGAGATGGAGAGTTCAACTACATCCACCTGCTTTATTCAAAAATGGACACCCAGGGGACACCTGGCTGGCTCAGTCAGTAGAGCCAGCCAGGCTCTGTGTGACTCTTGATCTCAGAGTTGTGAGTTCAAGCCCCATACTGGGTGTGCAGTTACTTAGAATAAAATCTTAAAAAAAAAAAAACACTGTATACCCAGGAGCTTCCTCACAGACCGAGAACTAGAAGTAGCATTTTCATGAAGGCCTGAAGGTCCAGCTTCCTCCTTATTTTTTGTTCAGAGAGTAACAAAGAAAATGTTATTTACCTTCAACTGGGAATTCTAAGAATCACAGAACAATGTACCTTTACTACTTTATTACCCAACACTGTCCTATAACGTACCAGCATTGAGGAGAGAAAATACTTCAAGTTATGGGTAAAGATGTCCTCTGTAAATGATGGCACAAGTGAAGAATAAATAAGGCGTGTGGGGATGAATCTGTAAGCACACAGGCCTTTCCTGCCTCACCAATGGGTTGTCCAGTTGTCCTTTAACCCACAGACCTTCCATGGACCAGGTAATAGAGGAGACTAACAGGGCATGCCATTTTCTTCCTTCTCCTCCTCTGAGGTTTTACCCTTGGCTCCAGTCCTTGCCTTCCCAAGCTACAGCCTAGGTGTTAAAGTTCCAGCCCGTACCCTCAAAGAAACTAGAAAAGAGGATAGGAATGACCTCATGTGCCAACCCACCAACTGAATTAGAACATTTTATACACAGATAAGCTAGCTTCCTTTAGTTGAATTGATTAAAATGCCACAGATATGAATATCAGTCCAGATTTAGAATCCATCGAATAACGATGTTTGGGAGGACTCATATGACACCTTTCATTCTTCTTCTCAACATAATCATTTCAGGGTATTATATTATCAATCTGCAAAAGCCAAAGCAATTAGGCTTTCATGAACTGTGAGATTTTTCCCTCTCTAATATAGCTGCTTAGAAATTAGAATGGTATCATGTGCCCCTTCTAAGAACTCAGTATTTAATTCTGTGCTATTAAAAACGGGACATTTTTAGCACAATCCCTGGACTAGGAACTGGCCCCACCTCTCAGCCTCTCCCAGCCTGAACCTACCCCCTGGGTCAAGCCAAGCAGTCCAGGTTTTCTCCTGGGCAAGTCTGTTCAGAAGGAGGCACTGTGGGGGTAAGTAAGGCCCTACGCAGAGTCAATGACATCAAAAATGTCTGTATTGTTAATTATACATTTTCTAAATATTTTATTTAATTATTTGACAGAAGGAGAGAAAGCGCACAAGCGGGGGTGGGGGGGGAGGAAGAGGGAGAAGCAGTCTCCCCACTGAGCAGAGAGCCTGACGCTAGACTTGATTCCGAGACTCTGGGATCATGAGCTGAGCTGAAGGCAGACACTTAACCAACTGAGCCACCCAGGCACCATTTAATCATACATTTTTTTGGAAAAAAAAAAATACATTTTCAATTTAACCCACTAATACCTCAAGGTGTGCAGTCAACATCTTTTGAAACTTGGAAAAGAATTTCACATACTCTTAGAAATAGCATCTATTCCTTTTTGCAACAAACTTTTTACTGGAATGGGTATTTCCAGAACATCTGCATCTTGTTTGCTAAAGCATCATTACTGCCACCTGTTCTTGAAACCAATACATTGCAGATTGAGTTAACCAATAATACAACATTCATGTATCATATTGAATCCCTCTGTGGTAATCTCAACTGAGGGAAGGAGCTTAATATCAGAGAATTTATAGAAAAGAAACATAGACTGTGGTACCTTGGAACCATTCCAAACTCTTAAAAAAAAAATCCTAGGGATAATACGAGGAATGTTTGGCAGGTTTTAAAAACAGATAACTTCATTTATCCGGAAACAGTTGTCTAGAAATAGTAAGAATTTATTAGAGAAAGCCACTGTTATGGGGTAACTGGCAAATTTCAGAAATTCATTTGAAACATTTAGAAAATGGTTTACAGAGTCTTAAGCAGATCTGAGACCAACCGTCCTCTGTTAATGGTTGGTTTGGCCTTGTCATTGGAGACCAATGTTTCGAATAGCCAGTGATCATCCACGCTGTGTGTTCAGTCAGTGCTGTGGTGACCCCCCGTGGGACTCAAGAAATAGGAGCCCCAGTCCTCCTTACAGTACTTAAAACTGAAATAAAGACTGGTATAACATATATGGAATGATAATCTAAAACATATTGTACGTTATTATTAATAAACATATACTGAAGACTTACCGATGTGCAGGGCACTGTGCAAAATACTCGACATACATCATCTAGGGTAACCCCTGCAATAAGACAAGGAAGGAGGAGGAAAGTAAACCAGTATGGCCCATACCACGCGACTGTGGATTGTGAAGCAGGCCTTCAAACCCTGCCTGTCTGAGTAAGTTCAAGGCTGTGGCTTTTCGTGGCATCTCCTGCCTTCAAGTGCCCACAGCACAGTGACAGCTATCCGTACCCAGGAACTCAGAGATGCGAGAAGTCAAAGGTCTTAGGAAGACACCTCTTCCCCTTGCCCACCAAAGCAGTTTGGAGTTTTGTGCTCTGAAATTTGAAGTTTATGGAATGCCCCAGGTGGAATAAGAAAGAAACTAGCAGTTTGCTCTTTGACACCCAGGAAACAGCAGCCACAAGTCCCTCTGATTCAAAGGCCGCCCGTGGCCATGGCGACACTGGTTTCACAATGGTGGAGAGTTCTCCGTGTTACCCTCTCACGGGGTGATGGGAGCCCTGTCCTCAGCAGTTCTCAACCTTTTCCTGCGAGATGCCGGGTTAGCAGTGTATGGAGAAACTGAAGCAGAGACCCAGGCCACAAAAAGCAGAAAATCAGCAGAAAAATACTGTTGGGGGAAGAAATGGGATGGATCTTACAAAATGAGGGGTCTCCTTTTGTTCCTGCCAAATACCTACGTGGATGTCATTTCCTTAAGTATGCCAGCCACGTAAATCATGACATCGTCAGAGTGAAAGTTGGCATTTTGTGAAAGGCAAGGTCATATCGATTACTGGCCCAACCGGCGGCCAGCTCTTCTAAAAACTTGCCAAGACAAGTATTATCATCCCCATTTTAAAGATTAGGATATTGAGGCTTGGAGATGCCCCAGGTGCCTAGGTGCCTTCTACCACATGCATTCTACCCGATGAATCAACAGTTTTTCAGGTATTTTTATTTTTTTATTATTTTTTAAAGATTTTATTTTTAAATAAATAAAGGGGGGGAGGGAATACAAGCAGGGGGAGTAGGAGAGGGAGAAGCAGGCTTCCTGCCGGGCAGGGAGCCCAATGTGGGGCTCGATCCCAGGACCCTGGGATCATGACCTAAGCCGAAGGCAGACGCTTAACAACGGAGCAACCTGGGTGCCCCTCAAGTATTTTTAAATGTAACCACAGTAACAACTGTTGAATCCAAGACTGTACCAAGAAGCAGAAACGTCTACTATAAAACAGTGAATAGCTCTGCCAGTTATATACTAAGAAAGATGAAATAAGCCTGGGTGGCTCAGTGGGTTAAGCCGCTGCCTTTGGCTCAGGTCATGATCTCAGGGTCCTGGGATCGAGTCCCACATCGGGCTCTCTGCTCGGCAGGGAGCCTGCTTCCTCCTCTCTCTCTGCCTGCCTCTCTGCCTACTTGTGATCTCTGTCTGTCAAATAAATAAATAAAATCTTTAAAAAAAAAGAAAGATGAAATAACCCAGTTGAGTAAATCTCTGAAACCACAACCTGGGGACTTCCCAGGCCATGTCACTCAACTAAAGCCAGCCTGGTGGCAGCCATGACCCAAGATGCCCACTGCACACAGACAGAGCCAGGATCAGTGCGTTTCTATAGCATTCACTGGCGCCTAACAAAAACAACACCTAACACCCACGCCCCCAGTCTGGGCTCATTCTTCTCTCTCTCTCTCTTCTTTTTTTTCTGTCCTTTGAGATTCGAAGTTAAATGATAAACTATTTATTACTGACACAACCTTTTCCCCTGGCCCAACAGTCTCCCAGGAGATCTCTGGCTCCGTTTTTCCCAGGCCTTGTCAGGCATCTCTGGGGCTCCAACCACTCCTGTGTTTGCCTGCAATTGCTGCAGGCAGATGTCTGAAAATCACCCACTGACAGATTTATGTTCATCAATCTCTGAAACACCCTCCGCCCCCACTCCCGAATCATATCATACGTGTGGGTGAAGGCACTCGGAGGCCAAGTGCACCAGGCCCTCTCAAGTACATGCAAGGCTGAGACACGGAATTGCAATGGCATCCCGCCTGCCTGCATTTCCTTATAAACCCCGGGCTCCTCGGCAGCGCACGTTTCCCTGGCCTGCTTTCTTCCCAAGATCTGGAAAGACCCAGGCCTCCAGGTTTTTGAAACGAGATTAAAAGGCGTCTTTTACAGCTCTTGCAGAAAAACTCCACAGAGGAAGTGTGGTTGGCAGGTAGAAAAACCGGGACCTGTCTCCTTGAAAATCACAGCTGTGTTATCTTTTTCCTCCACTGATCGCTTCCAGATTATCACTCGGGGCAGCCAGCCAATTAGCCAGTCCTCCGCGTCACAGAGCCTGTCTCCCGCAACAGGCAACAGCTCGTTTCTGCACCCAAGGGAAGGCACTGGAAGGTGCACAGTGGGGCAAGCGGAGTGCGGAGCCCAGGGTGGGGGAGGGGCGGGGGTTGGCGCAAGGGTGCCCTCGACACAGCAAGTCGGCACACGAAGGGGAGTCAGGAGCTGGCGCAGGCAGGAAGTTTACCGAAGCCCAGAGATGAGGCCAAACACAAAAGATTCCTTTCTGAGGGGAAAGAGGATTGAAACTGCAGGGAGAAACCAAACAGACACACAGTCCGTGGGAACCTCGCAATGATGAAATCTGTTGTTGGAGAACAGAACCCTTTATTGCATGTCTCCTGCCTGTCTTTGGCGAACAAGTCCTCAGCCGAGCCCTGCTGGAAGCATCTTCCTCAGGGTTCTCTGGCACCTGGCCATGGCTCAGGTCTGACCTTGGAGAGTGATTTACAGAAGGCAGCCCCCTCGGCTTTGTGGGGCAAGCAGTCCTCACCAGACTTCCCCAGAAAGACTGGTCTGACCAAGATCTTGGGGGCTCCAAAGTCTGTTCGCTGGAGTTCTTTAAGCTGATAGTAGGAATGGAGACTTATGGGATGAAGACTGGGGCCAGATTCCCTGCTTGAGGTGACAAATACAAACAAATCATGCCCCCAGGAAGTCACTGTTTTGGCAAGAATCTTCAGGACACTGACTTACATGCACTAAGCACCAAGGACAAAGACTTTCCCACTGATTTAAAGGCCTTCGCTCAGCAGCTCTCAAACTGCCCTGAGGGACCCCAGTGTCTCACAGGGTGTTAATAGTCTTGTTATGAAAATAAGTTCCTATCACTGGAATAAGCTTAGAAAATGCTTCCTTAAACAAAGCTGAACACTATTCATTGCTGTTGGGCTCTTCACAGCCCTAAACAAGATTTGCCAAATGTATTGACCATAAAGCCCTTTTAACAAACACAACAAACTTTTTTCCCCCTAAGATTTTTAAATTCTAGTTAGTTAACATGCAGTGCAATATTGGTTTCGAGAGTAGAATTTAGTGGTTCATCAGTTACATATAAAACCCAATGCTTGGGACGCCTGGGTGGCTCAGTTGGTTAAGCAGCTGCCTTCGGCTCAGGTCATGATCCCAGCATCCTGGGATCGAGTCCCACATCAGGCTCCTTGCTCGGCGGGGAGCCTGCTTCTCCCTCTGCCTCCATCTGCCAGTGCTCGCTCTCGCTCTCTCGCTCTCTCTCTGACAAATAAATAAATAAAATCTTTTAAAATAAATAAATAAATAACTCAATGCTCATCACAAGTGCCTCCTTAATGCCCAGCACCCATCTAGCCCATCCCCCACCCACATTCCTCCAACAAACCCTCAACTAATACAACAGACTTCTTAAGATCTAGCTGGACACCAGTGATCCAGGGCACACAGTTTGGGAAGAACTGCTATCGCTCTCAATCAAGAGATGATGGGAACCTGGGACAAAATTCCTCTTTGTGAGGTGATCTAGTATTCTTTTCCTTGGGTGGGTGTGTCACTACTCACTGACCCGTACTTCCAAGTGTATGAACTGTTACAGAGGCATCTATTGGTCCCCAGGCTGGGCATGCTGAGCGTGCCAGAGATAACATCCCATTATATCTCACAACAATCAATGGGGCAGGTATTACTTTTCCATTTTGAAAGGCAATGAAAATCAGAGAGAGGGGTTAACCTCACAAAGGAGTGGTGCTTTAAAGCTCCATACCCAGAGATAGGTTAAGTGGGTGATGGGGATTAAGGAGGGCGTTTGTTGTGATGAGCATACAACTGAGTGTTGTATGGAAATGATGAATCACTAAATTCTAGCTGAAACTAATAGTACACTGTATGTGAACAGAATTTTAAATAAAAACTGGAAAAGGAAAGAAGAAAGAAAGAAAGAAAAGAAAAGAGAAGAGAAGAAAAGGAAGCTCCAAACTCCAAACCTAGAAAGTACCTACCATTCCTACAAGGTACCAAGACTCGTACCCTATAATCAACAGTAAGAAATCTACCTTCTTCGCTTGGGCAAAGTGGTGAAGACCTGTAATGATGACAGCACCATCTCTAAGGGGAAAACACCCAGTTGCCTAAGACTTAAACTTCCATCTTTTGAACGCAAAGAGCACTGTAGTATCACCTTAAAGTGTTTTTCCTACAATATGTCTGACTTAATAAGGCTGTTGTACCTCTAATTATTAGAATTTTTCACCAAATATGCACAAAACATGTGAGCTTTCCTTACAAAGCTACGAGATCAGCAGGCTAACCTCTCTTCAAAGGCAGCAAATATCTCCTTTTCCTTGGAAATATAGATATGTTTCCTTAAAAATGAAGCCCTAGCTGAAGTTCCACTAAAAACCAGCCCCTAATAATTCTTTTCTGAAACATTCTGCAAAGTTTTATGGGGGCTGCTTTGGCATAGCCGGTATTTTTTCAGTGGTGTCAAGATTTTGTGCTTACCTATTCCTATTAAAATTATATATTTTTGCAGTTCCCAATAAAACTCATTGTATGGCATGCTAGAATAAATCTCAAAATCTCCCTGAAGTGCTAGAAACTTTCAGATATATGTCTATTAAATTTTTATTTCTTGAGCAAGTTGCGTGTATGCCAAAATATGCATTTCATTGCTAGAATGGTCATAAGTCCACAAAGCTGTGGTAGAACCCAGAGGAGCACTGAGTTGTCCATTACTAAAAAACCCATATCCACTGAGCTGAAAGTGGCCATTCTAGCCTTCCAAAGGAATTCCTAAAGTGGCTGTTCACTTGGGTATGTCCTACCCCTCAAACATGTTGGGGACTCAGAATAACGTTTGTTCAACTGAAGTTGTTATCCCAGGAACAGAAGATCAGATTTGTTTCCCCTTAGAATGGTTTAAGGTTTTTACCATATGTCCAGAGTACCAATAGAGTCGGGTTCTCTTTTACCCTTAGAATAGTGAATCAAAAGCCAAAGCTAATAAAAATACTTTCTGTTAAGGCTAAGATGAATAATTTTTAACTCTACCATCAAAGAGGAGACAAAGAGTCTATGGGTAAAAGGGGTAGGAAGACAGATTTCAGATTAACATCAGAAAGATCTTTCCAGCAGACTGTGTCGGTGCTACAAACTATGAGAATATGGGTGAGTAATATCATGAGGTAGGAAGTTCTCAGTTTCTGGAAGTATCCAAGAATGTCCAGATCAGTGGTTCTCAAAGTTGGTCCTCAGACCAGCAGCATCACCATCACCTGGGGACTTGTTAGATATGAAAATTCTCAGGCCCTACCCTAGACCCACAGATTCAGAAACCCGAGGGCTAAGGCTCAACACTCTGGGTTTTAATAAGCCCTCCAGGTGATACTGATGCTTGCTAAAATTGGAGAAACACTGGTGAAAACCACTTGGCAAGAATAATGCAAAGAAGATTCAACTCATCCAAGATGAGTAATTGGACTGGATGACCATTCAACTTTGCAGTTCCTATGAGTTTAATAAGGTTCTTTGGCCTGCATTACTTCCTTTCTGGAAATGAGGAACCAATGGCCTACCAACACTTAGGCTTGAACCCCAGGTAACACTCCAAATTATGTAAAAGAACTAAAATATATTCTCACAGCTGTTGTAAATCCTGACATTCAAATCTCCTGAGGAGCTTAAAAAAAAAAATACCAATACCTGGTCCCAGGCCTCATCTCTGGAGATGGGGTCCCAGGCCTACTTTCTGCCAGGTACTTTCATGTCAATTAATTCATTTGGTCTCCAGAATAATCTTATCTCCCCAGTAATCTTGGAGGCCAAGTATTACTGCCATCTCCATTTTGACAGATAGAAACTGAGTCTTAAAGGGGTTGAGTGACTTGTCCAAGTTCACACAGCCAGGAAATGCCTGAAGTGGGATTTAAGCCCAAGTTTCAAGACCATGTTCTTTCTTCCGCTTTCCTTCTTCTTTCCATGTCAGTGATATCCTGGGTACTAGCAGTCCTACAAGCCACCATCTTCCTCCCCTTCTTACCACCACCACCACCACCACCCCATGGCAGGTCTGGTCACAGCAGACCTCCAGCTCTTGTCACTATACCCTCCCCTCTGCGAAATGTTGGCTGTGGGTGTTTTATTCTCTCACAAAGCTCTTTCACAGCTCTTTGCCCTCAAATCCACCCTCCCTGAGCAAACTAAGAAGCTACCTTTGAGTTGTGATATGAGGGCAACCAGAAGCCAGCTGGGAACTGGCCACTAAAATTCTACTTCTTTACCAATGAGCTAAATATTTTCATTCAACAAAATGATAATAATCTTGAAGGAGGAGCACCTTAAGTTGGTAATAGCCAATTATATCTGTGAGTCTGAATTCACCAATAGATCTTTTCCAGCTCTAAAGAAGGTCTCTCTGTGAGGCAGAGGAACAAAGGGGTACAGAGTACAGGACCTTTCCAAGGACGACTGTGAAGGAGGTGGAAGGAAAGAGGTAACAGCCAAGAGCACCACGGGAAGTACGAAGGGCCTGAGAGATGGAGCCACAGAGTGGGGAAATTGTCACTGAAATGGTCAAGATGAGGACAGCAGAAACCATACCCACCACCTGAGGATTTTGCGGAGGAGGAGGTCCTGGTCCATCATGCCATGTTCTGGCTGTCTGAGTCAGAGCCTTTAATTACAAGGAACGGAAGTCCAGAAAAGTGATATAACTTGCCCAGGATCACACTGGCCAGGCACTGGGAGAACCAGAACCAGTTCCCAGGGCTCCTGACTTCCTTTTTTCTAAAGGAATGGGCCTTAACGGGAGACCAAAGCAAAGTCAGTAAGAAACTTACTGGAAGTAAGTAAGTAAGAAGCAAAATTAAAGAAAGAGACCAATTACATCAGTGGCCACACTAATTTGCTGGAGTAGAATATCAAGTACATTCTATGTGACCACGGTTTTTTTTAAATATGAAAGGAAGGCAGCTCCATGGGCCTGTTTCTGATCACTGTTCCACAAAACAGGTAACCAGGGGACTATGGGGATATATTTTCAAAGCATTGCACAAAATTTTAACTGCTCAGCTCCCTTTGGTTTTAATGATGTGGCCAGGGCTAAAACTGCACATTTCTCTGAAAATATACCTTAAAGGCCCAAGAGTCCATGAGAAAGGAACTGAGAAAAACAGTACCTGCCTTCCTTCGGTGGGAAGCCAACTGAGGGGGGTCTGGTCATAATGCTATTTGTACTGTCTTCTTAAATGCTGCCTAGGCCCACCCTCTTTGGTCTCAAAAGAATACCTTTTGTCTGCATTTAAAATATCATTCTTGGGTGTCTGGGTGGCACAGTCAGCTAAGCATCTGACTCCTGGTTTCAGCTCTGGTCTTGATCTCAGGGCCATGGGATTGAGCCCCATGTTGTGCTCCTTGCTCATTGGGAAGTCTGCTTCTCCCTCTCCCTCAGTCCCTTCCCCCATTCATGAGGGTGCTCCCTCTCTCATAAATAAATCTTAAAATATCTGTTCTTGGGTTGCCTGCCTGGCTCAACTGGAAGCACATGCAACTCTTGATCTTAGGGTCATGAGTTCGAGCCCCACGCCAGGTATATAGATTACTTAAATAAATAAAACTTAAAAATTAATACAGGGGCGCCTGGGTGACTCAGTCAGTTAAGCATCACTTGATTTTGGCTCAGGTCATGCTCTCAGGGTCCTGGGATTGAGACCCAGGTCGTGCGCCCGGCTCACACCACAGGCTCCACCTGTGGGTGCACATGCTCTCTCTCTTAAATAAATGTTTAAGAAAATAAAGAAATAAAAATAAATACATTAATTAACTTAATATCTATTCTTTAAAAGAGTTTAAAGAGACAACAACCAAAATTAACATGCGGATCCTGGCTGAAACAAAATGACAGTGAACAGATAGTTTTGAGATGTCTAGGAAAATTGTATTTTGGTCTGAATTTTATTTTTTTTTAATTTATTTGACAGACAGAGATCACAAATAGGCAGAGAGGCAGGCAGAGAGAGAGAGGAGGAAGCAGGCTCCCCACCGAGCAGAGAGCCCAAAGTAGAACTCGATCCCAGGACCCCAGGACCACGACCAGAGCCAAAAGCAGAGGTTTTAACCCACTGAGCCACCCACACGCCCCTATGGTCTGAATTTTAAAGATTTATTTTATTTATTTGAGTGAGAGACAGCATATACACATGTGCACACGGGGAGGGGGGCTAAGGGAAATGATCTAAAGCAGACTCCAAGTTGAGCACGGAGCCCGATGTGGAGCTGTCTCAGGACTCTGAGATCATGACCTGAGCAGAAATCAAAAGTCAGACATTTAATTGACTGAGCCACCCAGGGCGCCCCTATGATCTGAATTTTAGATGACATGAAGCTCTTTTTGTTGAATGTATTAATAGCATTGTAATTCTTTTTTTTTTTTAACTGTTCATATATTTTAGAACACTGAAGTATGCGGAGGTAAAACAACATGACAAGAGAGGGGAGAGAGAGGAGTAGATGAATAAAATGTAGTAAGATTTCAACAATTGGGTAAACATACTTTTGTGTAGGTTTGAAATTTTATAATTAAAAAATCCTTGGTGCCTGGGTGGCTCAGTGAGTTGAAGCCTCTGCCTTCGGGTCCTGGGATAGAGCCCCATATAGGGCTTTCTGCTCAGCAGGGAGCCTGCTTCCCTCCTCTCTCTGCCTGCCTCTCTGCCTACTTGTGATCTCTCTCTCTCAGTCAAATAAATAAATAAAATCTTTAAAAAAAAAATCTTTATACAAACATACATATATACATATATACGTAGTGTTTGTGGGTATGTATATATGTATGCATATATATCTGCTCTTGCAATTACTCCTGAGAGCAAAATTTATGTCAAACTTTTAAAGTTTCAGATCTGAAAAGAATGTTAGGTCTTATCCAGTTCATTCCATAATCCCTGTTTCTCAGATGAAGCATCTGAGATGCCCCCCCCCCCCCCCCCCCGACCAAAGCTCTTCCAACTCTTGGTTCAGTCAAGACAAGACTCTGGTTCTCCAGACTCTCAGGCCAGAACTCTTATGCTCAACAGCCATCAAAAAGTGTAAACACATTGCTTTCTAATCCTTGTGTTATAAACTCTCAGACAAGGTACCTCACTGTGATTATTTTGCAGGAGGGAAAATGCCAAAGGACAAAGGAACACCTCCTTTGCTCATTCTGAGTATATTTCTGCATTGAATGATCTTCCTCCATTCTCTCCAGCTTGGCCCCCACCACTCTCCCTTCCATTCTTTGCCCATCCCCCAGCCACCCCTTTCATCATCCAGACTTTCCACATCCTTCACTGCTTTTGAGTTCATGCCGCACATTGAGACATCTGTGTCCATCCTCCAATGTTAGCACCTCCTGCTGAAGTCTGGCTTCGTTTCAAAGCCCAGAGCAATTCAGCTGTCTCCATGAAGTCTCGCTCTCCCATCTCCGGACAATCCCAGCCCTTGGTCTCAGCCTCTGTTAGAGTCTTTGTCGCCTTCCTTCTTTATGATGAGGCACTCATATGTTCTGCTCTTTCAGTGGTCTGCATACTGTGATGCAGTGGCAGAAATTAGGAGGGAAAATAGGGACCCAGGACCAAAGAGGCCCCGCATAAAAACAGAAGCTACCTGGAGATGTGGCTGGCTCTGAAAATGATGACGAAAGGAGGTAAAGCTCTAAGCCAGAATCCCAATGCGATTGCCAGTGGGTATAAAGGAAGCCTACACTTTTCCTAGCTGGGACAAGTGGAATCTAAAAGAAGCCAACCTCAGGGAAAAGGCAGGGGGGCTCTCCTGATATTGGCAAAATCAATTAGACAGTTCAGTAGCAGTAACACAGTCCTCAGACTAGGGAGCTGGTGAAGGGTAAGCAAGATGTCAGCCAAGGCCCTGAGTGGAGGTCAACCTGTCCCCCAGCAAAGGAAAGCAGGCATGAACCAGAGGCATAAGTCAAAAAACCAGGCAAACCAGCTAGACATGTGTGGTGAGACCAGGAGAAAAGAAGGTGCCTGGAGGCTAAGGTTCTATAGGCAGGTGCCCAGGCTTGTTTATGTTGCTTATATATATTTTTTTTTTAAAGATTTTATTTATTTATTTGACAGACAGAGATGACAAGCAGGCAGAGAGGCAGGCAGAGAGGCAGGCAGAGAGAGAGAGGAGGAAGCAGGCTCCCCGCTGAGCAGAGAGCCCGATGCGGGGCTCGATCCCAGGACCGTGGGATCATGACCTGAGCCGAAGGCAGCGGCTTAACCCACTGAGCCACCCAGGCGCCCCTATGTTGCTTATATTTATTGAACACATCCTCTGAGCCAAATCTTGGAGACACAAGGGATATTAGTCAGTGTTGTCCAGAGAAACAGAACTTACAGGATGTGCATATACAGAGAAAAAGATCTGTTATCAGGAATTGGTTCACACAATTATGAAGCCTGACAAATCCAAAATCTCTAGGGTGGGGCCAGGAGGCTAGCGACCTGGGATAAGTGATATTCCATCCTGAGTATAAAGGCAGTCTGTGTGGAACTCTCTCCTGCTCAGAGTTCTATTTTGCTGTTGTTTTTGTTGTTGTATACGGCCTTCAACTGATTGGACAAGGCCCACCCATCCAACTGTGGACAGCAATCGGTTTTACTTAGAGTCCACTGATTTAAATGTTAATCTCGGGGCACCTGGGTGGCTCAGTGGGTTAAAGCCTCTGCCCTCAGCTCAGATCATGATTCCAGAGTACTGGGATGGAGCCCCACATTGGGCTCTCTGCTCAGTGGGGAGCCTGCTTCCCTCTCTCTCTCTGCCTGTCTCTCTGCCTACTTGTGATCCTTGTCAAATAAATAAATTCTTTTTTTTAATTTAAATAAATAAATAAATGTTAACCTCACCTAAAAAGACCCTCAAAGGAACACCCAGCATAATGTTTGACCAAGTATCTGGTGGCCCACCCACACTGACACATAAAATTAACCATCACAAGCAACGAACAGAAAATGTCTCAACACACTGCAGGAGCTAGAAGACTAGCAAGAGGCTTCACACCTGGATGATGATACAAGTCCTGACAGTCCCACCACCGTCAGAAGAGAACTGGCCAGAAGTTGATAGGGCTGGACCTGAAGGGGCTGTGCTGGTACCTGTCAAGGAACAGACTATAAGCTCTTTGAGGGAAAGGTCCAAACCCTTCCCCAGTTGGGCACAAACAGTGGAGCCACCTGCCAGCTCCACTACTAACCGCCTTAGACAAGTTACTTTGCCTCTCTGTACCTCAGCCTTCTCCTCCATAAAATGGGGAGAGCAGGACTACCTAAAACAAATAATACCTAAATTCAATGAGTTAAATATTTGTAAAGCACAAAAACAGGTGAAAAGCCTGGCACTACGTAATTATTATAGAGCTGCTTACTAGTAATATTCATATGCACTACCGCAGCTTATATATTGGGCACCTCCTAACGGGAACTTAGAAGATTTCAAATTGAAATTCTTTTCTTCATATAGTACAAACTAAGAAGGAACAAGCGGCACCTGGCTGGCTCTGTCAGTAAAGCATGTGACTGCTGATAGAGTCATGAGTTCAAGCTCCATGTTGAGCATAGCTCACTTAAAAATTAAAAAATAATAATAAAATAAAAAGATCTTAGGAGCACCTTGGTGGATCAGTCTGTTAAGCATTTGACTCTTGACTTTGGCTCTGGTCATGATCTCGGGATCACAGGATGGAGCCTCATGTTGAGCTATGCCTTAAGCAGGGAGTCTGCTAGAGATTCATTCTCTCCCTCTCCCAGTGCGCCCCCATACACACATGCATTCTCTCTCTAAAAGAGTAAAGAAAGATTTTTTTTTTATGTAACAATTTTAAAAACAAGGAACTAAACCATGTAAAGATTCTGTCTTACACTTTAGTCCCATGTTTTTAAAAAGACAAATCTAGGGGAGTCTGGGTGGCTTAGTCTGTTAAGCATTTGACTTTGGCTCAGGTAATGATCCTAGGGTCCTGGGATCAAGCCCCCCATGAGGCCACCTGCTCATCAGTAGTCTGATTCTCCCTCTGTCCCTCCCCCTGCTTGTGCTCTCTAGTTTTCTCTGTCAAATAAATAAATTAAATCTTAAAAAAAAAAAAAGACAAATCTATTTAAGTTACACAATTAGAACCCTTCTAAGATTTTCTATTGCCTTAGGAAACAAACCCAAATCTCTTCTGAGGCCACTAAGGCCTACCTGATTTGACCTGGGTCTGTTTCATATACTCACCTTCTACATCTGTCCTCCAGAATACCCGGGCTCCAGTCATACCAGCTTTCTCTCTGTTTCCTGGATTCCCCTCAACACCACCGCAGGGCTCTTCCCTATGCCTGAAGCAGCCATCCTTGGGCCCTCTCCTTCTTACCTGCCAACCCAGTTGGGACTCAGTTGAAGGAAAAGTACCCGCAAAACCAAGCTAACTGCCTCCACCATGTGCTTCTGTAGTCCCTGTTTTTCTCTTTGGTACTAGTTAGTATCTGGAACCATATGCTCAATCACTATCTTCCTCTAGGAGATCGGGGACCAAGTTTGTATCATTCACAGCTGAAGCCTTGGAACCCAGCACAGTTCCAGGCACAGGGTGCTCAACAAATCTACCAAGAGATTTTAATAAATCTGGAGATAACAGATTTCAGCTTTTGGCCAAGTCCACCTGATTTTTGGTAGCCCTGAAATGCCTGGTTGAGAAGGACCCTGAACTTACGTCATGTCATGGCTGTAAACCCTCTTCCATAGCTGATTGGCCCTAGAAGAGGATCAAGGGCATCTGACAGCCATCTTTTTGTCTGCAGAGTTAATACCACATGTAACACTGCTCTAAGTTTAACAGCAAACAATAAAATATAAAGAAAAAGTACAGGGGGGCTCAAATCTGAACAGACAGGACTCTGTATACTACAAGAGCAAGGAAGCCAAAATACTGCCATCTGTCAGATGCCAATTTCAATCATCATTCTCGCATCTCGTAGTATTCATAAATCCTTTTTTATGACTATAAAATTGTACCTGTATGTCCTACTATGTACAGATTGTTTTCCACCTCCCTTTTAGAATCACATGCTGTTTGTGAACAAGAAAGACTTATGGTTTGGGTGTTTGACCTGGGGGACACCAACACACCTAGGAATAAGCTGCAGCCTCAGAAGGGAGCCAAGGTCGTGGAGTAGAAAGCTGGCAGGGTTTTCAGAAACGTCAGAGTCCTGTGATGGCCTGTAGGATGGCTATGCGGGGTGGCCCATATCCCTTCCAAGCCTCAACAACCTCGGCAAGAGGGGGACCTATGAAAGAAAAACACAGCAGGCACATGGAGAGCACGCAGTGGTAACTATTATAGCTCATATTCAACTTGACAGTTAGGTTTCTGCTGGCTGTGAATATAAATAGCAACTATAACAATTAATGACACTTTGATTGGCAGCAGCTAGAGCCAGGAAAGAGTCCGGCTTTCTAACACAGGTGGCGCAAAGATACCATTTGGGATTCTAATTGCAGAGTTGTGAGTTGCTGGTTGCAATAATGAAGACTACAATTCTCGAAACTGCTATGAGCACCAGAATGCTAAATAAAAGCAAGCCTGCAGAAAAGAAGGATCCCACTTTTTGAAAAATAAAATCTGGGCATGCCACATCCATTTGCACACACACGTGCACACACACACAGCATTCTGGATGTATAGACAAACACCTAGATGGATCCCCATATACTGTAACTCGGGGAAGCATCATATACTTCCATATCATTTGAATTAATTGACAAGGACATGTATTATCGCATCAATCAATCACCCGAGAAGTACATAAATGAATGTATGAACAATGGTTCTGTCCCCAGTTCCAGTGTGTGGGGTGGTTTTCCCACATCACCAAGAAATTCTCTGACACCAGCTGGGTGTCCTACCATTCAGCTCAAGTCCACCACTATCTACTGGGAATGATAACAGATCCCACAGGTGAAGGACTCGGTCCAGCAAGACTGCCCTTCCCCTTTCACATGCCAATTCCAAGTCCAGGTTGCTAACCCACTGGCTACAGACTGAAGGTTCCAACAATCCCTCTCCTTGAGCTTCATTATTGTCCTCAAGTGGCCCACAGAACTTAAACATTTTGCTTACTAGATTACCAGTTTATTGTAAGAGGATAGAACGCGGGAAGAGCCAGACAGAAGAGATGCACAGAGCAAGGTATGGGAAAAGACACAGCTTCCATCTCTCGCCCAGCATGCTATCTTCCCCAAATCTCCACAAGCTCATCAACCCGGAACACCCCGAACCCCAACCGTTTGGGTTGTATGGAGGCTTTATTTACTATCTATTTACTTAGATAGGTGTTGATTAAATCATCAACCACTGGTGCTTGAACTCAATCTAAACCTCTATTTCCCACCTTGGGGCAACCAGACACTGTCCTTAGGTGACCTCAGGACTTTCCCAAAGTCACCTAATTAAAATAACAAGATGTGTGTATCACTTTCATCATTTAGGAAATTCCAAAAGTTTTAGGAGCTCTGTGCCAGAAGGAGGATGAAAACCAAATATGTATTATTATAAATAGTGACAGCACACGAAGAACTCAGTTAAAATAGAATAACAGAGTTTTAAAATTCAGTCAAGCAGATAGGTGATATTCCCCATAAAGTCTAATGCAAAGGAAGCCAAGAGAGGCCAAGAAAGCATTGCTACAGGGAGATATAAAAAGATGAGTCACCATCCATTCAATTCAATGAAGTCACCTCAGGAGTCCTCAAAGTGTCAGCAAATTCCTTCCCAATGGCACACTCAGCCCAAAGGGAAGACAACAGCTTTGGGTTAAGTACCCACTCCTCACAACTGGTGGGACTGAGCTACAGAGAAAGTCCCCAGGGAGAAGTGGATAACTCTGACATCTCCCTGATGTTGAAGGAAAGAAGTGACTGTCCTCCAGGCCTTGTGCAGTAGTGGAAAGCAGGTTTTCCTGGGATGTTGTCTGAGAAGGCTCAGAGAAGAAGAAAGAAAGAGCGAAAGTCTGGAGGAGAGATACCAAAAAGCGTGATGAGAAAGCCAAGGTGTGGATTCAGAATTGTGTTCCAACATGAAGAACAGGAGAGACTATTAAAGTGAACTGTAAAAAGAAGTCAACTTGAACTTTACTGCAAAAGGAATGTTAAATATTCCAGGTTATGTTTTAGGAGAGATTGGCAACTCATAGGTCTATAAGTTAGAACAGGAGACTGGCAAAGATAAACTCTTTAAAAAGCTGCATTTTTTTTTCCTAATTATATAATCTAACTAGCGTCTTACAATTTGGGGAAATATGGAGAAGTCTCAGTGAAGAAGATCATGCATAAATATACTGCTCAGAGATAATCACTATACACACCTGGATGCATATACTTCCAGCCTTTTATTTCTACAAATGTTACATGTTTTTATCAAAAAAAGAATTGGGGCGCCTGGGTGGCTCAGTGGGTTAAAGCCTCTGCCTTCAGCTCAGGTCACCATCCCAGGGTCCTGGGATTGAGCCCCGCATCAGGCTCTCTGCAAAGCAGGGAGCCTGCTTCCTCCTCTCTCTCTCTCTCTGCCTGACTCTCTGCCTACTTGTGATCTCTGTCAAATAAATAAATAAAATCTTTTAAAAAATAAAATCCTTTAAAAAAAAAAAAAACAATCATAGAGTGTTTGCTGTCTTACAACCTGTTCTTTTCTGCACATAGTAATATATCATGAAAATGTTTCCCTTCAAATGAAGCTTCCACAATGTGAGTTTTAATAACTCTTTATCTACTAGCCCCTCAATTATTGGATATTTCTGTTGTTTCTTTTTTTCTTTTTTACTTATAAATAACACTAATATTTGCACATGGCTCTCATTTTCTTACAGATTTCCTACGTGAAAGAGATAAGAACAATCTGCAGTTTTCCATAACCACTGCGAGACTGTACTTGAGAAAAGAGCGAACACACACTTCCCCCAGCAGGGTAGGAAAGCGGGTTTCCTTCCATCTTTCCACACTCACCATAATTGGGTTATTAGCATTTGTTGCAGGAAGGACGGGGAGACGGGAGGGAGGAGATGAGTAATTTAACAGGGAGAAAAGACAACTTGTTTAAACGGTAATTTCTTTGCTTACTTGTTAAGCTGAGCATTTTGCGCATGCTGGTGATTAAATGGTTCCACACAAACCCTCTAGTCCTACGAGTCTACCCCTGGGACAGAGAGTTTGACGCCTAGTGTTAAAGGGCTTCGGTGTGAAACACAACCGGACTATATGAAGCCGAGAATCCCGCGCATGCGTCCTTCGAAGGGCTGAACTTCACGCAGATTGCTTTCCTCCAGTCACGCGATTTACAGAAGACCGGGACTTATTTCCTGACCAATGAACATCCGCCAAGAATCTCTCCTGGTCCATTCGTCAGTGAACTTCCGGCTCGGACTCCGGCCAGACTCGCCGGTTCTGGTGTTCCTTGCGCATTAGTAAGGCCACGCCACGCTTCCGGCCTGGCCACCCTTTTGCTACAGTGTGCCTTTCCCGTGTGGCAGTTCCTATGCCATTCCCGAATAAACGTAATTTCTGGTCATTCAGGCTTGCCTCGCTATCGATTTATGTTGGCGATGGTTAAGTGATAATCTTCCGTGCTTTGGTCACAAAACAAAATTTTTAACCCCCCTCGCCCTTTTTTTTCCTTCCCTAAGACTGGTATGAAAGAGTTTCAGTCTAAAATGGGGGGTGGGGAGGGGGGATATGAAATCGGCAATCCCACGCATGCACTCTAGGGTAATCACCATTTAAGAAATGAAGAGACTGGGGTGCCTGGGTGGCTCAGAGGGTTAAAGCCTCTGCCTTCGGCTCAGGTCATGATCCCAGAGTCCTGGGATCAAGCCCCACATTGGGCTCTCTGCTCAGCGGGGAGCCTGCTTCCTCCTGTCTCTCTCTGTCTGCCTCTCTGCCTACTTGTGATCTCTGTCAAATAAATAAAACTTTTAGAAAAAAAAAGAATTACTCATTTTCTGGTAATGCAAACTTTCCTCAGTTTACCTCTTTATTTAGGTTGACCGTGGGATCGTATCTTTAATAGAAGACTTTTAGATAAAACAGGATGAAGCCCTGTTTGTTCTTGCTATCATTAAATACTATAATAACAATGTTTAATTTGTACATTTGAACTGAATTATAACATTTTGAATGCCAGTATTGGACTCATAAAAAAGCAGCTGTTCTTTTGAGCTATTTATTCTCTTATTAACAATATTGCCTGATTTTATATTAAAACTATATTTATTTTATTTCGCTTTTATTGCCAATGTAAATTAAATGGGTATTTTTCTTTGCATTTATTCAAACTGTATTTTTGAACACTTGTGCATAAAATATTATAAAATCCAGTTAGCATTAATCAGGTCCACATTTCTCAAATTCTTATTTGCAATAGCATTAACTTAAATATGTATATATATGTGTATATTTTGGATTATTTCCATAAGGTTTTAGAAAGTGAGAAATTGGCCACAGGGAGGCAAAACTGGTTATTTATATCAATCCTATTCTTTTACTGACTCATAGAAGTTCCAACACAATATACAATTCCTATTCGTCCTCAACAACGATGCAAATATTTGTGTTAAACAGCCTAGTCAGAAGGCACATATGCATTTATTAGGTGTTAGTATATTTTTACATACAGCAAGGTTAGGAAACCAAAGAGAACAGTCCTTCTACATTAAAAAGCTTGCACATTAACTAGATAAAGGCTGAATCATTTCTCCTCCTGATTTATTGTTATAGTATTTTTAAAGAATGTTTTATTGCTTCTTCCATGTAGTAAAATGAAACTATAATCGTATGTTACTTTGTTTTTCTATTGGGTTTTAGGTAACTGTGCCAAGAGGTAAGTGAGGGCCCAAATTTTCAACTGACCTCAAAAATTGTGCCTACGAATTGGACAGGTCAACCATTACATTTTCAAGGGTCAACAGCACTTACCCAAATAAATAAGCTTCATATAGGTCTGCTTAATAAACATATAATATACAAACATTTGAAATGAGGAAAGGTGGAGAGCACCTCTATATTCTGCCATCATCCTATGAAACAGCATAATATTCCCTCTCTTTCAAGTTTGACTTTTTGTAGTAATTTAGTCACCATAATTGGTGGGCAAAGAAAAGGTGATTTCTAGAATTCTTGTGGGTCTAAAGCCAAACAGATGTGACTTTCTGTTCTCTTAAGGTGATTTTCCACATTGGTCTTAAGGGGTGATGCTTTAGAGCCTGATTTCTATGCTGGAGAGAAGGCTGGCTCTCCATGGAAGTGACAGGTCATGCCCTAGAGGCCCAACAGACACCTTAGAAGGACATTCAAGGCCCTTTCTGCCTCTTTGGCCTCAGCCCACTCTACTCAAATCCCAGCTCTCTGGGACTTTGGAAGATGTATGAAAACTTTCTGGCTCTCAGTTTCTTAATCTATAAAATGAGGGGATTGGATTCAACATCTAAGATCTCTGCCAGCTCTAAATACTGTAAAGTTGTTATATTAAAATCCCATGGTTTCAATAATTATAGTTGGATTTTTTTAAGTAAACATAACAAAAATGCATTAAGTCCATTGTACATTTTAGCCTTAATATATATGAATCACTCGGAGTAAGACAGATTTTTAACCTGTTATATTCACTTAAGAGAACCATATATAATATATTTGTTTCTAAAATAATTTGACATTAGTATTCCTTCTCAGTAGAAGCTAGCAGGAATCAATCCAAAAAAACCTTCCAATTATTAATGAAAAGTTTAATGTAATATGAAATAAGCCACTCTTTTAATTTGCTGCTTTAAAACTGGAGTATTAATATTTTAATGTAGTATATAGGAATACTGAAATTTCTGACTTCATTTAGCTTAAATAATTCTTATCTTAATATACCACATTTTTAGCTTAAATTATGCACCACGTTTACTATAAAATAAATTAAATTTTTTAATTCATTCAAATAGCCTCTGCATTTATCTATTTAATAAAATTTCCTACCTAATCTGAAACATTATTTTCTGAAACAATTTCAAAAAAAGTCGGATCAAGGATCTAACTTGATTTAGTTATTTTTTCCTATTTAGCAATCCTCCAAGGAATTTTTGTCTCAAGGTGAAATTTTTTAAGAATAAGCAGGTACAAAAAATATTTTTTAACTTTATTGAGGAGTGATTAACAAATAGAATTCTATATCTTTAAAGGGTAAACATGATGATTTCTTTTGTGGGTTTTTTTTTTTCTGTTCAGTGCAAAATTTCAGGAGTAGAATTCAGTGATTCATCACTTATATACAACACCCAGTGCTTATCATGACAAGTGCCCTTTTTAAAACCCATCACCCATCTACCCCATTCCCATCCACCTCCCTCCATAAATTCTCACGTTGTTTTCTATCATTAATTGTCTCTTACGTGGCACCTAGGTGGCTCAGATGTTTAAGTGTCTGCTTTCAGCTCAGCTAATGAACACAGAGCCCTGGGATTGAGTCCCGCATCGGGCTCCCTGCTTAGTGGGAAGCCTTCTTCTCTGCCTCTCTCTGTATCTCTCATGAATGAATAAATAAAATCTTTAAAAATAATAATAAGAGAAAAGAAAATTTTAAAAAATAAAATGAAAAAAATAAACGTCTTTTATGGTTTGTTTCCCTTTTTCTTCTTTTGTCTTTCCCCCCTTTCCATATATTCATCTGTTTTGTTTCTTAATGCCCACATATGAATGAAATCATATGGTATTTGTCTTTCTCTGACTTATTTCATACAGCATACCACATTATAGCTCATCTATGTGTTGCAAATGGCAAGATTTCATTCTTTTTAATGATTGAGTAATATTCCATTGTGTTTGGATTTATCCATTCATGGATAGACATTTGGGCCCTTTCCATGGTTTGGATATTGTTGATAGTGCTGTTATAAAAATCAGGGTACTTAAACCCTTCAAATCTGCATCTTTGTATCCTTTGGGTAAATACCTAGTAGTGCAATTGCTGGGTCATAGGGATGATTTGATATACAAACACATTTTAGAATGATTATCAAGATCAAGATAATTAGGGTGCCTGGATGGCAGTTAAGCATCTGCCTTTGGCTTAGGTCATGATCCCAGGGTCCTGGGATTGAGCCCCACACCTGGCTCCTTGCTCTTCCCGAAGCCTGCTTCTCCCTCTCCCATTCTCCCTGCTTGTGTTCTTGCTCTTGCTATATCTCTCTCTGTCAAATAAATAAATAAAATCTTCTAAAAAATCAAAATAATTAGCACATTTATCCCTCCCATAGTTAACTTTTTTTTAAGAAATTGTTTCTTGGGGCATCTGGTTGACTCAGTCAGTTAAGCACCTGCCTTTGGGTCGGATCATGATCTCACGGTGCTGGGATCAAGCCCTGAATCAGGCTCCCTGCTGAAAAGCCTGTGAGCAGGGAACCTGCTTCTCCCTCTCCCACTCCCTATCCCCCTGCTTTGTTCCCGCTCTCTCTGTCTCTCTCTTTGTCAAATAAATAAATAAAATCTTTAAAAAAAAAAAAAAAGAAAAGAAAAGGAAAGGAAAGGAAAAAAGAAAAGAAGAAGATACAATGGCCTGAGATTTTCATTTTCCAGCAAGCTGCCTCGACAGCATATAAAAGTAATCAAAACTTCTGAACATTGCCTCAAACATTCAAAAAGCAAATTCTCCATTTGGCCAGCATGTACATGTGATATCCTCAGTGGGAGCCAGAGCTTGAGAACCAGTGTCCTCTGGGAAAGGTGGGAGCATCGTTCAAACAGCTCCCTTGCAGGTAATGGAGAGTCAAAGGCTGAGCGAGGTGAACAGCCCTCCCCGCATGACTGAAATGAAACACCTCAGGTTAAAAAGAAGAGAAGAAGCAGCAGCATTCGCTGCAAGATGGACAAGAAGACATGACAGAAATAAGAGAGACAACACCAAAAAACAACACATTACATAAAAATGGATACGGAAAGTGTAGGAATCACTGAATAATTTAACTATTAAAATCTTAGTGATACAGATTCTGAACTGTTTCTTATCTTTTTAAAATTGTTATTCATTTATTTGAGAGAGAGAGGGACAGAGATAGTGAGAAAGAGCATGAGCAGGCAGGAGAGGGAGAAGCAGGCTCTCTGAGGAGCAGAGTGCGAAGACGCAAGGTTCAGTCCCAGGACCCTGGGATCATGACTTGAGCCGAAGGCAGATGCTTACCTGACTGAGCCCCTCAGGCATCCCTGAACTGATTCTTATAGCCCCTCAGGCATCCCTGAACTGATTCTTATAATATACACTATGCAAATTCAATTTTAAGATAACTTTGGGGGGCACCCGGTTGGCTCTGTTGGTGGAGCATGTGACTCTTGATCTCGGGGTCATGAGTTCAACCTCTACCTTGGGGGTAGTGCTTAAAAAAAAAACATGATAACTTTGAGTCAATCAAACATTTCATCCAATGCTTATATTAATCTCACCTAACTCCTAAACTTTGGTAAAACTAAGTTGCAGGATTACAAAATATATCTAACAGTGAGTAAACATTAAGCAAATACGTATTGGTTCACATCACATAGTCAATGCTAGTGAGTTAACACTTCCCAAGGATTTGGGGTAGCATGAACAGAAAACATCCATTATTTCTGTATTCTTTTAAGGACAGTAAGAGAAGGATATTAGCAGAAAATAGAACTTTCTAGGATGATAGAAATGTAGAAAATGTTCATTACTAGCCTCATGAGGCTACTGAGTGAAATGTGGCCAGTGTGACTCAGGGGCTGAATTTTTAATTTATTCCATTTTAATGAATTTGAATTTAAATTTAAATAGCTACACACAATCAGAATTATCACATTAGACATCTAGGTATAGAGAATAATGCTGGGGCATAACAACAATAGCCACTTTTCTCTGCAAACAAGCCTGTAAACCTTGTCCAAAATCGGCCTCTTGTTCCACTCCTTGCATCCACCAGATCAAAAAGAAGACAAACCTAAAAAAAACACTCCAGTTAATTTCATAGCGAATAAAAACACCAAGACTTTCAACATGAAATCCACACTCTTTGAAAGGCCACAGACTTCCTCACTTTTATAAACAGTCCCCAAGAAGAAGCAATCACAGTGGGCAACAGCTTTTGTGTTTATAAAATCTCAGTCCTTAGGAGGGAGGGAAAGGGCTTTCTTCAAGCCCGGATCTTTTTACAGACTTCCAATTGTGCCACCCAGTGGCAATATGTTTGGTTGAATTTCTGACTCTGGCCAGGCTCTGGCAGGGAAGAATCCTACCTGGTCGGTGTCGATGAGTTGGAGGGACAACGATGGCGTAGGTAATCTACCCTATCCATTTGCCCCATGATTTTGTCATGTTTATTTCCATCTTAACTCAGTCAATGCTTTGTTTTGTTGCCCTTCTTAAGAAGAATTGCAAAATAGCAATAATCATTGTGTTAAACATTCAAGAAGATTTTCTTAAATTTCTTCAGCCCAAAGTATTGACATTATGAGAAATTTACTTCCCACTCGCCAAATATTATATGAAGGCATTGGACGGGTTTTTGCCTTTAATTAAGAATTTTTAAAAATAGAAAGCTCAGTGAGCCAGAAACATTTGGTAACATCTTTTTCTGAGGTTTAAAAACACTTCAACATAAAATTAAATGCAGATGTATAATTTGAGAGTTCATGAATCATCAGCTTATGTACATTTATAATTACACTAAACTTAAGTATTCCAAAAGCCACATTAGTCTCTGGCTATTGTAGCTAATCCTCTGGTGAAGAATTTGAATGGTATTCTAGTATTGCATTTTACCTAGAATACACTGCTACAGAATTGTGTGTAGGATTAGTGGGGTGTTTTTGGTTTTTTTTTTTTAATGATTCCTCTGAATACAAAAAAAAAAAATGTGCAATATGAAATACATGTAAATTCCTTAGAGATGCAGATTCCAAGAAGCAAATCTCTAAAGAGCAAAAAGTTAAAGTAACTGAAAAGAATCGGCACCCTGCACCATTATTGTCTTTGTAAGGTAGCAGACAGCATGCCACTGGTCTCCATGACTCAAGAGGGCTCAAGTCTGCACCAAGTTTGGCAGAGAACCACGCTGGAGCCCAAGATCCCACAAAATATAACTCCAGGAGACATTTTTTAAAAGATTTTATTTATTTATTTGACACAGAGCGGGAGATCACAAGTAGGCAGAGAGGCAGGCAGAGAGAGAGGAGAAAGCAGGCTCTCGGCTGAGCAGAGAGCCTGATGTGGAGCTCAATCCCAGGACCCTGAGATCAGGACCCTGAGGCAGAGGCTTAACCCACTGAGTCACCCAAGCCCCTCCAGGAGACATTTTAAAGTGACAGAATCTTGCAAATCTTCTCCTGGAACAAATGCAAGACAAAAGTAAGCATTAACAGAAAATAACACGTATTTAACATTGGCACAGTTGGCATGAACTGATACTCGAGCTGGCAGTTTTTAGGAGAAAGATAAAGACTGGCTGAACACAGGAAATCTTAAGACTTTCAGTACAGAAAAGAAAGAGCCACAGAACATACTCAGACTTGCCCTACATAATTAAAGGCACTTGTTTCCTCCTGAGGATTTCTGAGTCCTCCTCAGAAGGACTCTGCTTCAGATTCTCCAGAGGCCCCCAGGACCTGCTCTCACACAGTGGGTCCTCAGCAATTTTGTTTCTTGACACTTGGATTCAATCCTTAGATGCCTCCCTCATTTAGCATCTGTGAGGCTTTGGGCAAGCCACTTATAGTCTAAGCTGATCTGAAGTTTTCACCAGATTATGTAAGTAGTTTATGACTCCAAAGAAAGTGTAAACTATCACATGAGGTTCTTTGGGTCCTGGGACAACCCTTAAGCCAAAAAAGGAGATTTTACCAAATATGAGGCTACATGCCAATTTTGAGTTTAGGTATAGAGAGGCATATGTTACAATAAACAAGAATGATGAGGGGAGTCAGCAGTGAAGGCTTCCCTGAGAACCAACCCCCCCCAAGGTGTCCCCCACTCAAGACTTTGGGCCAATTTTTTTCAAAGCACCATCTTACAGTCTAGTGATTGCTGACTTACTCCCCAGTCTCCACCAAAAAAAAAGTGTTATCTCAATAATATTCTTATTCCCTGGGTCTAAGATAGTCCCCGATGCATAGGTGATGAACAAGTGTTTGTTTAATGCATTAATATTACATGAAGCCCTCTCATCTGGACTCTCAAATGGCAGCGTCATTTGAAAAGCTCACTATCTTCCCTGAGGATATATGTTTTATTCAGAATACATTAAGATAAATTTGTAAACAGTATAAAATATTCAGGATTGTGTGAACAAGTGGAAATACAGCTGGAATTCTCTGGTGTTGCTGATTTAGCTAAGTTAGAGAAAAACAAGGCAGCTATTAAGGAGAATCCATGAGAAAAACATACAAGACCCAGCACCAAAGGAAAGAAGGAAGAAAAGAGGGAAAGGGGAAGGGAGGAAAGAAAAGAGGGAGGAGGAAGGGGAGAAAAAAGAACAATCTCATTTATGGATTACAATTTCTTAAATCTTGAATATAATATTAGTAAATAGACTCTGGCAGCACTTTGGAGAACAAAGCTGGGGGACTCATACTTCTTGACTTCAGAATTTACTTCAAAGCTACAATAATCCAAAGAGTGTGGTACTGGTCCAAAAGACAGACCTATAAATCAATGGAATAGGGGTATCTGGCTGGCTCAGTCGGTAGAGCATGTGATTCTTGATCTTGAGGCCATGAGTTTAAGCCCCATGTTTGGCCTAGAGATTACTTTAGAAAATAAAATAAATAAGTAAGTAAATAAATAGAGTAGAATACAGAACCCAGAAATAAGCCTTCACATAGATTGTCAAAGAGTTTTTGACAAGGTTCCAAGACCATTCAATGAGGAATTTACAGTCTTTTGAAAAATAGTGCTGGGAAAACTGGATACCCACCTGCAAAGAATGAAGTTGAACCTTACCTAACACCATTACAAAAATTAACTCAAAACAGATCAAAGGCCTAAATGCAAGACTTAACACTATAAAATTCTTAGAAGAAAACAGGACAAAGACTTCATGACATTGAATTTGACAATGACTTCTTGGATATGACACCAAACATACAGGCAACAGAGGAAAAATAGACAAACTGAACTTCACAAAAACTTAAACATTTTGTGCATCAAAATGACACTATTAACAGAGTACAAAGGCAGCCTGCAGAATGTGAGAAAATATTTGTAAGTTACATATCTGATAAAAGATTAAATCCAGAATTCATAGAGAAGCCCTTAAATAAACATCAACAACAACAAACTTGTTTAAAAGTTGAAAAATGACCAATAAGCACGTAAAAAGATTCTCAGCATCACCAAATATCAAAACTGCGAGAGACTATTTCATATCCAATAAGATGGCCACTATCCGAAAAACAGAAAATAACAGTGTTGTCTAAGATGCAGGGTAATTGGAACCCTTGTGCACTGTTAGTGGGAATGTAAAATGGTACAACCACTAGGGAAAACAGTATGGCGGTTCCTCAAAAAATTAAAAATAGAATTACCATATGATGCAGCAATTCCATTTCTGGGTATATGCTCAGGAGAATTGAAATCAGGGTCTCAAAAAGGTATTTGTGCAACCATGTTCATAGCATCATTATTCATGATAGCCAAAAGGTAGAAACAACCCAATGTCCATCCGTGGGGTAAATGGGTAAATAAAATGTTATTCCTTCTTAAAAAGGAAGGAAATTCTGATACATACTACAACATGGGTGAATTTTGAAGACATTATTACACTAAGGAAAATAAACCAGTCACAAGAAGACAAATACTGTGTGATTCCATTTACATGAGACATTTAGAAGAGTAAAAACAGAGACAGAAAGGTGGTTCGCAGGGGCTGAGGTGATAGGCAGGGAGTGGGGACTTATTGTTTAATGGGTGTAGAGTTTCAGTTTCACAAGATGAAAAGAGTTCTGGAGCTGGGTGATGGTGATAATTACACAACATTACAAAGATATCCAATACCACGGAACTGTGTACTTGACAAGGGTTAAGATGGTCATTTTTATGTTATGTGCAATTTACTACAATCAATAGTCTCAAAAAAGAATCCAACGGCATTTTGGAAGAATTACACCATAATCTAGGACGGGTTAATTTGAGAAATGCAAAAATGAGCTCCTATTAGGTGATCTATTAACCTAAATCATCCTACTTTTGGACCATAGGGGAAAATGTATAGGATCCATTTTATAGATGCTGACAAAGTGCTTGATAAATCTCAATATCCACTCTTTCTCATTGTGGGAAAATATGCATTACATAAAATTTACCAACTTATCCATTTTTCAGTGTACAGTTCAGTGGCATCGAGAACATTCACATAGGGGTGCCTGGGTGGCTCAGTCATTAAGCATCTGCCTTTGGCTTGGGTCATGATGCCAGGGTCCTGGGATCGAGTCCGGCATTGGGCTCCCTGCTCAGCAGGAAGGCTGCTTTTCCCTCCCACTCCCCCTACTTGTGTTCCCTCTCTTGTTGTCTCTGTCTCTCTGTCAAATAAATAAATAAATAAACTCTTAAAAAAAAAAAAAAAAGAACATTCACAGAGTTGTATGACCATCATCACCATCCATTTCCAGAACTTTTACATCTTTACATAGTAGTTCTCCATTTCCCCCTCCTTCCAGCCCCTGGGAACCACCCTTCTACCTTCTAGCTCCATGAATTTAACTACTCTAGGTGTCTCATATAAGTGGAGTCATACAGCATTTATCTTTTTTGTGACTGGCTTATTTCAACTAGCATAATGTCTTCAAGGCCCATCCATGTTGTAGCTCATGTCAGCATTCCTTTCCTTTGTAAGACTGAATAAAAGACATACATACAGCACATTTTGCTCATCCATTCTTCCATCAGTGAGCACTTGGGTTGCTTCTGCCTTTTAGCTGTTGTAAATAATGCTGCTCTGAACAGGGTTTACAAGCATGTGTTCAGGTTCTTGCTTTCAGTTCTTTGAAGTGTATACACCGAAGTCAAGTTGCTGGACTATGTGGTAATTCTGTTTAATTTTTTAAAGAATCAATATTCATTGTTCATCTTTTTCTTTGAGATTTTGCTTGTTTATTTGAGAGAGAGAGTAAGAGACAGCACACACAGAGGGAGAGGAAGAAGCAGACCCCCCACCAAGCAGAGAGCCCCATGTGGGGCTGATTCCAGGACCCTGAGATCAGTACCCAAGCCAAAGGCAGACACTTAACTCACCAAGCCACGCAGGTGCCCCCACTTGTTCATCTTATTTTAAACTCTTTTAAGGGAAATAGAATAGGTGAATACTTCCTTAATATGACAAAATATTCCATCTTAACTCAGAAGCCAGTATTATGCTTAATGAGGAAAGTAAAAGTATTTACATTAACCCCAGGGCCAAGACAAAGATATCCACTATCACTATTGTCATACAATATTGTTTTAGAGCTGCTCGCCAATACAATTGTGTTTCCCCTGGTTCCCAAAACCAGGGGAAAAGACTTGTGAACATTGAAAAGAAGGAGATCAGATTATCATTATTTGCAGATGATATGAAATATGTGCCTGGAAAACTCAAAAGAATCAATTGAAGAACTATCATAAACAATAAGAGAATTCAATAAGTTAGCTGGGACAGCTGTCAATAACATTCACATGCACAAACAATCACCAATTGGAAAAATACAATTGCACATTATACAAAAGGAAAGAAATACATGAAACATGAAGAAATGAAGAACAAAATAATGTTCAAGGACAATCATAATAAGAGGGATGTAAATTAAAACAAGACTAACCATTCTATCCACATTAAGTTGCCCTGACCTGTCCATCACTCCATATAAGCAGTAAACATATGTTTGTAGCCTACTATGTATTGTTTGTGCATCCTGTGGGAAGCTCTGGAGGAAAGAGCTCTGGATGGGAAGACAGACCTGGATTCTATCTAGATGCAGCTCTTGATCTGCTGCTTGCCCCCAACCCCACCTCAAAGAAACCACTAGGATGTGATTTTCCCCTCTTGGGTTGGTAAAAATCAAAAAGTTTGATATGATAGGGGCAGCAGTCTGTCTCTGTCGGTGGTGCGTGTGACTCTGATCTAGGCTCGTGAGTTCAAGCCCCACACTGGGGCTAGAATTCACTTTAAAAAAATAAATAAAATGAAAAAATATTAAAAACCTGACTTTGATAATATGCTATGCCACAGTGGATGTGGCAAAATAGGCATTCTCAAACATTATTGGTGGAAAACTACATTAATACAGCCCCTGTGGAGGGCAGTTTGACAATGTTTATCAAAATTTTAAAAATTAGGGCGCCTGGGTGGCTCAGTGGGTTAAGCCGCTGCCTTCGGCTCAGGTCATGATCTCAGGGTCCTGGGATCCAGTCCCGCATCTGGCTCTCTGCTCAGCGGGGAGTCTGCTTCCCTTCCTCTCTCTTTGCCTGCCTCTCTGCCTACTTGTGATCTCTCTCTGTCAAATAAATAATTAAAATCTTAAAAATAAATAAATAAATAAATAAAAATAAAAGCTAAAAAAAAAATTTTTTTTTTAAATTACCCAAATTTTGGACTCGGCGATTCCAATTCCAATAATTTATCAGTAAACTAGACTGGAAGAAGAGGGACATTTATGCAAAGCTATCTATTACACATTGTTTGTAGTAATATAAACAGGAAATAAATCTATCATTAGAAAACTAAATTACCATATATCTACACAATGGAATACAAGGGATTCATTAGAAAAAAATTGGGATAGTCTCAGGGTACCTGGGTGGCTCAGTTATTAAGTGTCTGCCTTTGGCTCAGGTCATGATCCCAGGGTCCTGAGATCAAGCCCCACATCTGGCTCTCTGTTGGGTAGGAATCCTGCTTCTTCCTCCCATTCCCCTTGCTTGTGTTCCCTCTCTTGCTGTCTCTCTCTGTCAAATAAATAAAATAAAATCTTTTTAAAAAAGGGGATGGTCTTGTTTATGTATGGAATCTTTTAAAATCTGAACTCATAGGTACAGAGAACAGACTGGTGGTCACCAGAGGCAGGGAAGAAGGGGGAAGTGGGTGAAGGGAGCCAAAAGCTACACAGTTCTAGTTATTGATGAAGTCCCAGAACCTAAGTCAGGTTCAGTGGGGTGAGGAGGTTCGGAGCCGAAGGAATTCTTAAGACGTCGTTGGTGCAAAATGGTGGTTTATTAAAGCACGGGGACAGGACCCGTGGGCAGGAAGAGCTGCTGCCCCGGGTTGTGAGGGTCAGCATGTTATATACCTTGCGGTTGGGGGAAGGTGAGGGGAAGGAATGGGAGGTTTCAACAGAGTTTTCACATGTTAGGGAGGGCCTACAAGGTGCCTGGGGGAGTCCTTGCCCTTATGGCTTGATCAATGTCGTCTTTAGGTCAGGCACTAACATCATAATTGGGGGATTCTTGGTGGGGTATTATGATCCGGCTATCATTCACATTCCCTTCTACCTCAGTCTCCTCCAGTTTACGGTGGGAGGGAGACATTAGGGCTTCAGGAATGGAGAGTTATTTGCCTCTGGAAATTTGTGCTATTGATAAGGTAACCTCCCTGTTTAGGTCTCTAGGACATCTGTAGAGCAAGGGAGATTCCTGTTCTGCAGGATTGCGATCCCTGCAAGTTAACTATTTATCGTTTTATGGCAGTCAGGGGTGCCTGAGGAATGCTACACATATGGAGGGGAGCGGGTGAAGAGGGGGTGCAAGGCGCCAGCTCTTGCTCTGTCCTCAGCCAGCCTCCTGCTCCCTCATCAGTTATCATCATTTTACAATACATACATATATCAAATCCAATGCTGTATACCTTGGACTAATATATTGTTATATCTCACCTTTAAAAAAGGAGGAATAAGGGGAAGCATCTCTCTTTGTGCTAATATGCAAGAATCTCCCAGAAACACAGTTGTGATGAGGGAACAGAAGGCAAGCTGAGGACAAAGCAGAAGCTGACACCCCACAACCAACCTCCCCTATGGGATATATGTGACATTTCTCTAGCACTTCTGGCTGCCCCACAACCAACCTCCCCTATGGGATATATGTGACATTTCTCTAGCACTTCTGGCTGCCCTAAGGCTAAGGTAAGGAAAAACAAATAGCTAAACTTATACAGAGATCACAGTCCTGTAAGACTTGAGTCTCCCTCAGTTTACAAATGTCTTAGTAATTTACTGGAACAAATCGTTTCTATCAACAATCTAGCTTCCAGAAGGAAATGTAGATAAAATTAAATGTCCTTATAATCTGCAGCCCATTGACAGATACTTGAAGCCCACGGAGTGTAAATTCCCCCAGGAAGTTCCCAACTATCTTCATGTTAATGCCTTACTAGAGGGAAAACCAATATTAACTTGACAATGGCAAGGCCTCTGGAATCCTGTGATTCTTCTTTAACATATGAAAATTCTTTTGAAACCTCCCTTTTTCTTTACCTCCCCCATTCCCATAGTATATAATCAGTCATCCTTCATAACCCTGCGGCAGCAGCTCTTTCTATCCACAGGTCCTGTCTGATGAGGGAGCAGGAGGCTGGCTGAGGACAAAGCAAAAGCTGGCGTCTTGCACCCCCTCTTCACCCGCTCCCCTCCATATGTGTAGCATTCCTCAGGCACCCCTGACTGCCATAAAACGATAAATAGTTAACTTGCAGGGATCGCAATCCTGCAGAACAGGAATCTCCCTTGCTCTACAGATGTCCTAGAGACCTAAACAGGGAGGTTACCTTATCAATAGCACAAATTTCCAGAGGCAAATAACTCTCGGTTCCTTGCTTTGTCCTCAGCCAGCCTCCTGCTCCCTCATCACTAATGTCTCCCTCCCACCATAAACTGGAGGAGACTGAGGTAGAAGGGAATGTAAATGATAGCAGGATCATAATACCCCACAAAGAATCTCCCAATTATCTTGATGTTAATGCCTGAACTAAAGACGACATTGATCAGGCCATAAGGGCAAGGCCTCCCCGCCAAGCACCTTGTAGGCCCTCCCTAACATGTGAAAACTCTGTTGAAATCTCCCATCCCTTCACCACCTCCCCCCAACCGTGAGGTATATAACATGCCTACCCTCACAACCTGGGGCAGCAGCTCTTCCTGCCCACGGGTCCTGTCCCCGTGCTTTAATAAACCACCATTTTGCACCAACGACGTCTTAAGAATTCTTTCTTTAGTTGTCGGCTACGAACCTCCTCACCCCACCGAACCTGACTTAGGTTCTGGGACTTCATCACTGTCCCCGTGTTTTAATAAACCACCATTTTGCACCAAAGACATCCCAAGAATTCTTTCTAGGTCGTTGGCTCCCCACTGAACTTCACTGATATTCTATAACCACATCAGTTGAAAAACGCATTCAGAACAAGAAATGGACCTCCATTTATATTTTTTAAAAAAAGAGAGAGAGAGAAAATAAATGATAAATGTGTTTTTGCTTTTCTGTGCCTTTATTATCTCTGGAAGGACATAAGAAACAAGACCATGGAGACCTCTGGGGCTGGATGTGGTACCCAATAGACCAAAGACTGAGGGAGACACTTTACTGTGTATCCTTCTTACCTTTATAGCTTTTGCAACATATGACTGCATTATCTATATTTATCTACTTATCCATTATCTATTTTCTTAAAGATTTTATTTTAAGTAATCTCCACACCCAACGCAGGGCTCAAACTCACAACCCCAAGATCAAGAGTTGCACACTCCACCAACTGAGCCAGCCAGGAGCCCCGAGTATTATCTGCTTTTTAATTAACTTTTTAAAAGAAGATCTGCTGAGATACTGACTTCAATTACAAACACAATTTGCATCCATATTCTATTAAATTGCAAAGACAGCAGTTTTAGGTTAAATAAATTCTTCTAGTTGACTTTTTCCAAACTGTTGTCAAGACAACCTCCCCTTTCTCCACAACATTGAGAGAATTAGGTGTTAACCTGGCATCTGGACAGAAATAGCTGCTTAATTCCAAGCATGGATAGGTTAGGAAGGCTGCAAAGTTATTGCTCTTACAGACTCATGTAACACCTTGTAAATACTCCTTGCCCACTGGGGGCTCGGTAAATGTTGCTGACTCATCTGTCGCAGAGAAGCGTTATTAACTCCGAAGGGCTAACTGGAGTCATTTAATCAGAAAATCAATTTCATTTTCCCGGTCATAGGGAAAATATTTCTGCTAAGTCGAGAAATACGCAGAGGTGATTATATCGTGTCAAGGATTCAAATGGGAAGCCAGGAGTTAAAATGGTGTGAACAAAACAGATGCAAATCAATTTGCTTTGCATTACAGTTGGCAGTGTTGAGCATACTTAGCCACATATGGAAGTCATGTTTACTATTTCAAGAATACAGTATCACTTTACAGAGCTTAATATTCAAAAGCCCACATTGTATTGCTTTTTTGCCATTTTTTAGCAATTTCTGGGCCAAGGTTAGGCATTAGGGTTACTAAAATCCTACAATAATTACAAACTTGCTGTCCTCCGCTGCTCCCTCTCCCCCACTTTACCTCTTGGGGTCCTAAGATCATGATTGTATCAGATATTAATCTACCACCCAACCACCAAGTGGATTTTATTGAAGCTGCTGTAATTCCACCACCAGGAAACATGACAAATAGCCAACATGTCACTGAAGATTTATCTTTGGTTTTGAAACCCATTATCTTTTAGGAAATATTGCATAGTATGATTCACCGAGTGGTAACAGTCACATATAACCCAAGGTTTCTCTGTATTGATTTCACAGGGTCGTTATTACAAACCTGAGTGTCTATGCTTTGCTAGTCTCACACGATTAAAACCAAAATCAGCTTCAGGGATCATTAGCAAGAAATAAATGTACCTTGCAATACTAAGAATCTCAGACCGAGCTTCCACATGCTGCGAATAATGCAGCCTACACTTTCCCCTCTGTCTAAGGCAAATTCAAGTAGAAGAAATGTGTTGCTTTGACTACGTGGACGGCACGACTGGTTGGCAGGCTGCTTTTCACCACCAGTAAATGAAATGGAACCACTCCAGATCTATACGACACTGGAGTCCGAAGATGCCTTCCAGACCTTCCGGTCCAAAGCTCTCACTTCACATAAACTGAGGCTCAAAAATGTGAAGTGACTCCACGTCAATGCTCTGTCCCTCTGCCGTTCTAGCCCCTCTGCTCATGAGGGCATCATGCAGAAAAGAGGCATCTCTGGGACTTTGAACCCAGGCAGAGCAAAGCCAGGGTGCTATCAACTTGGGGAAATGTTGAACGGTGATGCAGTTCCAACACAGATGTCAAGAGATCCCTTGGGGAGCTCTGGAGCCCTTCGGGGTTGTCCCAGATCTAGGAAAAGGGCTGAGTCTGATAAGGGAAAAACTGTACTCTAAGATGGCTGACCAAACCAGCAAGGGAATTCTAGTTTCTCTCTCAAAGCCCTTCCGAGTTCTTCTTCCCTATCCCATTTCCCATGCATGCCGAAAGTACGAAGTATGTGGAAGTAGAAGGGTATAAATTACCCTCCCTGCCTGTGCTCAAGGCTCAGACCCTTGGAGAATGGTCTCCTCTGAGCCCGCTGGTGTTACATAAACCTCTGATCCTCCAAAGTCTCCGAGTGCCACTTGGTTCTTCTGCCAGGATCCAATCCAGGTTCTATAACAAGTCCTCTCTTGTCCTGGTCACTGCATAGGGTATGACCTTGTTGAGGCTCCCTTCTCTAGAGGGTGATGCACCGAGAGAACTCAGTCATAAACTGTGTGCCTAGCATCCTGAGCAGGAGCTCCCAGTCCTGAAGGAGACTATCACAGTACCAGCCATCAGAAGAGATGAACATGAATAGCTTCAAGGCCATGGTCATGAAGACGGAGCTTGGTTGTCTTTAGAATAAACTCCTTGGGGCACCTGGGTGGTTCCGTTGATTTAAGTATCCAACTCTTGATCTCAGAGTTATGAGTTTAGGCCCCATGTTGGGCTCCACGCTGGATATGGAAACTATTGAAAAAAAATTAAAATTAAAATAAATAAAAAATAGAATAGGGGCACCTAGTGGCTCAGTTAAGGGTCCAACTCTTGGTTTTGGGTCATGTCATGATCTCCATGTCCTGATGTGGAGTCCCGTGTCAGGGTCCACACTCAGCATGGAGTCCCTTGTCCCTCACCCTCTGTTCCTCCCCTCACTCTCTCTCTTTCTCTCTCATAAATAAATAAATAAATAAATAAATAAATAAATAAAATCTTTAAAAAACAAAAAAAGAAAGAAAGAAAGAATAAACTGCTTGACATTCCTGGTTTCACAGCCACAAAGTTCTTTCATAATCTAGTGCTATAGTTACTGTCTTAGAAAATTAGAAGAACTACCTCTGACTCCAATCATTTTTTTAAAGGTTTTATTTATTCATTTATTTGAGAGAGATGAGGGGACAGAAGGAGAGGAACAAGGAGACTCCTCGCTAAGTGTGGAACTCGAGGCAGGACTCGATCCCAGGACTCTGAGATCATGACCTGAACTGAAATCAAGAATTGGACACTCAACAGCGTGAGCCACCCAGGCGCCCCTCCAATCATTTTTGAAATGTTTCTAACTTGAATGCAGTTTTCATAAATTCCTAAATGGGTTTTTATAGGTTATAGTGCAGATAGAACTTGCATAGTGCTGCCTAAACCCATGCCAACCAGAGCACTTTTTCCAAACGTGTTTAAAGGCCTCCTTGGGAATGATCAGTGGCTACTGATTTTTATTTTTGGGGGGAGGGAATAAAGTTGGAGAATTGTCTCTGATTCTTTGAGCCAAAGCAAGTGTTCCACAAGGCGACAGGATCCTTTCTAATAATTCCTGGCAAAGTGCTTCCTGGGCAGGGTGTGAAGAATGGAACTTGCCTTTGCCTCTCTAAGTTGGTGCCTTCTACTCAAAATGTGATCTTAAACAGCTGAGGTCTACCACCAAGAGCCTTGCTTTGCATTATCTCATTTAATTGTAAAATAACACCCCTAGGATCATCTGATGCATTGCCTTTAGTCTCATTTTACAAGGGAGAAAACTGAGGCTCAGAAGTTTTGTGCAATTTACACAAAGTCACCCATTTAGTGAGTGGCCAGGCTGGGACAAGCTTTTGTTTCTTTGAATAAATTATTCTTCATCATGGAACAGACCTTTTCTTTATATGCAAATTTCTAGACTCTAGAACTACTGAAGGAAGAAGTAGCACCATCCGGATGGACATTCCTCAGGTGTTCTCTGGAATTGTGGCAGAAGAGGAGGAGATACACAGATATTTACAGAACATTCCCTTATACCTTCTCAATCCCTACAATAATCCTATGAGGTAGAGAATAGTGTCCCCACATCTTAGGAGATGAAAAGGCCCAGGGATGGGACTTGGTCAAGGAGCTGCGAAGTGGTACAGGTTCCACTCCAGCTCAGGCTTCTCTCCAAGCTCTGGTCTTGGCATCACGAGCTGATGCTCCAGGCAGTAGGCCTGGGCTTACTTCCGGTGTGCCTGAGATCTTTCTCCCTCCAGGAAAATGCTTCCCAAGAAGAATTCAATTTGGAAGTTGCTCAGAATTCCTCTTGTACCATTGGCCCTGTGTTTGGAGACATGGTTACTGCTTTGATCTGGCCGTGGGTTTGATGGCCCCTATAACTAAATAAATAGAATATCAAACCAGAGCACAGTGTAGAAATATTTTCTTTTGGCTTTACTCTCCACTAATAGCATCAACTGTGCAGAGAGCATAGAGCAGTACTTTCTCTGAGGCCACACTGAGCGGTAACAGAGCAAGACTTAGAAGCCAAGCTGACCCCATTCCCGTCAGCATTGGCATGTGCTGTGTTCTACTTGCGGGAGGCAGGTCAATTAAAATTTCTGACTTTTATTCGGGGTTGCACATTAAGAAGATTCGATCAGCATTTGAAATTCTTTGGATTAAAAAAAAAGAGCAGAAAACCTCAATGAAAACTGTGACGGACACAGAGACATCATTTCAGTATATGGAAGGGAAAAGAAAAAATGGTGTGGCCTTGAATTTGAGAGATGTGATGCTAACTCTCTAGGCAAGAGGGCACTGTAGGACAATATTGTGTGTCTGTGGGGGGGTGGGGGTGTTCAGAGCTAACATTTTTTATTTTTTTAAGATTTTATTTATTTATTTGACAGAAAGAGAGAGAGATCACAAGTAGGCAGAGAGGCAGGCAGAGAGAGGGGGGAAGCAGACTCCCCACTGAGCAGAGAGCCCAATTCGGGACTCTATCCCAGGACCCTGAGATCATGACCTGAGCTGAAGGCAGAGGCTTAACCCACTGAGCCACCCAGGCACCCCCAGAGCTAACATTTTGAGCACATACTAATGCCAGGCATTGTTCACAGTACTTTAAAAAAAATTATTATTTATTTATTTGAGAGAGAGAGAGAAATATGGAGAGAGACCATGAGAAGGGAGGAAAGGGAGAAACAGACTCCCCACCGAGCAGGGAGGCCAACTTGGGGCTTGGTTCCAGGACCCTGGGATCATGACCTGAGCTGAAAGGCAGACACTTAACGGACTGAGCCACCAAGGTGCCCTACTTGGGAGTTTGTAAAAACCAAATGGTTTTGCCTTTGTATCTGTCATCAGCACTCTTTGGATGTGTTTGAATTTCTCCAAGAGTGTGAGAAAAAATTAAGTTCACAAAGCTTTGCCTTTTCCAAAAATCTGAACTCTAATTCACTGATATGATATTGGCTTTCCCCTCCCAGATGCTAATCTCTATCCAGCCATGGGCAAGGGCACGTAATAGTCCAGAAGACAGGAACCAGACCACCTCTTCAGGTTAAAATTAGAGTCTTGCTAAGGACTGAAGAGGAAGGAATAGAAGGGCCTTCAAAGAACATTTTGTCCAGACTGTTAAATGTAGGAAAAATTTAGCAACGGGGATAGCTTTTTAAAAACTGGCCAGTCACTGGGGGGCCGAGGCAATAAGCAATGTTTTCCTACCCATAGTCATTGCACAATTCTGTGTGTGTGTGTGTGTGTGTGTGTGTGTGTGTGTGTGTGTTTGAAGATGCCCTATTGTGATTGGACATGAGAAAGTTATATATTTGACTAAAGGCGAAAACTGCTCTCATAGAAAGTGATCATGACTGAGACCAGCGTTTCAAAAAAAAGATCAGAGGAAGCCAGTCATTTGTTGAAAAGGAATTTTAGAAGTTATTTGTTGACTGACTAAAGAAACTAGGTATAAATTCTTCTTGTAAAAATGAATAGGTGCTAAGAAGACCAAATAAACTAGCTTGTTTCCTTTCTTTTCTTTTCTTTTTTAAGATTTTACCTATTTACTTGAGAGAGAGAACACGAGCAGGTGGAGAGGCAAAGGGAGAGAGAAAAAGGGAAGCAGACTCTCTCCCTTGAGCAGGAAGCCTAATATGGGGTTTGATCCCAGGACCCTAAAATCATGACCTGAGCCAACACAGACTCTTAACCAACTGAGCCACCCAGGCACCCCCAACTAGCTGTTTCTTTATTGTTATTTTTGAACGTAATACACATATAATGTACAAACTTCAAAAGACACGAAGGAGTATATAGAGAAAGGTACATCTCCTTCCCACCCTGTTCCCTACCCCTAGAATTTGGTCCCTTCTCTAGGTATAATATCAGTTACCTTACTCTTGTGAATCCTTCCAGGAATGTCCGGGGCTAGCTGTGTCTTTATTTATTTTTTTTTTTTTTAAGATTTTTATATATTTGACAGAGAACACAAGTAGGCAGAGAGGCAGGCAGAGAGAGAGGAGGAAGCCCGCTCCCCGCTGAGCAGAGAGCCTGATGCGGGGCTTAATCCCAGGACCCTGGAATGGTGACCTGAGCCGAAGGCAGAGGCTTTAACCCACTGAGCCACCCAGGCACCCTTAGCTTTGTCTTTATTAAAAGAGAAAGAAAGATGGGGCTCCTGGGTGGCTCAGTGGGTTAAAGCCTCTTCCTTCGGCTTGGGTCATGGTCCTGGGGTCCTGGGATGGAGCCCCACATCAGGCTCTCTGCTCGGCAGGGAGCCTGCTTCCTCCTCTCTCTCTGCCTGCCTCTCTGCCTACTTGTGATCTCTGTCTGTCAAATAAATAAATAAAATCTGTTAAAAAAAAAAAAAGGAAAGGAAAGAAAGAAAAGAAAAGTGAAGTAGATGAAAAGGAACTAAATATTTACACCAGGAAATTTGTGATATAATCAGCATTATCAAAGTAAGTGGAAACTGGGACTCATAGCTAAGGAGATACATGAACAGTGAAGGATTGAAATCAAAATGCACAAAAATTAAAATGCTTTCCTTTATTTAAATGGAAAGAAAATGTTGAAAGGAATCCCATCAAAAAAGACAAGGGGTATTGTTTTTTTGTGTCTTTTTTTTTTTTTTTTTACATTCACCTACATCCCCAAAAAACATTACATGGTAATTAAGAAATGGTTGAACTTCCTATCGAGTTAGCCTGAATTAGAATATGTCTTAGTGAAAAGAGAGCTTGATGCATTTCTTTTCAATGGTACACTCCTTGAGCATCTTCAATGATCAGATGACTCTTTTAGGTATCCAAGAGGATGCAAAGGAAGAGGGAAAAAAAAATCCTGATGAAAATGGACACAGAGCACAACCAGTATGTTATTCATGCCTGTTAGCTACCATGTCAGCTTCTGCTTTATCTCATTGAACTCTCACCCAAACCTCAGTGAGACCATCGAGGCTTATAAGACACATAGGTAGTAGTATTGGAGGTGGCGTTCATCCCAGCAACAAGGCAAGAAACGGTAACTACCAACAGGGGTAAGTGCTCTGTGAATAGAGAAGAAGCCATTCCCTTTGGGGGAGGGGTAATTATTTTATTAATTTGGTTGGTTCATTTGAACTTGGGAGTATATATAAAAATTTTCTCCTCGGGCACCTAGGTGGCTCAGTGAGGTAAGCATCTGTCTTCTGCTCGGGTCATGATCCCAGGGTCCTGGGATGGAGTCCCGCATTGGGCTCCCCACTCAACAAGGAGTCTGTTTTTCCTTCTCCCTCTGCCTGCCGCTCCCCCTGCTTGTGCTCTCCCTCCCTCTCTATCAAATAAACAAATGAAAACTTTAAAAAAAATTGTTTCTCCTCATGCACTCATTCCCATGCTCTTCATTTCTCCCAAAGTAGCCCACTGCCACCATTTCCTTCTCCATCCAAAACAATAACTTTCCAGACTTGAGATTTGTAAATCTGGAAACAAAACAGGTCTATATTTTATTTCTAAACATCTTTTATTTGTTATTTTCTTTAAAGCTTCCTTATCATCAGGATATTAATTAAACATTATCCCAATTTTGTATTGTTATCAGTTCATTATTGATATGCAACTTTGTATTTTTTTTTTACATATGTTATACACACACACACACCTAAATACGCAAAATAATGTGTTCCTTTAACCTGTTCTTTCTGGTGAAAACAGTGTTATGCAGTCAAATTTAGAGACTCTAAGTGACATAAAACTGAAAACACACCAATATTGTGCTTATAAATGTGAACATGAAAGAGGCTCCTTCTGAATCTAACCAAAGAGCCATGCTAATGGGAAAAATAGAGAAGTAACACACCTCCCCTCTGCCGGGTTAGAACAAGAGTCTCCAGAGAATCCAAGGAGGTCATTGAATTCCTGATGGAAAGATAGTTCAGGAAATGCAGTTCTTAGATTCCATATAATTTTATCTGTGAAAATTTTCCAATGATAAAACTCATTCATATGTTTTTATGATTTTGATCCAGATCCCATTTTTTTCTACACCATATTTGGTCTACATAATAGAGTTTGGTTTTGAATCCAACCAAAGTATTAGAAATCCTTTGACAGGAGAAGTTGCAGATTTCTGCATTCTCAATTCTTAGCTACAGTCAAAGACAGAAGGAAGCTCCCATATAGAAATAAGGAGTTCAGCCAACAAAGGCTTTAGAATAACCGTTCAACCATTAAAAACAGTGGATGAAAAAAATAAAAAAATAAAAACAGTGGATAGTCTAGGACAGAATCCCAGATGGGACATCTTCCCTTCACAGTGCAAGCTTATGTGGAGGTGGACAACCACATCTGAGATCTAAATGGAATCTTCAAATACCGTTTCTGCTTATACAAATTATTTCATTTTTTGTAAAAAAATTTAAAGCAGATAAGTCTCACTCATTCACTCACTCAATAAAAATTTTAATTACTTTAATTTTATAAGACATATGCTTATAATACAATGTTTAATCATACATATAAGGAATTTAAAAAGTAAGACAAATCAAAAAAGGAACTGTGATTAACACTTTAGTATGTAGCTTTCCAAATGTTCTTCTGTGCATTAGAGAATGATATAAAAATACATACAGGGGTGCCTGGCTGGCTCAGTCAGGAGAGCACGTGACTCTTGATCTTGGGGTCGTGAGTTCGAGCCCCATATTAGGTGTAGAGATTACTTAAATAAATAAAAACTTTAAAAATACATAGATCAGGGATGCCTGGGTGGCCTGGTTGGTTAAGTGTGTGCCTTCTGCTCAGGTCATGATCCTGGGGTCTTAGGATCCAGTCCCACATTGGGCTTCCTGCTCAGTGGGGAGTTTGCGTCTCCCTCTCCCACTCCCCCTGCTTGTGCTCTCACTCTCTGACAAATAAAAAAATATTTTTTATAAATAAAAATAAAAATAAATCACATCCATTTTATACAAAGATGTGATCACAGAAATTATGTTAGTTCATACATTTCTGCAACAGCAAGTTGAGTATCTGCATAATATTATTTTAATGTACAAATCATAATTTATGAAATTGGTCATTTTGACATGCATTTTTTAGTGCTGTTATTTATTTTGCTATTATTTAAGCTACAATGCAACTATTCTTAGAACAGACTCCTAATTATTTTCTTAAAATATATTCCTGTCATGAAAGGTACAGTATAGGGAACATAGTGAATGATATTATAATAGCATTGTAAGGTGCCATATGGAAACTACACTTGTGGTGAGCATAGCATAATATTTAGTTGTCCAATCACTACATTGTACACCTGAAACTAATATAACATTGTGCTGTCAACTCTACTTCAATTATGTATATGTATTCAATTATATATGTTTTATTATGTATGACATATCCTATATTTATTATACATTATACATTCAATTATATATGTATCATTTATATTCAGTTATACATATGGCTGTCAATAGTATTGCTGATGGAAAGGATCTACATATTTCTAAGAACTGTGGCCTTATTTTCTCAAATTTATCTTCATTCATTCAGTCAGCAAAAACACATTGCCTCCTTTGTGTTCCATACCAAAGTCTGGGTTATAGGGGGAAGTAAGACAGATATAGTACCTACCTTTACAGAATTTATAATTTAGACACAGAGACATTAAACAAACAACCACCTATAATAAATCACGCAGGATAAGAATAGCGCCATGAGACTATATATATAATGGAATATTACTCAGCCATCAAAAATGAAATATTGCCATTTGCAACGACGTGGATGGAACTAGAGGGTATTTATGCTAAGTGAAATAAGTCAATCAGAGAAAGACAATTATCATATGATTTCATTCATATGTGGAGTGTAAGAAACAAAACAGAGGATCATAGGGGAAGGGAGGGAAAAATAAAATAAGATGAAATCAGAGAGAGAGACAAACCATAGGCTCTTAACTATGGGAAATGAGGGTTGCTGGAGGGGAGATAGGTGGGGGGATGGGGTAAGTGGGTAATGGACATTAAGGAGGGCACGTTGATGTAAAGAGCACTGGGTGTTCTACGCAACTGATGAATCACTGAACTCTACCTCTGAAACTAATAATATACTATATGTTAATTAATGCAATTTAAATTAAAAATAAAGAAGAAGAACAGCACGATGAGACCTAACCTAGGTGGAGGCACACCAAGGAAGTAACATTGCAGCTGAGACCAGAAGGTAAAGAGTAGAGGGACAAGCATTCTGAGAAAGGGACTAGCAAAACGTGCAGGTCCAAGAGAACTCTAAGAAGACGCTGGAAGAAGCCAAAGAGCTGGAGGATGGTGACGGGCAGGGAGGGAGCTCAGGCAGAGCCACATTAATTGCAAGGAAAGCCATCATCACAGGGTTTTAAGCAAATGAGTCACGTGGTCTGATTTGTGTGGTTTTAAAAGATTCCCTCCCAAAACAATTTAAAATGTATAAATAAATAAATAAATAAATAAATAAATAAATGATTCCATCTAGCTGCTACAAGCGACCTAAACAACAGGACCATATAGGAGATCAATTTAGTTGCCCTGATACCATCAGTGATGATATCTTGGAAGGAGGCAGTGGCAGAAGACATAGAAGGACTTAAGATATATTTGGAGATCAAATCAACAGGCAATCGTTGCTCAAGCACTAAAGAGGGACAGTTCCTGAGCCCCATAATACTATTTTTGTTGAAAATAATTAAAATAATGAATCAATACAATAATAATAAATAAAATAAAGTAATAAATACAATAAGAATAAATAGATAAAACACGATTTTATTTTATTTTTTAAGATTTTGTTTATTTAGGGACACCTGGATGGCTCAGTCGGTTGGCCATCTGCCTTTGGCTCAGGTCATGATCTCAGGATCCTGGGACAGAGCCCCACTTCAGGCCCTCTGTTCAGCAGGGAGTCTGCTTCTCCTTCTCACTCTCCCTCCATGCTCACTCTCTCTCTCTCTTAAATAAATAAATAAATAAAAACATTAAAAAAAAAAAAAACCCTTATTTATTTGACAGAGGCACAGCGAGAGAGAGAACACAAGCAGAGTGGGAGAGGGAGAAGGGAGCCTGATGCAGGGCTTGATCCCAGGACCTTGGGACCATGACCTGAGCCAAAGACAGATGCTTAACAACTGAGCTACTCAGGTGCCCCAAATACAATTTTAATGTTGCTTCCATGTGTATTGATTTTTAGCTCTTAAACAATTTTTACTTGGTTTTGGCAATTTGCATGGGTTCTTTTGTGTCTTGCCTACAGGGTTCCCCCCACTTTTCCTACTAAATTGTTTTTTCTTATCACATGTGTATTAGTTCCCTAGGGCTACCTTAACAAAATACTACAAACTCCGTTAATGAAACAACAGAAATTTATTCTATCATGGTCCAAAATCAAGGTGTTGGGAGGGTTATATTCCTTCTAAAGCCTCTAGGAGGAGATCCTCCCTTGCTTCTTCCAGGTTTTGGTGGCCCCGGTGCTCCTTGGCTTGTAGATGTTATCACTTCAGTCTCTGCCTCTCTTCTCACGAGGTTCTCTTGGGGTGTGTGTCTGTATCTCCTCCCTCTACGAGGACACGAGTTATAGTGAATTTAGGGCTCACCTTACTCCAATAGAACCTCATCTTAACTAGTTACATCTGTGATGCCCCTATTTCCAAATAATGATCACATTCCAAGGTGCTGGAGGTTAGGATTTCCATATATCTTTCTGGGGGAAACAATTCAACCCATAACAACTCGTAAGAGATCTCCATATGTTGCAAATATTTGTCTCAATTTGTCATTTGCCTTTTTTATCTTATTTATGATGTTTGGGACAGCTATAAGTGGTTTAAGTGTTATGAATTTAATCTATCAATTGTCTTTTATTCATTAAATGTCTGTTGAATGCCTACTGTTTATCCGATGCAGTTCTAGATGGCTTTGATTCAAAGATGTATGAGAAGGTTTCTCTCATTCCTATGCGCTCATGGTCTAGGAGGTAGGCGTGTAAACAAATATAACTCATTATGTTCACCTGTGGTTATAGAAATTGAAACTAAGCAGAGAGTGGTAAAAATGAGGAAGCATCCCGCTGAGGCCAGGCAGATGGGAGAAGCTGCACAGAGGAGGTCCTTGGTGGTAGTTAAGGAACACAGAATCTCACTAATTATGCCTCAAACAGAAAGGTTCCTAGCCAGCTGTACATCAAGTAGGCTACTGGAAGTGTGCCTCGAGGACCACAGCGTCCACATCACCTGGAAGCTTGTTAAAAATGCAGACTCTCAGGCATCTCCCAGGCTTACTGAATCACAATCTGCATTTAAATGACATTCCCAGGTGAACTGTATACACATTAAAGCTGGCGAAGCACTGCCCTATTCTTTGGAAGTTATTTTTCCGGTTTGCAGTCACGGGTGTCTATCTGCAATTGTAAGGACATAATTAAAAACTACCCTAGAAGCCTTGCCATACAAAGGCAAAATTTTAAACTCTTCCCATGTGTCATGTCAAGATGCTGATTAGTACATCAAATGAGCAGCCTTCACCAAATAGCTCCGTAATCCATGAGAAAAGAGACCTGGTTTGCACATTTCAGGGTAAACTCAGTGGAAGCCAACGGGACGGTTTGCTCTAGGGATGACCCCGGCATGACCCTGTGATTCAGACCGAAGATAAGGCTCCAAATCCATGCCCTGGATCAGCTGTTCAAAGGGGATTTGTCTCCCTGGTTATAATTGGTCTCCCGCTTGTATTTTGAGCAGGTGGTGGGGGGGGGGGGGGCGGTGGGAAGGGAAACTTTGTTTTATTTGTTTAAGCAGTTGAATAAAGGAAGTGTCTCTTTGGGAAAGGAGAGAGACAGAAGCAGTTTCTGGTGTGGTAATGAGGTAGGAGAGGCAGGAGGAGATGGGGGTAGAGGAGAAAGGGATGAGAGAGCAAAGCAAGAGAAAAAGTGGGGGGAGAGAACTCTCTCACCAAAGCGTAGCAGCTGCTGGGTCACTCAAAACCCAGCATTGTTTACTTGGAAGCCAAGTTCAATTCCGTGATGAAAAGGAAGGAACGCAAGGTGACTGAGCTGGACAGGAGTGTCAGATATCACAGCCTCCAGATAGAAAATGTTCCTAGGAAAGCGTGCGGCATGCCTGAAGTCAGCCTGCTGGCGTTTTGCAGGGTGGGCACCGCTCCCTACACCAGCTCTTCTTTGCTTAACTCAGCCCTGGGTTTTAGGAGAACAAAGACTAGAGTCCATCTTAATATACCCCGAAAGATGTAACAGAGGCATTCAATGCCAACAATAATCGGGGCTACTTTTTACTGCCTGCCTCAGAAGCGTCCTGCTGACCAGGAGCCTGCCCCTGATTTTAGAGAGAACTTAGGGGAATTCATTTCAACTCAACAAATAAAGATGGAGACTCGCTGCCCGGAAGGTATGGTGTGGGTCCGAACCTCCATGGACAGTTGGACAGATGGGCACTGCTCAACTGCGGACGCTCTTGAGAGTTGCGCTATACAATCCATACCCGTGTACACAGGGGCCCTGGAGCCTGGGGCGGGGATAAAGGTGAGGAAGACAAGGTGCCTATATTCTAGAACTGAAAATGTAGTATATAAATAAGCATCTGGGAGAATACATCTAGGGGAAACCCTCAAATGTTTTAAGACTATGGAAATGGGAACTAGAAACCTGAAAATCCACTCATCTTCATATAATGTGCAGATTCTTTTGGGGTGGATGGGCCAGTATGCTTTTAGTTGGATATTTCAAACTTCTGTTATTTTTTAGCTGCCTCTTTGTTGAAAATGTATAATCTAGACCTTTATGGCTATTTCTAGCTTTCTTGTTATTAAATGAGATTTCTATTTTAGGCCACCCCCCGCAAAACAAAACAAAACAAAACAGAGTTAATGGAACAATGGGGATATGGAATGCTTTGCCATGCAGAATGTCACAGGCAGCAACCATCTGACAGCTCCGTCACAGATCTTTTCATAAAGAGAAAAGCTCACTTTGTTTTCATATTTCTTTTCTTAATGCAGTCTAATGAAAATCAATTTAAATATCTAGCTATGGGCATACAAATCTTGAATCAACACATTTTAGGAGTTTGAAAGCTATTTGTTCATTGTGATTATAAATTTATTTTTAGAATACTTAAAAAATAAAGAAAAATACATTTCCTTTTTTTTTTTTTTTTTTCTTAAAAATAACATATGCCCTGATGCACCCTGGCTGGTCCACTCTGAGAAGCATGCAACCCTTGATCTTGGGGTGGTGAGTTTGAGCCCTGTGTGGGGTGTAGAGATTACTTAAAAAAATAAATAAACTTTTAAAAATCAATGAATGAATAAATAACATATGCTCTTATCACACACCATGTAGAAAAATTAACTCCATGTGGATCATAGACCTAAAGGTAAGAGTAAAAACTATAAAACTTTCCTAGAAGAAAACATAGATATAAATCTTGATGACCTTAGATTAGGCAATGATTTCTTAGAGATGATCCCAAAACAGAAGTAGAAAAGGAAAAATTAATTGAACTTCACTAAAACTAAAAATTGTTATACTTCAGAGGAGAGTGAAAAGTGCCAGAAGGAAATGAAAAGACAATCTACAGAATGGAGAAAATATTTCAAATCATGTATCTGATAAGGGACTTACTCTTACAACTCAATAACAAGACAAATAACCCAGGGGGCCTGGATGGCTCAGTTGGGTAAGCAACCAACTCTTGATCTCAGCTCAAGTCTTAATCTCAGGGTCACGAGTTCAAGACCTAACCTGGGCTCCACCCTGGGCCTGGAGCCTACCAAAAAAAAAAAAAAAAAAAAAAAAAGCAACCCAACTGAAAAAATGGGCAAAGAATTTAAATAGACATTTGTCCAGGGAATATCTACAAATGTCCCATAAGTGCATGAGAAGATGCTTAGTGTCATTAATCATTAGAGAAATGCAAATAAAAGCTACAATGAGATACCACTTGATACGCACTAAGATTATAATAAACAAGATGGCTAATGACAAGTATCCTTGGTAAGGATGCGAAAATATTGAAACCCTCTTATAATGCTAGTGGGATTGTAAAATGGCATAACAACTCAAAAAAACAGTCTGGTAATTCCTCAAAAGGTTAAACGTAGAGTTACCATATGACCCATTTCTCTCCTAGGTATATACCTAAGAAAACTAAAATATATTGTCATGCAAACCTTGTACACAAATGTTTACAGCAGCATTGTTCATAACAGCCAAGAAAATGCAAACAACTACATAGCCATCAACTGGTAAGCTGAGACACAAAACATAACCACAGAAATGAATGAAGAATTAATACATGCTACCACATATTATCATGGATGAACCAGGTAAACATGTTAGATGCAAGAAGCTAGACACACAAAAAATCACATATTTGGGGTCCCTGTCTGGCTCAGTCGGTAGAGCATGTGACTTGATTTCAGGGTCATGAATTCGAGCCCAACGTTGGGTGAAAAGCCCGACTAAAAAAAGCCCCTATATTGTATGATTCTATTCCTATGAAATGCCCAGAACTGGCAAATCTATAGAAACAAAAAATAGATTTAGTGGTTGCCAGAGACTAGAGAAGGGGATGTGAAAAAATGCTAATGGGTACAAGTTCTTTTTGGGATGATGAAATGTTCGTACTTAGATAGGGGTGATAATTGTGCAACTATGTGAATAGACTAAAAACCACTGAATTGTACACTGTAAAGGCATGAATTTTATGTTCTGTGAATATCTCAGTAAAGTTATTATTTTTTAAAAAAACTGTATTTCCATTTCAGGAAAAGAAAGAACAGGATGGAAAAAATTTGCCCCAAATCCTAACACTCAAAAATCCCACTGTGAAGGTTTTTCTTTCAGAAAAATGAAAAAAAAAATGAAGAGAATGTAAAATTTGTCAATTTATGGTTCAAAATTGATCAGCTAACTCCACACACAAGTTACTCAAGTGAATTCGAAGTGGGAAGACATAGTGTTTAGCAGACCTCGAAGACTCTGGCATGAAGCTTCATTACACACTTTAAATGAAGCTTCCAAAAAAGTATACTTATACACTGAAAGATTAAGGGATAAAGAATCACGATATCTACAATCTTTTCTCAAAATTTTCAGCAATAACAACAACAACGGGGCGCCTGGGTGGCTCAGTCATCGATTGAGCCCCTCATCCGGTTCCCTGCCCAGTGTGAAACCTGCTTCTTCTCCCTCTCCCACTCCCCCTGCTTGTATTCCCTCCCTCACTGTGTCTCTCTCTGTCAAATAAATAAATAAAAATCTTTAAACAACAACAACAATAATAAGTATCAATACACAGAAAGAAAGCAACCACTGTTCTTTCCTAACTGGTGAGTCTAGGTTAAGGGTATATAGCGAGCAGTTCATTACATAGTTGGTGGAATTTTTCTCTCAATTTGAGTTTTGTTTTCAAAATAAAAAGTTTAAAAATAATAAGGTAAATTAAATTAAGTAACTCACATTTTGGGAGACTCGCACAAGGTCCCTCAAATTTGCTATGGGCATTCACCTGTTACCTGAAAAATTGGATGGGGTGGTAGCAAAGGGCAGTAGAAAGTGTGTCCCCATCACGTCACTTTCACACTCTTGGTTTATGACATGGGCTTCTGGACAATGGGTGACATGCGAGGAAAAAAACATACCTAGCCCCAACCAATAACTTAAAAGAGTCCTGCTTCTCACTCTTGGCTGGTCAAGGTATGAGTTTGGAGGGCTGTCATGTATGCTTCCATTTGGGTTTCTTCTCTCATTCTTTTAGTCCAGAATTATCTTTAAGTGGATAATCTATATGATAACATTTTATTTCTATCTACACAAAAAAATGGGTAAAAACATACCCACTAAACTGGCAGGGAGGGAGTACAGAGAGGCAAAAAAGGAACTTCCACCTTTTATTTCATGTATTTCTATAAATCTGTATTGTTTTAATTTATTTTAGTGTTCATCATGAGCAGGTACTACTTTTATAGTTAAAAAACACTGCCTAAGTTTCTGGGATGAAATTATATGATCTGAATAACTTGCTCTAAAATAGTTCAGTAAAGAATAAAGGAAAATATAAGGATATGTGGCAAAATCTTGATAATTATAGACTCCAAGTGGTGGGCATTTGGCAGTACTGTACTCTCTACATTTGTGTATATTTACACTTTTTATAATAAATATTATTTAAAAGATCACTGAAAAAATTATAGAGAAACATATTTTTAAGTTTATTTATTTTAGCGTTCTCTATGCCAGATGTGGGGCTTGAACTTACAACCCCAAGATCAAGAGTTGCATGCTCCACCAACTGAGCCAACCAACCACCTGGAAAAAATATTCTTTTTTTAAAAAAGATTTTATTTATTTATTTGACACACAGAGGTCACAAGTAGGCAGAGAGGCAGGCAGAGAGAGAGGAGGAATCAGGCTCCCTGCTAAGCAGAGGGCCCGATGTGGGGCTCCATCCCAGGACCCCAGGACCATAACCCGAGCTGAAGGAAGAGGCTTTAACCCACTGAGCCACCCAGGTGCCCCTGGAAAAAATATTCTTAAGAGCAGGAGAATGAGGGGAAAATAATAGCACACATCCCCACCAAACTATATGGACAATAACTTTGCTGTTCAGTTTTTTAAAAATATTTAAAGATGTTGGAAATGCTGACTTCGTGTGTGTGTGTGTTTAATTTTTAAGATTTTATTTATTTACTTGAGAGAGAGGGAGAGAGAGTACAAGCAACTCTGCTGAGCAGAGAGCCTGATGTGGGGCTGGATCCCAGTACCAAGATCCTGACCTGAGCCCAAGGCAGACACTTAACCGACTGAGCCACCCAGTCACCCCAGAAATGCTGACTTTGTGTCAGAGATGGGCAAAACATTTCTGTAAATGACTGGACAGTAAATATTTTAGTCTTCACAGAGCCATACACAATAGATAAATGAATACACGCAGATGTGTTCCAATAAAACTTTATTAGTGGCGGGGCACCTGAGTGGCTCAGTAGGTTAAAGCCTCTGCCAGGGTCCTGGGATCAAGCCCCACATCGGGCTCTCTGCTCAGTGCGGAGCCTGCTTCCCTTCCTCTCTCTGCCTGCCTCTCTGACTACTTGTGATCTCTGTCTGTCAAATAAATAAATAAAATCTACCAAAAAAAAAAAAAAAAACCCAAACTTTATTATGGACACTGAAATTTGAATTGCATATAATTTTCACATGTGACAAAATGTTAGTCTTTTCAACCATTTTAAAATGTAAAACCATTTCTTTTTTTCTTTTTTAAAGATTTTATTTTCTTGCCAATCCCTACTCTGTACTATCTAAAAGCCTTTATTTTGTTAAATATACAACCCAAAAGTGTATACATAACTTCTCTCAGAATATTAGGAAGGGTTAAATCAAAGTGTGAATAATGACTGTATCTGGGTGATAGGGTTTAGGTGATTTTTATTTTCTTGATTTTATTCAGCATTTTCCAAATTTTTAGCAATAAATACATTTCTAATAAATATTGTTTTTAAAACATTAATTTCACTGTCTCGAGAAGAGAGACAGGAAGATATAACATGGAGATTAGGCTCCTGCCCATCTGTCCTGAATGTCTTCTGGAGTCCGCGTCGAATTAAAACACTTCTGAAGATTTCCTTCCTGTTCTGGGATTCTGCCTCCTCATACAATCAAATGCCTGTAACATAATTCCCTTCAATTTGGAAGGCAATTCTTTCTCTCTTCACTCTGAAAGCGAATTTCTGAAATTAAGACTTGTAGACTATGAAGGGGGCCTCCTCCCTCATCTAGGCAAATGTGATTAGCAATTGCATCTGGTGTTCGGGGAACCAGGCAGTCACTACAAGGCTGGAAATGTGAAACACAGTTAAAAACAAAAAACAAAACAAAAAAACCTGCAGAAGGCCACAAGGGGGCAGAGAACCCGCAATCCACAGAAAAAGCCGGGTTGGCCCCAGGGAGAACACACTCTTTTGTAAATTGCCCCAATTATCTAAATCCCTTTCAGAAACCAAATTAAGAATAGTATAAAGACTTGGTTTTGTTCACATGAAATAGCAATTCACAAAATTGAGTGTGCCTTTTTCTTGGAGCCTAAATAACTAGGATCTTTCAAAAAGGCCAAGGCAAAAAATTTTTTTCTTATGGTCCAAGGTAAAGGTTCTGGAAATTTTACACATTTTCCTTCCCGAATGGTGAGATTTGTTTTAGCTCACAACCATTGCTCTACCAAAAAATAGTATTCATTTTTTCATAGGAAGCAAAAATAACCAAGTCAAATTTAAGGGGGAACATTTCCATTTATTACAGCTACCCCTACTTTAAAAAAAAAAAAAAATCCAAGAACCAAGTGGAAAAGTACAAGGGATACAGACAAAAGAACCACAACTAAATTAAGAATATATTATATAGGGGCGCCCAAGAGGCTCAGTAGGTTAAGCCTCTGCCTCAGGCTCAGGTCGTGATCTCAAGGTCCTGGAATAGAGTTCCAAATCGCCTCTCTGCCTACTTGCGATCTCTTTCTGTGTGTCAAATAAATAAATAAAATCTTTTTAAAAATCTTTAAAAAGAATATATTACATAACATATATTATGTATATATTTGGTCTTGGTCCCCATGCGGGCACAGGGCTCCTAAAACCCTGGGAATCTCCTAAGTGAAAAGAGCAATGGGGTGGGAATGTTGGAGCTCACCTGAGTATGGGGGCTAATTGCCCAGAGAACCAACCAGGTCACGTGAGGGTTGGGATTTTTTTTCAGCCCCACCCACCGACTTCCGGTGAGGGGGTGGGAAGGGGCTGGAGGTTGACTCAATCACCAATGGCCAAAGATTCCATCAATCATGTCTCTGTAATAAAGCCTCCCTAAAAAAAAAACAAGAGGCCTGCGTGAGGAGAGCTTCCAGATTGGCAAACGTGTGGGAATCTGGGAGAGTGGCGGACCTGGAGAGGGAATGGAATCTTAGGGGGGGGCCTTACCCCATACCCTGCCTTGTACAGCTCTTCCATCTGGCTGTCCCTGAGTTCTATCCTTTTGGAATAAACCAATGACCTAGTAAGTAAACTATTTCTTTAAGTTCTGTGAGCTGCCCTAGCAAGTTAATAGAACGCAAGGAAAGGGTCCTGGGACCTCTCTTCAGGAGTCAGTCAAAAGCACAGGTGATCCCACCTTGGGCTTGTGATTGGCTTCTGGAGTAGGGGGAGGAGCAGTCTTGGAGGATTGAGCCCTTAACCCATGGGACCCAACGCAATCTCCGGAGGGTGGCTGCTCTGAGTTGAATTCTAGGGTACCCAGCGGGTGTCAGGGAGAATTGCTTGCTGTGAGGAGAAACTCTGGTCTCACTGTGACCAGAAGTGAAGGGTTCTGTGTAAGAAGTAAAGGTAACCACAGGTGGAAAACTTGAATTTTTGACAAGTTTGAACGAGACACAAAAATTTAAGTTTCGCCTCTTCGAAAGAGCAACTGATAAACGGTAGGCAATGGTAAGTACATCTAACATTCATTCAGCTCCATATGCCATATATTATGCCAAGTAGTTTTCACATGTTTAATAATCACCATACACCTGGCTGTGAACAATTCTATGAGTCCCTTTTTAATAAACACAAAATATCATCTGCCTAATTATTTCTCACCTGGACATTCCTCAACTCAGTCCTGCTTGCCAACACACACTGCTCTACGGCAAGCTTCCCACTGAAAAAGGAAGTTTTATATAAGCTTTTTTATGTTAATGAACATAATTCTTCTTCATAAATATGAACAGACAACTAGGATCACAATGTATGAACAAAACACTTGACCTCCCTTTTACCTCCATCTGTACCCCATTTTCAGCTATCACAGAAAAACTCCTGGACACTCTCTATACTTGCTGTCTCCAATTTCTCTTCCCTGTTCTCTCTCTCTCGCTCTCTCTCTCTTTTTTTAATTGGATAAGTACACAAAACACTTACCATCCTAACCTTTTTTTTTTTTTTTTTTTTTAAGTTTCATTTATTTAAGTAATCTCCACACCCAATGTGGGGATTGAACTCATGACCTGGAGATGAAGAGTCACATGCTCTTCCAAACTGAGCCAGCCAGGCACCCCTATCAGCCCAACATTTTTAAATATACAGTCCAGGGATGCCTGGGGGGCTCAGTCGGTTAAGTGACTGTGTTAAGCTCAGATCATGATCTCAGGTCCTGGGATCAAGCCCCGAATCCAGCTCCCTGCTCGGTGGGAGAGTCTACTTCTCCCTCACCCTCTGATCCTCCCCCTGGTTTGTGTGCTCTCGCTCTCTCAAAATGAATAAATAACATATTTTTTATAAAAAATATATGTTATTCATTTGACAGAGAGATCAGGCAGAGGCAGACAGAGAGAGACGGGGAAGCAGGCTCCCCACCAAGCAAAGAGCCTGAGGTGGGGCTCGATCCCAGGACCTTGAGACCATGACCTGAGCTGAAGGCTGAGGCTTAACCCACTGAGCCATCCAGACAACCCCTGAACAAATACCATCTTTAAAAAAATAAGTATACAGTCCAGTAGTGTTAGGTACATTCACAGCACTGTGCAGTCAATCTCTAGAACCTTTGCATCGTCCCAAACTGAAACTCTTACACAATACCTGTGAAACAATTCCCCATTCCTCCTCTCCCCAGCCCCTGGCAACAACCATTCTTGTTGTCTCTATGACTTGGGCTGCTCTTCATACCTCATGTAAGTGGAATCATGTAAGATTTGCCCTTTCGTAAGTGGCTTATTTCACTTAGCATAATGTTCCAAGATTCATTCATGTCATTGCATATAACATAATTTCCATCCTTTTAACGTCAGGATGATATTCCATTGTGTGTGTGTATGTATACTCCAGATTTGTTATCCATTCACCCATGATGGACATTTGTGTTTTGACAAGCTTTGCAGGTCGTTCTGATGGCAGCTTAAGTCTGGGAAGCCCATTGCTCTAAAAGTTCCATTTGGACTTCTTTGCCTGCTTCCTTTTTAGACTTTTCCCCTGAAAAAAAACTCACACAAATGGGGCTCTGGTGATGAAAGTATGAGGAACCAGGATGAAGTTACCTGTTTGGTGAGTCATTTGTAGATGTTTACACATTGGGAACTATATGCACATTTTAAATGTTTAAGCTAAAAAAGGACGAAGAAAACCCTTGAGCTCTCATATTTTACAGCAAAGCCAAAAGTTATTGCTTTATTTACTTTATTGAAAATGCATGCTTTGGATTGCCTCCCTGTAAAAGAGAGTTTCTTATATAAAATTTACTCCACAGAAGATGATATTTCTCAAAGTTCCCTTCTTTCTATGGGGCCTCCCACACAAAATAAATTTAGAAATTATTTTGCCAAAATACTAATGTCAACAATAATAGCCTCTTTTGTTTTACACTAAGGGGAAGTTTTTGGAGACTTGTTTAGGATTGTAACAGATCTACCACAAAGATCCACTTTTGTAGACGTAACCTTACGATGTCTGGTGCTGCCAGAAAGATAAATATGTATGTATGAAAAGAATAAGCTTAATAAAATCAGGCAAATGTGAGACGAGAAATTTCATCCAAAGAATCCTAAGCATTTGCAAAAGTGAGTTATCTTGTTGTGGTAAGTCCTGCCAAATTATGTTAAGTTGTGATTTTCTGAAATGTTTGGAAAATGTGTGCTCCAAGAAAATGAATTAATTTAAAGAGAAAGCATTGAATTCATACTATGAAAAGCTGTAAGACAAATCACAGTGTCTCCTTTACCCAGAGGTTGTGTGTAAAGAGCACTGATGTAGAAGAGAAAGACAGTAAAACTCCTCCAACAACATGACGGTAAATCCCAGCAAAATTTTTCTAGTCTCTCAAGTTGAAACAAGTCAAAATACTCCAGTGAATTGGCCTTAACTCATGCGTGATGTTATTAGGTGCTGAAGTAAAGTAATTGGTGACTTAGCTTCCTTAATCTGATCAAAATTCAAATCCTTCTTGCTCCCATCCTTCTTCTTTAAAAATGACATTATTTTCATGTCTATTATTTTCAGTTACTCTTTGCTCTTTAGTACAAGGTCTCGATGTCCTGTTTTATTTATCAGTTGCTAATAGCGCACATTCATTGGGCCATGCCTCTGGGCCAAGCACTGCACCCAGGACTGGCTTACACGGTTTCATTTAACTCTCCTGGCACCCTTGTGCAGTGGGAGGTGATGCCCTCCTTGCAGGTCAAGGACCCAAAGAAAGATTAGGAAACTTGCCCAAGATCACACTGGTAACTGGTGTCACCACGATCGGGAAGCAAAAGGTGATCTGTCTTATGCACAGCTAAGGTTCCTTACCAAATTGTAAAAAGTAAAAGCGTAACAAAACACCAGTGCCCCTGACTAGAGAGTTGTCTGGGATGTTCTTGCAGAGATGACGAAAAGGAGTAAATGGAGACTTCAATTCAATTAAAGAGATCAGGTTCGTCAAGAACACTGTTGTTCCCAGGAAACCACAGGAAGGACATGTTCCTTGCAGAAAAAGAAAGGAGAAGGGGAGGAGTTTTCCTCCATGTAATCACCATGAACTGCAGGAGCTATTGAAGAAGTAGTTTTCAAAGTGTAGTCCAGGGAACAGCAGCTCCAGCACCCCCTGAGAGCTTGCTAGGGGGAACCACTAAGGCCCCCCCAACAGAGCTGGTGAGTTACAAGCCGCAGAGGCTCCACAACCTGTGTTGAGACAAGCCCTCCAGATGATTCATGCAAACTTCAGAACCATACACGCATGTAATTTTTTTAACCCAAGAAATTTGTATATTGAAGAATTTTTTTTTTAAGATTTTGTTTTTAAGTCATCTCTACACCCAACTTGGGGCGTGAACTGACAACCCTAAGATTAAGAGTCACGCACATGCTCCACGGACCAAACCATCCAGGTGCCCTGACTATTGAAGAATGTTAATTTTTTCTGTTAAATCAGTGAATCTAGAAGAGGCAGATATCAGAATCCTACCAAATATATTATTTTGACAGAGTCTTCTGAAACTTACATCAATTCCTTGGGATATTCGGAAGAGATGTTAAGTGATTTTTTTTTTTTTTTTGATCTACTGATTTTAAGATTCAGTGATGTTATTTCTTTTTTTTTTTTAATCTTTATTTATTTTTTAAATTTCTTTTCAGTGTTCCAGAATTCATTGTTTATGCATCACACCCAGTGCTCTATGTAATATGTGCCCTCTATAATACCCATCACCAGGCTCATCCATCCCTTCACCCCCCTCAAGGAGGCTATTTCTGAAGCAGTTTCTTTCTCTTCTTCTATTTCCAAATGACACTCTCATCTCCTGTACCAAACAAAGAACCATAACAAAGAACTACACCAGAAACCATATAGCACCAGTAGATCAAATTTTACTCCATTTGTTACATTTTGGCTTAGACAGGGAGCATAATAAATAGATAAGTGGACATTCTCAGATGATAGCATTTGAGACCTAAGTGTTACAGAAGACTCGGAATGGCAAGAACATTCCAGGTAGAAGAAACAGTTAAGTGTGAGACAGAAAGAAGATGGCCATACTTGAGAAGCAGCAGGTGAGTGTATGCTCAAGAGTGTTGGTTGTGATGAGGTGAGGAATTTACGCCAGCATGTAAATCAAAGTACTTCTTTATCAAGAAAGATTTGTGAACCCCTCTCCCCCCAAGAAAGAAAAAAAAGTTGAACTAAACAGTGCACTTAGGCCATAATTGATTCCCTTATCTCTTATGGAACATATTCTCTTTCTGGTTTTGCTGAAATACATAAAGAATATGGAAGAAGAGGGGTGCCTGGGTGGCGCAATGGGTTAAGCCTCTGCCTTCAGCTCAGGTCATGATCTCAGGGTCCTGGGATCGAGCCCCACATCGGGCTCTCTGCTCAGCAGGGAGCCTGCTTCCCTCCTCCTCTCTCTGCCTGCCACTCTGCCTACTTGAGATCTCTCTCTCTGTCAAATAAATAGGTAAAATTAAAAAAAAAAAAAAGAATATGGAAGAATAGGTTAAGATTATATAAATTTGATATAGTTTTTGTGGCTCCATAATTAAAAAATTCTTATTGCTAGAAAATGTTGATAAAAATAATTCAATGTTTTACAAATCTACAATTTTTAAAATACATTCCATTCTTTGTTCCCATACATATATATCTTAATTCAATTTCAGTCATATGGTACTTTTGCTTTTCGGTTAATATTGAATCACATGTAATTGATATATCTATATATAGAAATAATAAATGTCATTGTAGCAAGCATATAATAATCCATCAGGTTTTTAACAATTAATTTAAGCACTTACCTTTCATGAGACATTTCTTTTCTCTTTTTTTGTCCTATTACAAGTAACCCAGCCGTGAAAATCTAAGTGCACATTGCTTTTTCTTCTTTTAAATTACATCCTTAAAAAAATCCCTAGCAGTGTAATAGTGTAATTATTAGATCAAAGAATATTTTTAAATGTGAGTTAGAATAATCTATATTTGCTATATATTACCTTATCACAATATATGTATTTAATATTTTAAAAATGCATCTTCAGGGCTTTCAGTGAAATGCAAGACAATTGGTACTTGTTAAACTTTTTTTCTTTAGAATCCTCAATTCTAAAAAGAGTTGGCATACATAAATGACTTATGCAAAATATTTTATTTTGTGTGGGGGATTATATATATTTCTCCAATTCAACTAATGTAATAGTATTTTTTTTTTCCAGAGAGGGAGAGACATTGAGGGGAGAAGCAGAAGGAGAGAGAGAGAGAATAATTTTTTTTCCTTTTTTTTTTTTAAGATTTTATTTATTTATTTTTGAGGGGGAAAGGCAAAGGAAGAGAATCCCAAGCAGACTCCCTGCTGAGCTTGGAGCCCAATGCTGGGCTCCATCTCAAAAGCCTGAGATCATGAGCTAAAATCAAGAGTCAAATGCTTAACCCACTGAGCCACCCAGAGGCCTCTTAATTAATGTAATAATTAACAAAATTATGTATTGTAACAATTTCTAAGAAACATTAGTCATTAACATCTGAAATTTTAAGCAGTTAAAAAACAGATAGAGGGACGCCTGGGTGGCTCAGTTGGTTAAGCAGCTGCCTTCGGCTCGGGTCATGATCCCAGCATCCTGGGATCGAGTCCCGCATCACGCTCCTTGCTCGGCAGGGAGCCTGCTTCTCCCTCTGCCTCTGCCTGCTATTCTGTCTGCCTGTGCTCGCTCTCTCTCCCTCTCTCTGACAAATACATAAAATCTTAAAAAAAAAAAAAAAACAGAGGGGCACCTCGCTGGCTCAGTGGGTAGAGTATACAACTCTCATTCTTGGGGTCTGTGAGTTCAAGTCCCACATTGGGGGTTGAGGTTACTTAAAAAAAAAAAAAAAAAAAAAAAAAAGACAGGAGAAAAAAAACCACAGAACAACAAATTCAGTCCCCTGGTAGCCATTGATCCTTCTGGAGCTTTTCTGTAACCTTGTTATTTTAAAGTACCCATTCGTTCACTGGTGTCAGTTATTAGGATGAACCTGGGTTGTGGCCTCAGGTGCACTGTGCTACAAATGAAGTGACTTATACTTACAGAACTGGGGAGAATCTAATTCGTTGCACACAGAAATAAGGGACTAATAAAGGAGTTTACCTAGAAACACCCAGGGACAAACCAACCAACCAAACTGAAAAGGGAGAAGCCTTCTTCATCCCATCTAGTTATTTTTTTCTTTTTTTTTCTTCTAAATAATCATGTTTAGCTTTGATGTATTAACTAAATTGCGGAGCTAAACACAAAGATTCTGCTTCGATTTAGTTTTTCAAAGACATGAAGATCCTAGCCAGTCTTTCATGGCTAACAGTATTCATAGAATTTCAAAGCGAGTCTTGTCTTTTCATGACTTTTTGGTCACCAACAGCTGTGCCAGGCCCACACAGGTAGAGTAAGAGTTGTTTGTGACACCCTGTGAATGATCTTTGTCCACTGTGACTTAAAAAAGAAGACATCACTTAAAGAGAGATAGGCCCCAAAACTAAATGCGATTATATTGGGCTCCCCTTCATACCAGCATCCAACCCATTTTGGCTTTATATTAGCCCTGCAAAGGAATTTGCTGCATTCAGCAGACAATTTTTGTAGGTACCATGCTGAGCATTCAATAACATCCTTCTCTCTGTTCTGTGTGTGACTTTGACACTAACCCCTTATTAAATCCAATATGTAAAGCGTTGAAAATATCACTTTTCCATGGGAATGTTTACTTGTGGGATTCTGTGAAGAAGCGTGTTGAGTACTGCTTGCCACCTGCGAGGGTTATCATTTCAAACTGGAAATCACACTACACTTTGAAGACACTTGCCTGGAAGGGCTGACCAGAGGTAGGGCATTAACGGGGCTGAGTAGGGCTGCTGTTTATAGACAAAGGCTGCAGGCCAACTGCTGGACCAAGAGGTGGTATCCTGATCAGCAGAAGGCCTTTTAGACAGCGGCCTCTTCAACCATGATCACCCGCCTAAGGGCTGGCTCCCTGGGGCAGGCATAAAGACTTCTTATTTCCATTACGTGTCTTCAGGCACACATGTGGACAGACACATACGCATGTGTGTGTACACGCAAACACAGAATTCTCTTCAAAAGATGGGTTGGTAGGAAGAGGGAAGGCTCATGTGCAGTACGTTGCCATGTCAGCTGGCTTTGCTATGGACAGACCAGCAGGCAGACATTGCTAAAGGCGAAAGCTTCTTCCTGAACCTCATCAGAATGGGTCTGATCCTGAAATAGCTCTCCTGGGGGTTTATTTTTCAAATGCATTCATTGAATAAACAATAATTTTGAGAAAAATGATTTAGCTACAATGATATTTGCATTGAAATTTAAAAAATAAAGTGAGTCTGTCTTATTAGTCATTTTTGAGATTCCTATTTTCAACTTAGTAACATCAAGCGTTTTTATGTCTGGAATCAAGATTGTCTCTGCACTTGGAAATATCCTATCTGATAGTTTGCGTGTGCCAAGGAAATTGGCTAAAGGGCAGATTGTTTGATTTGGATCTTAGCATATATCCTGGTTAAAAAGTAAAGTTCAGGGTCGCTTGGCTGGCTTAGTGGGTAGAACATGTGACTCTTGATCTCAGGGTCATGAATTCAAGTGCCACGTTGGGGGTAGTGCTTACTTCAAAAAAAAATAATAATTTCATGATGGTAAATGGGGAAAAATACCAACATTCTCTTTAGTCATCATTGAAGAAGCTTGAATCAAGGAACTGAATTGTTAACTATAACTTTCTATGAGATATTTCAGAATGGTGATATTTTATTGTTAAAAAATAATTTGATCTCTTAGCATGTGGAAAAAAAAGTTGAGCTATAATGAATCTTAGACCTAAAGTGAAAATGAAGACTATAAAACTTATAAAACAAAATTTTGTGACTTTAGGTTAGGTAAAGAATTCTTAGGATGCAAAAAGCATCATGATACTTAAAAAAATAATCCAATAGACTTCATAAAATTAGGACCAAATAAGATGGTTAAGAAAATGAAAATGCAAGTCACAAACTGGGAAAAAATATTTGTAAACCATCATCTCCTAAAGGACTTTAATTAAGAATATGTAAAGAACTGTTATGACCCTGTAATAATACAAGCAACTTAATTTTTAAACAGTGAACATTTCCTCAGAGAAGATACAGAATGCAGGGGGACCTGGGTGTCTCTGTTGGTTAAGCATCCAACTCTTGATTTGGGCTCAGGTCATGATCTCAGGGTTATGAAATCAACCCCCACGTCAGACTCTGCACTGGGTGTGGAACCTACTCAAGATGCTCTCACTCCCTCTGCCCCTAACCCCCACCCCACCTAAAAAGAGAGAAATGTAAATAGAAAATAAACCCATGAAAAGATGCTTACCATTAGGAGTCCTTACCATTTGATTTGAAACACAAATCAAAACCACAATGAGATATCACTGGATGCATGTTAGAAAGGCTCTTTGAAAAGACTATTGTCTTTTTTTTTATTTTTTATTTTTTGATATTTCAAGTTAGTAAGCTGGTGAGGATGCAGAACAGGAATCTTCCTATGGGGCTGGTCGGAATCAGCAAAACCTGGCAACAACTGAAGTATCTTTCAGTGGATGAAGGGATAGATACATTATGGTACAACCACTCAGTGAAATACTACTCAGCAATAAAAAATGATCTGATTTATACAACATGGATGACTCTCAAATGTATTTTACAGAATGGAGGAAGCCAGACTCAAAATGCTATATACTGTATGATTCCATTTACAAGACCTATTTGAAAAGGCAGAACTCAAGGGACAAAAAAATAGATCAGTCGTTCTTAGGAACTGAGAATAGAGGAAGAGGTTGATTATAAAGGAAAAGAATAATTCTATATCTTTATGGTGGTGTTGGTTACCCAATTGAATTTGTTGAAACTCTTAGAACTATAAAAGGCAAATATTACAGATCTAAATTATATTTCAATTAAAAAAAAGAAATTGGATTTTTATTTCATGCCATGTTAAAAATCAATTTCAGGTACATAAAAGATTAAAATATAAAAAGCGGGCGCCTGGGTGGCTCAGTGGGTTAAGCCGCTGCCTTCGGCTCAGGTCATGATCTCAGGGTCCTGGGATCGAGTCCCGCATCGGGTTCTCTGCTCCGCGGGGAGCCTTCTTCCTCCTCTCTCTCTCTCTGCCTGCCTCTCTGCCTACTTGTGATCTCTCTGTGTCAAATGAATAAATAAAATCTTTAAAAAAAAATTAAAAAAAAAAGAAAAAAGAAAATATAAAAAGCAAAATGAAACGTTTCATAGTCAATATAGGGGAATATCTTTTTTTTTTTTTAAAGATTTTATTTATTTATCAGAGAGAGAGGGGGGGAGAGAGCGAGCACAGGCAGACAGAATGGCAGGCAGAGGCAGAGGGAGAAGCAGGCTCCCTGCCCAGCAAGGATCCCGATGTGGGACTCGATCCCAGGACGCCGGGACCATGACCCGAGCCGAAGGCAGCCGCTTAACCAACTGAGCCACCCAGGCGTCCCAAGGGGAATATCTTTTAAGGTCTTAAAATAGGGAAGAATCTCTTAAAACTTAATAGAGGGAAAGATAGATATCTGTGATTGCTTCTGTTCCTCGGAGATGTCACAAAGAGTGAAAAGTCAAGCCTCAAATGATAAGATATTTGCAACGCATATGATTAGCAAGAGATTAGTGTCCAGAATATATAACTTACTACTGCAAAAGAATATACAGTCAAAACCACACAAACATTGAAGTCAACTGTCTAACTATGGTTGCACACATCTGAATATTATGTTGATGGTTGTGGTGTTGAGTGAGTAATAAGTCATAGAATACCCAAAGTAGAATTTTATTTATGGGGCACCTGGGTGGCTCAGTTGGTTGAGTCTTGATCAGGTCATGATCTCAGGGTTGTGAGATCAAGCCCTACGTGGGGCTCCTCGCTAAGCAGGGGACTGATTTTCTCCCCCATCCCCCCACCTTTGTGTATGGGTGTGCTCACTCTTAAATAAATCTTGGAAAAAAAAAAAAAGAATTCCATTATATAAAATTCCAGAATGGACAAAATTAACCATGACTTGCTTGGGAGTATATCTGTCAGTTACTAAACAAAAAAGGGAGGCAATGATTATATAGAATTTAGGACAGTGGTTCACTTTGAAGTGAATGAGTGGAAGGACGGGTATAGATAATTTTCCATTTCATAGCCAGGGTGGTGGTATTATTATATAAAGTGTATGTATGTGTTTGATTTACTCTTGTTTTTATGATTGTGTTAGCTCAGTTCACTAAGAAGCCAGGATGGGGTTAAACATGCAAGAAATGTATTAGGGAGATGCCTGGAGGGGACCGTGATGTGGATCTGGCACCTGGGAAGAAGTGGGAGAAAGTAGGGGTGGGTAGGAAGAGACTTGGACGAAGTACAGTTCTAAGGAAGTTTTGGCCAGGCTAGTGTGGAGCCAAAGTCACCTGTCAAGGAATCACTGTCTTGCAGGAACAGTGTCCTTGCCATGCCTCCTCACTGGTCGGAATCAACATTTGGAAGCCTGACTTTGGCGTAACTTTGGAAGTGCTTTCACAAGGCAGCAGCTGATATAAATATAAACTAATAAAAGTAATTCCTTTCAGCTGGACCGCCATCTCCCAGTAATTTGACAAAATGACCAAGACAAAGGGAAAGAAGAGAGACACCCACTATGTTCTCTCCACCTTTTAAAAAACATGGAGTTATTCCTTTAGCTACATACATACAGATCTATAAGAAAGGTGATGTTGTAGACATCAAGGGAATGGGCACTGTTAAAAAATGAACACCCCACAAATGTTACCATGGCAACACTGGAAGGGTCTGTGCTGCTACCCAGCATGCTCTTGGCATTGTTGTAAACAAACAAGTTAAAGGCAGGACTCTTGCCAAGAGAATTAATGTAAGTATTGAGCATATTAAGCACTCAAAGAGCTGAGATGGCTTCCTGAAGCACATGAAGGAAAATGATCAGAAAAAGAAGGAAGTCAAAGAGAAAGATGCTTGGGTTCAACTCAAGGTCTAGAAAGCTCCACCCAGAGAAGCACACTTTGTGAGAACCAATGGAAAGGAGCCTGAGCTGCTGGAACCCATTCCCTACAAATTCATGGCAGGATAAGTGTAAAAAAGAAACAAAAGAAAACCTCAAGACTGTTTAAAAAAGGAAAAATGAATAAAAGTAATAAAATTGGGGCGCCTGGGTGGGTCAGTGGTTTAAAGCCTCTGCCTTCGGCTGGGGTCATGATCCCAGAGTCCTGGGACCGAGCCCCACATCGGGCTCTCTGCTCTGCAGGGAGTCTGCTTCCTCTTCTCTCCCTGCCTGCCTCTCTGCCTACTTGTGCTCTCTGTCTGTCAAATAAATAAATAAAATCTTAAAAAAAAAAGGTAATAACAAAATCAAAATAAAAGGGTGCCTGGCTCACTCAGTCGGTAGAGCATACAGCTGGTGATCTCAGGGTCATGGGTTCAAGCCCCACACTAGGTACAGACTTTACTTAAAACAAAAACCAACAAAAAAACCCCAAAGGGCAGCAGCTGGGCTTGTCAGTCAGTTATACTCCTCCCCACAATGGGAGATTGGAAAGGTGCATTTCTGTGGTGACCACAGTGGCATGTTTCAAAATATTTTTTAATTAAAAGAAAATGAAAATGGGCAAAGGATATCAAGGAAGGAAAACTCTTTGTTACAGAAGAATGTCATCTAATAAATGTAGAAGAAAAAACAGAATTGGGAAAATCATCTTTTTCTGGTCCCCAAATTAATAACTAATAACTAATTAATAACTGATTTGACAGAGGTTATCAATGGATTCTAAAGCAATGTGCAAGATCTCACTCCATAGATTACTAACTAAATACAGAGGGAAAAATGTGTGTTCCCAGTGGAGTGATCTAGTAGTTACTGCCTTAACCAAGCGACCAAGCCTGAGGGTTGGTCTCCATGGAACACCTGAGCATGTATGTGGGCCCAGCTTACAGCTATGGGGCCTGGAGTGCAGGAACACAGTAGGCCCACATGCCACTGTTTAAACATTTCCAATTTGTGAATTCAGCTACCAACTTTTACAGTGTATTTTATTCCAAGGCCTTGACAAAACACCTTTACAATGTATAATATATGTATAAAGCTATGATTTTTAGACAGGGACTTTTAGATGACTTAAAGATAGCAAAATATCAAAGACAACTGAATTTAATTATTGTGCACATTTTGTGTTGATACACTGTCATATAATAAAGACATACATAATTTTATATATTTCAGTAACATTTATTGCCTTCATTTCAGTAATATCTCTTAACTAATCAATAGTTGGACATAAATTATGTCCTATATATAGATAGTAATAATTCTAAAGGATTAGAAATATAAAATGTAATGGTATTCAAAGTATCCAAAATTTGAATATATTTTATTTTAAAATGAGTTATTAAATATTACTATAGAAAATTTAACCATATTTTTATATATGCTCTCCAGAGATATCATTTTTCTGCTAAATATTCAAAATGATCTATTAAGAGACACGACACCTACAATATATTAATAATATCAACTTTTTTTAGAATTTTTTTTAGGATTTTATTTATCTGTTTGACAGAGATCACAAGTAGGCAGAGAGGCAGGCAGGGGGTGGGGGAAAGCAGGCTCCCCGCTGAGCAGAGAGCCTGATGTGGGGCTCTATCTCCGAACCCTGAGATCATGACCTGAGCCAAAGGCAGAGTCTTAACCCACTGAGCCACCCAGGCACCCCAATAATATCAATTTTTTTTTAAAGATTTTATTTATTTATGTGACAGATCACAAGTAGGCGGAGAGGTAGGCAGAGAAAGAGGGGGATGCAGGCTTCCCGCTGAGCAGAGAGTCCAATGCGGGGCTCGATCCCAGGACCCTGGGATCATGACCCGAGCCGAAGACAGAGGTCCTAACCCACTGAGCCACCCAGGTGCCCCAATATCAATGTTTTTAATGAAAAGTTACTGAAGCTCAAATTAAACTTAATTTTTTTGAAAATTTAATGGAAGTTTTGAAAATACTTTTATAAAAATAAAAATTTTGTAATTCTAATATTTGATATTCATCCAGTGGCCTAAAAAATATTCATATTTCCTGTATATGTGAAAATTGTTTAATGTTACAAAATGTGCAACTTACAAACCCCACAACTTTTCCTTCCCCCACATCCAAGGGTTAACTAGTCAGCTACTAGTTGAAACTTGAAGAATATAATTGAGTGAGTTGAGTAGTACCTTGAATGAGTTGAGTAGTACCTTGTAGGGATACTCCGTGGTTGGTTTAGAGGTTAGCTTATTTGAATCCAAACGATTTACTAATTATGTAAACTAGCTTCCAGGACAGTAAAAGCCTGTGCCTCAACCCAAAAGTCCTAAATCAACCCTTGCCTGGAAGTCATCTGCTTGTCAAACCTCTTGGCTAACATCTAGCTCTTGCAGTGTGCAAGTTACCATGACAACTGAGGGGAAAGTTTTGGTCAACAGGATATAATCCAAAAACAACTTTCTAAAAAAAAAAAAAAAACAACCCTTGGAGCAACTTCTTGAAGCCAAAGGGGATTTGAATGACACATGCCTCAAAAGAACAATGGCTCACAGGTATAAACTCTGGAAATCACAAGGCAAGAAACAGAAAATTAGATGATGGTTCAAATTGAAAAAGCAGGAAACATGGCCACCCCAGCCCCTCTGTACCTGGGGACCCCTGGATGTAGGATGTCTGAGGAATGTCTTTTGGTTTGATCTGATTGGAAGAGCTCCATATCCTTCCTAAAGGTCCCAGAGAAGAGTGACTTTGTCTCATTTGAGCTGAGACCCAGACATACTCAACAAATACGGATTTCCAGACATCTCGGTACTTGAAACGGTTGAGCTTTTTCTTGTTCCATTTCCTCAACCACCCTAGAGTTCGTTTTTGGTTACCCAATATCACTTGGAGGGAAAACTGCCTTTGCAAAAATTAAATTTGATTAAGACAAAATAGAAAATAAAACATTTCTTAATTTATTTGCAAAATGTCTTTTGGGGAAAATGCTTTCTCTGCAGTTAATGGGAAATTTCTTATTTTTCTGTGCACCATCTAAACTCTCTTCGCCCTGATGACTTCCTTGATTCTCCGGCTCCCATTTTCAGCTATGTGGTTCAGGGGAGCAGATCCTCTCCCACCTCCTAAGAAGATGCTGTGACTAGGTTTGGGTAAATCAGAAGCTTTCCCATCTGCGGGCCACAGTGACTGGTGCAGAGCTCTAGACATGACTAATCAGAACCAACAGAATCTACTCTGAAGAAACTGAGCATCCTGGTAATGTCATCCTGTCCTCTTGGGTCGGGAGGCATTGACCGCAAAAGCCAGTGCACTGATAGAAAGGCTTATTGTAAGGCCCTGTTTCCTACAAGCTGTGTGACCTTGGACAGATCCTTCGACTTCCCTGGGTCTCGTCATCAGAAAGTCCTTCGTGACCTTTGTGAAGATTTTTTAAAGGATGCATATGTGAAAGCGTGTTCTAAATTGCAAGGCCTTGCTGAAATGTAAGACCTTGCCTTTTGCTTTCCTGGCTGCCTGTAACTACTGGGATAAGCACGTAGAGATGTTTGGGCCTATTCAATGTGCTGGAAAACCAAAAACATTGCCAAGAAGAAAATCTGAGGCCACAAAAATTGTCAGAGCCAAAAGGACCGAGGAGGACATCTAGTTCAACCCCTCATTTGACAGAGGAGGGCACTTGCTCTTTCTACCTTGGAAAGGGAGGAAATGAGGTAAGACAACTACTGCATCTATTCGGCTGGGTTCCCCACATTAAATTAAAGCAATCGGATAATAAAGAACGGCCTCTAAGCCAGAGCCCATGTCAGTGTTTGAATAATGTGGTTTATCTTCTCCCCACGGAAAACAGCCTCACCTGCAGGGAACTGACAGTCACAAAAAACACAAACAAACCCAACAAAATGGAATTTACCTAACAGTCTACCCCCTCTAGTTGGTCCTCCTCTGAGTTCTAAGATGAAAGGAAAAGAACTTTTCAGCTGGAAAAATTGCTGAGCCATGTGTCTGAAATGCTTGACAAATCACAGTGGGGATTTTATTTAAATTTTTTTTTTTTTTTTAATTTTCCCTGTTGGTAAGAACCACTCCCGCCAAGAAATTATTTGCCAAATGGTGACTTCATTTATGATGCTGGCAGTGTGATGTTTAACAGCTGACATTTGACTACTTTTTAAAAATCTGTCCCTTAGCTTATGTAGCAGTAGAAGTGTTGCAAAAATTTGGAGAAGCACATGTAATGTTCAATTATTTTCATAGAAAAGAGTTATTGGAAGAAGTCATAGCTTGCCAATATTTTTAAATCTTGTAATTAAAAAAAAACAGTGCATAAAATACTTTATGTATATTAAATAATCCTCACAACAACTTCCGGAGGTGGGTGCTATTTTTAATCACCCATAGGTTTAAAGTAAGGCACAGAGAGGCTGAGTAACTTTCCCAAATTCACCCAGCCAGTGGGTAGAAGAGCTGGGATTTGAACATATGCATCTTGACTCCAGTCTGACTATTTAATGGCCATGCTACACTGACCTTCTGAGGTAACATTCTGCATAGAATACTTCATATATGCTCAAAGAAAAAACTTGTGTATGAAATTAAGACAAAATACCTGTTCTTATTGATCTATCTAAAACACTTTCAGTGACAGCATCAAGGGAAGGCAGAGCGACCGGAGCGAGGACACAAGCTTTGGAGCCAGGTTCAATTAAACTTGAGCTCAATTACTGGCTAGTAGCTTTTATGACAAGTTCTGCACCTCTGTCTTCTTTGGTTTCTTCCTCTGTAAAGTCGGGATAAAAATGTTACTTAAACTCTAGAGGGGTGCTGGGATTAAGGAAGATAGTTTATGTAGAGTACATATGTCCTGTAAAGTATCAGGGGTGGGGGCACCTGGCTGGCTCTGTGGGTTGAGCACACAGTTCTTGGTTTCAGCTCAGGTCATGATCTCATAGGATTGAACCCTGCGTTGGGCTCTGTGCAGAGTCTTCTTGGGACTCTCTTCCTCTCTCCCTGCACCATTCCCCCCTTCTCTTTCTCTGGAATACGTAAATAAATCTTTAAATAAAAAAGCATCAGAGGGTATAGAGTGCAGAGCCTAGCGCCAGTCCTCATTGTCACCCATCATCGTCACTACCCTGTGTATCAGAGATCACTTCAACTCTGCTTCACCTTCTCTCAGCCTTGTTATCTCTTATTCCAGCCATTCTCCCATCCCTCCCTTTCATCTGCTGCGGCCCCTTTCTGCCCAGGATCCAGTCTGCTTCTCATAGCTGCTACCTACCAAGGCCTTGCCTTAAGCCCAACTCTGCCCCTGTCACTCCTCCCCCAGGGCATCTCTGTTGACCCCAGTCCATGCGTCTCCAAGGGAAACTGCTTACATAACCCGGAAGTACTGGCAGGGAACCTTCCATAGTCAAAACTTTGACCCCTCCTTCTCCCTTGTCTGATGGGATACTCATTTGCTGCAGCTGCCATAACAAAGAACCACGGACCAAGTGGTGGCTTGAACAACAGAATTTATTGTTTCACAGTTCCAAAGGCTGGAAGTTCATAATCGAGGTATGGGCAGGATTGGTTTTTCCCGAGACCGCTTTCCTCTGGCTGTGTCCTCACTGGCCTTTGCTCTGTGGGTGCACATTCACTCTTCTTAAAAGGACACCAGTCAGATTCAGTTAAGGCCCACCCTAATTTGGGGAGGACACTGATCAGCCTGTAATGGAGGGTCCTGCGATGCCTTTAATTCGCCTCCGCAGAGGATCCTATGGGATAGATCAACCAGTTGCCTGTGGTTGTGAGCAGTTTGAAACATACCCTTCTACCCTGGTTTGCATCTCTGCCCTTTTCTGGGATCACACTCACCAGTAAAGTCCTTGCACATAAGCCCTAGTCTTATGTTCATCTTTCCTGGGGAAGTTGGCCTAAGATGCTTGTAGAAACTGGCTGGTGTCCTACCATGTGGCCAACCAGCCTATCAGGTGTGTTCCCAGCTGTCCTTTCAGTCCTCCCTGCCCATCCTGTGCCAGGCTTGTCCTGTTCTAGCCACACTGGACTCTTCACCCTCACTTGTCCTCTCCAGGAGTCCTCACTTACCAATGACTGGGCAGGTCTCTTCCTTCATCTGCTTTAAATTCTAGAAGAAAGCTGTTTCACCTTCTTAGGCATGACCTTTATGACCCTCCTGGAGATGAGTAATTATCTCTTTACAGTTCTAAATAAATAAGTATCCTGGGTTAATTAGGAAAGATACAAATGTCCAGATTTGCATAAAAAGGAAATCACACTGCTTCAGAAAGTGCCTAAATTAGTGCTTGAGAATGTATAGAAGAAAAGTTAACAGATGTACAGCTGGCCATTCCCAGATTTTAATGAAAACCCATCTTTTATTGGTCAAAACACGACTAGTATGACAGCCAAGGCAAAAGAGAAGGGATTAACACACACATGCTCTCTCACACGTCTGTACAAACACATACTTCTTAGCATTCTGTTATTTTATACTATGTGGAAGCAGCAGGATATGGATACAAATGGATTTTTCATGTATTTCTCTTGGCATTATGGCCATATTTAATGTAACATCCAGCAAAGCAGAAATTTTAATTAAGTTTATGGTCTGACCATCTGTATTTGTTTGGGATTTCTGTCTCTTCAAAGCAAAAATGTGAACCTGGCTTTAGACCTGGAAATACCCCCAGCTGCAACCAAATGCATTATCAACAAACTGAGAGTGTGTGGTCTGAAATATAAAATGAGATTAGAAGAGGGGGAGCCCATTATCAAAATATCACAAAAATACCTGGATATTAATTATGCAGTCACTCCTTTATTCTGGCAAGCTTTAGAGAAGATAAAAGGGAAATTTTATATATTTTCAAGGGAAAAAAAAAAGTCACAGCATCAATAAACTGCCAAAAAAATCAATTAAGTACATTTTACTTGTTTCTGTGGGGTTTGATGTTACTTTTCTTTTAATCTTCACCTCTTGTGTTTTATAAATGGATAAAGCCTATGGACAATCTGTATCCAAATGTTTTAATCAGTCAGCCTTCCTTTCTTTAAAATAGTATAAAAACTCGCTAGCATACAGCAAATGAGAATAGTGAATGTGGCCAATATATTAGTAAAAAGTATTTGTACATACTTGGAAGCAATAACTAAAAATACTCTTTGAAGATAATCTGTAGGACGGACATAACGTAGACCTGCAGCCTCTCACCTGCCCTTTGGGCAATGAATTGAGCTGCCGATAGTTTACCTTTGCATTCTCTGTGAAGTGTTCATTATATAACATTAAAAGTATGACCATATGACCAGTTTGAAATGGCAAATCTGGGTTTTAACCCTGAAACAGTGTTGCCCACTTTCCTGTTGAAATTCACAATCCTGAAAACAAGGACTGTCAGAATCTGGCAGGTCTTCCCAGTTCTTGCTTCTAGAAAATGAGCTTGTTGCTCTAGGTAGAAATGCGCTCAGACCTCCAGCACCACCTAGCCTACAAATACAAGTCCTGGGCCAAGCAGGAAAAGAGGGAACTCTCTCCCATTACACCACCATGGCTTTGTGGATCTCTCAGAACGTGGTTGGTCTCTCCTCTTAAAGTAGCCCATTTGTGAACTAACTCTCCTAAGCTTGTCCGTGAAATATAGTCATATATTTACCAGAGTGTTCTTTATTGTATGCCTACTGTGTGCCGCACCAGGAAGTGTGCTAGAAGCTAGCCACACAGGAGTGAGCAAAAATAAGTAAGCTCTTGTGGACAATGTATCAGTTTTGTGTCCATTTAGAGACTCTGAGAAAACAACTCAGGAGGAGGTAAGAGAGAGATGAGAGTGACAGGGCACCTTGGGAGGGGTGGCCCCCACAAGAAAGTGCTAGAAGGGAACAGGGAAATCTCAAGGTTTTCATGTGTTCCGTCCATTCAGAGTAACAAAGACTCAGGAGGTGGGTCTAATGCGGCCCAGCAAAACAGAACTAGGGTTGAGGGTTTGGATGATAGCATAGATGGGACACATTTCCTGTGGCAGGTGGGGGAAGTGCTATAGGGAAAGTCAGAACAGGGTAAGGGGGACGGGAATGCGGGGGCAGGAGGTGGGAGTGAGGACAGACGGATCAGGGCAGGCTACCCTGACAAGGTGACGTGTTGAGCTGAGTGAGGAAGTGAGCTGCGCAGGTGTTTGGGGGAGAGCACTCTGAGCCTGTGTTTCTGCGTCAGCCTCCACCTCCAGGTCCTGGAGCAGCTTCCCCTACATTCTTTCAAATTAGTCAAGACCCATTTGTTTCTGCCAATACCATCTCCTCCTGTACTCTAGAAACTTCTTTAATCCTGACCTCTCCATCCCTGGACGATAGGTTCTGCCGCCCAGCTGTGGTGGAAGGGCTGCAGGAGAAAGGGGGAAAAAAACAAACCAGGTGACGCAGAGGGGAAATATATCTGGGGGGTGGTTACCAAAATAGTATCTCCATTATACATATTCTAGAAAAATTATTAAATTAATATTAAAGAACAACTCAAGCAGAACAAAAGTTTACCTAGAAAAAGATACAAATCAGGCTTACCTCAGACTTGACTCCTGTCATAGTAATTCTAGAAGACAAGGAAAATGTGTCTACAGACTTTAGGAAAAGGATCATGGGGGCATCTGGGTGGCTTAGTGGGTTGGGGCCTCTGTCTTCAGCTCAGGTCATGATCTCAGGGTCATGGGATCGAGCCCCACATTGGGCTCTCTGCTCTGCTTACGCTTTCTCTCTGCCTGCCTCTCTGCCTACTTGTGATCTCTCTCTCTGTCAAATAAATAAATAAAATATTTAAGGAAAAAAAAAGGAAAAGCATCATGACACAAGAATTTCATGTATATATTTGTATGTGTAGACATATATACACATACATATATATATATACATATATATACATGAAATTCTGTGTGTCATTCTCAAATATGTGACATCTCAGAACATGAAGAATCCCTGTATCCCACTTGAGAAAATTCTAGAAAATATATTCCCATGACCACAGTAGAGATGAAAGTTAAGAACTCCAGAAAGAGGAAGTTGTAGCTAAAAGGCCTAAGGATCCCTTGTCTACTCAGGTCAGGACCTGGAATGAAGAGCGCCAGTTGGGGGTGTGATTCAAGGGGCCAAGCTTGGCCCTATTGTACTTTCTTCCACACGGCCTCTGCTGTGGCTCCTCTTTCCACTTCGCAGTGCCAGGAAATGGGCTTGTTGAGCTATATCCTTCAGATTCAGAAATCTTTTGCGTGTATCATGGCTACTGGCAACGGTAATGAATAGGTTCTCTTCAAGGACTGGTGAGCAATGGCTATACAGGGCATTCTGTTAAGAAACTGAACCAGGAGAATTACTTCTAAAATGTACTTTTAAAATGTGCACCCGGGTGACTCAGTGGGTTAAAGGTTCTGCCATCAGCTCAGGTCATGGTCTCAGGGTCCTGGGATTGAGCCCCGCATTGGGCTCTCTGCTCAGTGGGGAGCCTGCTTCCTCCTTTCTCTCTGCCTGCCTCTCTGCCTACTTGTGATCTCTGTCTATCAAGTAAGTAAATAAAATCTTAAAAAAATATATATGCTTTCCCCGCACCAAACCAGAATGACATAGTGCAACATAGTGGCCCTATTTTTTTTTTTTTCCTGCCTTAGAACATGAATGATGAGTTTCTGTACTTTTAAAATTTACACTGAGAGTCCTGAGTCAGTGAGGTTTGATTGGGAAAGACTACTAGGCCACCAAGTAACAGATTTGATCTGAGTCTCTTCCAACCCCCTTTCTTTACAGGATCTATGAACGTTCCTGTGTTAAGAAATCTTTAATTCAAACTAATTGCAATTATACTTTAAAAAAAAAAAAAAAAAGGTATGGCAGGGCCCCTGGGTGGCTCAGTCGGTTAGACCTCTGACTCTTGATTTTGGCTCAGGTTGTGATCTTGGGGTCATGGAATCGAGCCCAAGGTCAGGCTCTGCGCTCAGCATAGAGCCTGCTTGGTATTCTCTCTCTCTCTCAAAAAAAAAAAAAAAGTATGGAAAAGAATTATAAGGAAATAATATTAAGGGGTAAGGGATAGTATCCTCAGTAAACTAAGTGATATATTTTTCCTGCTTCATAGTCAGCAGATATTTTAAAAACAAATTTTTAAGAAACCAACATATGCAATTTTATATAGAACATGTAATTGCAGCTATGTAAAAATGTACACAGTGAAAGAGAAATATATCCCAATGTATTTGTGGGACTATTGATGATTTTTTTCCTTCTCTTTATCTTTATGTTATTTTCTAAATTTTCATTAGGAGCAGGTACTATATCTGTAATGGAAATTTTTTTTCTTAAGTTAAATAAGATGATGAGGGTTTTGAGCTTGCTTCAAGAGTGCAAGCAGATTGCTGTATGGATGCCAAAAAAGTAATTGCTGACTATAAACAATTCTCATTTTCATCAAAACTGATTGGGCAGTTTCTACTTAGATTTCTAGTGAAGCCAATGTTTTTAGCTGGAAAGAGCAGAATTTCTTTTATAATATTTTAGAGTTCAAACTGCTCGCATAAGCTCTTTAAGAGTATTATTAAACATTCGTACTTAGCAACTCCAAAATAAAAAAGGATTTTCTAGGGGCACCTGGGTGGCTCAGTGGGTTAAGCCGCTGCCTTCGGCTCAGGTCATGATCTCGGGGTCCCGGGATCAAGTCCCGCATCGGGCTCTCTGCTCAGCAGGGAGCCTGCTTCCTCCTCTCTCTCTCTCTGCCTGCCTCTCTGCCTACTTGTGATCTCTCTCTGTCAAATAAATAAATAAAATCTTAAAAAAAAAAAAAAAGGATTTTCTATAGGGAGAAGGGGGGCAAACCTTCAGGAGTCCCCTCAGGAGGAATTAAACAGTCAGATCTTTCTAGGTCCAAAGCAAATCCTGTCAGGTGCTCAGAAGGAGTGTTGGTAAATTCCCTCATGTTGTAGCCTGGGCAAAAGGGTACGTGAGTATCTGGCTTTTGGGGGCCTGAACAGACCCGATTCTGCCACTTGCTGGTGAAAGAATCCAAAGGCAGAGAAACAAGACGAAACTGGAGAGGGAGACAAACCATAAGAGACTCTTAATCTCAGGAAACAAACTGAGGGTTGCTGGAGGGGAGGGGGTGGGAGGGATGGGACGGCCGGGTGATGGACATTGGGGAGGGTATGTGCTATGGTGAACACTGTGAATTGAGTAAGACTGATGAATCACAGACCCATACCCCTGAAACCAATAATACATCATATGTTAATTAAAAAAAACTAAGTACAGGAATTAAAAAAATAAAAGAATTTCAGTGAGACCAACATGGCAGACAGTGGATTAGCATCTCAAAGACTATCTCCAAAATACCCCCAAATATTTACCGGTTTATATAAGGAAAATGTGGGGCAAAGGTGGGTGGGTAGTGCAGGTGATCAGGGATGGTCATGGCCATCATTGTCTTAGTGTCAGTCACAGGGTCTTGCTGGCTCAGAGCAGTCCCTATTGCTTGAGGAGGAAGTGTTGGTTCCTATCAGGAAATGCTTTGCCTGAAGGGTCTTTTGCCTGAGATAAGAGATAAGCTGGAAAGAACCTAATCAATTAGAAAGTTGAGGGGTACCTAACTGGCTCAGTCAGTAGACTACACGACTCTTGTGGGGTCATGAGTTCGAGCCCCACACTGGGCTTGGAGATTACTTCACAAAAATGGAGGTAGTTGAAGTTTTCTTTCAGTTTAGTCTGAAATAGCACCAACGGGAGGCATGTATTACACCAAAGACTTTGGGCTTTGATACTCCCAGTCCCATCTCCTTGCTGGCTTTATAGCTGGAAAGAAAATCTAGAACTGCTTCGTCCTGCTTCGTCTCTTGCCCACCTCCGCTCCAGCTCTCCTGGTGTAACTAGTAGCTCTTTGGGAAGCAAAATTATGTCCAGATTCAAAGTGGTCTAGATCTATATTAAGAACAAAGGAGCATTTCCTGAAAGAAACAATCTGCCAAGATTTCATCTCACTCACACTGAAATGGCCTTTTATTTTACTTTGCTCTTCAACTTAGCTTTGTCTTTCCACTTCTGAAAAGGAGGTTTGCTTTTTCCTGGAATCACCAAAAGGCCCATTAAGGGGACTTCCCCTAAACAGTGTATTCTCAGCATGGAAATCTAGGCACACTTTCTCAGGCCCCATTTTCCCCTGGGTTTGCCCATAGCTGTTCCCAGACTAGAATGACGAGGGTGCTTTTTAAAAATGCAGATTCTCTGGGACCTGCCCGAGATCTGACTCAGAATTTCTTAGGGATTGGCCCCAGACTTCGAATTTTAAAAGCGAGTTTCCTGAGAAAATAGTTATCTGTGGCTCACAGTATATTCACAGTTAATACGTGCTGGATGAATTAACATAGAAGGGGGAGAGTTTTCTGAGTGATTCTAATGCAAACTAAAGTTTAAGAACTGTGGCTTTACTCTCTAAAAATAAACTTGAAGTTAAAAAAATTAGTTTGCCCTTCTCACCCTCCCTCCCAGTTTTCCCACTCATATTCCAGGTTATTGGAGTTCAGCTCCAGGTAAGAACCCTGTTGTATCCCATTTTACAGAAAGGGAAAAGGACTGAGGAAGGGCCCTTCCTTATTTTCACAACAACCTCTTCCATCGGAGTTCAAAGACGTAACAATAGCCAAAATCCTCTGAGTACTTCTAGTGGTCCCTGTATTTTTCAGACATTATTGTACCTAATTCCCATTCTACAGAGAAAACATAGGTGTTCTTATTAAATAGATGCCTAATTCACATTTGGTACTTAAGGAAACTGACACTCAGAAAGCATCTGAACTCAGGTGTGTTTTGTCATTCAAAATCTAGGCTTTTTCTGCTGTATCCTGATGCCCGCATCCGTCTCCTGAAATTACTTATTGAGCCCAGTCCCTCTGACTTAAAGCTTTGTTTCCTGCTCAGATTCACATTTTAATACTTGCTGGGCAATAATATCAGATCGGTTACTGAAAACCTTTTTTTTTTTTTTAAAGATTTTATTTTTTATTTAATTGACAGACAGAGATCATGAGTATGCAGAGATGCAGGCAGAGAAAGGAGGAAGCAGGCTCCCTGCCGAGCAGAGAGCCTGATGCAGGGCTCGATCCCAGGACCCCGGGATCATGACCTGAGCCAAAGGCAGAGGCTTTAACACTGAGACACCCAGGTGCCCCCTGAAAACCTTTTTTTTTTTTTAAAGATTTTTTTTTTTTATTTATTTGACAGAGAGAGATCACAAGTAGGCAGAGAGGCAGGCAGAGAGAGAGAGGAAGAAGCAGGCTCCCTGCTGAGCAGAGGGCCCGATGCAATGCGATACGGTGCTTGATCCCAGGACCCTGAGATCATGACTTGAGCCGAAGGCAGCGGCTTAACCCACTGAGCCACCCAGGCACCCTGAAAACCTTTTGATACAAAAAGGGTGACCCAGTGGGAGAGGCCGGATTCCGAGGGGTGCAGGCCCCCTCTCCGTGGCTCCCTCCACTCGGTCTTACTCGGGACCAGCTGGCTCTGGAAGCCTCTGCCCACGCCTTGGGTCCAAGGTCACTGACAACAGTCCTGTTATGCCAATAGCTGAGCTTTTCAGAGGATTTCCATGTATATGTTTGAAAAGGGGTAGATGCTAACCACCTGGAGAGAGACTAAGAATACAGTTGATATCAATTAAAATGAGCACGTTTGTTATTCATGCTTCTTTGTTTTCTGCTGTTAAAAAAATGGATGTGTTTCAGTTGTGATGCAATCTGGCAAATCACGTTTTGGAGCTCTTCCTTAAGAGTCAGGCCAGTACCAGGCCCTTTACTGGTCAAAAAGGAAATGACCCCAGAGAGGATGTTTAACATCTGAGAAAGCTGTGGAGGCTGGGGGAGGAGGGAAGGGGTTGGGGGACGGGGCGGCGGGGGGGCAGTTATCACGGAAGTGGGGAGAACCACTTAGAAGTTTGGGTGTTTGCTTCTTATTCATTATTTCCATTGGAGTCTGTTTTTTAATCGCAAGCTCTATGAGGTCAGGGACAGCGTCCCGTTTACTGCATTATCTCTGGAAACCAGCACAGAGAAGGCAATCAGTAAACCTTATGTTGGATGTGGAATTTGAAACTTTTCAGGAATCCCTATGTGGACATCATTATGGTAATTTTGTATTTTCTAATCTCGTACAGAACGATATAATTGAATGCAGTCACAATGTCTTAAGTTGTTAAATATCTGAGCCCATATGTAAGATTTCAGACATCCTCTTTTTGTCGTTAAAGATATGACTGGAGAAATGGAATAAAACAGAAAGTTAGGACAATGTTGAAGAATCAAATAAATCCAAATTCAAAAATATTACAACAATGTTTGTTACTATTTTTCTTTTTTTCCTTTTGTTCCAGAATGATGTTACTTTGCTCCAGGAACAATGAGTCATTTGTCATCTGTATTATGCTTTCTTCCAAATAAAATAGCTATGTAGGGTGGATTTATAGAAAAAAAAGCCTTCTTAAGTCTAAAGACATGCTAGAATAATATTATTAAGATGGGCGATTTGGGGTGCCTGGGTGGCTCAGTGGGTTAAGCCTCTGCCTTCGGCTCAGGTCATGATCCCAGGGTCCTGGAATGGAGCCCCGCATTGGGCTCTCTGCTCAGCAGGGAGCCTGCTTCCTCCTCTTTCTCTGCCTGCCTCTCTGCCTACTTGTGATCTCTCTCTGTCAAATAAATAAAATCTTTAAAAAAAAAAAAAAGATGGGCTATTAATGGCAATTAGAGGAATGCCTTACTTAAGTGTTAAAATCCAAAAAAAAAAAAATCAGTCTTTAGATTGCTGCAGGTTTGTCCCTATGGATCATAAGTATGGACAAATAATATTTATATAGAGATAGCTCTTAAAGTAAAATGACCGTGTTTTGTTTTCAAAAGTACGTACTATTCAGGGCAATTAGATGTAGAGTGAATAAGGAATCTATCTTTTCACTTACAGTGATTTATGCTAATCCTACAAGAATCATTGATACTCCCATATTAGATTAAGAAAATTATAGAATAACGGGGTATGTGGCTGCCTGAGTCGGAAAAGCGTGCAACTCTTGATCTCAGGGTTGTGTGTTTGGAAACCCACACTGGGTGTAGATATCACTTAAATAATTAAACAAACAAAAGAATTATAGACAAAGTTAGAAAAGATTTCAAAACATCCTAAGGTATAGTCTTTGTGGATACTCCTGTTATGGGCAAAGCAATATTGTAAAAGGTCTGAAAACTATGCATGTCCTCTGACCAAGTAATTGCTCTTAAAGGAATTTATCAAAAATGTGTGTAAAGATATATGTAGGGGTGCGTGGGTGCCTCAGCTGTTCAAGGGGCTGCCTTCCGCTTAGGTCATGATTCCAAGGTCCTAAGATGGAGCCCCGCATCGGGCTCCCTGCTCATTGGAGAGCCTGCTTCTCTCTCTCCCTCTGCCTGCCACTCTGCTTATTGTGCTCTCTAAAATAAAATCTTAAAAATATATATATATATGTAAAATATATACAACATATCCCTATTTATAATAGCATGGGATTGGAAACAGCCTAGATGTGCCACAGTGGGAGATTCGTGAAATACCTCATGGTCTATCTCATCATCTACAACCGCTTGTGAAGTCACACTGGTAAACATGGGACATGTTCACTATCTATTGTCTGTGTCGCCTCAATGTGGTGTTCCTCTAGACTTCACGTTGTCAAGTGAGTGAAAGCTAGGGACACAGGGTAGGGTGGCATGGCGAGTGAGTTGCATGTGGAGGTGCACGCAGACTTGGAAGAACAACTGTCTAAACACAAATGGTGCTTGGATTAGGTACTTGTTTTGCCTGGACCACCCCACCCTCCTCCCCCCCAACCAGCCTTTCACTTCCGTCCTTGCTGGTGAAGCCACATGAGGAGGTGTCCCCTGCTGGCACCTTGCTGCTGCTGAGAGGTCTTCTCCACCTGGTCAGTTGTCTGCAGAGACCCTCTCAGCCCTCAGAGGTCTCTGCAGATTCGGAAGAATGAGGGAGTTCATGCCCCACGCGGTGACCCTTGACCAAAGGGGTATACGTATTTCAAACGGTACGCTGGCCAGTGTTTAACATCCAGCTCTCTGATGAAAAGAACCCTGATGTGTAGTATTCACCAATCTCCATAATGTAAATGTTTCCCACCACGGTTGATTTCAAGACACTGACCCAACGTTACTGAACGTAAAGTTGGCAAGAGATGTGTACAATAGGCTGTACCAAGCTGGGACAAGCAGGCTCCAACACACCACTGAATACCACTCACTTCTTCCGTCTCTCAAGTGGACAGTCTGAGCATAGTCTCTCTGTGTCAGCTCCTTAAGAGGTATCCAGGGAGATGGAGTCCTACTCACCCACAGTGGTGAACAGGTTGATAACACTCCTTTGAGTTGCCTTTCCTTTTCTTAAAGTTTCCCTCTCTCCAGTCCTCCAGTCTCATTCCCTGGGATTACTTCCCAAGAGAAATACCAGCTCTGCCCATGAGCTCTTGTCTAAGGCTCCTTCTGGGGAAATCCAAGGTAAGATACAGTTACTTTGGGATGCGACCATTCTGATTAATTTGGATTTTTTTATTTGTGCTTATTAATGTCCTTGATTTTCTGCATCAGATATGTGTCTTACATAATTTAAAGGAAAGTAAGTGTTATTTAAAATTGTGGGTTATTTCTATATGTCATTATAGGGTCCCTGGTGAACTGGAAAACATTATGCAATTTAGGAAAATTTAGCTGCTTCGTAGGCTCCCATTTGTTATCTGCCATGCCCGTTCGTTGCCCTTCTGAAACGCAGATATAGGACTGATCCAGAGAAAGGGGAAAGAGAAAAGCATGTGACCAGGAAAGCAAGAATGAGTGGAAAAAATATATTTTCTTTATTTTTCTTATTGGCTTCTTACCTTTTCTGTAATCCTACCAATGGTCACAGATAGGCATTAATTAAAGGATATTAAAGATAATTAAAGATGAGAAAACTATGGTTCACAAAGTTGAATGATGAGAAAAATAGTGTTGGCATACAGTTCATATTTAGAGAGATAATCAGTAGAAATAAGTGAATTTCCAAAACTTGTCAGTTGACCAACTAGCAGAAGCATCATTATTTTCAGAAAATAGTTCATTCTGAGAAAACTCTGCAAGAAAAAAAAAAAATCTTACAGTTAAAAGAGAATTTAGTTAAGCCTTGAGATGCAAAAGAAAAGTATAAAAATCTATAGATATTAGAAATGGCAAGGGGAATATCTAATAGAAAAATATTCACAATGATTAAAAAAAAACACACAGGGGGTGACTGGCTGGCTCAGTGGGAGGAGCGGGCAGCTCTTGACCCCCACGTTGGGGGTGGAGATTACTTAAATGAATAAATAAATAAATTTTAAAATAATTTAAAAATTAAAACACATATAATTTTGTTAAACTCAACAAGAAGTGTGTAGGACCCAGATACAGAGAACTACGGAATGTTTCTGGGATGTGAGTCTTAGGAAAATGGAGAGACTAACATGACGATTTTTTTTACCAGATTCCCTTTCTGCCCCCGAGACGCCAAAGAGACTCTTTCAAAACCCTAACAGTTATACTTCAGGGCCTCAGAGAGTCTGTTCAGCTTGCTTCTTTCCCATTTGCTTTGTCTGTGATTTCCACATATGCGTATGGAGTATATAAACATACATATGCACATACACATATATGTATATATACACAGACATATGGATGTACAGAAACGTGTGTACATGTGTATAGACACACATACATACAAAACCTTAACTATGTAAATAAATACATCTAAAGGTTGAAAAAATCCTATAGCAGTAGATCTATGGTGACATTTCTTTCCCTTTTTTTTTTTTTAAAGATTTTATTTATTTATTTGACTGGCAGAGATCACAAGTAGGCAGAGCAGCAGGCAGAGGGAGAGGGGGGAAGCAGGTTCCCCGCTGAGCAGAGAGCCGGATGCGGGCCTGCATGCCAGGACCCTGAGATCATGACCTGAGCTGAAGGGAGAGGCTTTAACCCACTGAGCCACCCAAGCACCCTATTTCTTTTTTATTCTTTGCTCATTTTCTTCAATAAGACTGTATTATAGGGCGCCTGGGTGGCTCAGTGGGTTAAGCTGCTGCCTTCGGCTCAGGTCATGATCTCAGGGTCCTGGGATCGAGTCCTTCATCGGGCTCTCTGCTCGGCAGGGAGCCTGCTTCCCTCTCTCTCTCTCTCTCTGCCTGCCTCTCCATCTGCTTGTGATTTCTCTCTGTGAAATAAATAAATAAAATCTTAAAAAAAAAAAAAAAGACTGTATTATAAATTATATCTCTAATCAGAGAAGATTTAAAATCAAATTCCAGGGTGCCTGGGAGTCTCAGTTGGTTAAGTGACTGCCTTTCGCTCAGGTCATGATTCTGGAGTTCTGGGATCGAGACTCTGGGGGGGGGGGTGTTCCCCAGCTCTGCGGGGAGTCTGCTTCTCCCTCTGACCAGCTCCCCACTCATGCTCTCTCTCACTCTTTCTCTCTATCAAATAAATAAATAAAGTTTTTAAAAAAATAAAAATGAAAAAAATCAAATCAAATTTGGGTAGAATACAAGTACTTCTGTCTTACCTCTCCCCATTTTATTTAAAAAAAATAAAAATGAAAAAAATCAAATCAAATTTGGGTAGAATACAAGTACTTCTGTCTTACCTGTATGATTTCCCACCTGGGGGCAGTCATCACAGTGGAGTCAGTGACCGTGCTTGTCACCACGAGGAAGCCTAACAGCTACGTGGCTGGAATGGCAGTGTGGCTGGGCAGTATCTTGGAGTTTGAGGGCCACTAAGACACGGGTTCAGTGACATTACTCTTCTTCTCTCAGGCAACTGGTTTATCATGTGCTGGTGTTTATTCCCTCTCTCCTCTGGCCTTGAAGAAGCTCAGCACGAGACTGGCGTCAACATCTTTCCAACTCCAGATGACCCGCAAGTTCACCTTTTGGGAGTAACTTTCCCTCACACTTTGTATTTGACCCGATTAGCTTTTTTATTTTGGCATTGTTCTACTGTATTTCATGTCTCTATATAATCTGCCTGAAATCATTTTTGGAAGACAGAGTACACAAAAATTGACAAACTGTATGAAGTCAGAAACATACTGAGTTCCCTCAGGGTCTTTCCTTTCCTTGAGAAGCACAGTTTGGTGCAGTGGGAGGAATGACGTGGAAAGGGGACCGCCAGTTTCTGAATGTGCTCTCCTCACAGGCGAGGCCTGAGGCAAGTTGCTTAGCTTCCCCAGACATCAGGCTTGAGAAGGTTTGCTTTCGTCCCCGAAATTCATGGAACTTTCTCTTGTCCTGGTTTCCCTGACTGCCCTAAAGTAAGTATGTATGATGAGAGGGGCCCATTTACCAGACACTTCATGAGGCTGTGTATGTAGAGCTACATATGAGCTACACTATTTAGTGTAGAGCTACACTATGCCACGTGGAAATCGTCACACTCGTCGCCCTAAATCCCAGCTTCTCAGAGAGGATTGTGGAGAATTTCTTTCAGGACTTGCCATCACCATATTTATAGCAGTTTCATTTATATGGTGAAAACAATTTGATACAACATACATACTCCACTCTGGGAAACCAGAATAAGTGGTTTCTCAAATGTAATTTAAAAATCGTGAATCGTTTCTCAGCCTTTTGGCTAAGATCAAGTGTAGAAATTGTGAAAAGAGGTGCACCTGGCTGACTCAGTGGGTAGAACATGCAACTCTTGATCTTGGGTTGTGAATTTGATCCCCACATTGGGCATGGGGATTACTGAAATAAATAAATAAAGTAAATATTAAGATAATGTAGGAATATGGAAAGGAATGTATATAATAAAACAAACGAAAACATGAAATAAATTGCTGGATATTATATAAAGTCAAATCTGGAGGTGCCTGGGTGGCTCAGTCAGGTAAGCGTCTACCTTCAGCTCAGGTCTTGATCATTGGGTCTGGTATCGAGTATTGGGCTCCCTGCCCAGTGAGGAAGCTGCTTCTCCCTCTGCCTCTGCCAGTCTGTTTGTGTTCTCTCTCTTGCTCACTCTCTCTCTCAAATAAATAAATAAAATCTTTAAAAAGTTAAATATGACTGCACACAATTTTTTTTAAAGAGTTATTTATTTGAGAGAGAGAGAGAGAAAGTTAGGGGTGAGGGGCAGAGGGAGAGAGAGAGAGAATCTCAAGCAGACTCCATCCTGAGCATGGAGACTGACGAGTGCCAGGCTTGAACTCACAACCCTGAGATCATGAGCCAAAATCAAGAGTCGGATGTTCAACCCACTGTGCTGCCCAGGTGCCTCTTGACTGCACAGGAATTTAAATGGCTAAGTTCGAAGTAGGGTTGTAAGTATACTTCGGGGGTGTGACAGGAAAAAAATGATTAATACTAATATTAAATCACTGGTTGCTTTGAACCTTTAGGTTCAAATCTTTGGATAGACTGTAACTTATGCAGGTATTAGTGCCCATAAGTGTGTTCAAGCCACAAATTCTTCATCCATGGATCTCATAATTATTTGAGAAAATGTCAAGTTAATTTATTGCCTCATGAAAAACTTTGGACAGGTTCTCTTAGGGTTTTCACAGTTTGCAGTCTTATTTTGGCTTTAACAGGGCTAAGTCTTTTCCAAGAGTTTATTTTCTTCTTCTGCTTATTCTCTACTGTATAAGTCATAATTCCGTGTTTGTAGCAAAATAATCATTTCCATAGTAACCAACTGGGATGTCTTAAAAAGAGGATTATGACTTCAGGAAAGGAATAAACAACAGGAGCAGACGAATAATGAAAATAATCAGGACTCTTATTCTTAAAAAGAATGAAGAAATATTTGGTTGAGAAAGTGTGCCATAAGTCCTTCAGAATTATTTCTATCTTAAAAACACTACTTCAGGGGCGCCTGGGTGGCTCAGTGGGTTAAGACCTCTGCTTTCTGCTCAGGTCCTGATCCCAGGGTCCTGGGATCGAGCCCCGCATCGGGTTCTCTGTTCAGCAGGGAGCCTGCTCCCCACCCCCCCAACTCTCTGCCTGCCTCTCTGCCTACTTGTGATCTCTGTCTGTCAAATAAATAAATAAAATCTTAAAAAAAAAAAATCCTTTAAAAAAAAAACAAAAACACTACTTCAGCTCAGTGTTCAGGAGACATCCTTTACTCAAAGAGGCAGCTACTCTTGTTCCAGAGACCACTGTATGCATAGAAGAGATGAGGGGTGAAGGGAAGCCTAATAAATTCTCCATAACATTTTACACTTGATCTTAGCCAGAAGGCCAAGAAGCAATCTCTCTATAACATTTTAATCAGTTATTGTATATTGAAAAGAATATAGGCATACGTACTGTATAGGGCCAGAGCTGAACTACTTTATTTTTTAATTTATTTTTCTAGAAATTCATGGGGCAGTAGGATAAAAAGAGTAAACCATTTGAAGACATTGTTTAAATGAAGCAGGGATTCATTTGGTCTGTACATTTCCTATTAAAAAAAGCATTCTAGGGGTGTCTGGGTGGGTCAGTAGGTTAAGCATCTGCCTTCAGCTCAGGTCATGATTCTGGGGTCCTGGGATCAAGCCCCGCATTAGGCTCCCTGCTCAGTGGGGAGCCTGCTTCTCCCTCTCCCACTGCCTGTTGCTCCCCTTGCTTGCACTTTGTCTCTATCAAATAAATAAATATAATCTTTTCAAATAAAGAGATAGATAGCATTTGAGGTGCACCTGGCTGGCCCATTTGGTGGAGCATGAGACTCTTGATCTCAGGGTTATGAGTTCAAGCCCCACACTCGGTGTAGAGATTGCTTAAAAATAAAATCTTAAAAAAAAAAAAAATTAGAGGGATGCTTGGGTGACTCAGTCAGTTAAGCATCTGCCTTTGGCTCCGGCCATGATTTCAGGGTCCTAGGATCAAACCCCATGTTGGGTTCCCTGCTCAGCGAGGAATCGGCTTCTCCTCCTCTTTCTGCCTCTGCCTCCTGCTTGTGCTCTCTCTCACTTGCTTGCTCTCAAATAAATAAATAAAAGATCTTTTTAAAAATCCAGATAAATGAGAAACCCAAACCAGTATGGATGGGATGTATTTGTATTGTCTGTATTTTAGAGCTAGTGTGACATAGTAAGGTAATTAGTAATGTGACATGTAGGCAACCCAGATGTATTTTAGTTTGCACGCTGTCTGATTTGCTCTGACCGCCCTACACTAGATACATCTGTTACTTCTGACCTCTAGTCAACATGGAGTCAGCCAGTTCCAAGCAAAGACAGCCCAATAGAAGACCAAGACTTATTTTTGGACTATTTTTCACTGTGGTATTTACATATGGTAAATTTATATTTGGTAAAATGCACATATCTGAAAACATCATATAAATGGAATCATACAGTATATATTCTCTGTGTCTAGCTTCTTTTGCTCAGTAAATTTTTTTTAATTTATTTTTTTTTAAGATTTTTATTTATTTATTTGACAGACAGAGATCACAAGTAGGCAGAGAGGTGGGCAGGGAGAGAGAGGAGGAAGCAGGCTCCCCACAGAGCAGAGAGCCTGATGTGTGGCTCGATCCCAGGACTCTTGAGATCATGACCTGAGCTGAAGGCAGAGGCCTTAACCCACTGAGCCACCCAGGTGCCCCTTAATTTGATTTTTTAAATCTAATTAATCACATCCAACCTGAGTCTTGAACTCACAACCCCAAGATCAAGCATCGCAAGCTCTTTCAACTGAGCCAGCCAAGCGCCCCTGACTCAGTAAGTTTGTGAAATTCACCCATGGAGTTGCATGCATCAATAATTCCTTCCTTTTTATCACAGAGCAATATTCCATTGTATGACTAGGTCACCTTAATTTATGGGTGGATAAGACCACTTGTGATCAGTCTGTATTATATAATTTGTAAAACACAAACCAGCCTGCTTATATGACCTAGGCTCCTTCTCTCATCTAATTAATGATCTTTTGCATTCCTCAGCATTGACATGATGTTTCAACTCTATAATTTAGACTGATAGAAAAAGGCCAAATGAGAGAAGTTTTTTAAGCAATGAGTTTCATGACTTTACATTTATACCCAAACTATTAAGTACCCTCAGTGCAAAACACAAATTTTCTTCTCAGGACTACTTTAATGAATCTATGGGGATTTTAATTAGCACATCAATTAGTGTAGGGGTACTGTGGCTCAAATTTTGTAGGGCTGGCAAACTTTGATTTGAAGTCCACTTCCCCTGCCCTGTCCTTCCTTCTCAGGGCTCTTTATTCCAGGCCTACCCTGGTACGACCAGCCCAACTCACATCTCACATGGCCTTGATCACAGCTGGCTATGACAGATGGAAATGCTTCTAATAAGTTAATTCTAGGGGTTAGATAATGAGGGCTTAAGGGGTTTTCCCTGCCAGAGGGAATTTACATTTTAAAAGGGAACTCTTGAGAAGGCACCCAGTATACAGAAAGTGATCAGTAACTGTGATCTCCATTCCCTTAAAGAACCCAAAGTAAGTAAGATATTTCCAGAACCGCATATCATAGCTCCTTTGTACTCTACTGACAATGTTATTATGAAACGGCCCATTGCACGAAGACAAGCCGAAGAGTGGACCAAGACACAGAAAGGGAGAAAACATCTGAAACCTAAGGTTAGACATCCCTTGGACTTCCTTTACTAAAGCCCCAGTTATAGCTATGCGTGGTCCTTCACAAATGGGGAAAAACGGTATTTTGAAATATGTATGCTGCTTCTTTCCCCAGTATTCCATTTCCTCCCTTCCCCTTCCTCCCATTCAGGCAGCTATGAGGCTGTGTGCAAGGTGTGTGTGTTTGTATGGGGGTGTGTGTCTGTGGATGTATATCTGTGTGTGTCTATGTGTGTTGGGAGGGGGTGTGTGCCCTCAGGTATGGATGTTGTGAAAGAAAGGCAGGGATAGAAAAGATGCACTGACTTTCAAAATAGATTTGTGAAACCAGAGATAATAGTTTGTGATAAAGCATTTTTGAGTTTCAAGAGCCTGAATTATCAGAATCAAACCAAATTCCTTCAGAGCTAAAGGCTTAAGATTTATACAATCAACAGATTTGAAAAAAAAAAATTGCTTTCCAAAGGAGATACCCTTCAACCTGAGGGAGGATGCAGAGGGAAGCTATTCAGACACAGATGGGTGTTCCATGAAGGAATCAGACAGGAGATCCGGAAAAGGTTGGGGGTCTGTGAGCAATCAGGGTCTGTGTCCCACTCTGTAGTTGGATTCCTAGAAGTGGCAGACACCATCACGCTCTCCCACAGCAGCATGGTGGAACAGCAGCAGGGGACTAAGTGGAGTCTGAGCTGGCAGAGAGAGCCTAAGGCAGCCTTACTCCCTGAGTCACTCGGGAGTATTTGGAAGTCTTTGATTGACTTCTAAACTTGTGGGGGAAATTGCCTTGATATCACGGTAGCCTCTAAGCACACAACCAGGCGAGCTGCCCCAGAGGCGCTGTATCAGAAAGGCTCAGGAGCCCAATTCAGATGTGCAAATAACACCGTTTATTAAATCAATTTAAAATACCCAGCAAGAAACAAAGGGAAGGTGATTCAATAGCTAACATATTTAGGAAAGGGTATGAGCAAGGTGGAAATCACATTACCCCAAACTTGGATGAGGCAGAGCTCACAGGCACCCATCTCCCTACCCTATCCACCTTGCCCACAGATGGTGTGGCTACAGGGACCAAGACGAGAAGGGAGCAGAGACATCCAAGAGACAGAGATGCCTGGCACCAGCACAGACACTTGTTTTATAGGAGGGAGATGGAAGGGTATGTGGTCCTGGCCAGAGCTGTGGCTCACCGATTGGCTTATGAGCAGATGTGGATTTTATCTGGCAAAGGGTGTTTGGGGCCTGAATGGATGTCACCATGGGCTGGGGTAATTGAAGACCTCATGAATATCTAGTATTCCATGTGTCTCCTGTGTATTCAGTATGTCGTGAAGACTAGGTGAGTCTGGTGCCCTAGGTACATTTGACGCTGTGGGAAAATTAGTCCTTCCCTTCCTTCCTGTCTGTGTTCAGTACTTAACAAGCCCTCATAATCTACATTTAACATATCGCAAAAGTTTCTAATGTACTTATCCATATTTAACACATTTTATGAGCATTACCGTCCCATTTCTATTTCCATAGTAGAATTAAATATTCTCAAATATTAGAGCAAATGCATATTCACCCATTACTACCCCTCTCCCCTGCCCCGACCCTGACACACACACACACACACACCCCAAAAGGTTTCAAATAATATTATGATCTGACCAGGAAACAAGAAGGTAGCAGTCACCTGAGAGGTCAATGACCAGAGACAAAAAAAGAACTTAAGCATCTCAGCAAATGACAGCTTTAACTAGAGACTCTCAAGGAGTCTTGTAACTTACATGCAACTGAGGGGATAAAGAGAGGAGGGAGGGTGCCCCAGAGAGTCTGAGAAATCCTTGCTTTGACTGGCTTTGCCCAACATTGATCCTGCTTTCAGCCTCTGGGAAGAATAGGAGCCCTGGGTCTGTGCTGTTCAACATGGTAGATGGCTACCACCTTTGACAATACCAATACAGTGCATTTCCATCCTCTCAGAAAGTTCTATGGGGCTACACTGCTCTACATATAAATTGAGATACAGAAAGATAAAGTACATCTGGGAATACCTGAATTTATAAACTGATATGGTTACTTGTTATATATATAAACATTCATTACTAGGGCATCATCAACACTAATCTTTTTTTCTTTATTTTTTATTTGTTTTTAGCAGATAGAGATATTCTGATTCAGCTACTTATTCTCCCTTAATACTCTCTCTATTCAGCGGCCTATGTTTTCAAGATATCTAGCTGTAGGAAGGGGATTCATCTAGGACAGAGGAAAACCAGCTTTGATAAGAGAAAGAGATGCATGGTATCATTTGCTGGATAAAGTCACACCTGAGGGAAAAAAGACTGCCTTTTCCTTTGGTTGAGATGGGAGCCATTGAAAGGTCTGAGCAGGGGAATAACACTGTATGTTTTAAGAGGCTCACCATGGCTGTTATGTGGAGAATTACTTGGAAAGGTACAAGAATAGAAGAAGACACTTATTGCATATAATCCAGGCTGAAATGCTGACTGATTGTGTTAGTGGAGATGTTGAGAAGTGGTCTTTTCTAATATACCCAAAGGGAGAGCCACAGAATTGCTGATAGATCACAACTAGGGTCTGAGAGGAACAAACATAAGTCCATGTACTTTGGCTTGGGCAAATGGAAGAAAAGAGTTTCCATTTATTGGGTTGGGAAAGCTTGTAAAACAATCAGAGTTGGCAGGGAAAGTGTTCTGGAACGTGTCACATTTCAAATGACTATTCATCACCCAAGTCAAGACACTTCATAGGCAGCTAGAAGCACAAGTCAGGAGTTCATAGAGGTGAGGGCTGGAGATATTATGTTGAGTGCTATGAGCAGACGGATGCCATTTAAAACCATGAGACTTGGTTAGGATCATTAGGGGAAGTGTAGGTGAGTGTAGCTAGAAAGGAGGGAAGATCTGAGGAGGGATCCCCAAGGCACCCAATGTTTACAGGTAGAACAAACAAAAAGGATCAGAAAGAAGCAAACAGCCAAGTCTGAAAACCAAGACAGTGGGTTCCTGAAAGCTGAGTGAAGGTAATGAATGAGTAAGTGGGGAGCTGGGGTTGGTAGGTGGCAGCACAGAGTGCGCCAAGAATTGGCCATTGATTCTGCAAATACAAAGGTCAGTATTCCTTGAAGGGATAGGTTTTGAAAGAGTGATGGGGTTGAAAGGCTGATTGGAATGTGTCTCAGGCTTCTGGGATGCCTGACCATCTCTGTGATTCTAGAAACATACAGAATTTAGCAGGTTGAAGTAACCAAGAGATGTTACCGATTTCAGTGGACCAAGTGAAACAAATCTATCAAAAAATATGTTTCATATTGGGGAAACAGGGCAAGAGCAACTCAGAATTAGGCAAGAAAAATAACTAGAAAATCAAGAATATTGTGGTATTAACTCATATTGAAAAGATAGCAATTTTCAAAAGATTTTATTTATTTATTTGAGAGAGAATGAGAGCAAGAACAATCACAGAAGGAGAGGGAGAAGCTCTCAGAGCTTGATCCCAGGACTCTGACACTAGGGCCCAAGCTGAAGGCACATACTTAACCAACTGAGCTACCATTTGCCCCGAAAGATACCAAGTTTTGAAGCTTTGGAAATACCCAAGAATATTTGTGTTATGGTTAGATGACTTTTTCCTCATATTTAATTCTTTGTCATTTCTTCTTAAAACTTTTGGTTTTTTAGATTTACTCAAACTTTTTTTTTTTTTTACTGATACATTTTAAGAGAGATTAGATTAGTCAGATTAATACAGAATATAATCTGCCTTATTAGAAGGTTGTTTTTTAAATATATACTTGCTTTTTGCCCTTTTCCTTTAAGTACAGAAGGGTATATAATTAAAAACACTAAGGGCACCTGGGTGGCTCAGTAGGTTAGGCACCTGACTCTTGGTTTCAGCTCAGGTTGCGATCTCATGGATGATGAGATTAGCTTCTATCAGCTTCTTTGGGGAGTCTTCTTGAAGAGTCTCTCCATTTGCCCCTCCCCCAACTCATGCAGGTGTACTCTCTCTCTCTCTCAGATAAATAAATATTTAAAAAAAAAAAAAGTAAAAGATTCTTTTTAAAAAAAAAAACAAACCCATCCTGACCTCGCCAAAGGAAATTTCTTATAACCATTTCTGGATTTAGCCCTTCTTTCCATAATAATTTATGTTTCTTTTCAAAAATTTCTTTGTCCATTTAAGAGATTATCATTAAAAATTTCAAGATCATTCAGTAGATTGCCAAAAATGATGGAGACTCTTTTTTAAGTAGGCTCCATGCCCACACCCAGTATGGAACCCAATGTGGAGCTTGAACTCACAACTATGAGATCAAGACCTGAACTGAGATCAAGAGTTCTCATTCAACCAACTAAGCCACACAAGCGCCCCAAAGATGGAGACTTAATTTGTATTTATTATTCTTTTTCTCCCCTCTTCCAAATTATTAATGAGTTCTTCTTTAGTTCTTTTCATAGGGTACTTTCATTATCTATTTAGATATAGTTTTGAGTTGAACATTTTTTATGTGCTTATTGGTCATTTGTATAACTTCTTTTTAAAAAATTTTATGTATATATATATATATATTTATTTATTTAGCATGAGAAGGGGGAGGGGCAGAGGGAGAGAGAGAGAGAGGGATCTTTGCAAGCAGTGCTGAGTATGGAGCCTGACACAGGGCTCAATCTCATGACCCTGAGATCATGACGCAAGTAGAAATCAAGAGTTGGACATTTAACCAACTGAGCTACCCAGCGCCCCTTGTATAAATTATTTGGAAAAATGTCTATTCAGATCCTCTGCCCAACTTTTAATTGGGCATTAAGTCTCTTAATTAGGGAGTTGTAAAAATTTGGTATGTATATTTTTGATTCCTTTCCTTTATCTGATTATTATTTACAAAAAAATATTTCCCTTTCCTTGGGAATCACTTTCATAACTGTGTTCTTTAATGCACAAAATATTTAATCTTAATGAAGTCCAGTTCAAATTGTGTCTTACTGGTCTTTGTATTCCTAGCATTTAACACGATGCCTGACATACAATAGGCATCAACTCATGTTTGTTGAATGAATGAAAATATGTAATCAATTCAGTTAATAGGTTATAGCCAAGATTCTATCATATAATAAAGAAGGATATGTTATAATATCTTCTATAATAAAGAAGGAATACTAGTTATCTTCTAATATTCAAACTCCTCCGTAACAGAACCTTAATTCACATTAAGGCACACCATCATCCAGCTAAAAGACCACATTTCCCACTCTCCCTTGCAGCAATTGGCCATGTGACAAAGTTCTGACCAATGAGATGAAAGTGAATATATTATGCAGAACTGCTAACCAGTCTTCCCAAAGGGGAGGAGCCAATCCTTTTTAGATCTTCTTTTATCCTCATGCCTTTTATCCTAGTGATATCTGGAGCCTCTAGCAGATTTTGGACACTAAGGAAAAAGAAGTAGAAATCTGAAAGGGCCCCTTACCCTGAAGACCAAAGGGGTTTGCCAACCTTTTACATGTAAAGTAAATATGGTTTTTATTTTTAAGCCTCTATATTTGGAATTTCAATTACTGAAACTCATATAATCCTCACTGATTTATGAAAGCCCATATACTTTCCAGCACACCACAGGATTCAAGGCACAAAAATCCCTCTGTCAGTATTGCTCAATTTAGCACACTCTTTGTTGTCACCTGTTAGTATTCCCTTGGACATCCCCCGAACCTGTGATCAATGCCAAAGTTTCTCAGTCTTTTGGAGTAGCACTGATTTATTCACAAAGAATAGGATCTGGAGTCAGAGAGTCTTAGAGTCAGTTCTGGTTTTGTCTCTTAATAAACATGTTGAGCCTCAACTTCTTAAAGGATTCCTAACAAAGTCTTACCTACAGGCTTGCTAGGAAGATGAAAGGGACAAAGCGTGGAAAGCATACAAAGGATTGGCTAGCATGGGGCATGTAAATGTGTCATCCTGCTCCTTTGGGGTCTCTATAGAGTGGTCAGGTCAGAAATGAGCTAACTGGAGATATCTGTGGTTATTTCCTGGAATCCACAAGAGACATGAGACAACTATGAATTTTTAAAAGATTTTATTGATTTATTTGACCCAGAGAGAGAGCATAAGCAGGGGGAGCAGCAGGCAGAGAGGGAGGGAGAACTGTGGGGCTCGATCCCAGGACCCCAGGATCATGACCTGAGCTGAAGGCAGATGCTTAACCGACTGAGCCACCCAGCACCTCAGAGACAACTATGATTTATTAGTACCTGAGCAAGATTATACATTACATGAGGGCAGGCACTGTCTTCTTCATTGTCTAGAAAGCATTAAAGGATTGTTGGCTGAATGAATGAATGAATAAAAACATACTAAGTTCCATGGCCCCGGTGCCTCAGAATCACTATTCCCCCGAGCATAACCCAGACTAAGTATAGACCATTACAGGGAAGTGACCAGTCAGACGTATAGTAAGTCCGTTCCAGAACGACCTTCAAAACCTGTCCCCTATCGTTATTTTGGATCCTTGAACTCTACAAGCTGAAAGAAAGGCCACTATGCTCTACCATCAGGAATGAGCAGCAGGCAATGAAAAGCGAGTGACAGTCACTGTATGGGAAAATAGCAGCAACCTGCATAAAATCTACCTAAATCCCAGGTGCTCAGGGAAGATTAAAATCCCGTCCTTTTTTTTTCTCTCATATTTTCTCATCTTGGGGACAGTATGATGGGGTGGTAAATTCTGAGCCCAGGTCCTAGTTCACCTATTCTGTTAAGAAAAAGGCCTCTTCTTGCCCCCAGAGCTCTCATGAGCTAATTACTGAAAATTGCTGTGAGACACTTTGCAAAATATAATATCCCTATAGTGATCTTAGCAGCTGTCTCAGGAGAGAAGCGTGTTCTCTCTCCTGACTATTTTTACATTTTTAAAGGATTAACTGAAGCTCCATGCAAGTCCCCCTGGAAATTCCCTCCTAGAGTCAGGGAATAAGCAGGAAACAAGTACGAGCATCTCTGACTTGAGATAGTTTATTTTGAGAAATAGGCGCTAGCCTTGAACCCGGCAAGTCAAAGCACAGCGTTGGTGTTGAGCCACATAAGATGTTCAGGAAGCTGATTTTGCAGAAGAAGCAAATTCAATATGTGTGCCAAGATTTGGAACCCAAAGCGCGAGACGATCAGGAAGAAAGACAAGAATAATGGCACCCCTTCCCCTCGCGGGGTGTCTTCTGACCCAGCCAGCGTGCCTGCTCCGCGTGGCCCCCACAGTAGAAAGCAGGCAGTTCTCTCTCCATTGACTTTCTTCTGCTCCTGGTCTTCCGTCGATCTTCCTGACTCGCTTATTACTGAAGGAATGAAGTGTTGACACACGCCACAGCACGGGCGGACCTTGAAAACAGCGTGCCGAGCGAAAGAAACCAGTACACGAGCCACGTATTACGTGATTCCATTGATATAAACAGACAAATCTCTAGAACTAGGAAGTACATTTGTGGTTACTTAAGGCTGAGATGAGGGGAAGGAAGGAGACCAGGCAGGGACAACCAAAAGACATGAAATGATGAAGTCCTGAAGGACGTGAAGTAAGGAAAATATTCTCAGATCAGCTGTGGTGATGGTTGCACAGCTCTGAATAGCCACAAAGTACTGAATTATACACGTTGGAGGCATGAGCTGTGTGTGTGAATTATATCTCAGTAAAGCTGTTACCAAAAAATCCCACCAGCACAACAAGCCCTTTATGGCTAGTTGCTTTATGCTTTATGTAAACATTTACCTATGTTCCTTTATGCTTTCTGCAAAAATTTACATAAATCCTGTTGCAAGTCCTTTCTGGAAAGGACACTCGGGGCATTAGCTGCGCAAGTGACTCTATGTATTCCATGTACGTTAATTCAGAATTTCCCAGAGGGCACTCGGGTTTTAGCTCTTAGTAGTAATGTGTGGGGGCGCCTGGGTGGCTCAGGGGGTTAAAGCCTCTGCCTTCGGCTTTTCCCAGGTCCCAGGGTCCTGCGATGAAGCCCCACATCAGGCTCTCCGCTTCTTGGGGAGCCTGCTTTCTCCTCTCTCTCTCTGCCTGCCTCTCTGCCTACTTGTGATCTCTGTCTGTCAAATAAATAAATAAAATCTTAAAAAAAAAATAGTAATGTGTGATGGGGGTACCTGGGTGGCTCAGTCGGTTAAGCGTCTGCCTTCGGCTCAGGGCATGAGCCTGGGGATTTGCAATCGAGCCCCACATCAGGCTTCGAGCAGGAAGCCTGCTTCTCCCTCTCACACTCCCCTTGCTTGTATTCCCTCTTTCACTGCCTCTCTCTCTCTGTGTCAAATAAATAAATAACATCTTAAAAATTAGTAATGTGTGATACTGATTACCTTTCAGAAGGTTTCACAATCAAAGAAATGTGGGAATGACAGAGTTAAACAAAATTAAACAGGACCTTTACTGTTGGAGTGCTTAAAGTTTTAATAGGCAGACATGCATTGTGAATCTCCAAGAGGGGAACGCATGCATGGTTTACCAAACTGGTTTAATCTTGAAACCTTCCGTCACAGAGCATCGTGCAGAAGCAGTCTTCCATAACATTATGCTGGTATAAGTCTCTAATCTCAACAGGGAACTCTGGAAGCAAATGTAATCATGCAAAAATTAATACAGGCCTTCACACACTTGAAATATTTTCAATCACATGTCTGCGTCAGTTTCTTAGAGTTCAGTGGCAGTTTGCTTTCTCAATTGTTTGCATTCTGTATTTAATATTTTAAAACATAACGAATGTGGTTTAGAGTAAAAATTCGCTTCTTTGTTACATAAGCATTCCTCTGTTATAACTCTACTTGCTTCTATGAAACGGAGTTTGTCTTATTTTTCTCCTGAAATAGAAAGGCACTCAAAGAACATATAAAATTCCTCAGTAATCCTTCTGTCCCTGAACCATAGATCAAATCATTCTCACAGAATTCCACTTACTGCATTTCTCAGCAAAGATGCATTGGCAGGCTAACTAGAAGAAGTTTCAAATTACTCAGACTTTATTAATTTTACAAAATATGCTTTGAAGTACTATGAAAATAATTAAAATAAATGGCACATTGAAATTAGTGAGTAAATGTGTGGGGGCATTACTCTGTCCTTTCTACCCCATTGTTCTCCAATGAGAACAGAAATGAGCTACAGAAAATCCGGTAATCCACATTGCATCTTTCCCCATCACTGCTTGGATTCTGCTGGCCAGACTTAGTTAGAAATCACAATTCAAGAGGGAAGGGAAGGAGATTCACAATTACTGAGCACAACGTCTGGATAGACTGAAATGAGAAGAAAGAGTCCTCTAGGCTAAAGCGGAGAAACTAGGTGAGCGTAACAACTGTCAGTAGCTTTCTTTGGCAGCTAAAAACAAGCATTTGCAAGGACAAAGCTATCCCGTGGAAAAGCACAGTCTTGTGCAGTATCTTACTTAAACCATCAAATCAACCATGGGAGGTCCTCTCTCCCCATTTTACAGATGAGGAAACTGAGGGCCAGAGTAATTAAGAAACCAACCCAAGATTCTCAGAATATTCTGGTACAGCAGTTGAACTGTGAGGTTTCTGGATCGAAAACACAATGACTACTCTTTCCACCCATCCTCAGCTGGGAGAAGTTAGAAAGGCAGGCTGGGGAGAGATTGTGAAGGTCCCTGAACAATAAGTTTATACCGTACCCTGCAGGCAGTATGGTTGTTACTTGTTGTCTTAGCCAAATCCTTACAGATTCACTATGCTTAGGCAAATAGATAAGCTATTCTGATTCTCCTTAAAAAAGTTCCTGAAGATATGGCTAATTTGATCAAATGAAATCACATAATCACACTAAATATCACATGTCTTATTACAAATGTTCATTGTGTGGTTAGGCCAAGCTCTTTTTACAAGAGATTAATGTCGGTCATTCGCAAAGGATACAAATAAACCATTTCCCTGACTGAATTGTCTGTACCTATAGATTTTATACTGGAACAGAAAGTACTATCACAGAAAGTTCTTAAGTCCAGTTTTATGTACTAATCGACTAATGTATTCAACACACACTAATTGAGCTCCTACCATGTGTTAGATATCTTGCCAGGAGCAGGACATTCCATAAATGAAAATGACATGTCCTTATCTCTTTTTTTTTTTTTAAAGATTTTATTTATTTATTTGACAGAGATCACAACTAGGCAGAGAGGCAGGCAAAGAGAGAGAGGAAGGGAAGCAGGATCCCTGCTGAGCAGAGAGCCCGACTCGGGGCTCGATCCCAGGACCCTGGGATCATGACCTGAGCCGAAGGCAGAAGCTTTAACCCACTGAGCCACCCAGGCACCCCCATGTCCTGTCTTTATAGAACTTACAGCTAGATACAGCAAAGAATCAAGGCAAACAGTGCAATGTGGTAAAGAATACAACAGAAAGATACAGAAAAAATTCAGAGGGATGTAGAAGCAGATAACCTAGACCTAGGGCTGGGGAGGATTCCTGGGGAGGTGGTGTGCAGGCTGAAGAAGCCATGGAGAACAATATTGTCAGGACTGGGCTGCATGAATTCTAACCCTGGCTTTGGGTTAGACTGACCTGGGGAGTTTTTAAAACTAATGCTACCCAGAGTAGACCCTGGGGCCACTTTTTTTTTTTTTTTAAGATTTTGTTTATTTATTTGACAGAGAGATCACAAGTAGAGAGGCAGGCAGAGAGAGGGGGGTGGGGAAGCAGGCTCCCTGCCGAGCAGAGAGCCTGATGTGGGGCTCGATTCCAGGACCCTGAGATCATGACCCGAGCTGATGAAGGCAGAGGCTTAACCCACCGAGCCACCCAGGTGCCCGACCCTGGGGCCAATTTGATCAGAATGTCCATGAGTAGGGGCCAGCAAATTGTGTTTCTAGACCTCCCAAGGTGACTCCAATGTATAGCCAGGTTTGAGACTTGCTGATTTAGTTAATACAGGCCTTCACACACTTGAAATATTTTCAATCACATGTCTGCGTCAGTTTCTTAGAGTTCAGTGGCAGTTTGCTTTCTCAATTGTTTGCATTCTGTATTTAATATTTTAAAACATAACGAATGTGGTTCCCCATCACTGCTTGGATTCTGCTGGCCAGACTTAGTTAGAAATCACAATTCAAGAATCACTGAGAGATCCTGGAGGCATCAATAGCCCATAGCAGTAAGCATACCTAAAAAATCCTGATTTCTACCTCTTTCAGAGGGGAAACTAAGTGAACCATCTCTAAATTCAGATTTATGTCCTTCGTAAATTTGGAAGTAAATCACTTAAAAATGATCTCTTCATCACTATAATGTGACTTTTATCTTAATTATCTTGGAGTTCAAAAATATTTATGGCTGCAGGAAAATAATAAATCTTCTTTCCAAAAAAAGAGATGAATCTGAACAGTCTGAATATTGCTGGCTTTGCCTAACATCTTGAAGAAAACTGTCTAATTATTTCTGTGGACCAGTATTTTCTGGTCCCCTCTCATGGGCAGAGGGGAGCATTGCTCCTTGTTCCCTCTTTGAAATTTGGAGTGGTCATGCAACTTTCTTTAACTAATAAATAGTGGACAGAATCAACCTGTGTCCTTTCCCTGAGGAAATATTTCAGACTGGTCATCTTCTGTTTTTTTGTTTTTTAATTTATTTACTTATTGGACAGAGGGTAAGAGAGAGAGAAAGTACAAGCAGGGAAAGCAGCAGAGGGAGAGGGAGAAGCAGACTCCCCGTCAAGCAGGGACCCGGACGTGGGACTCAATCCCAGGACTCTGGGCCCATGACTTCAGCGGAAGGCAGACGCTTAACTGACTGAGCCACCCAGGCGCCCCTTAGGCTGGGCATCTTATGCTCTCTTCCCCTGCCTTCCCCTCCATTATAAGATGAACGGACAATGAGGTCAAAGCAATTGCTATGCTGAACCACTTCGTGAAGAGCAGTCACTTTCCAGAACCACTCAGGCTTATAGTGCTCTTTTTGAGCTCAAGAAATAAATGTTTTTTGGAGCACCTGGGTGGCTCAGTCAGTTAAGCCTCAGCCTTCAGCTCAGGTCATGATCTCAGGGTCCTGGGATCGAGCCCCTCATTGGGCTTCCTGCTCAGCAGAGAGACTGCTTCTCCCTCTCCCTCTGCCTGTCTCTCTGCCTTCTTGTGATCGATTGCTCTGTTAAATAAATAAATAAAATCTTTAAAAAAAGAGAGAAAGAAATGTTTGTTTTTTAAAATGGCTAAGATGTTAGGGTTGTTGGTTTCTGCAACATAATCTAGCCTCACCTAGTAACTATCTTCTCAATCAGGTAGATCTAATTTTTATATTTTCTTTCCCTGATCAACAGACTTCCTACTCACCTACTGATTCATGATTAGTGTGATAATGCCCTCCCTCCATCCCCCTCCACCCCCATTCTTCCTACCTTCCTTCCTTCCTTCTTCCCTCTTAGTGTTCATTGAAAAAGCCATTAGGTGGTTCCAAGCAGGAAGGACAGCCAGAAAGTAGTTGTTTCGATAGTGGTGCAGCAGGTTAGAAAATGTTTTGCATACAGAAGAACTGAGCAAAGAAGTAAATATACTGAAGATTAAGGAGCCAGATTTCTCACCGCCAGATAAGGGAAATTACTCATACAAGGTGGAAGAAGAGGGTCACCTGGCTGGTTCCATCAGTGGAATGTGAGACTCTTGATTTCGGTTGTGAGTTCAAGCCCCACATTGGGTGTAGAGATTATTTTTTATTTTTTATTTTTTTTTAAAGATTTTATTTATTTATTTGAGAGAGAATGAGTGAGAGAGAGCATGAGAGAGAAGGTCAGAGGGAGAAGCAGAATCTGCAAGGAGCTGGGAGCCCGATGTGGGACTCGATCCTGGAAGTCTGGGATCATGACCTGAGCCGAAGGCAGTCGCTCAATCAACTGAGACACCCAGGTGCCCCTAGAGATTATTATTTTTTTTTAACCTTTTTTTTTTCTTTAAAGATTTTATTTATTTGCCAGAGAGAGAGAGAGTACACAGAAGCAGGCAGAGAGGCAGACAGAGGCAGTGAGAGAAGCAGGCTCCCCGCCAAGCAAGGAGCCCGATGCAGGACTTGATCCCAGGACCCTGGGATCACGACCCAAGCCAAAGGCAGTGGGCTAACCAACTGAGCCACCCAGGTGTCCCTAAAGAAAAAATCTTAAAAAATATATGGAAGAAGGATAACAAACACTGTATTGAGTTTGAACACAAGTGGAGGTATTTTCCAAACTCATCGTTTATATATAGAGATACAGATACCCACATATACCTACCTCTCTCTCTATGTCATTAGTTAGATAAATAGATGGAAAGGAAAATGAATATAGATATATCTATGTTCTGTCATACTGCTTTCCACTGAGAGATCCTGGAGGCATCAATAGCCCATAGCAGTAAGCATACCTAAAAAAATCCTGATTTCTAAAGACCATTTTTCATTAACAGAAGGGGTCTTAGAAAAAATGACTATTTCAGGGCCAGAGGAGCAAAATGACAAGATGACTAGGAAAAATAACTTAATATCAGGAAGTAATGAGGTACTCAGAAAACAATAGGGGCATGTCAAAAGGATATAGAAGCCCATTTGAAGGGTCAACCACTGGGCAAATCTGGAACAATTTGAACATCAAAATAGATAGTGATAGGAATGGATTATAATCTATCAAATAAATATCCTTGAGTCCATGCAGATTTAAACAAACAAATGAATAAATAAATGGGGAGAAGAAACGGCTCTTTTATAGCAGAATGCCAACTATTAAATGTAGAAGAAATGGAAAAAAAAATCACCATTAGGCAACACTCTTAGTAATAGTTCAGGCAAGAAATGTCAATGAATGCTAAAATTTATGGGTGAAAGTTAGGTGCAAATGGAATATTTACATAGTTGCAAAATAACTCCCCACTGAAGACAATTATAAAGGGGAAGAGAAGAGCTTTCCAGTGAAGTAAACGTAGACCACCTTGTTCAAGTATAACATCAAATGTAACATCACCAGATTGAAATTATGTAGCACCTGAAATTAGCATTGCTCTGATATTTCTGCCAAAAATGCATGCAGAACCTGAATCTAATTATAGGAAAACCTAAGACAACCCTAACTCTATAAAATAATTTGTTTGTTGTCTTTAAAAATGTTATAGTCATGAAAATCGAGGAAGGATCATGGAATTATTCTGGATTGACAGAGACTGAAAAGGCATGATAACTAAAGGCAGCAGATGAGACCATACTGATAGTGTATTGCCATTTTGCTATGAAGAATGTTACTAGAAAAATTCATGGTTCTTGATTAGGGTCTCTGATTAATGGATATATAGGAGTTCTTTTTTTTTTTTTAAGATTTTATTTATTTATTCAACAGAGAGAGAGAGCTCACAAGGAGGCAGAGAGGCAGGCAGAGAGAGAGGAGGAAGCAGGCTCCCCGCTGTGCAGAGTCCAGTGTGGGGCTAGATCCCAGGATCCTGACATCATGACCTGAGCCAAAGGCAGAGGCTTAACCCAGTGAGCCATACAGGAGCCCCTATAGGAGTTCTTTGAACTGTTCCTGAAACTTTTCTGGAATTTTGAAATTATTTCAAAAATAAAAAGGATTAATATTGTTGCAGTGTGAAGTACTTCTTATAGACTTATTATTCAGGTTTATAATCTAAAGTGAAAAATGTGGAAAGTTTGAGAGGAATCTCAAACTATTTAGTTAGGTTACGGTATGGTTTTACTCTCTCTTTTTTAGGTAACCTCTATGCCCAGTGTGGAGCTTGAACTCATGACCCTGAGATTTAGAGTCCTGTGCTTTACCAACTGAGCCAGACAGGCACCCCTCTTACTTTTTTTTTTTTTTTGTAAGAAATACCTGAAATTAGGGACCTCAAATTTTTTTTTTAATTTAATGATTTTTTTAAAAGATTTTATTTATTTTTTTGACGGAGATCACAAGTAGGCAGAGAGGCAGGCAGAGAGAGGGGAAGGGAAGCAGGCTCCCCACTGAGCGGAGAGCCCAATGCGGGGCTCAATCCCAGGACCCAGGGATCATGACCTGAGCCGAAGGCAGAGGCTTTAACTCACTGAGCCACCCAGGTGCCCCTTAAATTTTTTTTTAAGTTTGTCCTTATCTAAGTTCGTTTCCTACATTTTATCACTGAAAGCATCACTAAATGCTTTCAGAACTGTGATGGGTTCTAACGAGTTATGGGTATAGCAACTATGTCAGTGTATAATATGAACAACCAAAAAATTATTTCCATCCAGGTCTTCAGTAACTTGAATGGATATCCAGAGCATATGCCAAAAGAATATGCCAACAGAATGACTCAAGAGGCCATTAAATTAAAAAAATAAAGGAAAAACAGACGCCAAGCATTGAGCCTTTTCTCCATGCACAAATAAATTCCTTTGTGGAAGAAAATCAAACAAAGATTTTTGAAAAATCCTCCTCAAAAAAATGTAAAATGTCATTTTCTTTCTTATCATAAGTAGTTTGTAAAATAAACAAGAGAAAATTTTATTAAGCAAATGTGTTATTTTTTTTCCATAAGTGTATGTAAATAGTCTGCAAGTTGTGCCAAAAAGGGCGGCTCTTCCACTTGCTGGTAAATAGGTAGCCTATTGATAGATCTACCACACATCTCCCGTCACTGCCTTTTGGACCAAATTCTACTCATTTACTGAAAGAGACTCATCAGGGAGTTAAAAACTCTTGGCTTGCTAAATCTAGGGGCTGGCCTCTGAGGGAGCTTTCAGAGACTGGATTTGAGCCTCAGGTTGCTTTCCTCCACAGAAGCATGTGCAGTCTGTCTATCGTCACCATCATTCACACAGCAAGGGATTTGCGTTGGATGTCTGCCTCTGTCAGACATGAGAGCCAATCTGGACACGACACTCCACGATGGGAGAACACAAAACCTAGAGAAGTGGAGACCCTGCCTTGAACATACAGCCATATTGAAAAAGTACCAAGGGGCTCCTGGGTAGTTCAGGTGCTTAAGCGGCCAACTCTTGATTTTGGCTCAGGTCAGTCTACAGGTCCTGGGACGGAGCCCCTCATGGGGCTCCCTGTTCAGTGGGGTGTCTACTTGAAGATTCTCTCCCCGCACCTCAGGCCTTCCCCTGCTCTTTCTCACTCAAATAAATAAATAAATCTTTAAAATATATATATAAAAAAGAAAATACTAGTTATCAATTTATCTGCTATCCATTTAATATCATACTGCTTTCATAAAAAGCAAAGATAAGAAAGTGTCACAGTTCTGAAAGTTTCACAAAAAGTTTCTTATTTACCTCGACATTGAATGACTTTGTGACCTCCTTAGAAGTATATTAAAATGAATAGAGCAGAGACAGGCAAGTAAGCTATCAAATAAGTTTCCACTCACCATATTCTCTTTAACTCAGTACTTTAAGCAACTTAAAATCTGATGTTATAAACAGTTCCTCTGCTGTCCCTTGCTTTATTTATTTGCTTCGGCTCCCATAATGAAGTACCACAAACTGGGTGACTTACAGAACGAAATTTTTTTTTCACAGTGCTGGAACTAGAAGTCAAAGAAGCAGGTGTCAGCAGGGTTGGTTCCTTCTTAGGCCTGTCTCTTTGATTGGCAGATGGCCGTATTTCCCTCCCTGTCTCATTCTTACGTGTGTCTATGTCCTGATCTCTTCTTAGAAGGACACCAACAGGATTAGGGGCACCCCCAATGACCTCCTTTAATCTTAATTACCTCTTTAAAGTCCCAGTCTTGGGGCTTCTGGGTGGCTCTGTTGGTTAAATGTCTGCCTTCAGCTCAGGTCATGATTCCAGGGTCCCGGGATTGAGTCCTATATCAGGCTCCCTTCTCTAGGATGAGCCTGCTTCTTCTCCCTCTGCCTGCTGTTCCCCCTGTTTGTGCTCTCTCTCGCTCTGTCAAATGAATAAAATCTTTTAAATAAATAAATAAATAAATGCCCTATCTCCAAATACATTCTGAGGTGACAGGGTTAGGACTTCAACATAGGAATTTGGGAGGACACATTTCAGCCCTTAACAGTAATGCTAAATACTGCTTAAGAATTATTTTTTGTTGTCTGGATTAGGCAAAGTCCACACATTATCAGAAGTGACATATCCAATAATGTCAGGGTTATCTTGACAACTTCAGAGCCGAGGTCATATTTCTTAGCCCACTAATTCAGATCTGGCTCAAGTTTCTCTGTACTCAGTCTTTGGGAAATCAGCTCTGTCATTAAATTCCAACTTGATCTCTGTCCTTCAGGGAGTTAGAGTTGGGTTTTGTTTTTTGTTTTTTGTTTTTAGTCAAGATATTATGGGGTGTAAAAAGAAAATACTACGGGCTTGAAGATGTGATTGAACCCCTCTGTTAGTACTTATGGCGATTTTAAGAGCAGTTGTGGTCCAACCCAAGAAGATTCCCACCACAATCACTATCTCATGGCCACAATTTCTATATGAGCAAAGACAGCACTTGAGAACATAGCTTTAAGGATTGCCTTTTTCCAAAATCCACTGTTACAGTACTCAGGAAGGATATGGTGAAACTCTCATATATTACTATTGCAATGCAGTCTAACTGACAGTAGCTGTCAAAAGTAAAAATGCATTAGGGTGCCTCGCTGGCTCAGTCTGCTAAGCATCCAACTCTTGATTGAGGCTCAGGTCATTATCTCAGGGCTATGAGATCAAGCCCCATGTGGGCTCTGTGCTCAGCCACATGGTCAGCCTGATATTCTCTCTCCCTCTTTCTCTGCCCCTCCCCCATCTTAAAAAAGAAGTAAAAATGTGTAATACATTTTAATTCTGAAATCCACTTCTGAGCACTTACTCTACAGAAAAATGAATGTACGTATATATTTGAGATTATATATATAGTGATGCAGTGGATGTAGAAATTCATCACAGTAATAGTTATCACTTCAGAAGATGAGAAACAAATGTCCATCATAAGAGAGTAGTTACATTACCTTGACATATGCATATGACAAAGAAGTGTGCAGCTGTTTAAAAAACAGCTCTTTTTGATCATGGCTAGCTAGGTTATTCAGATCAGCCCTCCCACTGAAGCAATTAAAAATGCTGGGTAAAAAAAAAATGCTGGGTAAATGTATACATCCCTTAAGACAAGGAAGATCTGACAAATGTAAAAGATATCTAAGCCAAAAGCAGAACACTAGAGAGGTGAGTTTGTAATAGTCACTTAAGTCCTGAGATAATTTGTCAATCCCAGCAACTATGAACTTCTGTTTATTGGAGGAAAAAAGAAATCAGAACCCCACCCCAGGTTGGGACTATAACAGAAAACCCCCACAATAAGAAGGGGTTCCAGGGTAAGATGGAACCAGGAGTAAAACCAACACTAACCCCAACCCCAGGGGAAAGCAGGGGAAGTTGCCTTCATACTGGGCAGAACAGTGAGGGGAAACCCCACCCTGAGATTTATTTTTTAACCGCTAATGGCCCTCACAAAGATTTTTACCTCAAATTTACATCATGTGGGTGGGCCAGAAGAACCTTATGCGGTGAATTTAGCAAAGTGTTCCCAGACTGACAGTGCAGTTATTCATGTGACAACGAAGACAAATCCTCTCTAGAAGGGGCACCTATATTCGTGGCCTTGAAGAACCACCACCTATTATTTTGCAAGGGCAATGAGAAACACACATGAAAAATAACCAAGGGTCCAAGGAAATAAGGCTTCATGAACAAGAACAGCAGTGACAACAGAAAGCAGAAACAAACCCACAAGTAACTGAGGTATTGAAATTATTAGAAACAAGCTTGATAATGTCTGCAGATAAAGAAAATGTAAGAAGTGATCTAGCATATTTGAATGTGATCTAAAGTGAATGTCTAGAAATAAAACTAATAAGCTAAAAATGCAGCAAATGAGGTTAACATCAGCATTAGACAGAAGAAAGTATCTGGAACATAGCCAAAGGAAGAAAAATGGAAAAAAATGGGAGAGAGTAAAGGCATGGAATATAGAGTGTAAGGCCTAACATACATTTAAGAGAAATTAAATTTTCCATGCACTGAAAGAAAATAGCTGCCAATGTATCTTATCTATTTATTTCCCAGCAAAAATAACTTTCTATAAAGGAAAGTACAGATAACTTATTACCAGCTGACTCTCATTCAGAGAGATTCTAAAGAGGGTATTTCAGTCAGAATGTAAGTGAGCTCAGACAGAAGGTGTGAGATGTCAGAAGGAGTTAAACATAGAAAGAGAGAGAGAGGACAGAAGAACGGCAAGCAGCAGGACCTAAAGGCAGAGGGTTGAACAAAATTTGGATAAACCTAGCCTACACATACGCCATCTTCTTTCTCTGCTCCATACCACTTTTGGAGTAGAATTGACAAGTGCCCAAATACAGAATTAGTCATAACAAAAGGAAAACCACCAGTTAGAGACAGATAACATCAGGGGACAGTGATGTTAATCTGTAGGCATGGGAGGGGGTGGTTGTCAAACATCCTGAGCTCTTAATGTGACAAAGGGAATGAAAATGAATGAACACCAACAACACTATTGAAAATGGTAGGAACAATCTCTATGAAAGTGGTCATGAATCTGGACAATGATACATTAAAAACTGCAGTCCTTATGTGGAAATAAGAGCATGAGGAGCTCAAGATGTCATCTTTATCTCAGTTCAGCCCCAATTCTGCAGGTCCCAAACCCCAATTTCTCTGTGGGTCCTGAAGTGAAAAGTCTTTTTGAGATTGGCTCTCAGTTGTCCACTTATTAAAGTATAGCTTCTTCAGTTTTCAGAATGCTTGCATCCACTTTTAAGGTCTTCTGATGCCAGAACTAAGGTGAAATAAGAATGCATATTTGTATTTTCTTAAATGTGGCTAAAGAAACTCTGGAAGGATGACCTTTGTGTGTTGGAAGCCAAATGGCTAAAGGATAAGAGTGAAGGAAGACTTTCTGGTATAAATATTCATGTGGTTCACTACTGGAAAAAAATTTAATTAAAACTATTCTTTGCCTCTCTCTGAAAACTCTTCAAGACTTAGCCTGTCTGAACAACATGGTGCCTCTTAGAGGGGTCCTCTCCTCTGTTGTTACCGTGCTGACATAAATCTAGACCATATATACCTTCCTGCCTTTAGATGCACACTTCCTGACTCCTGTTGCTCAGCCACAGTTCCCTTTGGTTCTCTGGGGCACCTGGGCACACTGTTGGAGAACTGTGGGCATTGTGGTTAGTTGCTCAGTACCTAGATTTAGTTGCTTGGGTTCAAACTGTGGCCCTTCCCTTGCAGTGTGAGCTTAGATGGGTAATGATGCCTCCCTGAGCGGTAGTGCTCCAAGCTGTTGATGGAAATTATAATAGTAGCAATTTCATAAGGCTATAACAAAAAGTTAATGAGTATCTATAAACCCCCCCGGGGGAGGGGTGGGGGATAGCCTGTCATTTAATCTCTAGAATGTAAGTCGTCCCCCCCCCCCCCCCCGCCCCGTAGGGATCTGTATTGTATCTCCAGTGCCTTTTCTTTTTCTGTTTTTTCTTTTTTCTACTTTAAATAAACCACAAAGAGGGCAGTCCCAAGTCTAATGTAATTAACAGGGGGCAAACCACAAAGGAAGTTAGATTTCTACAAGTACAAAGCAGGAACAAGGTCTTTGCTTTAGACTGAATGCTTGTGCCCCTGGTAAAATTCCGTATGTTGAAACCTAATCCCCAGGGTGCTGATATTGGGAGGTGGGCCTTTGGGAGCTGATCAGATCATGAGGGTGGAGCCCCAGTTGTGGGATTACTGTCCTCCGAAAAGAGACCTCAGAGAGCTCCTTCATCTGATGTGTGAGGACGACAGTGAGAGGGCACTGTCTGGGAGATACTGAACCTGCCAGTGCCACAATCTTGGACTTTACAGCCTCCAGAACTGCAAGAAATAACTTTTTAAAATTCACTCAGGCTATGGTAGTCTGGTATAGCAGCCTAGAAAGACAGTCTGTTTCCAGTTCCTGGATAGAAACCTCATCTTCACTATGGGAATGAAGGAGGCATGTAGTTTTTTGCACGTGCATTCCTGACATTTGGTGTCTACTTTGTAAGCAAATTTTATTTTTCTGGCCCTCTCTCTGTCGGGTTTTAATCAGTGGCTCCTTCCTGTGCTATATTAAGGTTTTAGCAAATGAATGCAGAGGCCAGAAAACATGGGGAGAGTTGGAGGAGGGGATATCGTCCAGCAGCCCCATTCCCTTTGGTCGACTTAATGCAGCTGTCATCATAAGGCACTTCTCTGACTCGCACCGAGATGTGCTGGATTATTCTCTCCAACAGCCTTCCATTTTACATAAGGCCCTTTCTTTCCTTTCCTTTCCTTTCCTTTCTTTCTTTCTTTCTTTTTTTTTTTCCCTCTCTTTCTTTCTTTTTTTTTTTTTTAAGATTTTATTTATTTGGCAGGGAGAGAGACAGCCAGAGGGAACACAAGCAGGGGGAAAGGGAGAGGGAGAAGCAGGTCTCCTGCTGAGCAGGGAGCCTGATGCAGGGCTCGATCCCAGGACCCCAGGATCATGACCCTAGCTGAAGGCAGACACCTAACGACTAAGCCACCCAGGCGCCCCAATAAGGCCCTTTCTGATGAAGTTCCCATAGCAATCATGTTTCTCTCCAAATGATTCCCCCTTTTCTTTTACATTCTAACTGCTCAGCCATTTTTTAAGTTTATTTTTCAAGTATATAATTCAATGGCTTTTAGTACATTTATGAAGTTGTGCAACCATCAACAGTATTTCCAGGACATTTTTATTATTCCCAAAGGAAACCCCATAGCCATTAGTGTTCCCATTGCTTCCTTCCTCCAGTCCCTGACAACCATCCATCTGCTTGCTGTTGCTATAGGTTTGCTGATTATGGACATCTAATTTAATGGAGTCATACTATATGTGGTCATTTGTGGCTGACTTCTTTCATTTAGCACAGTGTTTTCAAGGCTCATCATCGTGTGTATTAATAATTCACTCCTTGGGGCGCCTGGGTGGCTCAGTGGGTTAAAGCCTCTGCCTTTGGTTCAGGTCATGATCCCGGGGTCCTGGGATCGAGCCCCACATCAGGCTCCCTGCTCAGCAGGGAGCCTGCTTCCTCCCCTCTCTCTGCCTGCCTCTCTGCCTACTTGTGATTTCTGACTGTCAAATAAATAAATAAAATCTTAAAAAAAATTCACTCCTTTTTGTCACTGAATAGCGTTCTGTTATATGGATATACCACTTTGCATTTACCCATTCATCAGTTAATAGACATTTGAGTTCTTTCCACTTTTTGTCTACTATGAATAATGCTGCTGTGAACATTTTTATACAGTTTTTGTGTGGGCATATGTTTTCTTTCTTTTTTTTAAAGATTTTTTTTTTTTTTTTAATTTGGGGTGTCTGCATGGTACAGTAGGTTAAGCATCCGACTCTTGGTTTCAGCTCAGGTCATGATCTCAGGGTCATGGGATTGAGCCCTGTGTCTGACTCTGTGCTCAGTGTGGAGTCTGCTTGAGATTCTCTCTTTCTCTCCCTCTCTCCCTCTGCCCCTCCTGCTTATGCTCTTGCTCTCTAAAAGATTAATTTATTTTATTTTAGAGAGAGAGAGCACAAGAAGAGAGAAGGGCAGAGGGAAAGGGAGACAAAGAATCCCAAGCAGACTCCATGCTGAGTGCAAAGCCCAACTGGGGGCTCAATCCCATGACCCTGAAATCATGACCTGAGCCAAAATCAAGTCAGATGCTTAACTGACTGAGCCACCCAGGAGCCCCATCTTTTTTTTTTTTTTTTTTTAATTTTATTTATTTAAGTGATATCTATACCCAACATGGGGCTCAAACTCATGACCCTAAGATCAAGAGTTGGATACTCCACCCACTGAGCCAGTGAGATGCTCCTGTCTGGCCTTATATTTTCAATTCTCATTCATACTGCTCACATTGAATTGAACTAGGAGTGGAACAACTCAGTTCCTACCTAGGGGTAGAATTGGTAGGTCATTAGGACTCTATGTTTGATATTTTGAGGAACTGTCAAACTGTTTCCCAAAGTGGCTATACCATTTTACATTCCTGCCAGCAATGTATGAGGGTCCCAACTTCTCCACATCCTTGTCAGCATATGTTATTGTCTGTTTTGTTTTTTTTTTCATCATAGTCATCTTAGTGAGTATGAAATGGTATCCCATTGTGGTTTTGATTTGTATCCCTCTCGCTTTTTTTTTTAGGGAGAGAGAGAATATGAGCCAAGCAGAGGGTGTGAGGTGAGGGGAGAGGGAGAAAGAGGGAGAGGGAGGGGCAGACAGAAAATCTTTAGCAGACTCCACAGCCAGCGTGGAGCCCCACAAAGGCTCCATTTCATGACCCTGAAATCATGACCCGAATTGAAATCAAGAGTTGGGTGCTTAACCCATTGAGTAACCCAGATGCCCCTCCTTTTTTTTTTTTAATTTAATTTTAATTTTTTAAATATGATCTCTGCACCCAAAGTGGGGCTTGAACTCATAATCCCAATATCAAGAGTCACACACTCATGGACTGAGCCAACCAAGCACCCCTTGATTCGCATGTTTCTGACAGATAATGATTTTGAACATCTATTCAAGTGCTTATTGGCCATTTCTTTGGGGAAATGCCAATTTGAGTCTTCTGCTTTTTAAAATTGGACCATTCATTAATTGTTGAGTTGTTTTTATAGAGTCTTTTTTATAGGCACTGGTTACTAATCCCTTATCACATATATAATTTGCAAACATTTTCTCCCATTTGTGGATGGTCTCTTCCTTCCCTTGATGATGTCCTTTGAAGTAAAAAAAAATTTTTTTAATTTTAATTTTGATTCAGTCCAGTTTATCTTTTTTCTCTTCTGTTGCTTGTGCTTTAGGAGTCAAATTCAAGAAACCTTTGCATAATTCAATGTCATGGAGGCTTTGCTTGTATGTTTCTTATATGAGTTTTATAGTTTTGGCTCTTATATTTAGGTATTTAATCCATTTTGAATTAATTTTTGTATATGGTGTGAGATAGAGATCCAACTTCATTCTTTTCATGTGGCTATTATTAGGCAGTTTTCCCAATACTGTTTATTGTAAAGACTATTATTTTCCTCATTGAATTGCTTTGGTACCCTGTTGAAAATCAGTTGACCATAAACATAGGGTTTATTTCTAGGCTTTCAATTGTTCTTGAATTGAGGATACATATAGATGAATGGAATAGAATTGAGAGCCCATACGTCTTTTTTTTTTTTTTTAAGGTTTTATTTATTTATTTGAGACGAGAGAGAGATTGAGAGAGAGAACATGAGAAGGGGGAGGACCAGAGGATTGGAACTCAATCCTGGGACTCCAAGGATCATGACCTGAGCTGAAGGCAGTCGCTTAACCAACTAAACTACCCAGGCACCCCCAGAGCCCATATTTCTTAACCAGCTGAGCCACCCAGGTGCCCCTTTGAGAGCCCATACTTCTTAATAAAACTGAAAAAAAGAGAAGAATTTAGAGTCTAAAGACAAACCACACTGGCTTAATCAATCTAAATTCATAGTAAGTTTTAAAATTAAGAAGAATTAGTTTTCCAAGTTTCTTCTTCTTTTCAAGATTGTTTTGACTATTCTGGGTCCTTCAAGTTTCCATATAAATTTTAGGGTTAATTTGTAAATTCCTGTAAAAAGAATGGTACTGGGATTTTGATAGGAATTAAGCTGATTGATTTGGGTAGTATTATAATAGAATGATTTAGGGAGTGCCTGGGTGGCTCAGTGGGTTAAAGCCTCTGCCTTTGGCTCTGGTCAGGGTCCCAGGGTCCTGGGATCGACCCCCACATCAGGCTCTCTGTTCATCGGGTAGCCTGCTTCCCCCTCTGTCTCTCTGCCTGCTTCTCTGCCTACTTGCGATCTCTGTCAAATAAATAAATAAAATCTTTAAAAAATATATCAAAAGTCTTGAGGTTGGAAATCTTCCTTCTCATTCTCTGCTCTCCCTTCTTTGCTCTCTGAGTACAATCACCAATAATAGACAACTTCAGAGTGCCAAACTGGCCAAATTGGCCAAATTTAGGAATGATGGGGCCACAACTAACTGCCATAAGAGTGTAGAATCCCCTCTGTCCATGTCTGAGAGGAAAGCCAGTCTCTCTGGTAGCAAATTCCCTTAGTGCCACTGTCTAACCCTAACCCTAACCCTAACCTAACCCTAATCCAAGGAGGACAGGCAGGGGCCTGGACATGTATATGTCATATCTGTCCCACTGACCAGCAAAACCTGGGGGGATTCCTACAAATGCCTCAACTCCTCCATGGTCGGTTCAGAACCAAGTGAACACTGAAATTCTATCCAGGTGGCTGAAATTCCATCATTATAGTTATTCATGTTTAAATAATAACAATGGCTGGCACTTAGTACTCAATGAGCACCAGGACCTGTTCCAAGCACTTTCAGACATGAACTCATTTAATCCTCACAATGACCATGTGAAAGAAGTACTTATTTGAGGGATGAGAAAACGGCAGCCCAGAAGGGTCAAGTAAGTTGCCCAAAGTCACACAGCTAGCAAATAGCAGAGTTCAAATTTGAACCCCTATAGCCCAACTCCAGAGGCTGTACTGTAATCTCTTCTCTATAATGCCTTATTAAGAGCCTTTGAAATGCTTTGTCAGTTTGTTATTTACAAATAAAGTACCCATGAATATTTCAATATTTCAAATACATTAGAAAACTGGACAGTGAGCAAGCTATTTTTTTTAAATTTCTTTTCAGGGGCACCTGGGTGGCTCAGTGGGTTAAGCCTCTGCCTTTGGCTCAGGTCATGATCCCAGGGTCCTGGGATCAAGCCCGCATCAGGCTCTCTGCTTAGCGGGAAGCCTGCTTCCCTCCTATCTCTCTGCCTGCCTCTCTGCCTACTTGTGATCTCTGTCAAATAAATAAATAACATCTTTTAAAAAAAAATAAAAAAATAAAATTTCTTTTCAGTGTAACAGAATTCATTGTTTATGCACCACACCCAGTGCTCCATGCAATACATGCCCTCCATAATACCCACCACCTGGCTCCCCCAACCTCCCACCCCCCCACACCCCTTCAAAACCCTCAGATTGTTTTTCAGAGTCCATAGTCTCTCATGGTTCACCTCCCCTTCCAATTTCCCTCAACTCCCTTCTCCTCTCCATCTCCCCATGGCCTCCATGTTATTCGTTATGCTCCACAAATAAGTGAAATCATATGATAATTGACTCTCTCTGCCTGACTTATTTCACTCAGCATAATCTCTTCTAGTCCCGTCCATGTTGATACAAAAGTTGAGTATTCATCCTTTCTGCAAGCTATTTTTAAAGATGAGAAAATAACCTCTATATTCTTGTCTTCAGGATCCCTTACAGACTGTATGTTCTTCTTTTGTGTTCCTAAATTGCCTTGGATCTTACTATGATATGGGTTATTTTCTCAGTCATAGTTAGTTGGCATTCCTGGGGCAAGTTCAGGAAACACTTCTTGCTTTCCTCTATTGATTTGGGACCTACCTGAGACAGGGGCCTTAAAAAAAAAAAAATCATCTAGGGTCTTGTACAAGGTAGGCATTCAATAAATGTTAATTAACTTAATGGAATTACCCTAAGTGAGGTGCAGGAGATGGGTAGGTTCTAATTTGGTAGAGGAGCAAAAGATCACTCTTAACACCTTTGTCAAATAGAACTTCTACAATGAAGGAATTTATTCTTTATGTGCCCTGTCTAATTGATAGCTACTAGCCACATATGGCTAGCGGGTACTTGAAATATGGCTAGTGGTACTGAGGAACTAAATATTTAATTATATTTAATTTTGATTTACTTTAAATTTAAGTAGCCACAGCTTTAAGTATTAGATTTTTAAGCCAATAAATTAACATAGCTCCATATTTCTAAAACCATTGCCTGAGATTGGGGGCCTTTGTGAAATCAAGAATGTAGTGCTAGTAATGATAGGTAAGAGCAGTCAGTGAGAAGACTAACTCAAAAGAAAGTAAGATTTTACCTTCTAAATGGTTTTATGATAATTGTGCATTCAGACTATCTCAAGTAAAATAAAGTTCTAAAAAATTACCAGAACAAAGATCTATCAAAATTTGAAATGTACATATCTTTGAAATTACAATTCATTCTCTAGGAACTGCTTCTACTCTGACACACACAGGGATAATCAGAAAACACTGCTTATAATCAGCCTGGGTGGCTCAGTTGGTTAAGTGTCTGTCTTTGGCTCAGGTCATGATCCCAGGGCCCTAGGATCGAGCCCCACGCAGGAGCCTGCTTCTCCACCTGTCTGCCGCTCCCCTCCTTGTGTTCTTGCTCTCTCTCGCTGACAAATAAATAAAATCTTAAAAAAAAAAAAAATAAAAATCCAGATGTAGGAAGTGAGTAACAAAAACTGTAGTAAGCAGAACAAGGGCCTTCCCAAAGATGTTCTGAGGCTAATCCCTGGTATCTACGCATTTATTACCTTAATAGCGAAAGGGACTTTCCAGATGTAATTTGGTTAAGGTTCTTGAGATGGGAAGAGTATACTGGATGACCCAGGTGGGTTAATGTAATCACAAGAGGGAGGCAAGAGGGTCAGAGTGAGCAAGAATAAGATGTGGTAACAGACACAGAGTCAGGTGACAGCATTGCTAACTGGAGCCGTGAACCAAAAATATTAGGGCAGCTGCAAGAAGCTGGAAAAGGCACCAAAGTGGATTCTGCCTCACACCTCCAGAAGGAGTGCAGTCCTGACAACACCTTGCTTCTAGGCCAATGAGACCAGTTTTGGATTTTTGACTTCCCAAGCTAGAAATAATAAATTTGTAGTAATTTGTTACAGCAGCAATAGGAAACCAATACAACTACTTTCATATCTTGTGGAATCCCGTGCAACCATTACAAAGAAGGAAAGACACCTACCTATTTTCCTATGGAAAGATCTCCAAGGTATATTATTAAATGAAAAAAATCAAGGTCCAGGACAGTGTGTATATTGTGGTACCTCTTGGTTATTCAAGATATGCACATGGGCCTGTATTTCTGGAAGGCAAAGCAAAACTTAGTAGTAGCAGTTGCCTCTGGGTGGGGGCGCACAGGAGAAGGGCTGGTCTGTCTTAGAAAGGAGACTGACATTTCACAGTGTGCTTCTCCAAACTGGAATATATTTTGAGAATTGTCGCTTGGTAGAAAATCAATTCCCACACCAAATTCTCTGCGGGGGACAAGATGAAGAAACAAGACCAAACTCTCCTGGCACTTTGCAGGTGTGTCCTGCTCAACTTCAGGGAAGAGGAGATAAATGCCATCGCCTGACGCCAGCGACTAGCTGCTGGGTGTGAGAACCGCTCTCGTGTGCTCCAGAGCAGCTAGACTTGAAGGTCAGATGGAAGCTGAGAGAAGGCAGCCAAGGTCACGGTGGGAAAAAAAAAAAACCAGACACGAACTCCATGTCCAGAATTAGACCATTCAGAAGGAAGATATCATACTTCTTTCTTAAAGAATGTGGAGAACAAAGTGTCAGAAGGCAAATTCAGTTTTGTGAGCCGGGAACCTAGGCCAGGAAATCTAAGGTAGTTAGATAAAATCGAAGCTGGGTCTAATTATTTAGCGTGAACTGCACAGAAAAGGAAACAGTTCACGATCACTCCTGCACACTGGCGAGGTTAGTGCCCAAGGTGAGCAAACCGTCCTACCCGGTCTGGGGGGCCTCTCTCAGCAGGAGCCGAGCTCCTCTCTCTGTGGGGAGACACCTCGCTTGGCCCTGTGGAGCCTGGGGGACACCCTGACTGATGTGACCCCAGGAGGAAGGGGCCCCCTATGTGGGATTGCTGATGGGAGTTAGCTCTGGAAAATATGAAGGAATCGATTTTCGGGTTAGATTCCTGGTATGAAGAAAAAGCCCATAGGTCTAACATCAGTTAGTGAAGTGAAGTGATGATGACCCCTGATCCTTGGGATCCAGGACTTCTCAAAGCAGAGGAAGAAAAGGAAAGAAACCTCTAGGTCCTAAAAGCACACAAGAGCAGTTACTTAATGCTTGAATCCTTTAATTGTTCTAAACCTCAGTTTATCTGTAAATAGGAATAAATAATGAACTTCTGTGGTGAAGGGTAACAGGAGCTGGTCACTGTGCTCGGCAAATACTGTAGCGCTCATTCTGTTCTGCGCATAGTACTCTACCAGCTCCCCTAGTACTCTACAAGGTCCCTTAATCTCCAGGATGGCGCCATCAGGCAGCGTCATTATTTCTCCCATTTTTCAGATGGAGAAACTGAGGTACAGAGCTTTCAAGCAACTTGCCATGGTTATTCAGGAATTCAGGAGCAGAAGCAGGACTTGACCATACCTAGGCAATTTGGCATTACAGATTTCATGCTTCTCCCCTGAGCCATCCACCTCTTGTAGTAGGTGGGGAAAAATAATGGCTGCCATGTAAAGGGACCATTATTTAGTCCCATCTTATGCATCAATAAACCAAAGTTTAGAAGGATCAAGTGATCCAAATGCTCAGTAGTTGTGCTACTGTGACCCGATGTGTGGAGATCAGGTGCCCCCACTGAAGGGATTCTGACAAATGCCACTAGTCCATCTGCCCCAGGGACAGGTCCACCCATTCCAGTGTGGCTGTCGGTGCTGGTGGGAGTCAGAGAGAAGGGGTCACCTAAGCATGCCTGAAAAGATGGCAGATCCCGGGACAGCCCTAGGTGTTCTGTGTTGCTGGGACACCCCCTGGATGGGTCTGATGTGGCTCTGGGACAGGGGCGAAAGCAGAGTAGCAGCACCATATAGGCGCAGAGACCCTACAAAAGCCACAGGACTCTTGGGGAGCCTGGGTGGCTCAGTCAGTTAAGCATCTGCCTTCAGCTCAGGTCATGATCCCAGGGTCCTGGGGTCAAGCCCCGTTCAGCGGGAAGCCTGCTTCTCCCTCTCCCTCTGCTGCTGCTTGTGTCCCCTCTCTAGCTGAGTCTTCCTCTGTCAAATAAATAGATAAAACTTAAAAAAAAAAAAAAAAAAAAAAAAGTCCCAGGACTCTGGGTGAGGCCAGGGGCCAATGCTGAGACACCAGGAACTCAAGCCATTATAAGGCCCTTAGCAATTCTTGGTCTTGTTTGGGTCAGAAGGAGAAGAGACGTGGGATCTGGAACACAGAATGAGCACCTCCTTCCTCATCAGCCCTCTGCCAGTACCTTAGCATGGTGGCCTGGGGAGGCACCTGCTCGTAGTGGCATTGCCATCTATCACACCAAGGGGGCTCTTTGAGTTCAATGTAGTTCATAAAGCTGGCTCCAGCTCAGCTTCAGAAACCACAAAAGAATGAAAAGTTTAAAGCTACAATATTGCCAAAATGACAGCAGTACTAAGGGGCATAGAACAGGTCATTAATTTAATAACTGGCAGAACATAGAAAATGTTCTTTTGGAAATAGGCTCATCTATTTGCCAGGCTAGTAGGTCAGACTTGCTTAAGTTTGAACCCATTTCTTTCTTCTTCTTCTCTTTCTTTCTCTCTTCCTGCCTTAATCTTGAGTTTGCTTCAGAGTTGTGCATCTATAAATTGCTTCTGGAAGTTGGTACTTTACGAAGATGTTTCGGGATGTGGTTGACCTGCTGTGTGATCTAGAACCATTTCCTCTTGGTGAACACTTTATTTTTATGAGTCAAATGATGGTATGGGGAAACAAAATAAAAGGGGGAGTGGAGTGGAGGGGAGTCTCTAGTTTGAGGAGGAATGATGCCCTCCACCACGAGCCCATTGTTCTCTCACAATGGCAGTGATAGTTCCACTAGTGTTAGTGTAGAGATGGGGAAGGAATGCTAGAAAACCGTTCCTAGGGATGCTGGTGCTCAGTTGGTTAAGCGTCTGTCTTCGGCTCACGTCATGATCCCAGGGCCGTGGGATTGAGTCCTGCATCAGGGTCCTTGCTCAGCGGGGAGCCTTCTTCCTCTGCCTGCTGCTCTCCTTGCTTGTGTTCTCTCTCTTTCTTGCTCTCTGACAAATAAATAAATAAAAGCTTAAAAAAAAAAAAAAGAAAGAAAACCATTCCTAGGCCAAGCCAGGTGAGAAAGGCAGATACCATGGGGTGTCTGTAGGCTGATAACAGAATAATTTACACCTGCCAGAAGATCTTGATATTTAGATTCAGGGGGCCTGATTAAACAGGGAGGCCTATAAGATCCAGTGTAGAGGCAGGAGAAAGCCTCATATTTGTTCCAGCTTATTGCCGCGGCTCTCTCCTTGCTGCCATGACAACAGGCTGAGAGCTCTGTTGTGCAAACTCTTAGATCTCAACCCTTGATTCTACCCTGTGGACTTCCCAATACTACCTTGGAGGAGGAGGACCTGCCCTGCCACTCACTCCCAGGTTTCATAATGCATAATTCAGCTTGGTGGAGCCTCTAAAACTTAATCTTTCAATATCCAGGCCAGGGAACCTGAATGAGTTATACCCATCTCAGTTGTATGGCTTCTGTTCAAAGACAATTGTAAAATGTTGAGCAAATCAAATAAAGGATTATACCAAATGACTATTTAGAATACCAGAGTTGCATTCGACCATGAGTAATGGAAACCAGAGAAGCAGTGGTTTATGTAATATGGGAATTAATTTTGCTCCCAAAATGAGAATTTCCAAGTAGGCAGTACAGAGCTGATGTGACTGTTCTAGGACATCATCCTAGAGTATGACCCTTATCCTCATGTTCATAAGATAGCTACTGGGGCTCCAGCTATCACACTGAGCGCTTGGAAGCAGAGAGAAAGAAAAACCAAGTGAAATTGGTGCCCAGTGGTTGAATCAGTAAGGTTATTTTTATTGTTTGTTTGTTTCGTTTTGTTTTAAGATTTATTTATTTATGGGTGGGGGAGAGAGCAAGCAACAAGCCAGGGGGAGGGGCAGGGGATCTCACGCCGACTCCCTTCTCAGTGCAGAACCAACTCCGGGCCCAATCCCAGGACCCTGGGATCATGACCTGAGCTAAAACCAAGAGTCATACACTTAACTGACTGAGCCACCTAGATGCTTCTAGTCAGTATGGTTTTTAAGAAGCTTTCCCAGAAGCTCCATCCAACAACCTCACTTATATTTCAATAGCAAGAACTTAGTCATATGGCTACTCTGTGTGCGAAGGAGCCTGGGAATGCTGGGTTTAATCAGGACACACTGCTTCCCTTGACAAAAGGTGAGAACAAACACTGGGTAGGTGGTTGGGAATCTCTGCCACAAGATGTCTGTAAACGGATACAAATGTGAATTGCTGGGCCTCCTGGGCAGCTCAGTGGGTTAAGGCCTCTGCCTTCAGCTCGGGTCATGGTCCCAGGGTCCTGGGATAGAGCCCCACGTGGGGCTCTCTGCTCGGCAGGGAGCCTGCTTCCTCCTTCCTCTCTCTGCCTGTCTCTCTGCCTACTTGTGATCTCTGTCAAATAAATAAATAAAATCTTTAAAAACAAAACAAAACAAAACAAAACAAATGTGAATTGCTAGAAACGATCACATAGAGAGCAGAAGCAAACCCACAGAAGCAGCCAGAAATTCGGAGGTTTGTTCATTAGCTTTAGAAGGCTGGCAGATAGGACTGACAGATGATAATACCGCCAATCTAGCATCTATGAAAGCCTACACAATAGGAGGTGAATGACATTAAACTGGGAACAAAGAAATCAATTCATGGGGTTGTCACCCCTACTCCAAGGATGGAACCCATGAAAGAGGTCTTGCAGTGTAAGACTAAATGACGTACTACTACTTGAATGAGCCTGCAGAGTTTTATCAGTCTGAATGTTTGTTTGTTTTCAGTAAATACATATTTAAATAAGACTATTATGTCAGTTAAATGTATATCAAGTCTCTCCACCATTTCCAAATAAACCCTTCTGTGTCTTACAAGTTGGGGCCGCAGGTTAGTTAAGCCTCAGGTGATTGCTTTTTCAGAAAACTGAAACATTTCTTTCAATCAGCAATTAACAATTACCAAATATTAGTGGAGATCTTGTGAAATCTTACTGCCTGTTTCATCCACATTTACTAAGTAATTTCATGTAATGGAATATTTTTAACTGGCAGCCACTTGGGCAGAAAACAACCATATTCTTACTGTTTCCCACCCCGTCACCGTCACACACACACACACACACACACACACTGCCTCCTCCAGCCCCTAGATATAATGAGAGACATTTTGACGGAACGCTGAGTTATTCCTATTTCACGGAGAATAGTTTAGAACTAGCACTTACTCAGGCCCTTGGGTTATACTTGTACTTTTTATAACTTAATTAAGATAATTGAAATGTATTTACCTTCAAATCATCACCCCAAATTGCTCTGCTACTTGAATTATGATGCTTTTGTGTGTTTCTGGGTATGTGTATACCTTTTCCTAGTATGTCTTATGCTGCCAGCAACCTTTATATTTGCTGTTTGGAAACTGCTGTGCTCTGGTAAAATCAGAACATCTTGTTTATTAGCCTGTGGGTAGAGTAAAAGTAAAAAGCTCTGAGAACTTTCAAACATTGATGTTGAACGTGCAAACTGGTAAATCTGCTTTGGAAGATGGTTTGGCAGAATATTCTAAAACTGAACTTAGGCATCATCATTGACCATACTCATGTCTATCAACCTAGTGATTGCTTCATTCACATCCCCATGCAAGGACCACTCCAGCCCTCCTTCCCTTATTTGGGCCTTGTTCTTGACAACCCCCTCCAGCAGTGTCCCTCCCATCAGCTATCTCAGCCAACCTGCCTCTACCCATGCTTATAACTGGGAACCTGGTGGGAAAGATGAAGAGACTTGGCAACTCCTTTTCAGTAAGCTCACACAACACTCTGAAACATGCCCGTACTTTCTCCAGAAACCTTCAGATTCCGTATCATTTCGGATGACTTTGGCATTAGTATCTAGTACTATAAAGCCCAATACAAACTGGCTTAGAAAATAAGGGTGAGTCATTGGCTCGTGTAACTGCTAAGACTAATATGGGCTTCAGGCACAGTTCTATCAGAGCTCCCTTTCAGTTTCTCTTAAGATCTCAACTCTACACTCTGCTCTGTTGGTTTTATCCTCAGGCAGAAGTCCTTCATGGTCACGAGATGTCTGCTGGCATCACCTGGGCCACATGCTTTCTTGTTCAAGTGAGACAAGAGCTGGCCTCCATCCAGATAACCACTGGATAAAAGCTCAGAGCTTAATTCTGATGGAACCTTCTGGGCACTTTCACTTTGGCAACATGACCCCATCTGCCTGCAGAATTGAAGCTCTAAGCTACAAAAACAATTGTTGCACCTTCTCCCAGAGTAATGGATGCTCACTCTTATTGAGTTTACATAACTAAAAGGATTGACTCGAATAGCTCATTCCAGAACAGAGAAGGTATGCTCCAAAGTGATTTCATATCCTCATGATGTCTTAAAAGTAGCAATATAAGACAACTTTAAATGCCAGCTTCCCTCCTGAAACATAAAGTTCTGCCTCACTGCTGTTCCAGACTGTGACACCCACCCCCTTCTCCAAGAAATCTAAGGACATTTGGTGAAAAGATGACCAAAAGCCATAGTATCTGCAGCACTGGAATCAGGGATAATAATAATAATGCCCCATCTTTGACTAGCATGTTACAGTTTCCAGGGTCTTTTCACATGCGCCATCTCATTCCATCTCCAGGAGTTGGGAGTATCTGTGCTGTTACAGCCAGTTTGTAGATAAGGAAATCTCAAGTTGATGCAACTGACTTAGCCAAGGTCAGCGGCTTGTAAGTGACAGAGCTACCAATGGGATCTAGGTCTTTTTGATGCTGCACTTTCCCTCTAATTAGTCTTTTGGACCAGAGAACAGAGTAAGAAAGATAAGAAAGATGCAAATTGGATTGTGGATCCGAGGGATGGGAGACTGAGTGGGGGGGTGTCTCTGCTGTAGGACTTGGAGTGAACTTGACCACCAAGACAGAAAGCTCTTTTCAACATTTGCTTCTGCCCCCCCACCACCCTTTCTTTCCCAATTTCCTTCTTCCTGTGTTTCTTTCTCATTTTCTCTTCTCTGGTGCAACTTTCACAAACACAATACCAAACATTTTCCATGGTCAGGTCCCATTCAAGAATTCTAATAACGAATGGAGAATGGGGTTGGTGAGGGGAGCAGGTGGAGAAAGGTGAGGGGTACACAGAATTGGGGAGGAGGTGTGAGTGGGGGTGGTGGGAGAAGGAGTAAAGAGAAAGAAATTGGAATAATGAATTGGCTCTGACACCAAAGATTAACTGTAACCTAAAATGTGAGATTATACATTGTTAAAGAGAATTAATGCTATCAAGGCAAGGTGCCTTTGAACTGCAGACTCAGGTTGGAAAGACTGGAAAGAACAAACCTACCAACTGAAGAGTTTTATTAATTACTTTTATTTTTATTTTTATTTTTTTAAGATTACTTATTTATTCATGAGAGACAGAGAAAGACAGAAGCAGAAGGAGAGGCAGGGTCCCCACAGAGCAGGGAGCTGGATTTTTAAAGTATAGCTAGATATTGGTCAGGCACTGTAAAATATTACTTTTATATACAGCACTCATTTAGATAAATTTGGAAGACTTACAGACTCAGCTTGTTGAAAATTATTTATCTTAAGGTTCTGACCTGCAATGGGAAATATGAGAGGAAAACTGAAAAGCAGTAAGTGTTGGAGCCTGGAGATCATCCCCAGCAACTATTCTTCCCTCTGCTATGACCATTACCTGGGCAGCTCTGACATCATCTTGGAGATCTGTTTGTGGTGCAAAGGGTCCTTTCTGAATTATCGGCACCAAGGATTAGATTGCATGTCGTCTCACAGTGGGGAGAAATTTAGACATAATTAATCCCAATACTCTTGGGCTATTGTGACAGTAAAAGTAATCTAATTTTTGCACTGTAGCTTGGAAGGAAAATCAGAGATTGCCAACTGGTGGCTCAGAGGTGACCTCCAGATGGGACTTGCTTGCCTTCCAGTGTCTTAGGAGACCAGTGCTCTCCAATTCATCCAGTCCCCACCATTGACACGACACATGCATGTGCACACCCACCCTGCTGTCTTCTCTCATCGCCTCCTCTTCCTGGTCCTTAAGGCTTCTGAGTTGAGACCTCTAAGATAAAAAGTCATGAAGTACTTGGGGGACTATAGAGAAGAAAGAATCATTTATGTCACCAAAAGCAAAATGAGATAAAAATTATGGAAAGTTGCGGAGAAGGCCTTCCTGGAGGTACTCTTGAAATCTAGGTCTGTTTTCTGAAAGGCAAAAGTAGCCATCACATGGGTGCAACCCTAGAAAAGAAGGGCTGAGTTGCAGAGCCCTTTGAGATCGTGTTCAGCAGGGCTCTTTGTTCTGTGGCTCTGAGAATTAGAACTGCAACAGAAGATATGATGATGCCAAAAAACGGGCTGAAGCATCATGGTTAGAGTCATTACACAGACAGGACAAAGACAAAGAGCATTACAAAAGCAAAAAGAGTCACCTTTCCACGTGATAGCTAATGCCTATGTTCCGTGCTTTGCCTCAACAGTGCAAAGGTACACAATGAAGGCTAAGTCAGGAACCAGCCAAAGAGCAAAACAAGGGTACCTTTTCAAAGGCTTAATTCTATATTAAGTTCAATTTTATTTTTTATTTATTTATTTATTTTAGAGAGGGGGAAGGAGATCAGGGGGAGAGGGGGAGAGAGAATCTTAAACAGATTCCCACTCAGCAGTACAGAGCCCACATGGGGCCTGATCTCAGAACCCTGCAATCATGACCTGGGCCAAAATCAAGAATTGGACACTTAACCGACTGAGCCACCCAGGTGCTCCATATTGAGTTCAATTTTAAAATATTAGGGAACAGGAATAAGAAGGCATTCCAAAGGGGAACAAAATGGAAAAGAGAAGCCAAGAGAGGTAATACCTGGTGGAGGCCCCAAGGCTTCTCCATCATCAGTCCCCTATCCCAACCCTCAGGGCCCTCTCCTATGTGCATTAGGTAAAGTAGGACACTTTTGCCTCTCAATCTTTTTTTAAATTTAACTTTTAGTTAGTGAACATACAGTGCACTGTTGGTTTCCAGAGTAGAATTCAGTGATTCATCACTTATATGCGACACCCACTGCTCATCACAAGTGCCCTCTTTAATACCCATCATCCATCTATTGCATCCCCCACCCACCTCCCTCCATTAACCCTCGGTTTTATTCTCTATGGTTAAGAGTCCATTATGGCTTGTTTCCTTCTTTCCCCTATGCTCGTCTGTTTTCTTTCTTAAATTCCACATATAAGTGAGATCATATGGTATTTGTCTTTCTCTGAGTAATTTCACTTAGCACAATACCCTGTAGCTCCATCCACATCAATGCAAATAGCAAGATTTCATATATGTACATGTACCATGCCTTCCTTATCCATTCTTCAAGTGATGGACATTTGGGCTCTCCCCATAGTTTGGCTATTGTTGATAATGCTGCTATAAACACCAGAATGCACATATCCCTTTGAATCTGTACTTTTGTGTCCTTTGGGTAAATACCTAGTAGTGCAATTGCTGGGTTGCAGGGTAGTTCTATTTTTTAACTTTTGAGGAACCTCCCTAGTGTTTTCCAGAGTGGTTTACCAGTTTGCATTCCCACCAACAGTGTTAAGAGTGTTCCCCTTTCTCTGAATCCTCACCAACACCTGTTGTTACTTGGGTTGTTAATTTTAGCCATTCTGACAGGTGGGGGGTGGTATCTCATTGTGGTTTTGATTTGGATTTCTCTGATGATGAGTGATGTTGAGCATTGTTTCATGCATCTGTTAGCCATCTGGGTGTCTTCTTTGGAAAAGTGTCTATTCATGTCTTCTGCCCATTTCTTAACCGGATTTTTTGTGTCTTTGGGTCTGGAGTTTGATAAGTTCTTTATAGATTTGGCATATGAGCCCTTTATCAGATATGTTGTTTGCAAATATCTTTTCCCATTCCATAGGCTGCCTTTTAGTTTCATTGTTTCCTTTGCTGTGAAGAAGCTTTTTATTTGGATGAAGTCCCAATAGATCATTTTTGCTTTTGTTTCCCTTACCTCCAGTGATGTGTCTAATAAGAAGTTGCAGCAGCTTAGGTCAAACAGTTTTCTGCCTGTGTTCTCCTCTAGGATTTTGATGGTTTCCTGTCTCACATTTAGGTCTTTGATTCATTTTTAATTTATTTTTGTGTATGGTATAGGAAATTGATCCAGTTTCATTCTTCTGCTTGATGCTGTCCAGTCTTCCCAACACCATTTGTTGAAGAAACTGTCTTTTTTCCATTGGATATTCTTTCCTGCTTTGTTGAAGATTAGTTGACCACATAGTTGTGGGTCCATTTCTGGGTTCTCTGTTCTGTTCCATTGATCTATGTGTCTGTTTTTGTGCCAGTACCATACTGTCTAGATGACTACAGTTTTGTAATATAGCTTAAAATCCTTGCCCCTCAATCTTTATGTCTGTGATGGATATGAGCATGGTCCTGCTTGTGGCCAAGAGGCCAACTTCTTCAGATTCAAGGGCAGAAAGGAAAATGATCCAAAATACCCAAATCAAGGTATGATATTATGTTAAAAGAATAACTCTGGGGGCACCTGGGTGGCTCAGTTGATTAAGCATCTGCCTTTGGCTCATGATCCCAGGGTCCCAGGATTGAGCCCCATATTGGGCTCCCTGCTCAGCAGGGAGTCTGCTTCTTCCTCTTCCTCTGCTCCGCACCCCACCTCATGCTCTCTCTGTCTCTCTCTCTCTCTCATCCTCTCTTTCAAATAAATAAATAAATAAATAAATAAAATCTTTATTAAAAAAGAGCAAAGACTCTGGAGTCAGACAGACTTCAGTTCAAATTTTAATTTGTCACTTACTAGCTTTCTGGGCCTCCATAAGTTACCCTGGGTCTTTTTTTTTTTTTAATCCATAATTTAGGTGTAATATGGGTTAAGATATCTAGTTAAGATATCTTAAGATATCTAGTCCAATGCCTGACACAACAGTAGGCCCTCAGTGAATGGTAGTAATTGTTATTTAAAATAATCATCATAATGAGCTTGAACATCTGTGAAAGGGAAAGGTGTCCGAGTCAGTCAAATAAAAGGAGAGCTAGTGTCAGATCTCATGTCATGGCTCAATGCCTCCCTGCTTATCTCTGTCCAGTTGAATGGCTTTGTCTGCATCAGCAGTGACTAGGAAACCAGTACCATCAAAACCAATGAGACAAGCATTTCATAAGTGCCTGTTAGGGGCACAGGGCAATGACACTTCACTAGACCTAAAAAAAGGTCTCATCAAAGGTTGTGCCATGATCATGGGAAAGTATTACAGCTGTAATCTATCTAAGCTGATAGTTGATTGAACACTATCTTTTCCTGATGCTACATAAGAGAACAGTAACACATTGTTAGAAATTGCTTTAGCACTGAAAACTGAAATCTTAGTACATTGCCTTATCACAGCACTAAGCTATACCCCCATACAGCTTGTACTGAACGCTACGTGCAGGCAGGATGAAAGATAGTGTCCTTTCTCAAGGAGACTAGGACTTGTGGCCTCCAGGGCAGAATGCCTTCATCCCATGATGGGAGCCAGACATACTCTGGGGTATGAAATGAAGATATTAGACCTTCCCTTTCTGTTTTTTTTTTTTTTTAAGTTCTCTTCTTAAAGTATATGATTTATTTTATAATATACATGCTATATTTAAATAGGAGTGCCTGTATATAATTTATAAATACAAATATAAATATTTATGAGATCAAGGCTTACATTTTTTTTTATTGATGGAGTTCTCAATTAAAAAGGCTTGGGAACCAGTGGTCTAGAGAAGAAAGACCAATAAACCAATAGTCAGAGATCTAAGGCAGAGGGAGCTTGGCTGAAGCACAGATAAGCTTGTATCTTAGCCTGGATGAAAGAGAGGCAGAATTCTGGGAATGCTTCCTGTAGGAGGTGACAGACTGAGTTGCTGAAGTGTGTTTTGTAGGGAGAGAGCAGAAAAGGGGAGAATATTTCTGGCAGGCTATACATACACATGTAAAGGCAAGGGGGCCTGTTATGGACAATGAGTGCATTTTGAAAAGTAACATAATTTGGTTCATTTTGAATGTGCTGCATTCTGCAGAAATCCAATTACAAAGATCATTGAGTAGAAAGCCACTCTGATGGTGAGGCTTGGTGCCAAGGGATGCTAGCAGGGGAGGGGAGATCACGGAGCAGTGTTTCCAACTTGATTCTCTAGCCCAGTCTCCCTCGATACTTGTTTGAGTCCTAGAGGAAAAGGATTGTGAAGTGGAAGCTGACAAAACCTCAAAAAGCTAGGACAAAAAAGATGCTAGCAGCCTTGGAAGGGATAGAACACTGGGCACTATTGGGTGGCATCAATAATGCCTAAGGACACTTGCCTGGGCAAAAAGCCTGTGCAGTGTTTTTTCAAGCAGTAGTACTTTAGTGACCGATTATAGTCAACAGCAACAAGAGTCATCACCTGAGTGAGCCCAAGTTGGAAAGAGGGGAAATGGCAGACACTGGAGCCAAGAGGACAGTACGTGGGGTCCACTGAGTACCCGTGGCAGGCGCTAAGAACCAGTTCAGGAGGACCTTGCAAAGCATCTGGTGTTCCCTCATAAGAGGAGAGACTGTACTTGTCTTATTCAAATTGTATCCCTTCTATCTTGCACAGTGGATCAGCCTACGCAGATGTACAAATCCTAGGGTCACTGTTCCTGCAGTTGCCTCTATAAATAATGCCATCTGGGGTCATGTAGCAGCAGCTTGCATAGAAGTTCAATCAAATATGTTGAAGGAACGAATGAAATCGTGATGGGCTGGCTGCTTTTATGGCCATGTTGAAAGCTCAACCTGGGTGGCCAGACCCCATCAGATTTGGATTTGGAGCTATCATCCGGGTAGCAGTGTGGCAGACTGCAGCAGGGGAGTAAACCCAGGATGCCCAGTTAGAACTCCAGTTATTGGTTGGATGTTTCATTAATTTAGTTCTTTTTTTAAAAAAATATTTTATTTATTTCATTAATTTAGTTCTTTTTTTAAAAAAATATTTTATTTATTTGACACAGAGAGAGAGAGATTACAAGTAGGCAGAGAGGCAGAGAGAGAGGGAGAAGCAGACTCCCCACTGAGCAGAGAGCCCGATGCGGGGCTCAATCCCAGGACCCTGAGATCATGACCTGAGCAGAAAGCAGAGGCTTAACCCACTGAGCCACCGAGCACCCCTAATTTAGTTGTAGAGAAATCCTGCAAGCAGCTGGAAACAAAAATGCTGTAACTATGCACATAGTGAGTGAGGCAGAAGCAGCCTGGTAGACAGCTAAGGGGTAACACCCATGACGACTGGTCACTAGAGAACCGTCATTACTCATTCTAAGGCCAATACTTAAATCTAGGCAGAATCAGACAGGGGACCAAAATGAGAGTTAATCACCAAAGAGCAGAGAAAGTGGATTCATTTCTGAGCTGGAGTAAAACCAATACAAAAAACTTGAAGATTTGGTTGCATCAATATTAAACAAGAAAATCTGAAAGAGACATCATCCTCCTTTGGAAGAAGGTGAAGCCTAAAGAAAACATCCTGTCAAGACAAAGGTTGCTGTTGGCAGAGGTGGCAGCCCGTGTCTTCAAGAGTGTGATTCTTTTTTTTTTTTTTTTTTAAGATTTTATTTTATTTTCATTTTTTAAATAAAAGATTTTATTTATTTATTTTTGACAAAATGAGAGAGAGGGGGAGAGTGGGGACAAGCAGGGAGAGCAGCAGGCAGAGGGAGAGGGAGAAACAGGCTCCCTGCAGAGCAAGGAGCCTGATATGGGGCTCAATGCCAGGACCTTGGGATCATGACCTGAGCTAAAGGCAGAAGTTTAATGAACTGACCCATCCAGGTGCCCTAAGGTTTTTTTTTTTTAATTTTTATATATTTTTAATTTTATTTTTTGGAAGATTTTATTTATTTATTTTACAGAGAGATTTAGAGATAGAGAGATCACAAGTAGGCAGAGAGGCAGGCAGATAGAGAGGGGGAAGCAGGCTCCCTGTCGAGCAAAGAGCCTTATGCGGGGCTCGATCCTAGGACCCTGAGATCATGACCTGAGCTTAAGAGGCAGAGACTTAATCCACTGAGCCACCCAGGCACTCCAAAGATTTTATTTTTAAGTGATGTTGACATCCAATGTGGGACTTGAATTCACAGCCCCAAGATCAAGGTTTGCAGACTCCATCCACTGAGCCAGCCAGGCACCCTAAGAGCTGCCATTCTTATAAGTGGCCATAGACTGGCATGAGAGGAAGTAGACCGACCTCCTGATCTATTCAGTCTAATCAGTCTATGTGATGGTGGTGGTGGTAAAAGGAATGCCTCCAGGCACTTACTACAAGCCTGTTTATATCCAGTAAACCTGAAAAGCAACTTAAGAGGGACCTGACTCAGGGTGCCTGGGTGGCTCAGTGGGTTAAAGCCTCTGCCTTCCGCTCAGGTCATGATCCCAGGGTTCTGGGATCGAGCCCCACGTTGGGCTCTCTGCTCTGCAGGGAGCCTGCTTCCTCCTCTCTCTCTCTCTCTCTGCCTGCCTCTTCGCCTACTTGTGATCTCTGTCTGTCAAATAAATAAATAAAATCTTAAAAAAAAAAAAAAAGAGGGACCTGACTCAGAAAACTTGAGAAAGCTAGAATTAAAAGCAGTATGGAGAGTTCAACTCAAAACGGAATCCAAGGTTCATTACACATCCTCTTGTAGTGCTAACAGATGTTCATGCAGGGCACAGGAAGTGCAAGGTTTTATCAGAATATCCCTAAATTAACCAAGTCCCTATGTGGAGGCCAGACAATTTCATGAAGCAGAATCATCAGGTGGCTTTGATTGGTTCCATTAGACCAATGGATTCACACTTTGCTGGCAGCTGCACCAGCCTGTGGTCAGTGGCCATTCTGGATTTTGGGAAATTGCTCCTGGATCCCAAATCATTTGTAATGCTAAGTACCAAGCTATGGGGCCGCTATGTCCATACTTTGTCTGGGCTTACACATAGGGAGGCACAGTACCCTGGGGAAAGGCAAATGGCTTGCAAGGAAAGGGTCTTAAGCCCAGGGAACACTTCTGGCTCTACCCACTACCCTATCTTTCTGACTCCTCAGTTCTCTCACCATCCCTTTCCTTTGAAATATTTTTACTACCCAAATCAGGCAGACAAATGTTTTTTATAAATGTAGAGATATATCAGCCATCATTTTCTCTTGGACATAACAGGCTGAAATGTTTATTCGCCATATTTTTATAGCCTAGTGTTGATTTTATCTGAGGGGACACCTTTAAAACAAAGACTTTTATTTTTAAAATTGAAAGAAAAAATTTTAAGTAAGATCTAGGCCCAATGTGGGGCTTGAACTCATAACCCCAAGATCAAGAGTCATATGCTCTACCGACCAAGCTAGCCAGGCGCCCCTGAAACAAATATTTTTAAATGTAAGTACCTGATGGTAAGCAAGCTACTGTAATTTTTAAAAAATCTGCATGTGGTTACTATATCTTTGTTCCTTTATTGTTACTGATGCCTGACTGAAAGAACTATCGATACAGAGAGGCTGGGGGAGAACACACTCCATGTCCCTGGCCTCAGTTTATTTACATCTACAATATCAGTGGCTCTGACAGCCAGAGTATCTTCCCAAACCTAATAGACCATGATTATGCATCTAATATAAAGGCCAGAAATGCCTAGAGTGTGCAGAGTACAAAAACAAACAGAATGTCACATAGGCAGAGCTTCAGTTCATATAAGACTTAGACTGGAAGATCAAATGAGTCCTTACAAAATATTAACAAAAAGGTAAAAAGATAAGGAAAGGTTTAAAAAAATTAAATCTTAAAGGTAAAATGGTAAACAAAATCTTGAAAAATAAAAATCTGGATTTATGTTATTTTGGCTTATTTCACCAAAAAGCTCTATTTATTAAGTTTGGCCTATCGTTTGTACACTAGTGTGCATGAGCAGAACCCAGATCCCTTGTCTTTTACCTGTACATTTTTGGCACTTTCCATTTCTGAGTCTCTTGCCTGGAGTTAATAGTCCCATGTGGACAGTTTTTTTCTCCAGAGGACAGAGTTTCTACTTCTCCAAAGCTCTTCATAATTCCTAGATCCTGTGTGGTGGTGGTGGTGCCTAACACTTATCTCTAGGGGGAAGCTGTTCTGGTACCAGTTTGGGCTGACATTGCCCTGTCCTATCCTTCGGGTGGTATGTGTCTGCCAGATATTCTGCCTGCTCTCAGCTGAAGGCCTTCCCAGACTGGGCAGCTGAATGCACTGCACAGCTGCCAAAATTCTAATTCAAGATCTAGAATTCTAACTCCTGCTCTTTAGACCCTTGTCAGGTCCTGGCTCCAGTCTCCAGCCAACCAGGTTGCTGGCTCATTATCAGGCCCACCCAGGCCCTGCCCCCACCCACACATGGGCCCAGGAAACCATTCTTGGCACCCAAATGAACTTCCATGATACAATCGCCCCAGCCGCATCCAACCCAACTCTCCTCTCAGCACAAGTCTGTCACCTTGTGAAAGGGGCAAAAAGAAATGGGAGAGAAGGGGAAATGCCATGGGTGAGGGAGCTAATCAACCCTAGTCGCTGTGACCGTCCGATTGTAAAACTTCGGTGGTGCCTTCCTAACTCTGAAAACTCAAATGGAAAGTACTAACTGTGGGAGATGAATATAGTTTATGGAGAGGGGAACACTTCATGTATCTGCACCAGAGGTAAGTAAAATTTGTCCTAAGGAAAAGTGCTAAATTCAGTATGCCTGTATTAATTTAAAAATGCACTATTGCATTATAAACTGCTGATAATGTATAATGTTCCTTAGGCCTCTGATGAAGTGCTATCAGAGATTACACACTTTGCAGGTAAAAATGCAAGTGTGGGGCACCTGGGTGGCTCAGTCGGTTAAGCCTTGCCTTAGGCTCAGGTCATGATCCCAAAGTCCCAAGTTGGGCTTCCTGCTCAGTGGGGAGCCTGCTTCTCCCCCTGCCTGCCACTCCCCCTGCTTGTGCTCTCTGTCTCTCTCTCTCTGATAAATAAATAAATAAATAAAATCTTAAAAAAAAAAAAAAATGAGCGCAACTGGGACTTGGGGTGGGGACCAGAAAGTAACCCATTCTTAGCAAAATGGGGGTTCTAGGGGGAAGCTGTCAAATTCAACTTAAGTGTTTAACTGGCCAACATTATGGTTTAAATATGTAATCAAGATTGATTGTAGGAGTCTTTTCTCTTTTAAATGAAGAGTAAATATGTCCCTTGACCCTGTTTTTACTCCTTCTAGCCTTAAGCAAGGCACTGGCCTTTCTGCTAATAGTCTTGCTCCCAGAGAGGAGTGAATCAATTCCCAGACCTAAGATAGGGCAGTGGGGTGCTATAATTTGGGGAAATGAAATAATTTTCGTTTTTGTTTTCCCAAAAGGAGCTGGGAGTATAACAAACGTGGTACATATGTAAAACACGGGCAAATGCACTTGACAATCAAGAAATCTATTTTGAAATTTAAATAAAGCTAAGATTTTCTTTTGGCCTAGAGGGAAATTTCATTAAAATCAATTAGTTAGTACAAACCTCCAGAGAAAAATGACTTAAAAAAAAAAAAGGTTTAAAGAGTAAGGTGCACACAATTACCTTTCCTGGGTCCCCTGTGAATGTCAGTGTCACACCCAGACAGGTGGCCAAGTGCAAACAAATGCCCCCGAGTGGGGCCTGGGTAACTCCCTGAATTCTCATCGCGGGGTGCATATGTAATTAATAGATGTGTATATATCAAGAAGGTAATACACATAACCAAGGAAGCTGCAAACAGATTGCATGTATTACCAACTGTGAAGGGCAGGCCGACAGGATAAAGTTGGTGGCAGGAGCTCACAGGTGAGGCCTCGGTCCAGGAGCCGAGGTTGGGGCCGCACAGCTGTTGCCGCGCGCCCTGGTCCCTCCTCCCAGCTGCGGCGGCCTCACCCCCCCACCCCCACCCTCCCCCCGCCGCTCCCGACGCCGCCGCCGCCGCCACCGCCTCCCTCAGCCTCCCGGTCTCTCCTCGCTCTCCTTCATCGCTCTAGCCCCCTCTCCCTCCGTCCCGTTCTCTCCGCTCCCCTCACCCCGCCTCTCTCCCCCTCCCCCAGCCCCTCCTCTCCTCACCCCACCCTGCCTCCCTCCCTCCCTCCCTCCCTCCGCCCGCCGGCCCGGCGCTCGCAGAGCCGACACCAGGGGGGCTCTCGATGTAGCACCATGACAGGCATCGCCGCCGCCTCCTTCTTCTCCAATACCTGCCGATTCGGGGGCTGCGGACTCCACTTCCCCACCCTGGCCGACCTCATCGAGCACATCGAGGACAACCACATCGGTAAATGGCCCGGGGGTGGGCGGGGGTGCCCTGCGCGCGGAAACTCCTGCCCAAGCGAGAACCCCAGAATGGCCAGGGGTGGCCGGGAGGGAGGCAGGCGGCGGCGGGGCGGGAGGGTGTGTGCAAGCCCGGGGCGTGGGGGTGACGGGATGCGGAGGCGCGAGGTGCTTGGGGGGGGCGGGGAGCGGGGTGGGGGATGGGGCGGGCGCCCCGAGGTGCGGGGGCCGGCGGGCGGCCCGGCTGGGGGATTCCGAGGGGCGTGCGCGCCGGCGGCGAAGTGGTGGGAGTGGGGGGTGCGCCGCGGCGGGGGCGCCGGGAGGAGGGACCCGGCGGCGAGGAGATGCGGCGGCGGGGCCGGGCGCCGGGGGAGGGGGCGCGGGGCGGAGGGCGCGGCTGGGCCGAGCGGTTGGCGCTGGGCAGGGGCGCGGAGTTAGTTGGCCTGGTGGTCGGGGCGGCCCGAGGCGCCGGGGGCGACGGGGGGCGGGCGCTGCACGCCGCCCGCTGCTTCCGCCCGGGCTAGAGCTGTCAGGGCTCGGCGGCGGCTGCAGCGGCTGGGAGGTGGGAGCGGGGGGGGGGGCGGGGGTGGCTCCACCGCGGCAGCCATTCCGCTTCCTCCTCCCGCCGCCGCCGCCACTGCGTCCTGTCAGCGCGGGTTGCTAGGTGTGGTGCGTCGGGAGGGGGCGGGAGCCGGCGGCCGCGGGCGGAGGACCCGGCTCTAGCCCTCCGCGCCCGCGCTCGGCCCGGCCAGGGACGCGGGCCTGGGGGCCCTGGGCACCCGCCCCTGCCCTGGCCTGGCGCGGACGCCCGGGCGCTGCGGGCTGAGGTGCCGGGGGCGCCCGCGGGCCGCGCCCAACGCCCCAGGCCGGGCGGCCCCGGAGGCCCCTGCGGCTGTGTCTGCTGGAGAGCAGTCTCCCGGGGCTGCGGCCGGGCGTTTAAACGTGTCCCGGCTCAGATTTGCCTTTCCACTGGTGCTAGGCCCGAGGTGCGCCGGCTGCGCCCGGGATCCGCGGCGGCGGCGGCGGCCTGCGCAGCGCCCGGGGCGCGGGGGACTCGGTGGCCGCGGGGGGAGGGGGCGCCGGCTGCTTTCCCTTACTGCCCGGGACCCCGGGGCCTTTCAACAAGTCCTTGAATTCGCAGGAGTCCTGCACGCATTTACGGACTCTGAGCCCTTGCGAGGGGAGTTGGGTCGGGCTCGTTTGGCTCTGGCGATCCAGCCACCTGCAGAAGGTGTGGCTGGCGCCCACGAGTTGTCCTGTGTGGGCTGGAAGGTGAAGGGACCGCGTGATGTCCCGTCGGGGCTGTCCAGTACGGAGAACCTGTAAATTCAGCCCAGAAAGCCATTTCCAAATGAATGCTGTGGACTCACCCAAGTGAATGCAACTCACGTTTCTACAAAGTTGTGAGAATAAATCACGACTGCTGTGTATTTATGCACGAATAAAATGAGGGCGAGCCTTATGCTCTTTGCTTAGTATAATGCTTTCTCTTGGCACACAGTGGGTGCTTAATAAGCGTTGACTGCTAGTTGAGCATAGGATAAGAGGGGCAGGGGCATCTGGAATGGGAAGCAGTCATTTGAAAATGTCTACCGAATGTCTTTCAAGAAATACTCCTGATGAATAATTGTCTAGATTTTGAAACTTAGAAAGTTTTAAAACACCCGTATAAGAGTTTCCGCCGTCTCCTCAGAGAGAGGTGTGAGAGAAGTAGGCAAGTTTTGGTAGCCTTAAAAGCAGGAATAATGGAGTAACAAATTTGCTGATTCATATCATGACTGAAGAACCATAACCGAAGGTACTTAAAGGATCAATCAGATTTTTCATGATGGGCAGTTTAAAATAAAATTGAAACTCCAGTAATGAAAGTTCCAAGAGAAATTTGGTTAGTTCAGATTCCTTTCCTTTCAATAATACGCGGAAAACAATAGGTAGAAACAAATAAATAAATATGTAGTATATACTTATATAAATAAATAATATTTCCCGACTTAAGGAGGGCTGTCATTGCATATCCCATTCACTTTCGCCAAGAGTTAGTTCAGGATAAACTATAATTAATGTAAGGTGAGTAATAATTTTCCCGCACTGGCTGCCTACTTGGACTAGCTGGTTAAATGAAATATCAGTTACGTATATTAAAATGTGTTAAAGGCAGTTATCCCACTTGAGGATTTAGTTTATAATCAGGTAGATTTTAAATGGTTGGTGGATCAAAGGAGCTTTTAAGTTTGCAGAAATTGTTGTTAGTATTGGGTAAACATTTTTAAAGAGGGTTAAAGGTTCTGTAAATTTTCTGAAACTGAGTTTTTAAGTTACGCTCATCCCCAGAGGGCTAGTCTTTTAATGAAAATATTGAAGAATTAAATTTATAACAATAGTTATGACTTAGGCACACTGTGTGGCAAGGCTAACAATGACTGTACTTTGGAATTAGTTTAAAACCAGCCGGCTTTATGGAAAATAAATGCTTGAAATGAACAAACACTCAAAATTCCCAGAGGGAAGAGATGAACTTAAATTATTGGGTGCTTTTACAGAGCAGAGGCCCTTTGCTTTTAAAGACAGCTCTGTATGGACAAATAAGAATTGACCTGAGAAGGGTAAAAACATCCCGATTAATAGGCAGTGACACGTAAATACACTTGATGAGGGGCCATGAGTGCAGATATATTGGACGAAGCATTTAGTGAAAGTTCTTTGTATGGATTGTTAAGTGGTATTTATTTATTGTTTGTGGTTCATTATTTTTAATATTTGATTTCTGATTGCGTGTCCTTGTTATTGAGTGGCCACATAAAAAAGATGCATGAAAGGACTGCTAAAAGATTTATTTTAATATTATCTTTCATTTTTTCGCAGAGCTTGTTATTCAATAATCATTAGAGTATTAGAAGTATGTTCAGGTGGTAGTTCCATCTTGGGGAACTTTCTGAGTTACTACTTTTTAGCTGCTAGTCAGAATCCTTAAGCAGTAATGACATGAAGGTTTGTGGGACTATGGCGTGGTTTTTACTTGACAGATTTTTCAAGGCCTTGGTATACAAGGCCCACAGTTTTCATTATATAATTGTAACACTTAGTTCAGATTAAGTGCATTAAGTGGAGAATCGCTGTTTCTGTTCTGTTACATATGTGCATTTAGCTCTTGTTTTTAACCATTTTCCTGTACCCATAGGAACAAGGATTTGGGGCTGTAGAGTCAAGGGAAGTGTGATTTTCTCCCATCCTCTGTCTTAGCTCTCTTCCTCCTAGAGGAGTGGAATACCCGTGTTCGTTTCTGTGTTGGTCCTTGCCTTTCATTGCTGGTCTACTACTGGAGTGCCTGCCTGTCTCTCTGTGGACAACCCTGGTATCCCAGCCCAAGCCCTTCCTTCAACTTACATTGCCTAGAAATCCCATAGCCTACAGTTTTAAGTGTTTCTTAATCAGCTTTGCTCTCAATTCATTCATAGCTTGGCTCTGTTTCCTGGAGATGGGAAGAGCTGATCAAGATTTGTTTGATTCTTACTGTGAGTAGATACTCACAGTATCTACTGTGAGTTTGTAGAAACACTCTTGACATGCACATCCTAGGTAGGTGAAGCTAAACTGGTAACTAGGAATCACAGAAACACCAAGGGCACTAAATTTAGCACTGAAGGTCAATGTCACAGACTCATGAAATGCCTGCTGTCTGTGCATCTCAGTGCTGAGAAATCTTTGGGGTGTTGGTCCCAGAAAAGAAACTGTTTATTTATTCTTGTTAGATTTGATTATTTGGTACATTTGTAAAAGTACCTCTGCATGTTAAATTTATTTATGTGATAATATATGTTTGGTATCTATTTTATACCAGGCATAGTTCTAGGCCCTTGGTACTTTTGGTTAACAAAGAGCCCAACTTTGGGGAGTTTATGTTCTAGTGGTGGGAGATAGACAATAAACACTCAACATAAAAATAAATTAAATAGGATGTTGAAGGTGGTTATGAGAAAGAGAAATTAGAGCAGCCTAAGGGTAGATTGAGAGGAGGAAGAGGTTGATTAGGGTAGACTTCACTGAGAAACTAAAGGGTAATCTTGACAGAAGGGAGAAAGTTAGCCATGAGAACATGGGGAACGTCAGGACCCAGGCAGAGGGAATAGACAGTGCAAAGGCTCCAAGGCAGCTTGCACCTCTTAAACTGAAACAGAGAATCTGACCCATTTTAGTTATTCTTGTGATAGTACTCAACTAAAAGTTCATTTTGAGCTTTCCCCAGATGTTAGGAGCCTCAGCTTTGCTATTGTTGACTCAGATTTTCCTGTAGGGGCTATATTAGGAGATGAAATACTGTTGTCCTAGTGGCTTGCAGTAGCTTTGACATGGTGGTTCTTGATGCTGCATGTCAACAGGTTTTTGTGCATTTCTGTTAGTTTCCTCATTTCCAAAACCAAAAGGGATAAATCTTTGCTGCTTCATTTCAGAGGGTAGATTTGTAAACCATCTAATTAGTAAAGGTCAAAGTCCCTGGACAGAAAAACAAGGTACTTACTCTACTGCCAATAGTAGTGAACAATTTGGCTCCAACAATAGTTTAGTAAATAATTACATTATCTTCTTAAAGTAACACCATAGTATGCTAAATAGATGGATATATAGAATAGGTAATGGGCCCTTATTATCCCCACTTTATAGGTGAATAAACTGAGGCACAGAAAGGTTATATAACTTGCCTTAAGTTTCCATGGCTGGCCAAGTGTGAACTGGAATTTGGATTTTAGATCGGTAACAGAGCTAGATAGTACTGTCCCTGCGCCCCCCGCCCCTCACTGGAGGCAATTGGTCTGTGTTTCATTCTTGAGAAAATAGCTCTGAACTCTTGAAGCGAGGATCATCTGAGAGGCAGTGTAGTGAACGTAGCATGTTTGGGTTTGACTATATTCCTCTGATGCTTGTCAGCCTTGCTGTGCCTCAGTTTCTGCCTCTGTACAGTGAGGACAGTGACAGTACCTACCCCATGCACTGGCTGAGGAAGATTAAGTGTACAGTACTCATTTACAGTACAGTCACCTGATTTTCCTGCCATTTTGTGTATTTACCATACAAGTCTGTAATCCTACTATGAAAAACGACTGTAGAGGTTAACAGAATGTGGGATGTGTCCACCTACAACTCTGTGAAATCATGAGGCCCTTCCCAGGAAAGGTTGCAAACAGGAAATGGGAAACCCTTCAGCAGTCCTGCATTGGGGTTACAGGCTCTGGCCACTTTCTCTATTCTGTGGCTAGAGGTACTTCAGGTGCTGGCAGAGGCCTTTGCCACTGTGGACTGGAAAGTGGTGTCAAGGCCAGTGGCCTCCAGCATGGCCTTTCCTTGTGGCCTGTATTTATTTGGAAAAACCCAGGACTAGAAAGAGGCACTATGCTTTGAGCTTGTGGGCACATTCCTCTGAGGACACTTCCTGTGGGGAGAAGGAATGACTGAAGGAGTAAGTGAATGAATGAAAGCCTTGTCACTGCCTGCCCTGATCTTTGCCTGTGCCCTGTGGCTTGGCGGCAAGGTGCCCTGCTGCTCCCTTCCATAATTCCCAAGAAGGTCCTAGGTACAGAGCCAGGCGAGGTTTCAAGTGCATGCGTGTGCGTGAGGGTACACACATACCGCCCAGTGTGGGAGGCCCTACCTCTAACAACTCACAGCATTCTACAGAACGGTTTTCCATTTGTGCCAGTTCTCACCTGTAAACAGCATACCCTTTGTGGACCTTTGCTAATGAACGTTTGATCTTCTAAATCTCAAAAGTTTTGATTGTCTTCTGGTTGTAGTGTCTCCATGTTTTCTGGTGTTTGAGATGCACAGACAGAAAAACTGCCTGCAGCCGACTGGGTTGATAAAAGCCTCCATATTAGGTAAAGAGCTTCCCTTAGAATGCCTGTATTTTGGAGACCTCTCCCACGTGTGACTGTACTAGAGGGGCAGACTGCTGGTTTTTTCCAGAAAACCCGATTCTTCGCAGTGATGACAGTGAAGAAGTTTCCCGGCCAAAGCAGCCTGGTGACACTTGATGTGAGGGGCTTTCCTGGGACTATCTCGAAGCCAAAGGCCTTGTGTTTTAGACTGAGATCTGAGAGACAGGACAGTGCTATCAAACTCCTTTAAGAAGCCTCCCTTTTCTAGCTTTTGCTTTTAGGACAATAAAACAGACCCCACATTTCTTTTTTTTTTTTTTTTTCTCAAAGATTTTATTTATTTGAGAGAGAGACAGTGAGAGAGAGCATGAGCAAGGAGAAGGTCAGAGGGAGAAGCAGACTCCCCACGGAGCTGGGAGTCCGATGCGGGACTCGATCCCGGGACTCCGGGATCATGACCTGAGCCGAAGGCAGTCGTCCAACCAACTGAGCCACCCAGGCGTCCCAGACCCCACATTTCTTGATATTTCTCTCCCCCACCCATCCTGACCCCTGCCCTCTCAGATCTGGCCTGTATGCTACTGAACTTGCTGGACTTAAGATAATGTATTTTGTTTCATGATGAAGTAACAGATTTGCTCCATGTAGACCTTGTGCAAGTGTTGAATAGCACATATTGTTTGTTTAGAGCATGAAAATCAGAAACCACAAATGTCAGAAATTTATTGGAGGTTTGGAAAAAAAGCCTTTCAATTTTAATAATGCTCAGTCAGTTTAAAGAAAATTATATTTTCCCTTGCACTAACATCTGCAGTGTTGCAGTAGTTTTCACCTGTTATTTTATTTAAAGGCCAGCTGCAAGCAGGGACTGCATTAATAGATACTCTCTTTAAGGATGAAGTCTTCCCAGTAGTTCTCTTCACTCTGGCAGGAGTCAGAGTGACTCTCTTGTGTCACTAAGTCCAGACTTTCTGTCTAGCGTTGTTAGTCTCCTAATGGCTAGAGTGGCCCTTGCTTGGCTCACCCACTGGCCTCGTAAAGGAAGCCCTGTTTGTTTTCTGCCAGACTCGAATGGTGACTTTCTTCTGAGATGGACATCTTTGAGAGAACAAGATCTTCATACCATGTTTTAATTATTGACATGGAACGACTCACTCTGTCTTTGGTATTCTATAGAGAATTGATATATAGATATACTATATAGATAAATGATGTATATAGTATATACAATACATAAATATAAAATACATATTTAATATATTTATACATGGATGTGAATATCTCCACACCCACATGCATACATGTGTGTACATATATGTGTATGTGTGTGTATATATGTATGTGTATATAATACCTATATACATTTATGATTTATATCATAGCTCATTCTCTGTCAGAATCACTATGTATAGTGAGGATTACCACACACGTTTTTAAAAAAATTATTTATTTATTTACTTGAGAGAGAGCGCAAACGAGAGAGCACCGGTGTGATAAGAGTGGGGGGGAATCCCCCGGAGCAGGCAGCCTGATGTGAGGCTCCATCCCAGGACCCTGGGATCACAACCTGAGCTGAAGGCTGATGCTTCACTGACTGAGCCACCTGGGTACCTCTACCACACATGTTTTTGAGTATTTACTATATATGCTAGTATTCAAGATAGTACTTTCCGATTCCAAGGAATTGAAATTTGTTTGGAAAGACCATATATATACAGACTGAGATAAACGATGGGTAATGATAGGGACCGCAGAAGCAGATTTATTGAGAAGCTAGTGAAGCTCAAGCCCCAGGGCCCCACAGCTGTACAGCCCATGTTTTAACATGTATGAATACATTCCTAGGACCCACACAGCCCTTTCCAGGCTCCTGGAGAAGCCCTAGAAGTGTGTGCAGCAGGGTGTTCTTGGGATCATAACTTGTAAAAATTGGAAAAGTAGGATTAACAGCCCTTGGCTAACATTTTTCTTTTATTCTGTGACTTCCCCTCTGTAACATGCCTCCTTGGGTTCAGTGACCTTGGAGTTGAGAGTATCTTTGAGATAGAACGAGGGGAAATTTGAATTTGGGACATATTTAGTTTGGGTTTAATGGTACATATTTCTATGATTGTGTCTAGTAAAGTTATTTGTAGCTCTCCGAATATGACAATCACTTCCCAGGACCACTGTCCATTGTGCCAGTCAGCCGGTGTCCTTACACACAGGGGCGTGGCCAGAGGTAGTATTGCAGTATGGATGTGTACTATGGCATCTACCAGTAGGGATTACTTTGAAATGTATGGAGCCAGAAGCAAGTCTGGAAAATTATTCTGTTTGTTGAATGTGTAAAATTCTGAGTAGGGAGTTCAGTTCTTATCTAAATGTGGCTAATATGGAAGTTCCTTCTGTTAGGAATGGAACTTCCATATTAATTCCATAACAGAATTCCATAATTCTGTTAGGAATTACATTCAATAATATTAATATTATTGTATTATATTATTATATTATATTATATATATTATTATAGTATAGCATATAATATATAATATTTATATTATACATATGTTACATATTTACATTCATATATGGTTATATGGTTATATATACTTATATATTATAAAATTATATGTAATTATATATAATGCAGTGTGAGATAGTGTACATTTACAAATGCACCGTGTTTTTTCTAGACCGTCTGTGTTTAAGTGTCTTGCTCATTTGACACGTGTGTGTGTATCAACACAACAAAAAATATTGACAGCAAACTAGTTAATTAGTGTCATCAACATAAAGAATATTTGAAGTCTGTCAATGCATAAGAAAGCTTGAAATGCCCTGAATTCTTATGGCTCATATATGAAGGAAAATTAATAAAGGTGTTTACAAGTTTGACAGTGATCCTAAAAATTTATATGGCTTTACCAATAAGGAGCTGGGAGGCTGAAAGTAACTTTTCTGAATTATCAATAATTAAAATAGTACTGATTACCCACACTTGAGGAAAGACTGATTTATGTTTGCACCTTATAGAAAATAATATATGTCATTGTCATATGAGAAGGAATCAAAGAATATGAAGCTTAAAAGAAGTAATTATAGCAGTGTTATCAGCAGGTGAATTCACATACTGGGTTCTTGTTCTGGATTTTGATTTTGTGATGTTTTGGTAATGTTAGCTTTTAAAATTTTATATTTTGTTGTGATTTCTTACTCTAAATAAATGATAATTTTTGTAATCATTTTGTATTTGTAATTTTTTTTCCCATAAAGAGTCTAAAGCTGCAGGCCTCACAAAACATGGATCCATTTCTTGTTACTCTTGTTAGGGAGTCAGTACCATGTACCAGAGATTGTATTAACCAATTTTCATACAGTACTTAATTCACCTTCAGTGCAAGCTTATGAAATAAACATTATTCCATCCTAGAAGTACTTCTCATTTGGAGTTAAATAAGTAATCTAGTGAAAAATGGACCAGCATGTTTATTTTGGTAAGATTATAAGACAGAAATATTTTCCTACAGAACAGAAAGCCTCTTTTACCTCAGAAAACAGCATCATCATAATTGGTCCTTCTCTCTTTGTCCTGTAGCACCTGAGTACCTGCCCACCATTCTTCAGGGTAAGCCCCTGGATACTTTTGCTCCCACCAAAGCACATCCCTTTCCTGGAGGATGTGCCTTGACATCTTCCCAGCCTCTTCCTCAAGAAGTGTTTGAAATGAAATGAAAATAAAAATTGGAAAGTGTTTTGGATGGTAAAAAGAGAAAGTTCCAAGGTAACTTTGGGTGGTAAAAAACATCTTTGAAGCTAATCTTCTTTGGAAGTGTGCATATATGAAAAATAATACGTTTATGTGTTTCTATGTGTGTTTATGGCAGACATAAATTCCAGTTATGCAGTTAGCCCAAACAGTGTATATTAAGGGAATTTGAAGAAGACTTTGTTTTAAGTAGATTTGAAAGAGAAATGCATGTCTTTATGTTCATACTTACGGGTTGAACTTGGTGAGGCTTGTTCCACGTTGAGGATATTATGAAGCTCAGTTGAATGATTTCTTGCCTTACAGTATGTGGTTGCCTAGAACATTCTACGACTTAAACAATGGTAGGACAAAAGTGTATCTTGCTGCCTCTCAGCTTTTTGCTGGAGCAGTTTGGTATAAAGGAGGCAGGGGGTTGGGGGGAGGAGAAGCTTGGACTGTAAGGCAGGGTTTTGAATCTTGAATCCAACTACCATTTAGCTTTTCTAATTTGGACAGTTCTGATAGTCTTCTTGTTTGTATAAAATAGTAACAGTAGCTATTGCTTATTAGCCACCTACTAGCGAGTCACAGCTAATTGCTCTTTACCACTGCTTAAGAATACAGCATGTGTCCCATCTGATGTGAGACATAGGCCAAGACATAGAACAAATAATGTAGCATATAGTGTACAACCAGAAAA